>NC_047157.1:18919500-19632000 GCF_009819705.1 Hippoglossus hippoglossus
ATGTCATTGGTGAAATCTGAGCTGAATCTACAAGTCGATCAATTAGTCAGCTTGTTATTTTGATAGTTGATAAATCATCAGTCTTTTTTTGAAGTCAAAATGCTGAATGTTCTGTGGCTGCAGCTCCTCGGCTTTTAGGAAGTGTTACTTTTACTCATGTTATGTGAAGTAATACACGTAAATAACTTCCGGTTGTTTCTGGTCAGACAAAAAGATAAATTTGAATGTTAACATATCTGATATTTTATAGACCAAGCTTCTAACCAAACTAGAAATTAACGACCAGATTGAAAAATAACAATGATTTCCATGATTACTAGTCACAGTCTCAGTAAAAAGATTTTAGTGGAATACTATTCCTTTGACTAAAGCCAGGGAAATTGTTATAAAAGATTTGTCATTTTTCTCAGTGAGAGTATTTCCTTCGCTCTCTTCTCTTCTTAAAACAGAGCATCTGACGCTCCCTGCCAAAGGCATGACACCATATTGTTTTCTATAATTACATTTCTTAACATTTGCTCTGTTACACGTCTACATTTATGACTGAGGACCTGTGAACTCCAGAACCGCTCATTTGGCAAAATAAGAAGACGGAAAACAAAAGAAATTCTGTACTCTCACTGTGACTGCAGGGGAGAGTTGGTCTGAAACGACGAAGTGTAATTGTGCTTTTTTGTGTTTTTTTTGGCTTAGATATAAAAACCAATATTAGAGGCTGAAAAAAAAGCTTGGCTCCTGGTGTGTTTCTGAAAAGAGAAAACAGTCACCGTAAAAAGAAGGATTCAGACGTTTGCTCCACTGTTCAACTGTCAGTGCTGGATATTACTTTGTTCTGTACAGACTTGCTTTTGCTGGAAGATGAATAACAAGTGGCGAGTGTATGTACACACACACACACACACACACGCACACACACAAACTAACACTGTCCTCATCTGGCCAGTGGGTTAAGCATGGTTTAATGTTATTATTGCGCAGGTGTGGGTCTTGTCCCTCAGGGTTCCATTAAAATGATGCCCCTCTCAATGGCGGCTCCATTCGCTCTTTAGATTTAACACAGGCCATATGTCTAGCAGGAGGCAAACAGCTGATGGGGTTTAATTGACGGAAATCAACATATTTGGTAGTGTGTGTGCACGCGCGTGTGTGTTAGTGATGTGCTAATGGTGGACGTGCTCTGGCATCAGGGGACATCTTTAAAGGGTCAATTGTGAATCAGAACAGAGTTTGGAAAGAAAGGAGAGATGAAAAAGAAGGAGGGCAGCGGAGACACGGAGGAAGAGAGAGAGACATAAAACGGAGAGACAGAGAAAACTGTCACCGACTCAAAGCACAGTTTAGCAATGCAGGACAGTTTGGATTCATTTTGGGACTTGTACCGTTCCAGCTGTGCACAGAGAGCTAACTTCATGTTTTATCAGGCTTCACAGAGACGCAGCACCTGACTGCAGTCAAATCATGTAAAAGTAGCTCTGACACTGAGCTGATTCCGGCGCAGGAGGGGACCCCGACCAAACGAGACCGTACCCACTGCCACTGCAAGGATCTGCAATCATTCACTATAACCATTTTCTTCTCATTTAACAGAAATATTTCTTAGATACATTTGGAAAACTAGAAGAATGGGGAAAAGTAGTTCTCAGTCACGAGGGATAACCCAACATTAGGCTAACAGGCGCAACGCAATTAGCACATAAAACCTGTCAATGGCCCTCAATATCACGGCCCTCTAAGGAGTGGCAGACTTATAAAGCCTCCTGATCTATTACTACAAAGTGATTAATCCTCCCCACACAATGACCAGTCTTTAACTGGGCCTCTATATTATTAGGTAGCCCTGTATGGCACTTCAGCCCTGCACTAATTAGCATTCAGATCAGGGACCGCAGAGACAGCCCCTCCACCACAGAGGAAGGACACAGGATGAGATGGCGACACAGTGAAATGTCATTAACTTGATGTTAATTACTAATTAATGGGGCTATTTCATTTACATGTATCCCTGGCTCTCTGATGGAGCCTGCCTTTACTGGGTTACTCTTACCAGCCGACAAGTTGGGGGAGGGTTTATCTCCCCCTTTCTCCCCCTACACTCCCCTCAAAGCGTTTCATCTCTGCTAATTAAATAGTGGGCCACTCATCATGATTATGTCTGCTTTTACAACACCATTTTGTGTCAGCGAGAGCACTCCAATAAGCAAGTGACCACTTCTTTAACACCATGGCTGTTTTTGTATGAACTGGGCATTAAAAGCCAAATTCGGTGCCAACTCCACTCCACTCCACTGACTTCTATCTGACTTGTTACTTTCACTCACTTGTGACCCCCTCCTCCCTCCCTCCCTCCCTCCCTCCCTCCCTTTCTCTTCATCGCCACGCGGCAGCCACAAGCCGCCCGTCTCCATGGCAACCTGAGCCGTTCGGTCCCATGAGGAGGAGTGGGTTGGGTTGACAAGCGTCTGGCCATTCGCACGTGGGCAGTGCCAGCTAGCCAACATGGCACACAGCATCCTGCCATATGGTGCCACCATATACGTCCTGCTGGCTCGGACCCGGAGTCTGGGCCTGTAGTGAGCGGAGAGTGTGAACCCGCAGCAGAACCTGTTCCGCAGCTGATCCACGTGCAGCACTGGCAACTCATCTGCACATAAACTGGTCTTTTAATGGTTTAATAAAGAACCTTTTTTTCATTCTTGACCTGTGAACGTAGGTGCATGATAATACTTTTGTAATCGTGGATAATATTTGCTGTAAAATCTGAAGTCAACTCAATGAAAAGTCTCAAAGCGATAACAAGAGATGGCTTCTGTTCTGCAGACAGAAAATGTTTGTACAGTGTCATGAGGCTGGACGAGCTCCACTCATCATTAATACCATACTGCCTCTCTGTGGCACCACAGAGAAAATACATGCACATGCTGCAGCACACTGAAGTCACGCATTAATGCTGACAAAATATATTTTTATTCAAAGTCAATATATGCTTTTAAATACAACATTTCTTCAAAGCATTGGAATACTGCATATTCTTGTCTTTTTTTTAATCATATATATATATATATATATTATACATTATCAAAAATCTATTTGTCAGTGAGGCTTTCAGGAACCTACAGTGAGATATGTTGGTGAACAGAACATCAGCTAACGTCGTGTAAATCTTAACATTCTGCAGAACAACATCGACACAGTAACAGACAAAAAAAAAAGAGGACAAGCAGTGAAGGCAACTGGAAATAAATGCATATCTGCTGAGGCGGGTTAAACACCTCAGGAATGTGCGGCATTAAAAAAAAAAGGCTGATATAAAACGTTGAAGGCTCATTCATTTGTGCAGCACTTTTATATAAATAGACTTAATTGTGTAACTGAATGGTCAAGGCAACATTCACGTTAAAACATGGTGTGTGCACAGATTCTAAATTCCATCGATAGGAAATTCCAAGTTCGATAGTTGATTTCTTATTCCCATATTTGTGTAACCACTGACCATAATGGGCATTTCCTAAATTACAATTGTAAAGACACCATGTTCAACCAAAAGATACACTTCCAGGTGCCAGTAGAAAATATCCAAGGAAGCGCTGTGTGCCTGTGTATGTAATTAACGATGACAAGCGACATATAAGCAACACAACTCCCGCAACCGAGGAAACAATAGCAACGTGCAATGATCGCCGACACTGTGTGACCGCAGTTCTCTCATTGCTTAAATTAGACAAAGAATACAAAATGCATAGATTTAAAAAAGGTACACACGTCAAGTGAGCATCTAAACTTGACGTGAAATCTGCTAAGTGTAAACCAGAAAATTGCAAAACTGTGTCGTGAAGGCTGAATGAAACAATCATTTCTAGTTTTGTGCTGCTACATTCTCTGCATTAAGGACATGATAACAAATGCTCTCCAGTAAATTAACGGTCGTTGATGGTGCTTTCCCCTGCCCTGCGATATTCATCATATCAGTGTGTAACCATAGAGACAATAGTATTTAAAACTGGCATAAGGAGACAGAGTGTGAGAACTTTGATTTGTCCAAAACGCCATGACGAGCGAACGGGATCCCCCCCCCCATGTACTGACATCACTTCCCGTCTAAAGAGTTACTATAATGTAAAGTGCAATAATAACTTTGTATTTTATTTAACGCAAAAAACGTTTGAGATGATTATATGGATGGTTTTATTTCCACCGATGCTGTCTCCTTAGACGGGAAGGTGCAGGTCAGAGAAGAAGAACAAGTGAAGATACTAAACTTGCAGAATGTTCTATTGAGTTTTCCAGACGCCATCACACTTATACAGTAACTTCCATTTTCCCATCAAAATATTTATTTTTCTCTTATCTATCTGAATATCTATTTTTTTTTTTCTAAAAAAATTAACAAAAAAGGTCGTAAAGCCATATAAATAAAGAACACAAAATAATTAATTGAGGTATTTCTTTTCCATGCAGCCACATAGAAAGAAAATAAAAATAATTGATAACCTTTGGTCTTGTTGCCACAGAGCTTTCCGTGCCCCCCCCCCCCCCCCCGCGCTGTAACGATAAAGATGAGCTTGTAACCATGGAGATGCGGTAGACAAATGGTACGGGACATTAGAGCGCCTGCAGTGTAATTAGTGGCTGGGTAATGAGCTGTCACTCAGACAGTTCTCGTGGAGATGGGTAGAGTGGGGCTCGACTAATAAAAGACTTCAGATACGGGAGGCTGGACTCTCCCTGCGTCTAGCACAGCGTCTCCCTGGAGGGCAAGAACACACCACCTTGGTCTGTCACAGCTGTCTCACATATCCATCAGTCTCAAGGCTCCTTCAACCCACAAGAACACACCAAGAGCGAGCCGCTGCTTTCCAACAACAGTCTCGAGTCCCACATTCTGGAACAGGTGTAAACAGTGGGCCGGCAACCGTGTAACTACCCGCTCGCTGCGTCGACTTTTTTCTCTCCTACTCCACATCATCCCTGAACTGTCGGAGCAGCTACTAACACCGCCGTGTTTTGCTCTTTGCTCCGCGTGATTTGTCATTGTGCAGACTCTGCTGTGTGCTTTTCAGTAACTGTTGCAGTGCTCCGTTAACCAGACCGTCCGTTTTCCAGGTGTTGTGTGCAGGCTCCCTCCATGCGCCACTTGCCATCCATTGGCTGAGTTCTCCAAAGTGAATCGTGTCCTAGCTGCCGGTCGCCCCAAGGTCACACTCTCCCTTGAGGAATGGCACTCCGGTCGCTCTGATGACTAACGATCTAGATGTGGATGTTGTGGTGGCGCACCTTACTACAGTCAATGTCCATCCGGCGGGCCTCGGCGAAAACCAGGAAGGTGCAGAGGCCCAGCACGTTGACTGTAGTGATGAGGGCAAACACAGACGCCCACGAGCCTGTGGCCTCGATGAGATACCCCGAGAAATACACCAGTAGGACCCCTGGACAGAAACACACACACACACGGTCGCACTGAATAACACATTATCACAAAGGCAGCACACACAAGCTTCCATGTGGTGGTTCACTTTAGTTTCCCACAAGTGTTGCAGTCCGCTCCGCGTCCCTCACAGGACCACACCTGTCATCCTCCGCTCCCTCTATTATTCATCTGACACAAAACTCAATCACGCTCCCTTGATGAAATATGCATCGCACATGAGCCACGGCGACTGACGGGAGACACGTCGGCGAGTTTGGAATTTAGAGACGTCAATGAATAATTTCACATTATAGATTGTTAAAGGCAAGAAAAACACAATAATTTAGAAGCTGCTGCTGAAACATTTATCACAGATATTTGTCTCACCTGAGAAAGCACCGCATGTATTCATAACACCTGGAGGAGGAATGCAGATACACACATGTTAGATTTAAAACTTCAGTCAGGTCAGTGCTAAATAGATTTATGTTAATGAAAAAATCTTTTAAACTTACCAAATAATGCTCCAGCACAGGATGGAGCAAGATCTTGAACATTAACAGAAACCCCACTGTGGACATGAAGTAAAATCATTGTTATATTATCATAATTATCATATCATTACTCATAAGGTGCTAAACTATCAACTGTCTCGACATTGTTACTTTCACAGATCGTACTTAAAAGTTCCAGTTGTTGGAGGAATATGAAAAATACTGCAGTAGTAGAAATATACATCTGTTTTTTTGAAAGTTTATAGTATTGTTGTACAAATCACGTGACTAATAAATATTCATTATTTTAATACTTAAAAATATCACAACACTACTACGATATCATATAATAACAATAACAAGTATTAACTAAAAAAAACACCAGATCAGAAAGACAGAACAAACTTTGCAGTCCTGCAGCTTCATAAGGTTTTAAACACTTCCTCAAACTTCTAAATACTTTCTGACACTTCAAACACAAGTGCTTACACACCCTGACTTAGTATGTTCTTGCACACGTGTTTGTCCCTCAGTTTGCATAAAGTCAAGGACAAATACTTACAGTTTAAATTATACATTTAATGATAATTTAAATATTTGAAGAATACTAAGAGGATTTTGGAAATTACCCATATTGAGAATTAACATACAAATTAATGACCGGTTTGTAGCAGGCAAAGTCCCTAAGCATAAAAAAATTATAATTCCCTTAATGTTTGACACTCGACTGTACAAAACAAAGACAAATCAATGACTAATAGGAACTGATTGGGCAAAACTGAAATTGACAAAACATAAAACTGACAAACTGACCCTTGGGGACCACCACATTTAAATCTAAAAAGAGGTTGTTGTTTCAGGGGCAGAGACGAAGGAGTGTGAGGACATTGTGGCTGCCGGTACCTGTGACTGAAGGTGGTGAGGCCCATGGTGGCAGACACAAATGCTACAGCCCAAGGGAAGGTGGTGTTGCCACATAGAAGGAGGGTAAACACACTGGACACACCCATGGAGAAGAACTAACAGATGGATGAATGCACACGAAAACCACATACATCAAAATCGAACAGATTTCATTATGTACAAGAGGAAAGAGATTATCCACACAATGAGAATAGAAAGTCGACACACACACAGAATAATAATGTAAAATATTGTACCTGCATCAGCTTCCTCACTGAGGCCGTATCGAAGCCTGAGGAGAACAAAAAGAGAAGTAAGGACAGGGGATTACACAGCTGCCTTAACAATAACTCAATACATTTAAACTCGTGTGTGATATCAGTTCCTCTACCTTGACTGATGAGGTGGTCAGAGAGGCAGCCACTGAGGAGGGAGCAGGGGATGGCCACTAACCAGGGAATCACATTGAACACCCAACCCTGCGGGGACAACACATTTTCTGGGCATGAATGAACTTGAAGAGAAACAGCAGGGAACACTGAGCGTTGGGTTATATTACTAAGTCATAGTGTGCTGCGGACATGACTGGCTGTTGTTTTTTTTGCTCTACAGACGGCAATGTCGGTCAGAAGGTCACGTGGTCAATCGATCTACCACATTGGTTCAGACTGGAATATCTCAGTATGTGGTGTCATCATGACTGCCATGCTTTTTTTCTGTGGCGCACCCATCTGGCCGACATTGTAGTTTTTCTGTGAAATGTCCACTGGATGGAGTTTTAGATATCAGATTTCATCCAGCGCCATCAGGAGGTAAAGGTTTTTTATTTAGAGAGTGAAAAACCTCTTCCTGGTGGATTGTTCACGACTTTGGTTATGACCAGACACCTGCAAATCCGTCCCATCAACCTGAGCGGCATTCTGTGTTCAGTGCTGATTAGCAAATGTTAGCATAATAGGGGCTTTTGGCTTAATTTCTTGATAGTGGGAGGAAGTGGAGACCTGTTGTCCATCTTTATGTACAAGTAAAAAAACAGCAAATGCTGTTTACTGAGTATAATGTCACAGAGTCCCAGGACTCCTTGACTTCTGAAACAATGGTGTAGTCTTTTATTTATTTAAGGAGACAGCAGGTCAATAAGGCACTGAGCCAGGCTGTAGATTCTTTATCTTCTTCAATCAAGGCGTATTTGTTCTTTATTCCATTCCGTCATTGTGACGTCAAATATGTGAAGAGGGCGTCTTTACCTTGGCATCTGGGAAAGTGTCTCTGAAGAAAGTTGGCAGCCAGGACAAAAGAGTGAAGAAGGTGCTGGCGGTGCAAAGGTGTGTAATGATCACGGCACTGTTCAGCAAACGACAAGAGACAAACTGTCATAAAAAAGTATATTGCAGCTACATTTGTGTTTACCAACGCTTATCTGCTCACAAAGTCCTGTTTGTTTGAACACTATCTGTCCGTTAGTCATCTGTGATGTTCCTGTCTATAATGTTTATGAAGGTAAGTACCGTGTGGAGGAAAGCATTCCCTGAGCCATAGAACCATCTTCTAATCTGTTTCTCTCAAGGTGGGTCAGATAAAACTAAATGAAACCACAGAGGTTCTTTGTGTCGCTGAGAATGGAGCATATCAGTTGCATTGACGTGCGGAAATATCTTGGTCATGGGGACAGACCCGAAGAAGATAGAGGAACTCAACTCCAGAGACATTGACAGACAGCTGAGGCAACAGCAGATGGTAAATATGCACATATAAAAAACTGGATCCGTGTCCACAGAAACAGAAATCACATGACAGGGCTATCTGTCAAAACTGGGACATGTTATTCTACAATCCTCTGCTCACATTATTCTTTCTAAACCAGCCTCTAACTCATATTTCCATGGTTGCAAAACACAATAATTAAAGTGGAATTTCAGGGTTTGGATGTTGCTGTAATAGAGCCACAATATTACAGGAGCACCGCCTGACTCAAGCTCTGTGAAACAAGCATTTAAGATCAAACAAACAGCGACGCAAAATACACACATTCACAAAACGAGGCTTGAACACGCGCTCACAACCACACACACATGCGCACTTTGTGGTTATCTCACCAGACTGCAGGTTGTTTGAGGAGCCGCAACCAGTGTCTCTTTGTCAGTTTGGACTGGGGCCCACCGCTTCCCAGGGATTCGAGGGTGATGATAGGCCCTGTGGAAAACACACAGTCACGTGGGCATCCAAGAGGACACTGACTCTAATTATACAAATAAGAAGCCGCAGGATAGGGGTATGCAAACAGTTTAAAGCCTCGCTTGCCTTCTCCTTTGAGTAGATATTTCCACATGCAGTAGGACCACAACACTGAGAGGAGGCCGGACACATAGAAAACACTCTCCCAGCCGTACAGGTCCAACATGAGGGAGCCGGCCCCTCCGATCAAGAGAGTGCTGGGGGAGGAAACAGGGGTCATGGCAAGACATGACAAGTCAGGCAAACACACCCACGTAATAAGATGTTTCAAGATAGTAACGCACTTAATTATGCACATGCATGTCATGAGCCGAGCTTCAGAAATTAACAAGTTACAGTACAATGAATCTATCTATGCAACTGGATACAGATCTAAAGCTACCAGTTCCAAACAGACACATGTATTAGAAGTGATTGTGACATCACAACAGACACAACTGTACAATCAACTCCTCTTTGCACATTACAACAGGGGGTTATTTTGCGAGAAACACTTATTGCACAACAGTTGACTCACCCCAGATAAGAGCCACTACCCACGGTGCTCATGAGGAAGCCTCTTTCGCTTTCCACCACCTTCTGAGAGCACAGACTCGCCAGGGAGGGGTAATGAACTCCTAAGATCAACACAGAAAACAACATCAGCCGGAGTTTAGGAAGAAGTCCTCAAAATAATTAAAGGGGTCGATGAAAAACAGATTTTTAGCACCTCGTCACACAAAACTAATGTAAATCTGAGGGGAAATTATAGATTTTGGACGTATAACATGGTGAATGTTTAAGGAAGTGATTTAGTGTTTGTCATCTGATTTTTTATTGTGCAACAAAAGCTTGCTGCCAAAGGTTTTAGGAACTCGCCTATGACGAATGTTGATTTATGTTCTGAAGGTACATAAACAAACAAAAAAAGTAAAGATGGTGAATATCACTGATGTTGTAGTTCATAATGGTCACCAACAGAGGTCAATACATTGTGTGGTTAATCAATAAATGGGATGGTCATCACTTTTAGTTCTTTGAGGGCTTTAAAAAGGAAACTGGTTTTATCAAGCTGCTTTCAGACATGCACTGAACTCCGCAGATACGACAAATTCTCTCTGGAGGAGATGCATGTGTGAAAGCATATGTCCGAGTGAGAGGCTCGGCAGTTTCTGTGGACTTTCTCCACCTGGCCTGTAAGTATAAAGTCCGTAGAAATTCAGAAGAAGTCAATGTGCGAACACAGCGGAGGATCCTCGGCTGGATTCCCCGAGAAAAAACGAAGGACAAAGAAAATAAAATCTAAATATAGAAGACAAAGACGAAGATGGTTTAGCATCTTGACAAAAGACAAGTCCAACAACATTCTGGATGACTCACAGCAAGAAGTTCTGCTTGTTTAATTTGTTGATTTAAGTGTGATATTTTAAATCACAATAGATAGATAGATAGATAGAACGCTTGATAGAGCGATAGATACTTTATTGATCCTGAGGGGAAATTTAGGAGCCACACACTTAAGACCCATGGAAGTACTGAAACAACAAACTCTTGAGAATGTCATCCTTCCAGACATTAAAATAAACGCAGACCAATCTTTAACAGGTCTGCAAAGAGCAATTATGTCTCGTCACTGATGTAATCTCAGTTTGTGATTCATCCAGCACCTCTGACCTTGCAATAGGCCCATGAGAAAGCGAGCCAGTGTCATGGAGAAGATGGGCTGGGAGCAGAACTGAGCCAGGATGGGTGTGAAGGCTGTCATCGAGCCCCAGGCCGCTGCAGCCAGCAGGAGGACCTTCTCACCTCCCACTCTGTAAACAAAGAACACAGCCTGTATTAGTTTTACCCCCTGACTGCTCAGATAGAGGCTTACTGTACCTCATTCAGAGGGCTCGAGCAGAACGGTGATCTCTAGGATAACTTAGCACATCAGTGAAAATACATCTGTTTATGATGATACAATTAAAACGTGTATTTACTACATTATCTGTTCGGAGTAAGCAAACACAACTGGCCCCTTTGTGTCACTGTCAATTATGTTTACTGTGCAAATGGAGTTTGAGCCGGAGGTTAAAACCGGTGAAAAATGAAAACCACTTTCACTGTCAACGTTCAGTGTGGGGTCAGATCACAACATGACCAAGTTTCCTACCTGTCACTGACGTAGCCTCCGAGCACTTGGGTGAAGCAGTAGCCCCAGAAGAAGCTGCCCAGCACCATGCCCGACTCCCTCTTGGTCCAGTTGAACTTCTCCGCCATGCTGACGGAACAGATGGGCATCGCCACGCGGGCGCAGTAGAGGAGGCACGTCCCAAGCAGCAGCACCACTGTCCATACCCTCGCCACCGGCCTGCACGGGAGGAGAAGGGGTCAAGTTATTTGAGTTTGGTTGAGCAGATTGAGCCTGAGTCCATCCCAGCACTGTTGCCTCATAGCAAGACGTTTCCTGGTTTGAATCCCAGCTTGGCTGGGGTCTTTCTGTGTGGAGTTTGTGTGAGTTTTGTCAGGGTACTCCACCTTCTTCCCACAGTCCAAAGGCAGTTAGGAGTTGTGTTAATTGGAGGTTCTAAATTATCCATATATGTGTCAATGTTAGTGTGAATGGTTGTTTGTCCCTGTATGTTGGCCCTGAGATACACTGGTGACCTGTCCAGGGTGTAGTCCATCTGGAAACTAAATTAGTTCAGAGCTTATATAACTAAAGGAGGGAACCACCTAAACCAGTTTGGTTGCCGACTATTCATTATCGGCCAAAATGCCTTCTAATACTCAAGGTATGCGATGGTTTAATATCTAATGGGGAGTTTCTACAATGTGCCCACAGGGGAATTCCTTTAACAATATGATGTCACAACAATATAATAAATAAATTACACTGGAAACTATTTCAGAAAAGTACTGCCGCACATTTTACACTCAATATATTACAAAGAATGGACAAATTGCACGTGAACATAACTTTGATCCCCGTCTCCGTATTGCAGATCTTTGAAAAAACAGCCTTGTGTGTATATGTAGCATAACATCTGCTTTTTTGTAAATAAAATGTCTAGTTTTGACTTTTATTCTTACTATATTCTCCCCTTGAGCTGCTACTCTCTTGTGCTGCTCTGTCATTGGTGAATTTCCTCTACAGAGGAAAAGTAAAGGTACATTTGATCTAATCTTGTCTTAACAAGGTCTTTTTGTACTGTAATTCGTTTTTTAATAAAGGGAACATGACTCACTTCCTTACTGCCCTACAACTTAAATCTTAAGGGCACTGGACCTTGACCGAAACAACATTGATGACATTCTCTGTGTTTGTGCTGCAGGAGTTTAAGCATTACAAGGAAAGAAAGTTATTTAACTATCAGAGTATCAGAAATGTTCAAGGTTAATATGGGAAACCATTGCAAGAAATGTACCGGTGTGACGAGTTGCTGAAAACTGGATGAACACGACACGCGAGCAGCGGAATAGAGGATCAGGGGTTATGATAGAGTAACGTTACCTGGGCCAGTAGGTGTTGTGCTCAGGCCACTTCTTGTGACCCCCCGGGACTCCGCTCTTGTCTGGCGGACTGTTTTCCTTGTGACAGACCAAATCTGGACTATAGTTCTTGCCATATTTTTGAATAACTGCCATTCAACGCGAGGTAAACGGCGGCCCCCCTCCTCCTTCTCTGTCAGTCGCTGTTTTACTTTGAGTCTCTTTACGCGCGGTGAGCCGACACAGACGGACTCGGACCAGGACGCAGGAGTCTCCGCGCAATCTTATCCCTGCTTTGCACCGTTTGGATCCATAACCTGAAGCGGAGGAAGGCGAGCGGCGGCGGCGGAGGAGCTGGGCTGCTGGAGGAGGAAGAGTGCTTTTCGTGATGCCCGAGGAGGAGTAATCCACGTGTCAGTTTTTCTCCCCAGCCTCCTCCTCCTCCTCCTCCTCCAGCTCAGCCCCGCAGTTCTTCTTCTCATCGGTAGGGCTCATCAGGAAGTGATTTCAGCAATCATGTAGTGTAGACCTTAGTCAGCCGTCTGCAGCCATTGCTGTGTGTCACCAGAGAAGCATCTGGCCGAGGCCCCTTCCGTGTCCGACCATGACGGGGCAGTTTAGATTGTTATATATAGAGAGAGATGAGGAAGAGGAGTTCTGCTGTAAGTTCCCACCGATGAGGAAGACGGTGATGGAGCCTGGACTGTGCGCAGAGGCTGTTTGCAAACACGTGTTATGTAATGATCTGCATTCAACAAACTATTAGCATCTGTCCTGCCACAGTGTGTGGATGTGTCAGAGTAACAGCACGGTTAACTTTTATATCAGGAGGAGAGATCACTTTTCAATCAGAATGAGGAATCCCTTTTTAATCAGGAGGTGAGATAAACTTTTTAATCAGGATGAGAGACAACTTTAAAATCAAGGAGGGATCAGCAGGAAGGTAGATTGAAGAGAAAAGGTCAGAACTGGAACATGCACACAGGGACATCACAGGAGGTGTGAGCCGCTGCACTCGTCAACTTAAATAAAGGGTCTTTTTCTTTTTTAATAAATACACAAATACCACAGATTCCCTGGTAGCACTGGCTGCCATACAAAGGCATGGTCAGGTTGTTTGGTTTATCCGTGTGGTAGTCGATCATTTGACTGACCTCAATTACTTTCAGAGGAGTTGGGCCTGGCAATATATAGCTATTCCTGAATTTTAATGGTGTAGCTGGTCACACTGCTTAGGTTACTGAGTATTTCAATCATTAACAAGGCACTGACCATGGTTTTTGAAAGTCATGATCTTTAAAGTCCAGATATACGTATTTTCTTCTAAACCAAGTGCTTGAATACACACTTCAAATCTGTACATAAGTGCAGTACCCGAGGGAAATGAATGTACTTCAGAGAAACACCACGTTCTTCATGCCTTGTCCAGTTTAAAAATTCACTTTTATTGCAAAATAATATACCAGCAAAAAAAAAAAAAAAAACAGCACATCAAATTTTGCAAAAGAGCTACTTATTCCATACACGTAAATAATGCATCTGTAAAAGTATCTCCATGTCTGTGGACATAGATTTATCACCATTCACATTTTTGAATATCGCTCGTGATGTTCTACAACAATATGAAACTGAGGTCGCCTTGAAGCTCGCACAGTCGCAGAATGCTGCAAAGTTCATAGCTTCCCAGGAATCTTGCCTTGTCCTACCTGATAACTGCTACTATGATGTACAGCTTGATGTTTTCTCTGTTCTTGCCTGCATCTTTTCATAAGGTTTTAAGCAATAATGAAATATGAATCTAGGAATTTCCTTTTTCAATGTCACAGTAGCTTGAAACACCCAAAGTATCTTGCTTTGGCTGTTCCTGTAACAGAAGAGCACAAGCTGACAGACTACTCGCTGAAATGTGGATGGTTTTTGTAAGGAAAACGTTTATTTGAGGCAGTGCACACTGAGCCACCCACTTTCCCCCTGAACATCAACCCCTCTTCTAAGTGGTCACACACAGAACGTGACAGCCTAATTTAGGCTTTATTCACACCCTCCTATGCAAACAACTTTCCCTGCCAACAGACAGAAAAACCTAGTGTAACTGAAATAAACCAATTTTAACAAATATTTAAATACCAAGTAAAATAATGGTAGGTGTGTTATTTTAGTGTGAGAGTTCCTTTTAAAATGCCATTACTCCAGTTTGCACATTCTACCTTACTTAAGTATCAAAAAGCAACCCTTACAAAAAGAAAAGGTTGTACTCTACGAGTCGGTTTGTCGGGGTATAAATAGATAAAGGAAATGTGTCCGTTTTATCATGCTGTGGTATGTTTTCTCTGTGGGTCCTTATTTGGGGTCTTCGATTGTTCCCTTGCTGAGGTCTGTCATTTTGGGATACTTCACTTTCTTTTGGTCAAGTTCGTTTTGAGCCCACAGCAGGAGTTTCAGGAGCTTGGCCAGCTTGGGGGTTGACTCTCTGTTTTCATAGTCGAGTACACACTGATTTACTTCACTCCACACCTGAAAGACAAACGCACGTACATGTAACTGCTTCGAATACGTTCTCTACTGAACAGTGGATCGTATAGAATATGTTGCACTTTCATTTGGGTCCAAATGAGAGGAAGAGCAGACCGAAACATTCTTATCTTCAGCCTCAGGGTATGGGCCATAAAACTACTACAGTTCTACACTCGATAAATGATCCTACAATGGTTTCTATTTAAGAGATGATTAAATAAAATATCGAAATATATATTAAAGAAGTTATAAAAATGTATTCTGGATAAATACATTATTATATTAATCGAGTGATAAAAAATAACCGTTAGATTCATGGAAAAAGCAATCGATAAAAAAAAAAAATCGATAGGTGCCGCCCTAGTAACAAGATGGTCCTGTCTTCATGCTGCAGAAAAAGGCCACAGCCAGTAACTAAAGATTAACAACTTGATTAACAACAAGTATTTGGCTCTTCACCCAGCACATAAACAGTATCATCGGTTTAACAACATGCTTTGACCTCACCTTCTGTCTCTGCATCATATTCAGCAGATCTCCGAAAGGGGACTCCTCCGGGTTGTCGAACGCCAGCAGGGCCAGTGTCCTCTCCATCTCCGTCAGACACTCTCGGCTCTCCTCCCCCTGCTCCGCTAACTGAGCCTGGGCGAACTCGAGAGCAGCTTCGGTCTCCCTCAGACGAATCAGCTCGATCAGATGCTGCTGCTGTCAACGCCAAACAAAAAAACACGACTGCAGCTGTGAGTGAAAAGCACAGACTTGAGCGATACATGCAGGACAAATGACAGCTCCTAACGCACAAAGCAGAGTTGTCTGCACTGCGTTGGATTTTTACCTGTAGGTGAAAGTAGAGGTAACGGTTAGTATCCAGCAGCTCCGGGTGCAGACTGTTGATCAGCGCGATGGCATCCTGGATCTGTCCCTTCAGGATCATCTCTCGGATTTTAATCCGTTCATCAAGAGAGTCCAGATCAACACTGGGCTCGATCCCCGACTCCATCCGGAATTTCTCTGCTGCCTCTTTGAAGCCCTCTGTTCAATATAAACCGTGGATTAAAAAAATAATCCTGCATATTCCACATTCAACCAGCACATAGAACTGATCTGCATAAGAAAAATAAAGCTCGTTCACCTGTCACCAGGTAGTTCATGATGAGCCGGTTCATATCGGCTCTCTGGATGTGGACATTGTTGAGTTTATCCATCCACTCGTCCCTCGTTATATCGTCCTGCTTCTCTGTGTAACTCATGGTGACCCTAGAGCAGAGGAGATTAGCTTCGCTGTCACGTCACAAGTTATCATTTTAAACCCACGAACCAGAACAATTACACAACGTCACAACAGCGTTAGTGATTTATTCTTCAGCTTGACAGCAAACGCGCGACCGGAAATCAAAGTCACAATATCTGGGGCCTTCGAATATAAACACAACATTGAAGCCTGATTTTCGTCAACACGGATGAAAACAAAGACAACTTCCGCCTTTACGAGTATTTAAATCGAACACACACACCCGGAACAAACGCTCTCAGGTTTCATTGTCTTCCATTGTGTTGAATCTACAACCTCACACCAATAGAAGCGTCGCTTAGTTCACAATACCTGGAGATTTAGTCGCTACTTCCCAGCAGTAGCTAGCCAGCTAGCGGAGGTTAGCCTCTTCTTGTTCTTCTTCTACTACTTGTTGTTGTTCTTCCTCTTCCTCCTGTCTACTTCCGGTGTCACGTCGAATTCTGTTCCCAGTTCTCCCCAACACGTGTCCGTGTGATAGCGCCCCCCCCCCCTCGGTGGTCAATGTTGTAATCGCGGGTGGTACCGTCTATGTGCTGGGTTCAGGTGAAGGTTGGAGACACGTAATCTTAAAGGGGAAACAAACATCCCCACAACACCGGTACGTCAAACCGCAGTTCTCACTCACTACTGCCCCCACAGTACATTTAAAGAATTGTGTAACTTGGATATTCCATGGATGTTATTTCGAAATTTCAATTCTTCTTGTTTTGTTTTATTTTCAACAACTGCTATTGTGTTATTATTATTTCCTAAAGGTGATTTATGTTTGATCGCACCACAATAAACTGTCAAGAAGTAAAACCTTATAACTTATAACTGAATCCTTATTCACACATATTTATCTCTTATCTTACCTAAGAGTAGGTGTTATGGACATTTACATATTTGGATGTTTGCTCATTTTATAATGTGGTCACTCAATAAAAAATCCCTGTGATGTGAAACTTGCATCTTTGTTTCTGCTTTTTCAGGATTAGAGAGAAAGGGACTCAACGTATCTGAGAAGATGATGTGAATGACCTCGCATTGCTGAACTGTGACAAAACATTATTTGTCCCAAACGTAGCAGTTTGAACGTCTTCTCTTCTTTTTGTCTCAGCTCACTCACCTGCTGAATGATTGTCAACTTTGCAACGGCTTCAATAGAACTCACAAAAAGAAAACCTGTTCTCAACCGACTTTATTGACTTTCCATCACAGTTTGTTGTAGTCACACAATAATAAAGTAAATACTTACAAAACACACTGCTTTACTTTCACATTTAAAACTTTAACAAAAAATATTTGACATAAATAAACACAGTTTGGCTGTTTTTTGTGACACCGGATTTCATCATTGCACACAACAGAGCCAAATATAATGTCATTAATTACTATAAGTTACGTAGTTATTTGTTTATACATCACTGTTATTTCATATTCAAACTGTAATGACTTGTTCAAACTTATAATATACACTATAGAATACAGACTTAATGAGCAACATCTAGCTTCTCACTTATTAGAACCACTGCATTATTAAACGAGGACTCCTCTTTGACAGGTCCTCTCCATTCTGCAGCTGCTGGTGGGACATGCCCATTGTGTGGATTATACCACCCAACCAAGGGTGCACGCAAGTATGATGATGAGTGCAGGTCTGCCCTCTACTTCCACCTGCTATTAGACGCTGGGGCAGTAGTCAACCAGGATCCTATCAACTGATTGCAGGGGGCTTTTTGAGAGGGCGACTATGAACTGATCAACACATTGCTGACGTTTGGGGAAAATATAACCGACCACTCATGTAGAATGTTTCACAAACATGGTTATGATGTTAAACGCTGCTTGGACTGTCCCCATGGCAACAGTTCCCATGATTATGCTCCTTGGGGCGACCTCAGTCAAAGTTTGCATGAGAAAGAAATGCTATAAAAGATTTGAATACAGGAGAACGAGTTGAGTAACACCTTCTTTCAAGGTTTGGCATGGAGGAGATAACTTCACCTGATCAGGTGGTTCACATCATGCTCGACTACACTGAGCATGGTCCCTCTGCACCAAACTGAAGGAAACCTCGGAGGAGCAGAAACAGTGGCAACAGATCTGTCGTAACTTTATTTTTTGACCTGTCAACAAGAGTGTTTCATCAACTTTCCTCCTCTTCCTCCCAGGCTGGCAGATTATACCTACGCTACAGGGAGGTTGATGTTTACAACAGGGCGTGGTTGATCACATGTAAACAAAACAAAACAAACAAACAAAACACATATTTACAGTTTACACAGACAGAGGGACAAAAAAAGTCTCTTGTTTGACTATTGTGTGTTCATGTACATGACTTGTGTACTTTATTCCTCTCAATAATATACTTTAAAAATTATAAATTCTACTATACCTACAGGGACACTTACATCACGATATTATTATGTTGTAAAACCTCATTTATTTCCTAAGGTCTTTAGTCTAGCTATTCAATTTAAATTCCACGAGTTTGGAGAATAGAATAAATCGATTGATTGATGTATTATATTAAAAAGATAAATGAAAGTACAAAACCAGTATCCAACTTTTTTTACAATGCAGGATTCGTTTCTGTCTGTTTGTCTTCACCTAGTGGTAGACTGGAGTATTACACGAGTGGAATTTGCATCTCCCTACCTTCCCTAGGATTTTATATTTCACAATGTGACTGTAACTTGTCAGCTACTTGTCATCTGAGTAACATGGGCCTCAAGGTAGAGTTATACAAATAGAGGTGATACATATAGAATAAGATGTCGACATGTATAGTACTTGTGCAAAATAAGGGCAGTCAGAGCAGGATTTAAACAGCTGGCTGCATCATGCATGTTATTCTATCATGATGTAGTAGAATAGTTTGAACTTCCTCTACATGTGATGTCATGGCTGTTGGCACCAGGCACCACATGGTCATAATAACCCACCACACTTCTCCAGTTGTCGCAGTACCCGTCTGGGCCGCTGGGTGGCGCGGATTCTCTAGTATGTAAACATAGTGACGGCAGCGTTTTGCAGTGGTGGAGAAGAACGTGTACGTCATTTTCACAATGGCGGAGGCTGGGTGAGGAGGATAGTGTGTGTGTGAAGCGGCGCTGCGATCGTTGGTGCTACATCGCCCGCAAGACGTGCACGGTGCCCCGAAAATGGCCCTGAACCCCAGCGCGGCGGGGAGGAAGGACCCGGAACGCGCCGGGGCCGCCGGGCTCCACCCGGACGGCGGCGAGCCCCAGAAGAATTCAACCGCCACCTCGGCCCCGGCCAACCAAAATGGCGATCAGGCTGGATGTGGAGACGTTGTAATGCCCGAGCAAGAAGCCCCTGAGCGGCGGAGGAGCGCGCCGACGGACGCCCGGAGCTTCAGCGGCTCTCCCTCGCCGGGCCCGCGACCGAGCGAGGAGCTGCCACGGAGGAATTTCCAAATCCCGAGGAAGGCGAGAGAACGGAAAGGTGGTGCCCATATCGCTGCTCTCCTCAACAGAGCCCGTACTGTCTGTTCATAATTCTGCTGCTGCATGTTGCTAACCTGTTAGCTAGCTGGCCCCCAGTGTTGCTTTATTAGATTCCAGAGCCAACGTCCAGCGGTGTTTTGAGCCCGGGATTAGATTAGCGTCATGCGGGTGGAGCTCAGGGGACAGTGTTGCTGTGATGTAGCGGGAGTAGATCCAGCCAGACATGGGGGGGGGCTCATGTCCCCAAGTGACCAGGTGAAAGCTCACATTATCAGGTTCCTCCACCTCCTCACTGGACCGGGATCGGGCCGAGCTGCTGCCGGAGGAAGGAGTTGTGCAGCAGCCATCACCTGACAACATGTGTGGGTGTCATTGACCTCAGTGAAGGGCATGGATTCCTCCACAACACGTGCCTGTAGAACACGGTTTCACTGTACCACGACATGTTTAATGCAAACTAAACTTACAGCTGTCCACCACCTGTCCCTGCCCGATGTCACAGGCATCAAGAGAGCCCCTCACCTCAGCATCCCACAATGCACTTCTCTCCGCTGCCTCCTCCACTGACTCTCAGAGAGGTAGAAGTACCATCAGCAAAGTGCCCCGTTGAATAGCAGCTGTCACAAACCTTGCTTTGCCACATCAGTTGCAGATGTCGCCTCCAAAAAAGCCCGACACCACTTCCCCATTCACTATAAGGTTGAGATGAGATGGGGAGGACAGTGTGTGGGCAACAGTGTGTAAACCTGTAACGTGTGAGACAGACCTGGCTGTGTGTCTCCGGTCTGTCACCTGAGAGGTTTACTCTGTGCTGCACGACAGCTCGAGGCTGACAACGCCACATCCAGGTGTCCGATAGGGATGGTTCACTTTGCATGCGATTTGATTGAGACAATAACACCTCATGTAAATAAAGGCACATGAGAGGCTCGGTCACATGGGCAGAGGTTTGTTGTTGTGAGGGGTTCCTGGTCCCTGTTGTCCATCAGAGTTTTTACACTCTTTATAACTTTCTGCTGCTGTGATGATCCGGCTTTAGCCAGATAAGAAACAAGTTGAACATCAGTTGACACTGGTTCTTTGCAGCTATACTGCGCTGTAAAGACGGTGAATTCAGCCCAGCTCCCATCACTTCCTCTTGCACCTCATAGTTTTTTCCTACAAAATCATAAAACTCAATTGTTGAGCTGAAACACAGAACATGTGTGTCCTCTTTCTCTGCCAGAGAAAGAACCATATATTATAAGCTTGATATCTTATCACAAGATCACCTTATAAATGAGAGAAGAGTGTTATTATTTGCCTGATGCTGTGGCCGGCTCCTGCTGGTAAACTTGAACATGCACACATGCCACATTTCTTTGATACAGATGCTAACCCACTGATCTCCCTCCCTCTTCGCAGGCTTGTACAATTTTCTGCGGCCTGACAGTCGGGAGTTCGAGGACCTCGTGAAGATTCTATCCTCGTTTTACTTGGACTCATCGTCACGAGCAACCTTCTCCTACTCCAAGGCCAGGCTCGTCTACAATGAACTGCTGGAGAAGGAGGTGGGTCGTTGTCTCCCTGTACCCCTCAATGTCAACACGAGCATTTCAGCCGCTCCCTCTTTCTATTCATGTAAAGTGTTTTCAGCTTGAGGTCTTCCAAGTTGCGTAGTCTACTAGAGTCATGCATACAAGTGCTTAGACCTTGTGAGCTTCAGACTTGCTGTGTCTCATTGACTTTCTATGCTCATCGTGTGCCAGTTCATCGAGAAGCGGCGAGAGATGAAGCAGGAGGGTCGGACGGAACAAGAATTGACTGAGTCGTACTGCTTCCTGTTTCCAGACAAAGCAAAGGTTAGTCCGTATGCAAAACTGTTCTCTTGTACTTAAAAGATGATGGACAAGTTACACAACATACATTTTATATACTGGATAGTGAGCTCTGTGTGTTCTCTGGCTTGTTTAGCTCCATTGGATCTGCGAGAAGGGTCTGGCTGTTGGACACTCCAAGATTACTACACTTGGAAATCCGTCAGTGGGTGAGTAGGTTTCTTGAATGTTGCTGCTGGAGACCCTGAATAGAAGTAGATGGAAGTGATAATACTTTGAGTATTTCCTGCCTCATTCGTTTCCGCACCTGAAGATGTTAAGTTAGTATTTTCAACTGATGAAACTGGCTGATCAACAGCCGGAAATGTCTCTGGCCAACTGTAAGAAATAAACAGTATATCTTCACTGTCTCGTTACAATATAAACAACCCTTTAACAGTAATCAACATATACTGTTATGGTTTGAGTTTTAGAGCGTGAACATGCAGTGGTGTCCTAAGACCACTTTCCTTTTCAAGTGAATGGGAAATGGTCTCAGGCTTCACAGGACCTCACTGTGTATTTTTAATGGAGTTTAACGATCATGGTGCTTTTCCTCTAGTCTTATCTCTTATCTTGTCATTGTAGGTGTTTATCTCTCCAAATATTCCGATTTATTACAAATCAACCCTTTTGAAGTGGGCTCATCTGGAGACATGGTCCTTTTTAAAGTCATGAGGGTACGTCTGCCGTTTTCATTATGTAAACATGTTTTACATTCTTGTGGGACTTGAAGACAACCCGTGTGTCTTGTCTCTTAGGGCCGAATAAAGCACATCCATGAGAACATGCCTAAGAATGCAATGGAGCCCACACCCAAGTTTGACTGTAACTTGTCGAAAAGTGCCAACAGGGTAACATCTCTGCTGTCCTACAGGGCCTTTGAGCTCACGCAGGTAAGCGCTGCTTCTATTTCATTTGCATATTATATGTACTGTGTGTGTATTTTATAAAAGCTATGATTTGTTTGTTTTTGATGACTCTCTCTCTCTCTCCCTCTCTCTGTGTTTTAGCAATATTTTTATGAGTTTGCATTTGATGAGATCAAGGCTCGACCGCGGCACGTGTGCCCCTACGCTGTGGTTTCCTTTAAGTACATAGGCAAAGAGGCTGCTGCGACTCCTATGACTGCACACAGGTACATGCTCCTGCAGGAAATGATGAAACGCTCAAGCGGTTGAGAGCCTGGCAAGACGTGAGCCACATCTTAACTGTGTTCTGTGTTTATAAACAGGCTTTTTCTTTCTCTCCTTGACAGGTTTAACACGATTTCCCCCGAAGGAAGTAAAGGTAAAACATTTTTTCTTGTGTCAAACCAGCAGTAGTTACGAGTTATGAAATAGCTATGAAAAGTATTGAGCCATGCTTCCTCTGACCTTTGACATTTTCTGTCGACGCTCTTGCAGGGAAGAACTGCTACACCGTGTGGAGTGGTCCACTACTGAACAAGGGCCAGGAGTTATTCCCAATCTGTTTACGATCGTCTTCGCGCCCCTACCTTCCTTTCAAACTGTGAGTAAACATTGAAACCGTTTTCAGACATGACCTCCGGGTAAAATCCGGGGGAATTGGCTACGGAGTTTACCCAGAGTTTGCCTTTCACACATGCACAACACAAGGGGAAGGTTTTCTGCACAGGCACGTTCACAACAGCATCAAATCCTCTGCGTTATTCAGGTGAGAGGTGGAGCAGCTGGATGCAGCAGACAGAGACATGAATTTATGTGTGTGCCACGGCTTTTTCACCGGGAGATATTTGTTTTCTTTTTGTTATTTTCAATTTTGGGTCTGTCGCACTCCCCCCCCCTCGCAGTGAAGCCAGCGGAGGAGGATCCCCTGCTCTGTCCACACATCGACTTTATCTGGATTTCTTTGGACTTTAAACTAGGAGGTCAGGCGGATAAAGTCCGTAGAAACTGCGGAGCGTCTCATTCGGACATTTGCGTTCACACACGCACCTCCTCCAGAAACAAGGACCTGCAGAGTCCGGTGCATGTCTGAAAGCAGCTTTACTGTCTCACATCATTCTTTGCACCTCTAGAAAACATCCCCCTAGAATTTCTCTGTTAATCATTAGACACCTCTTACCTCAAAAGACTTATGGGCTGAACTATAACACTACATTTATCTCGTTGCGCTGAGAAGGGAAGAATAGAAAGCACTCATATATAATACAGACAAGTTTTTTTTCAGGAATTGATTATGACATATCTCTGTGTGCTCTGCTGCAGGCCTGAGAAGCTGGAGATGAATCGGGGCATGCAGCTAGAGCAGGTGAAGCGAAAGATTCCCTCTGTGCTCTTTTCTTGGGATACCTACAGAGCATCACGGGAAGGTCAGTCCAGACCACACGTCTATATCTATAATTAATGGTAGAAAAGTGCCCAGGGCATCTGGACGGTAGTGCATTACTTGAAATTCAATTTCTAAAGCATTTCTAGATAAAAAGTTTGCAGTATTTCAGCTAAAACTGAGCACAGAGAATCTAACAAGATTCTAATTTACTGTTGTCTGTTATTTGTCTGCAGTAATGAAGTGTGGGATGGCCTGCAGCCTGTTTGAGGTGGTGGATGGAAAAGGCAAACCGACCAGCGGCACCCTGGCAGCGCTGGTCAACAAACTGGAGAGAGACAGGATGGTGAGTCACTCATTACCTGTGATCTACCAGTTTATCATACATGAAACTCCTAAAAATACAGAAACAGTTCATGTCCTGAATTCAAAATTGCAGGATGTCCAGTATCCCAGCAAAAAAAACTATTTTGATACTTCTCTCTCAGAAAAGGACAGAATAATAATCATGTTTCTAATATTTATCATACCTTTTATCATTTTGTATGATTAAAAAGTTGTTTTTATGCTTTTGTAGGAAAAATATGAAGTGAAAACAGCAAACCTTCATACTGCTTTTTGTCATAGTAGATATTTAAAGAAGCTGAAAATGTCATACACAAGAACACCAACCTGTCAAACATTACACTGACATTCTGATCGCTCACACAATGATACACCTGGTGTTTCTGACTGAAGTGTCTAATCTCCTTACTTAGGTGCTGGTGATGTCCTTGTTTGACCGGGGCTTCCTCTTCCTGCTCTCTTCAGCTCAGATGCTTGAGTCCAAAGGTACTTAAGTGTTTTTTTTTTTTTATCCTTTACTTTCATGATTCTCTGTCGTGTCAGCCAAACACCTACTTGTTGCCTTCAGTGAGAGATCAGCTTCAAAGGAAACTTGCTGTTTGTTTTTTCTAGAGCGGTGGGGGCGGACTGAGAAAAACCTGCAGGCATTATTCATCTTTCAGGAGTCGAGGACGGTTGTTAAATATTGTAAGTATTATTCTCCCTCCTTTTTCTGACCAAGCTTCATTTCCGAAATCTGCATGAAACGGAAACCAGTTCCTCACATCTTCCCACTGAAACATGAGCTGCTGTTATGACTTTTATTAAGCACCTGTCTCTAAACACCTATTATGCAGTTGGATACCTTGACACTGACACGTGTCCTTCATTTCAGCATCCAGACTGTTTGAGCCAGATCCGCTGACGGTGGAGTCTAAGCCTGCCAACCTGTCCTCCACGGAGCCCTTCATCCCCGCTCTACACTACTCGCTGTTCAAGCTGCGGCCAAACCCAGGCAAGGACCTTAGCTCCGGGGTGGAGCGGCAGGCCACCGATTACCTAACACGCATTGATTCAGGTACGGTGCGGCCGTTCATCCTGCCCGACTACAAATACAACGTGGACGATCGAACCAGCCCGCTTCCGGTGCCCAGACCCAAATTCAACATGGATGCCGTGCTTCGTTCTTACGTGCACAACCCTGCCAACTATATGTTACCCCTGAACAAGGCAAAGGACATCATGGAAAGAATACGAAACCCTGTACCCGTACCCGTGCCTGTACCTGTACCTGTCCCTGTCCCTGTACCCGTATCCATACCCACACCCACACCCACACCTGTTCAAGCCCCAGTGGAATACAGCCCCGTCTCTGACTGGGGCGGCTCGGACAGGGGCTCGGACAGGGCAGAGAGACCCCCGGAGAGGCCAGCCCAGGAGAAACCACCACCAGACAGCAGCAGCAGCAGCAGACGGCGGCCTGGGTTGGCCAATTCAAACGGAGCCCAGTTGCAGCACAAGCCCCACGTTGACTCTCAGCCTCAGCCCCAGAGGTTACGGTTGTCCCAGAATGAGTACGACAAACACAAGATGAAGCAGCTGCTCAAACTGATTCAGCTTCATAAGAAAGCACTAATAAAGGATCCTGAGAAGGAAAAGGAAGAGGACGGGCCCTGGGACGCCAACAGTTTGAAGAGGAAGTTTGAGGGAGATGAGAGTGGAGGCATAAACAAACACCAACGAACAGATCCGCTGAGCAACGGGGAGCCCAGTCAAGGTGAGGGGGGCTGCAGGGGTTTGTGTAACTTGATTTTAACATAGACACATGTGGGTGCAGAACAGGGAGATCAGGCACACTGGTGTCTGAGGAGCTGTGGGCACTGGCCAGGTGCTCCCAGTTAACTTAATGGCACCAAATCCAGCTCATAAAGGAGCTCGAAGACAGAACGGGACGCACAAGTCCACGGCTCTGGGGTTGTCACAAAAGTGTAATGTAATCTTTGGTTATTAAGAATTTCCTCCTTCTTCTTTCTTTGAAATAATGATTATTGCATTAGTTCCACAACACTGATTAGTTTCAGTAATTCAGTTACACAAAAAAAAACACTGCTGCCCATTGGCACTATTTCAATAAGCCTGCTGCATTAGCTTACACCACAGTAAAATTACTTGTTTACTTGATTTTAAACACTTTGGTGTCAAGGTGGTTGCATTTTTATTGCCTATCCAAGCAACTGCAGTACATTAGAAGCTCCATTTAGGGGTTGTGTCAGTCTGCACCTCGAGCAGTATTACTCTGTTTTCAAATGAACTGTAATGCATAACTGCCTTTGTACCTTGTAACAGGAAATCGTGGCTTTGCTTTTAAGAGTTAAACGCATCAAATTAATTGTTTGTGTCCTACCAGGCGTCCAGGCCGGTGAGATGGGAGATGAAGGTGGACACGGTGACAATCTGACAGCTGTAATGGAAAGCATGGGCCTCTATGACACTGACCTGAGGGCCCGTGGCAACACCAACACCTCAGCGGTCAACGAGACCCAGCGCCTCCTCAAGATCCTGCTGGCCACTCTCAACAAAGCCGTGGCTCAGGGTTCAGTGTCGGTGCAGGTCAACCACGGTGAACCGTCGACAGGTTCGGGCAGCGGGGAGCCTTCTATCCCTGACCCAGAGTTTAGGAAACAACTTGAGCCAGCATTGCAAACAAACTACACAGAGGTGAGATGTTAACAGCTGATTCTAGGACTGTTGTTTTGGAATATTTAATATTTATATTTAATACGTGTATAGACCTGAAAATAACCAATGCTGGTGTTTTCTCTGCCCAGGAGGACATGGACTGTAGCCCTGGTAGTCCATTCAGTGCAGGCTCCCCGCTAGAGCAAGCACACACCTCAGATAACCCGACCTGGGTTCTCCCCGTTAATGAAGGTACCTCGAAGCAGCCAGTTAACTCAGACCTCTCCCCTTTTCCTGGGCCGAAGCCTGAGCCTGAGCCGGAGGCTGTGAGAGCGGCAGACATTCAGCCAGAGCTGAAGACGCCTGCAGTTGTGGAAGTAAAAAAGGCGGCTGCAGGGACCACGTTACCAGTTGTAGAGGAGGTTTCCTTCAGGCCCTCCATCAGCCTGGACACCATCCTCAACCAGGAAATTCATAGTCTCACTTCTGCCATTAAGAACATTATGCAGACTAACCACATCTGCTATACCTCGCAGCTACCACCACGGTTGGTTCCACGTGGCTGCTGGTTGCCCAACAGCTGCTTCTCAGACTTTATCGTGCCCTTCGTCTCCCCAGTCCCCACTCAGGGACACGTCAAAGCACTATGTGAGATGATGGACAAGTTGATCCCAGCCCCACCTGCTCCCTCGAATGTCACTTCTCCACCTCCCCCAGTGACAACGTCTAATCTTACAACACCACCCCCTGCCCCAATCCGGACTTCCAAAACTAAAGCAGAGCCCCCCCTGTCAAAGAGCACCCCCTCCTCCCAGAGTGATAAAATTGGCTCTATCAAAGAACCTGCATCCACAAAGGCTAAAACAGAAGTTGCATCAACAGAATTGGCGGGAGAAGTCTATTCTCCCGCTCTAACCACGACAGACTCTCCAGACGCCAACTCCCAAAACCCAAGCCTGCTTGCTGGCAGCCTCATCGGTCAGCTGAAGCCCGAGGTTTTCAGCAGTCTGGTGGAGATCTTTAAGGACGTCACGAAGAACACGGTGAAATTCTACATCCACTCTGGCGACGAGGGGGAGGAGAGCACTGTGTGCAAGGAAATAAAGGTAAAGGTTTAAATGATGTCTTTAAATTGCTTGTTTCACCCGGTCAAACATGCAGAGATATTAACATTTATGCATAATACAGAAATCTTCATTTGTGAAACATAAAATGGGAATTTTATTTGACAAATGACCTAAGCTTTTATTAGATCGTGAAAATGACTCCTCATTTTCTGTGGATACAGTTGTTTAAACATGACTTTAAACCATTTGCTGCCCATTAACCATGCATGCATTTTATTTCTTATTCTTATCTACAAATGTGTTCAGGATCATGTTTTCTTTTTAGTATTCCAGGCAATGAGCCTTCCCATTATTCTGCGGTATTACATTTCACTTGCGTAAACAAGTGAACACGCAGATCGACACTGGGGAAATGTGAAAGGCCACACTAGCTCCTCTCTGTCACTATGTGTTCAGTGTCTCGGGGCTCTGCGCTCTCTGCATCTGTCAGTCAGTCAGCACTTGTACGTGTAAGAGAGGAGGACATGTTCATCTGTCTGTCTCTAACAATTACATCTCTCCTGTCTGGCACGAAAGGAGTACTTGAAAAGTCTTGGCAACAGCGAGTGCAGCCCGCAAACGTTTCTGGAAAACAGCGGCAGTTTAGACAAGCTCCTCATCATCATTCAGAACGAGGACATCGCTGCGCACGTGCACAAGGTAGGAAGACCTCCTGTCCCCCTCTTCATTGTACATCACCTTCTCTTCAGTCTGTAATGCAGATGACTTGGCACCCGCAGACCTTGGCAGTTATCCCATAAAAATTTAATTTTTTGTATTCAATTTTTACGTCTGCCCCAGGGTATTGTCCTGTTTGCTATGTTTAATTTGTTTACAGCATTATGTGCATGTTGTGTCAGGGTGTATATAAAACATGAAACGCAAGTTCAACTGAATAATAAAGGAACATAAAACTAATACAAGCTTTTCACCCTTTAGATCCCGGCCCTGGTGTCTTTGAAGAAGTTGCCTTCAGTGAGTTTCGCTGGAGTGGACACTCTGGATGATGTCAAGAATCACACTTACAATGAGCTCTTCGTGTCTGGAGGCTTTATGGTGTCCGACGAGTTTGTCCTAAACCCCGACCTTATCACGCAGGGTAGGTTTTACTTTTCTTCGCGGGAGCCGTGCCAGTTCGTGGAAAATTAACCGGATGATACTTGAGAGCTTACGTTGTGTGTTTTCTCCAGATCGTTTGCAGGGGCTGCTGAAGTTCTTGGAAGAGCAGAGCTCCCCTGAACACCCCTGGCAGTGGAAGGTGCACTGCAAGTCCCAGAAGAAGCTAAAAGAGCTGGGGAGGTCAGTATCTCTGCAGATTTCCCAGAATTATCCCATGAAAATGATTCTAGGCCATATTCGGGTGTGAAGAATCATTGCTACACTGTCTGAATCTACTTTTGTGCTTCTCTTAAAGGTTAAACACTAATGCCATGGGGCTTCTGAACCTCCTGACAGCTTATCAGAAGAAGCACCTAGTGGAGTTCCTCCCTTATCACGAGTGTGACACTCAGTCGCGTCAGGCTCCTGATCTGGAATGTCTGATCAAACTCCAAGCGCAGCACACACAGCAACGGCACCTTATCTTCCTCACAGGTATCTTCATCCTTATCATTTCATCTGACACTAGCAAAAGAAAATGTGTGTTGGTGTTGAGATGGTTGAGTGAGATGTCTTTTCCCCACATGCATTCTGGTTGAATAGATTATATACATGATTATATATATACGATATTAAAGTATTTCTTGTTGTTATGTGTTTTTACAGAGAGGCCATTTGAGATGTTCCTGCAGTTCTCGAGAAATGGAATGGTGATTGCGAGCATTGATGATGTAATGAGCGGTTTCCACAGTCTGATTGGCTCCATCAATCAGAATGAGCTTCCGACGCCGCCCTCTACTGGTGGGTATCATCAGCAGCAGCACTTAACACAAAACACTGGATTTCATGACATTTCGCTGTAGTGTAATTGCTTTGCTGAATTGCCTTCTGTCCTATACAGTTAGCAGCAGAGTTTTTCTAACACAAAGCTGTTAATGCATCTGCTGATAATGCATTTCTTTCTGCTTTTCCCTCTCTCTCTCCGCCAACTCCTGCTCTGGCAGTAGTGAACGATGAGTGTGTGGAGGAGGAGGACATGTCATTAGACTCTGATGATGGTGATGAGCCACCCACTATAGCCGATTCTGCAGAGCAGAACCAGGAAGGAGAGAAGAAACTGCAGCCGCCGCCACCAAATATGGAGGAGTTTCGTCCTCCCCTCCCAGACCAGCAGGTCACGCCTGAGAGAACTCCGACGTTGTCTGAGTACAGCGCTCTCAAAACTGCTATCTCTCAGTTCAAAGCCACCAACCAGATAGGTATAGGCCCTTCAGACATTGGCAGCTTGTCACCAGGAGGTTTTCCTGTGAATCCCCACCAGAGCTTCCTGTGTCCCTCAGCCTCGTGGTCATCCTACACTGGCTCTTCAAGCTACGCGGCCTCCCCAGCCTATCCAGCCTCACCCTGCAGCAGCACCCAGGAACAGGAGTATCGCACGCCAGCCACAGCTCCTGCCACTGTCCCAACTCCCCCTGTCATGGCCACAGCAGGACCTCTTGCCAACCTGGCGTCCCTCCCCATGGAGGTCAGACCTCCCCCTCCACCTCACCTCATGATGCTTGGTCACACATACGGCTCGGATACTGGCGGGGCCGGGGTGACTGGGAACTCTCCACACACCACCTCCATCCCTTACACAGAACATAGTGACACAACGCAGCCTGTTTACATTGCTGGCATTCCTAAAAATGCTAGTGGGACTCCCTCACAACATGACAGGACAGTCAGTGGACCTGGGGAGGGAGTGTGGGGCACTGCAGGGACTAGCACTTGCGAGAGTGGCAGTTCCCAGGGTGTGGTCACATCGAGACTGTTGGACCCCAGTGGGCTCCCTAAGAGCGGGGAAGCCCTTGGAGGCAGCACCCCTGGTAGTCAAGGGAACAGGACTCACGTGAATTGCACTGCCAACCTCGGATCATCTGTGGGCATTCCCACGGTGGCCACCAGGGGGGGGTCAGTAGTCAGACCTAAGCTGCCTCCACATCCAATGTGTGCTCTTGGCTACGGGAGTATAGGTGGCATCCCGGGACAGATGGACCCTGGGCCTATGCGGGGTGCAATGGGTCCTGGCTCTTTAGGGAGCTATCGAGGGAGAGGAATCCCACCAGGACTTTGGACTCGTCCAGGACGAGGACATGATCGGGGGGGCGGTCCCTGCTCTTGGGGTTACCCAGCAGGCAGGGGTGGGACACAGGATTACTACTCGGACTACACATACTCTCACAATTATGCCCCTGAATAGACAATCAACATGACCAGAGGGGTCAACACAAACACCATACTCCAGAGACTTATAGAGCTGGCTGAATGTATATATTTCCTTGTCATAAACACGATGATTTAAATCCGTAAATAAGGCTCCTGGTTTTCTACATCTAATAAAAATTGATACAGGCAGTGCCGAGTGTCCTACTGTCGTGTAAACTGTACGTACACTCTTTCCATGTGAGCTATTTGAGACCCTGTTCAGACCACTATATTTATATTTGCCAACAAATGTTAATGGCCTTCCAACTTCTTCTGAATTTATCATATTTTTTTTTTCTGTTTGTCCCAGTTTTGAAGCGGTTTGTGAACATGGGGAAAGGCTGATATTTTTTTAAGGAAAAAAAAAACCTGGTGAATTAAATTTCACTTTTGCTGTTGGTTTTCTTTTTTTTTATTTGACATATTTGGTTGTCCAAAAAATCTATTAAAATAAAGCATTTCAAATCTCGATTGTGTGACAGGTTTGATGACAGTGTCAAGCAAACCTATTAAAAATATAAATTGCAGCTGTCTTCCTGTCCTTTCACTCAAACTCCACATTTTATCTCTGCTGCCTACAATCTGTATGAAGATGGATTGCATCACCTAAAATGGCAGTAAAACAGGGAATATGGAAAACAAAACATGCAGTACATAAACTGAGGGAATTAAAATATTGTCACATTTATCAACAGGTCATATTTGATCAGCTGTTTAGGTGCACATAGTAAAAACCACAAGTCTGAAAAAGTAGATTTAAAAACAGGATATTAAATACTGAAGAAAAGCTCATTTTCTGGTCGTGACAGCAGGCACCGCACTCTGCAGTGGAAATCTGTTAAATGTATTTCCTGCAGCAGTGCACGGTTGCGTGTAGAGAGCAGTTAGGAGGGAACGCGACACTTATAACCATTCAAAACTCCACGCTGAGTGCCACTGGCCCTCCGACTGTACCACTGTTGAGAGAATCATTAGGCGGGTTGATGTCCCCTCTGTGGTGGTCTGTCGTTTTGTTTCATTATCCCATTGGAGGTTCTGGGGGGAGGGAAACACCAGATGGCGCCACTTCCTCTTGATTTGGAAAATAGGTTAACACTAATCTCCAGAGCCTCCCATCCAGTTGTGCAGTAGTTTTTCCATGGTGACTGAAAATATGTTTCCCCATTAAATCAATTGTAGCTAAGACCCATCACGCAAACCCTGATTTATATGGGAGAGGTTTATCGAGCAAGAACGTTTTATTCTAGAAACACCAAACACTGCAGAAATGAATATACCCCCAGAAGCCGACATCCACAAATACTGTGTGGGCAGCTCCACTACTGCAGTTTTCCTGGTTGTGTGTTATAAATCCTCAAAAGTATTAATATGATACAAATAAAAAATTTAAAATACAGAGTAAACATACCCTGATTAATGTGTATATTCTTAATATTGTGTAAAATGTTCTTAATAATTGCCAATATTTGGACTTTGGATTTCACTCTATTTTATACTTATTCTCCATTACAATTATTTTACAATGTAGTTAATTTACGAATCAAGATTTAGCACAAAAACATACAAAAAGGTTGTAAAGTTGGATGCTTTGTTTTAGACTTCACCACCAAAAACCAAATCAAATGTCGAGTCGACTGATGAATTAGTCAGTTAACAGAAAATTAATTAACTCCTCAGATAAGTCAGTTAGTTGGACACAAGCATTGTGATGGAGTTGCTTTGGGCTTTTGGTATTTTTTTAAATTTCTACAAACAAAACAAACTATCGATTAAAAGTCGGAATGCAATTAAATTAACAATGAAAAAAGAAAACAATATAAAATAATGTGGTTCTACCTCAGTCAGGTGCAGCATGCAAATGCAAAATCAACAATAGTTTTAGTTGCTTTCTGCCCTATGATTAGTGCAGTAGTGCAGTGTGACAAAGTAAATTTACTCGATGTTGCACTATTATGATGTACACATTTGAAGTACTTCTACTCTAACACTACTACTTTATAATATTTATGGTTCCACCTCAGTCAAGTGCACAATCAACAATAGTTTGTCAATAAAATGACACATCGGTTTCATTCATGTACTTTTATTTTTAATATTTTAAGTACATTTTCCTGATGATATTATTATGAATATATAGCTACGGATAAATAAAAAGTACCGGAGTTTACAAGAGAACGTGTGACCTGATCTGTTCTGGGTCATGTGGGGGCAGCGGGAAACGAGCTGTAAACACAACATGGACGTTTCACCTCACAAGCTAACGAGGCTAACCTGTTAGCACAGACACACACAGACACACACAGCAGACACCTGAGGAATGTAAGTCTGATTCTTTAAATCTCCTCAAGCTGTTTTCCTCCTCCTCTAACTCCTGAGCTAAACACGTGTCTCTTTAATGTTCCCCTTAATGTTCACCAGCTAGCTTAGCTGCCATGTTTGTCAGCTAGCAGGAGCTAAGGGAAGCCAAGCAGGTGACTGAGGCTGAACTAAAGAAACAACCTCAGGGTCAGAGATGATTATCTGTGGATTCATTTAACATCACTGCTGCACTTCAGAGGCAGATACTGTGAATTCACTCCACTATCTTAACCAGAGTTACATGTATTTCCATCCGGATGAGCTTACAGATCACCACATTGGCTTCACTGAGTGTCTAAGTTATCAGAGACAAACTCAAAATGATGCTTTTTAAAAATTGAAATGAAACTGAAACTGAAGAAGTTAAATTATTCAGTATTTCTCCTAAAAGTGAACTTATTTAGGTCGAAACGTCAAAACCTCAACCAGCTGCAACAGAAGAGTGCTGCTCATTGTGGGCTGTGGTATGTTCAGTACATTTTATTGATTAATGGAGAAATGTTGACTTGTAATGTTTTATTTTTAAATTTAACGGTACACTTAAATTAGCAATGAAAGAACTCCTCATCATGTAGAAACACATTTATACAATGTTTCTTTACTTATGTACTAATCTGTCTGTCTGGGTGAGTTTAGCTAATTTCCTCACTAATTAATTTAATGATTAAAGCACTACATAAAATGTTATTATTTCCAGTATGGTTTGGATGTGAAAAAGCAACATGTACCTAAAGCTGTTAATGTAAATGGTCTGTATTTATATAGCGCTTTAATCTTGAAGACCACTCAAAGAGCTTTAAAGTACAGTTTATTGCCATTCAGCCATTCACCCATTCACACACACATTCATACAATGCATCAATGGGCAGCACTTTTTCCATGAGAAAACTGCAGCTGAGTAAAAAGCTCAACACATCCCTATGAAATGTAGTGAGAGGTGAAAAGTAACATAATATATATCGATGTGCTTGCTTGATTAATGGAGCTGAATACTTTTTTCACATGGTCATTTGACTCTCATCTGTTAAAACAGAATCAAATTTCACCGGACTAGAGCATAAAAGGGGGGAAGTAATATCCAGGTCAGGACAAAACATGTCCACTTTGTGTTGATCAAATTGGATCAGTGAGCTGTGCAGTTCTCTGGGTTTAGCTTTTAGCCGATGACGTCGCAGGATGTGCAGGGCTTTGGGCCAGAATGTAACGTAGCCCTGCTGTGAGTGTAACTGAGTATCGCTTCTCCTGTTAACGGCATCAGCCTCTCACGTTACGGAAATCCTCCAGTTTCAACTGTTTATTTTTCAGTTCGCAGGCGATGAGAAAATGGTTTGACCAGAGAAACGTATTAAGCTCGTGCAGAAGCAGAACGTTGTGTGGTTAGACCATAGACTGTATATGAGGGTCAGACACATACAATAATGGAGGTGGCAAAAGGACATATTCCAGTGATGTTCTAAACCAGTCACCTGTATTTCTACTGATGTTAGAAACAAAAGCAACATTGTGAGACTATAACCAGAGATCCAGCCACGCAGGCAGCAGCAGTGCACTGAGCCAAATATTAAGTGCTTATCATTACAGAGCAATCTCACTAATTACCACTGAATACAAAGAAAAGCTGAGAGTGGTGGGAATTGTATTAGTTTTGAACGTGATGGATCATAATTGGAATAAAAAATTTGACGATGATGCTAAATGAAAAGTCTGAGTTATTATATTTCATCCTGAGGAGAACATGGAAGTGTCTACTTAATTTCGTAGCAATCTATCCAACAGTATTCGAGACATTTAACTCAAAAGCCCATGACTACCTCAGGGGTGCTTGGGGAAAAACAGGGGTCACCAAATTGAGTAGGTTTCGTCCTGTACGGAAATTCATTTGATCTAACAGTTGTTGACATATTTCAGTCTGGTACCAAGCGGCAGGCCGACCTTTTGTCATCCCCAGAGCTATGTCACAAGCATAGCTGGAAAAATAGTATCATAAAGTACATTATTGAGACACTAGAAGCCATTGTAGATAATACACCCATACCGCCTGTGACAGTAAATATCTTTTTTTTTTTTTTTAATGGAAACAATAAAGCCATATTTCATCCAAGTTCATTGTTGTAGTTTTAGTGGACAAGTATGACAGACAATAACAAGGGAGGCAGCATTACAACACAACACAATAAAGCCGCTGGAAGACAGAAGCCGAACAGTAAGGAAGAATAAAAAGACAAGAGGATGTTGTAGAAATGTGCTCACGAGCAACTTAACCGAAAAATACTTAATGTTGTTGTGCTCCTCAGATCTTATAATATTTAACTACATTCTACTCACTGAAGCAAAAAATGCCCCCAGAGAGACACAGAGGCTGCATCTATTGACTGAGATCAAGGTGCGTCACCGCATATTCGCATTGATGCACCCTTATTACTCATTTGTTTGTTAGCAGTAAGATGTGATCTTTACGTTTGATTAATGAGCCGTTCATGTGCAACGTTCCCCACAGTGATCTGACTGAGACCACGGCCCTGTTGCTCATCCAGCTGCTTTGGAAGCAGCGAACATGGCCTGCGTTCACATGCAGCGGCGAGGTATGATAAACAGCTTGTTGTCTGGTGTGCAGCAGTCCACATTCATTTTAATCTTTTTTTGGGAAGCAACCAGCCCACCTCCTAAAAAAGATCTACAGTGTAGTATTGCTGTGGTGGCCTGTTCTGAAACGAGAGCTCTGTGTGTTTCCCAGGCACATATTTCCAAGTGTCCAATTAGAATGAAATAAGGGTTTTAGTCAATGTGGTGACACTGGGCCTCCACTGAGGTTGCGTACGTGGGTGTCACAGCGTCTGAAAGATGTGTATGTGTCTGACACAGCTGGATGCCTCCACTCCTGCCTGATGACTGTTTTGACAGTTCAGTAATAGCCCCTGTTGACAGTCTAGGCAGCCCTCCGCGAGTGAAAGCAATTCAACTCGTGCTATTTAGAGTGAAACTCCCCTTTCGCAGTAATTAGATTCTTGAATAAGATGATTCTGAATCCCTGGGAGCCTTGCTGAACTAAGGGAAACAATTAATCTGAAAAAGGAAGTACATACTTTAATTGAGGCTTGATGGAGTGTTTTGCTTCAGAGCGGAGCATCTTTTCAAGTATCAAGCGATCATTCCTTTACATCTGGGTGTCTTTCCCCCCGGTCGGTTCAGGCTAATTTGCAGGAAGCAGAATGAGTGAGTCATTCCGGCTTGCACCTCTCTGCGTAGACTAGAAATGCTGATGTTTTTTTTAAAGTGCAATTAGTTGAATTATCTGTGAATTTGTAAACATCAGACGGAACTACTCTGTAACTTGTTTGAACTAATTCAAAACCAACCAGTTAGCATATTGCTGTGTATCTAAATAACATATTGACATCTGCCAGGCAAGCTTCCGTGTCACGATTATCACACTTCTCCATTTCTATTTCAATCTATTAGCTTAGTTTACTCATTGAGAGTATGAGTATGGGTCCCGTCATCTCGCACCTTTGACGTCATTTGGAGCCAGAGTCTAAGCAGAAGTGATTGTGCGGAGCCGCGGTATCAAGGTTGCGCCAAATCACCAATCACGAGTCTCAGCTCTCGGTCAAGGTCTTTCACCCGTTATATGGTCTTTTAAACTGTGCTTATAGACTGTAAATTCAGAATTTACGCAGTCGGCCAGGATAGTTTTAATTTAACATGTTTTCCACACATTTGAACAAAACTTTGGAATAAATGTACATATGAAACAGAGGCGACCTGCGATGGTGTACCCTGCCTCTCGCCCAATGTCAGCTGAGATTGGCTCCGGCTCCCCCATAACCATTAAAGGATAAGTGGTATAGAAATGGGATGGAATGATGAAACGGGATATTTTAATGATCCTTGTTTTTAGCCACATAAATCTGTGTGTCAACTCCCTCTTCATGTTTCAAATGAGCGGGAATATGTGTAACAATTTGATGGAGCAAAAGTAATCATTTACAGTGTTATTTTAGGCCTCTTTGTTTCCCTAAATGCGCTGCTGAGGCCTCCCATTAGTGTCCCAAGGTTAAAATATAATATATAAAATACCAAATGGCACCACTATCTGCACTCATCCTAGCTGATGTGCTACCTACACTGCAGTTAAATCCCAAATCAGCAGTGTGCTTATATAACTGGGGTCACCTGTGGCCCCTCTGTGAAACAAAGAGCCCTTTGTGAAATGCTCACATCATGTCCTCATTGTTTTAACTCATCTGCTAATCATATCAGAAACAATAAATCCCCACCCAGCTGCGTGTGCTGTGTTAGGGAGAGGGACCAGATTAGAGGGATTTAAAAACAATGAAATTGACAAAGCACCTGGTTTTTATCCTCGTGGTAATCTCCTAAAACCTAACCCGAACTCATCACACCATGTAATGTCTCTAGTACTCTGTCTCTGAAAACATCAGGTCACGACTCTGATTCAAGATGTTACATCACGCGGGAGCACAGCAGCACTTTACATAACCCTTGTTCAGGAATTGAAATGTTGTTCACCATTTTGAAAACAATGTAAACTTAGCCGAATATGAAAATTAACTGGCAGGGTGATTAAACAGAGTGGTGCATTACAGCGCGGTTCTCTCTTAGTCGGATTTTGTTTAATCCCCTCAGAGTTTAACAGTGATGAAAATCGGTGCTGTCAAAGAGCTGGTCTGTCCCAGTTACTTGCACGGTTGCCCATTTGTAGATTTCCTCGTTGTTTGGCTGTGAATTTACATTCAAATTGCACAACTTATATTCTGCTTGATGTTTTAAAGGGAGCCAAGTTTTAATTAAAGATTTCGAAATAACGAAAGGCCCCTCCGCACATGACATGCTTTCCTTTGTTAGAAGTGCGATTACTGACAACATCGCTTTGACATTATATGAAGGATTACATCTAATCCTATTCAATCTCAATGCAATCCTTAGTCCCAGCCACTGTGTGCATTAAGATTAAACTACAATATAGATGCTTGGACTTTGAGGAATTGATTTGTTTCTTGTGAGGCTACTGTTTGTGTCATCAGGTTTGGAACATCCCTTCTTCCCCGACCACTCATCTTTCATGTCATTGACTCAATGTTCACGTACAGTATGTTCTTTCGTGGCAGTGCATGCTAGTCCTTCTTAAGCATCTCTGTTGTCGCAGTGAGCAATTCTGTCGTTTGAAGCACGTTACACTCAATGAAATAATATATAGCTGCAAGCAGCGATTTCTGGTATAAAACGCTAAACAGAAGGAGCTCAATTGACCAAAATGAAAGCCACTGGCAGCAGCGAACAGGTTTCAGGCTTCACAAAGTCATTTCAAATACCTTAATTCTGTTATAAAGGAAGAATAAAAACAGTCGCACACTTATTTCATCATCACAAAGCCCACAGCACTTCGATAATTGCGCACTAAAAGTTCCGCCATTTGTTCCCCTTCATTGGATTTGAACGATACTAGGTGTGTAGGTTCAGGAAATGGTGCTGGATGTCTCCAGTGATTTAATAGTTTTAGCGGATATATGATAGGCCAAACCATCATACACAAATCAATATTGCCCCAAGATCTTCTTCACAAATTTGGTCTGTCCACCAGGTTTTGAAGTATACATTTTTTAGCGCCCCCTATAAACCATTCTTGCTTTGCTTTGGTAGGCCTGTTCCCAAAGACAGACTGAAGAGAAAAATTGATGATATTTTGACAAAATGTTAAAGAGTTAAATCCATTGGGAGGTTTATTGGTCAATATCTTAAAAACTATTAACCAGAAGCCACATTTTTCGTGAAGTGATGATCTAATGAAAATGTGGCAGCAGTTTACTGGTTTAAGATGAGATCCTAAAAATGTGCTACAAAAAATGGCAAAGAAAATCCATCATGGCAGACTTCACTGTCCGAGACGTTTTCTGTTGAAAATATTGATTTGCAGTTCTATCAGAATTCAAGTCAGTTGGACTTAAGGTGTGTGGGAAGTGGCCTTTCTAATATGGCACTTTTGAGCCGTAATCACAGCGACCCACTTTCTGACTGACTTGGAGCATATTTCTCAGGGACACACATGCACATCATTCCCAGTTATTGGACTAAGATTTGTGTTTCTTCTGGATGACAATTTTAGCCAGTTCGGCATAATACTTCACCAGCTACTAATTGACACAAAAACAATAAGGTTCTGCCCCCTCAGGGCTTGAACCATAACAAATCTATACAAAGTAAGAGCCACCAGGGGGTTTGCGTCAGTGCTGCTTGAAGTATTTGTCACTTCAGTTTAAATTTCTTGGTGTGTTCGTTCCGCAGTGTTCAAAGTGCCCCGCTGTGTTTGATCAGAGAGATGCCGTCTTTGAAGAGCAGTCCAATTGCTGTGTGTTTCTGGTTTGTTGACACTCACTGATTTCTGTTCTTCATTGTTTGCCAAAAAAGCCGAGCCAAGATAAAGCGTCATTGTTTTTCGCTGTCAGATTAATGCAACAGGTTTGTGCGAGATATGTATATGTATGATGGATCACGGCAGGATGCCCCTCTGTTTTCTGCTAGATAAGATTTTTGAAAGTTCGCTAAAAGCTATAGCTTCCACACAGACACGTTCATATGGCATTTCTTTTGTATCTTAATTCCTCTTTTTTATATGATACTGGATCATGATTTTTGCCAAAGTAAAACTGCCTTCAAAACAAAAACTACTTCACAAGAGCCGGCAAGTGATCTAAAGGGATTGATCACTTTATTAGGAAAACAGGGAAGAAATGTTTTCAGGAGTTTCCTACAATGTTGAAGCTGTATATCTTTTGAGATATGGTCTACTGCAGTGCAACTAATTAGACAGCACTGAAAGTCATCCAAGATAAATCGACTGAACTTACTTCTTCCGGCCCATTACAGTCATAACCTTAATGCATTTTCCGGAGCTTTTAATCCTTGTTAAACACTTTCTGTGAAAAATGAGCCAGATTCATCCACTGATCCCGCGAGAAATACGTCCCCGCCCCATTGTACCTGAGCTCACAGAAGTTATTAACAGATTTTTAGGGCTGACAATGGCTCCCCTCTGATTTAGCGGTGTCAGTTCACTGAGGGTAATAAAGCAAAGTTGAAACTTTCATTTCGTCTTCCGAGCTCGATGACAGAGAAGAGCAGAATTGGAACAGGAGATATTGCTTTCTTTTCTTTACTTCATTAACATTCAGTTCTTATAACATCTCAACACTAATTCCTGAGGATTGTCCCAAAGTCTTCTCTCTCGTCTCCTTCCAAAAATTAATTGGCAAGAAAATCTACCCTGTTCAGAATCAGCTCTCGGGTGTCCATTCTGTTCCTTCTTCACTTAGCATAGGCTCCAAGAACGCTACATGCTTATTAGTTTGGATTTTGGAATGGTCTCCTGTGGAGTGGGAGAAAACAGATGATAGGGTGCTGGGGTCATAGGTTGCAATTGGGATTACTGGAGGTTTGGGCTGTTTACAGCAGCTGCAGCGACATGGAGTCAGGTAGAGGTATATGAGGATGAAGAACATGGTCACCACACAGCCCAGCAGTGTCGTGTAGCCAGTGTTGAATGTCTCTCCCGCAGGCAGCCGCACCGTAACATTCACCTCACGAGTTGCATTCAGTTCCTGTTTAATATCCACAGCTGTGCACACGTACAGTCCTGAGTCATTGACCTTGGCTGCTTGGATCTCCAAGGTACCATTAGGAAACAAGCTAATTAGCGTGTCATTTATGCTGGTCTGGGTGATGTACCCCTTGCTGGGGGACAGCCATGTAAATGAGAGGTTTGTACTATCTCTATCCAGGGATGTTTGGCAGTCTAGACGCACCGTGTCTCCATCTGAAACCAACACATGGGAGAGGAGCACGGTCACAGGCTGCGACACGGCCTTCTCCACAGTGCAGTTGTGGAAGAAGCGGTTGGGTTGCAGGAACCGGATAGATGCTCGTTGGTCCCCGTAGATGGAGCAGGTGTGCTCATCCGTAAAGTCCCTCAGTGAGTCATAACCCCTCAGATTCCAGTGCCAGAAGACACTGTACATAGAGCAGTCACAGATCAGAGAGTTGTTGTGGAGATAAAGCCCCCGCTGCACCAGCCCGGGCAAAGCTTTGACATCCTCCCAGGGCAAATGGCTCATTCGGTTGGACGAGAGGTCCAGCATGGTCAGGAAAGGATGAGTGTGGTCTTGGATTGAGAAGAACGGGAAGTGTGTGATCTGGTTTAAGCTGAAGTAGACCTTCTTTAAGCTGCTCAGACCGATCAGTGTGCTGCCCTCCACCTGAGTGATTTTATTATTGAAGAGCAGGAGCTCCTCCAGCCTCCACAGCCCCTGGAAGTAGTGCTGCTCCACCACATGCAGCTTGTTGGAGGATAGGTCAATGTGCCTAAGGCCGGAGGCATTGTGAAACACCCCTTGGCCCAGGATACTGAGCTGATTGTGGGCCAATCGGAGGTTCTCCAGTCGAGGCATTTTTTTGAAGCTGCCCGGACCCAGCCAGGACAGATGGTTGTGGCTGAGGTCGAGGGTGACGGAGAAAGAGGGCAGGGACCGAGGGAGCTTGGCCAGACCGCTGGAGCTACAGCTCACTGTGTCAGATAGACAAAGGCAAATGGAGGGGCAGGTCTCCTCAGAGACGTGGAGGAGACAGAGCAGCATCAGCAGAGGTCCTGGATACAGTCCAGAGGTCATGTTTCTGGAAGTGGAATCCTTCAAGGTTTCTGCTCCGTTAAGCTCTCCCTGGTTAGATAACAATCAAATGAGAAACCGCATTATATATTAAAAAGATCCACCTGTTCAGCTGACCTACAAGATGACTATGAGGTTAATACACACATGAAGCTTTATGGCAAGAGATGAAAAATCCCTCAGTGTAGAAGCCACAAATCCTCTTTTTTTTTAATCTTCAATGTTTCTATTTGTTTTTTGATTCACAAAGAAATAATAACACTTTTTTCTGGGTATTGTAATCATTGAAGGGTTACAGCGTTTATTTTCACTGTCTGTTATTCTACAGATTTTTGTTCTTGTTTATTTAATCAATCATTTGGTTTGTATTGGTTTGTATATTCTCAGAAACGGTATAAAACATTCTCCCAAAGCCTGGAAATGTCTTGTTCTATGCGACAGACAATCCTAAACCTATATGAAGATGCCAAAAACAAAGCTTATATTCATATGAGAAGCTTGAACCAGGGACTCTATTTTTCTTTTATCTTAATAATTAACATAATTTCCCAACAATCAACCAGTTGTTTAACACTGTTGCTGTGAGTTAAATCAGTGTCCACTAAAAAGGAAACATTCGAACACACGATGAAACCTTGGTGTTTAAAATGGTAAATACTTCACCTTTTAAAAGGATGTTTTCTCTCAGTTGACATCAGACGATTTAAAGCCTAAATGAATTTGAAAGCATATAGAGGGGAAAAGTTCATACCACTTCCAGACAAGTGAAAGTTAATCCTATTCTCCCCTCTAGAAAACGGAAAAAAGAGGCAAAAAGAGGAGAGAACTCTTCCAAACCCCGAATCCAAAGTAAACTGATTAGCAACAACATAAGATTCTGTCCCATGCCTTTCCTCTTTCCCGAAGTTGCAGCCGATCAATGAATACTCACAACATTGCTGCCTAATCCTTATCTGCTCCTCGGAACAATGCTCTCGCTTTCCTTCCGAGCCAAGTTTAAGGTCCCCCTACCAGCTTTCTCCTCATCCCAAATGAGAGTGCCGCTCAACAAACATGCTGCAGTGCTTTGCAGTGTATAACAAATAGCACAGAGCTCACTTAATCTCCAACAATCCCCTCCTCCCTCTCTGTGTCATTTAGAGACCAGCCTTGTGTCTCTCTCTCGCATCATTAAGTAATGATACTGGTGGCTTGCTTTCACTCTCTATCTCACTCTCAGCGATATCAGTTTCCCCCACAATACTCTATTAATAAGCTATACCATTACATTTTTAGTATTCAGCGCACTAACAGTTTGTATTACATAGCAGCTTTCCTCATGAATTTTACATTTGTTATCCTGTAACCTTACACTAGTAATCCCAGAGGACTGAAATTTAGCTTTGTCTACTGTAGTTCTGTTATTGTTTCATGTGTGTGTGTGTGTGTGTGTTTGTGTGATTCTGTGTGGATGTCATCCTTGTAAATACCCTTGTTTTTGTGAATTTTGAATCTGACGAATCCCGTCCTCCCGTTTCTCATGTCTCTGTGAAGTTTGAAGGCGTCTTTGTTGAAAGTCTTTCTCGCTCGGAAGTTGTCCTTTTACCCGTGTACCTCTTTACATTGTTGTTTCTATTTTTGTGGCTTTGAGTGGATGGCTGTTGCATGCTACACTTGCAAATGCTCACACACACACACATTGACACAATTTCTTCCTCTCAATGCCTTGTGCAAGCACATCCCCGGCTTTCTTCCTGAGCCCCGACGTCCCTGCTTCCCCTCAGCTGTTGGGCTGACTGGATATATGCTGTCCATGCTGCTTGGTCATGGTGGTCCTGACAGCTCTGATTTCTGTCACAGTGAATTAGCTTTGCCTCCCAGCAGCCACCTCCTCACCGTGAACACCCCCCCTCCCTCCTTCCTCCTTATAAGTGCTTGGGGCTTTGACTGACTCCCACTCCCTCGCTCACTCATTCATTCATTCTGCAGAGACACATAGCCGATTCTCCTTTGATTCGGGGGTTCGCTGGATGGGGGTAGCGTCGCGAAAAAGGTGGGCTGATGGGAGCGGATGTGTAGTTGACAGGAAGGTGGATGAAGGAAACCGAAGCTGGATGTTAGGTGTGAGGCTTCAGTTGAAAATTGTTTTTAAGAGTAGGATTAAGGGTAAGAACGGCAGTTTGACGTATTTGTGTTGAAATGAACAAACAATCACCGTCTTTGGCTTTGTGGCATTACACACAATCTTGTCCCAAGGCTAGTCATCAGCTTGGCTGGAATATATAAGAAATACATACGCCCACACATGTACGAGACATGTTAGAGAGGGAATCTAAACAGGCTCTCCTTGAAGGTGTTATGTGTATATGATCTTATATCCTGGCTCAAATAGCCTAACAATAATTTGTCTATTTGTCCTGCAAATTGAATTTTGTCCCACTCCAAAGAAGATCTCTGGCCTGATATAAATATTCATCCTTCATCGTTCGTTTTAAGGTATTGTGTAACACTCCCGTTCGTTGAATTGGCTGTTCCACTCATGTATGTAGTAATAAGTCCTTAATTGTAAACGGCTCAAATAGGCCCTATAAACCAGTATGTTCATCTGCATAAGCTTGTAATGATTCATGGTTTGGTGCGCTCAGATAAATACGAGGCATCTAAATAAGGTGCATTATTGTGCCAGCATGATTTCACTGGCTGCATTTGTTTTTAGCTACAGTATAATTGTGCGGGGAATATGTTCTTCTCCTCGAGCAGCCCTTGTTTTTGCTGCTGTTGACATAACCTGTGAATTTCAGTGGCTCATTATTTTCAGTATTGACTTCCATCTCGTGCAGGATCCGTCATTTTCGAGTGCAATCAATTGTCATTGTCCTCTGAGATGAGTTCAATCAAAGGATGAGCACAGACAAACGAGACGGAGAGACGGACGAGTTTCTGTGTACACTTATTCACTTTAATTATGGCACAATTATTTTTGCCTTTTCCTGCTGATTGCCTCTCATCATAGCATAATAGTCTTTGTAGTTTCAGCAGAGTGAGGTCCTCTGGCGTGTCAATATTAACACCTTCTTCATCTCAGTGTAAACATATCTTTCTAAGACTCTCCAGTCATTTGTAGATTGTTCCTCCATGTGTAAGTTGTCAGAGTGGACAGTGCGGCTCCAGCCTGCTGTTCCGTAAGATCCCTAATCTAATCAGTATCTTTGTATCAAGCTGCTTTGCAAATCCCGCCTTGTTCTTTCACATATATTTGATGAGACTCCGCGTCCCGTATGCAAAATAGTGCTGTCAAATCAGCCAGGTTCAGAGTGGACCTCGAAGCTTAAACCTTGACCCTGATGCATCCTGCCCCCAGCAGAAAGTGATTTTCTCTTTACCATCTGCTGCAGAGAATAAGAGAAGAGGGGAAATAAGAAACACACAGCAGCACAGGGAAACGTCTGCTCTTGTCTCGCCCTTGAGAAGCAGCGAAGCTCAATAATACACAAATTGAGATTGCAGCAATATTTCTGGTGAACGCCGAAGCAGAGGAATGCAGGTGTGCAGAAACATATTTATTCTGTTATTAGTTTTCATCTATATTCAAAATAATCCAAGCAGCGGATTTATTCATTCACTAAAATGCTGCAATGCATTTGAAAAATAAAGATTTGAAACAGGAGACATGGTACACAATGCTGCGTATTTGTTATTAACATTTTGACAAAGTGACATGACAAGAGAAAGGCCTGTCTGCCACATTAACGCACCACAAATATCTAAAAGGAACCCTGCACGCCCTGAAGCCTGAAGGGTTTCCAAAGCCTTGTCTGCCAATTATGAACCCTTGAACCTGAACATACGCACCCTTGTTCAGTATTTATTCTGCCTTTCAACAGCCTTTTGTTAGCATGGCTGGCAGCCAGTCTCTCAAGTATGAGTGAGTCAGTGCCTGGATAAAGATTCGGAAGATTGAGTTTTATACCTCCTCTCTTGGTGGGTGAATCTGTGTCTGGATGAGCTCTTTGTTGGAAAGGAGTTTTGAACAGAGTAAGATTATTTGCAGGAGGAGATGCTCAATTGTGTCGTGTGCTCTGTATTCATTGCGACCTCCGTGCATTATCTGAGAACGTCTCACCTGTAAACCTCCCAAATCTGGTGACACGGCGGGTTTATGTGTTGCGTAGTGTGAGATGCACACACATTATTTTCACAGACAGAACAGCTCTATCACTCAACCCATCTGGTGGCTGTCGTGACGTGTATGTGGGAAGAGACAAGCACACCATCTAGTGGTTTAAGACCCGACTGGAATGATGAAGCATCCAGTGCATTCAACCCTTTCCCCATCACTACTCGTGCGAAAGGAAAAGAACAAATAGAATACAAATGAACGTACAAAGAAACAATATACCATGTAGAAAAATAGAAATAAATCAAAATATTGGGTAAAAACAAAAATAAAAAAAATACTACTTGATTAACTAGCCTGTCTACTCCGATACTGGAGGCCAATACTGGTATAAATATTTGTGAGAAATCCAACAATATACTGTCCCAGAATAATTTGTTATTTACTTAAATAAATGCAGACTATTTACATTGTTGTACTCGTATGCTTTGCGTAGTAGATGTGTAGAAGATTGGCACTCAAATGACCCCATACCTCCACCAAGGCCCAACACCACCCACACACACACATGCGCTGAAATATTCCTTATATTTCTAATCTAGAGTGACAAATAATTCACTGGGAAATTGGTGAAAATCTTTCAATGTTAAAGAAAGGGAAAGAAGAATCCTGGATCTTCCTACTGATCCAGATCCACACCAAAATTTAATGGGTTCATCTTCTTGGGATCCATACTACATCCTTCCATTGAGTGGTTACTCGCCCAGTAGTTTTTGTGTAATGCTGCTCAATTACATACAAAGTCTATCTAGTCCACAGGTGATAGATGCCCTAATGTTGTATCTCATTTGTTGCAGTTAAAAAAACATATAATGACAAGTTTGTGGTTTTACTTGAGGGTTGTGTACATGTATTTCTTGGCCAGGTGCAGTGGTCTCCCTACAATTTGTTAATTTTAGACTTCAGGTTTTGTTGGAAAAAAAATAACAGAGATTCAAGTTGTTAAAAAGAGAACATTACTTGTGCAGTTAAGTAGATTGATCTTTTTTATCATTGCTGATTCGCAGTGCTTCCAGTGTGTTATAGGCTCATCAATCAGTTGCCTGTAGTAGCTTCATATTTAACATACACATACCACACACATATCTTTTCATCCAACTCTGAATAATAATATTTCCACAAAATGTTTTTGCTATTCCTTGAAGATTTATTTCAAATTGTTGTTGATTATACTCTCGATAGTCCTGAATAATTTCCCCCCATTTCAGATCCACATACTCCACACTGTCCACTCAACAGCAACCAGAGACAATTTGAATAAAAATAAAAGATCAGTCTCTGTCTAACCGAGGTAACAACTCACCCATATGCTCGCATGTGCAGATGTTTGGCTGCTGCGTTTATGTGACCCGTGAGCACAGGAATCAGACCTAACTCTTGATTACGATGCGAACCCACGTTTTCAGGCGTGTCAATAACGGAGAGCAGCGTGCAGGAGAGAGGGCTCTGGGTATGAACAGCCCCACGTCTCCTCAGCCTCTATCATCTGTGCTCATTGTTAACGGATTTCAATTAGGACTCACAGGAGTTAATATGATTGCTTGCTGTTTACCCTTTCTTGCCTCCTTCCATGGAAGCCAATTATGCATGAGTAGCAGTGGATGAGCACTGGACGCTGCTAATGGCTCTGCTTCTCCCTTTGTGTTCACATTACTGAAGGATATGGGTTGTGAAATTAGATCACTACTGACTACTGTGCTATCAGTGATTGTGCTATAAAACATTATGGGGCAGAACACAGTAAAGTGTGTGACGTGACTGTGGCGTGGCGGGCAGTCTTCTCTTCCCCTGCTCTTTTATTTGTCGGCGTCTTCTCTCCTTCCTCTTCTTCTCCACTCTTTTTTGTCATCTCTCTTTGTCATTTCTTTTCTTCTGCTTTCATCCTCTCTGCCTTCCCCTTGCTCGTCCACTAGACCTTCATCCAGCTCTCTAACTTTGCTTCCTGCCACTTCTCATCACACCCTCTACTCCTCTCCTTTGGTTTATCCTCTCCACTCTTATCTCTCCACATCACTTCTTTTAAACCTCTCCCCTCCACCTTTCATCTCGCTGCCCTGTGGTTATCAACAGAGACAGACAGGACATGCAGCCAAGCCTCTAACCACTTCACCTTCCATATCACTTATGCTATATTGACCTATCTCTGAAAATTCATTATATCCTGATCAATAAGGATTAACTTATATAATATAGAGATTTCATATATACCGCAGTCATAAAATTAATCATTATATTATCACCCAGGGAATCTATTGCCCACATATCATTTGCAATTCCTGATTCCATGTGGGTGCATCTTCCTGTATATGGCCATGAGTGCAGCCAATTGTTCTCTCCACGGCTGTGCGGTTTTGAATGGATTTGAGAGAAGCAGCGAATACGTCTGGAAGAAACTTGTGTTAGTATATGATCTGTACACATGTACTGACAAAGAAATGGCAAGTAGAGAAACCCAATGTTGTTTCACAAAGCTGAGAGACAGGAACAGCAATATCTTATGCGGAGCAGGTTTATGTGACTGCACTCCGCAGTTGAGACAGTGTGAAGTGTCCCGCAGCAAGCTGTCTGTACCACCTGAGCCACGCCACTATTGCTGTGTCACCGCCACTGCTCTGCTGAGACAGACACTGGGGGACATGAGGGGTGATGAGCAGTTAGCAGTTCCATCAAGGATCTCCGGGGCCATCTGTGGAAAATGAAACCATCTTTGAACAGGTAACTCAATTTAACTTGTGGCCGCCTTCTCTGGAGCTACAAGCACAAATACCTTCCCAGCTGATGAGATGAGGTAACAGAGCATGGCCAGAGTCACTGACTGCAACAGGGGAGGCCCACTTCGCCCAAATTGCCTGGACATGGTGAAGGGAGGCTTTTCCACCACTTTTAAAGATGGAGAAGCGAAGACTGAGCAGTAGAATGGTTCGAGGTTTTCTCTCCTTCCTTTTCAATCAATAAAATAGACTGACTTTAATCATGGCGCTATTGAGTGCTGAAGCTAGCAAAATGGAGAGTTGGTCTTCTGGAACCATTCCCAACTTCTCTCTCTTCAAAGGCATTTTCCTGCACAGGAGGGAAAATAGTGTATTTGTAGCAAAGCCGACAAGGTGCCCAAACTTTCAAAATATATTTTTCAATTCCACTTTGTACTTCACACACTAAATTGAAATGCTTCTTTTATAAATGGAAATCTTAAAAAAACGTACCTTATGTCCGTCTCCTGGGTTGAAGTTAAGCCTGGGAGGAACTTACAAGTAAACATAGAGGTATTATCAGAAAAATACACTTAGCAAGAGTAAATTTACTTAGAAAAATGGCCTCTGTAACTCATTTCAACACTGTTATTTTTACACAGAGCTGCCGATGCCCTCCCCTCCGCTCGAAAACCCCCAGTCACTGTCAACGGGACTCGGTCACACCCCCACACACACGACAGGAGCGAAAGATAAAATGGCTTGAAGTCAAGCTAGCTTCCCTAGACAATAGCCTGATGCCCCCACAAGTGGGCAGTAAATTACAAAATGAATGTCTGCAGGCTATATCAGATCTTTTATAGGACACACTGCTGTTCTGAGATCAGATTTGAGGAGAGATATCGCTTCCATTTCAGTGTCGTTTAATTGATGTCTATTTATAGCTTTAACGGGTCAAACACTCTTTGCCCTGACAACACGCCACTGCTGTAACAGATGTATAATTATATATCACATTAATAATTCATTCATACCAATGCATAAATCTGTGAGTAGCATTTCACCGTTGCAGCTAGTGGAGCGAGAGCTGTTTTTTTTGTATTTTACCTTAAGGTAGTTTCATCCAGCAGTCCCCTCAGGGTCACAAACTACATCTGGGGAGGTAATGAGATGAGCAGAGAGGAGGAACAAACGAGGCTCTGCTACACAAATTTGTACTTATTTTTTGGGCTTCTTTATAGTCTTTGTTTTCTATGTGAAATATTGGTTAATTTCACCTTGTTGGGGCTCAAACAGTTATTTGAAAGAAACCCTCTGGGATGTTTCAAGGGAAAATGGCTGGTGGAGCTGCTAACAACTCAAAGACATCTTAAAAGTGACAGGGAGCCCTGACTATACACGGATAAAGGCTCAATATTTCCCTCTAAACTGTAGTGGACTTGACGATGCAAGTAAAGTTCAAATAGTAATTGTGCTTCAGTGCAGACGCAGCGTTGCATTTGGGAATTGCAAACAGGTAGAGCACCATCGGTTTATCTAAAAGGAACTGGCTAATATGAGCCTTTCACAGACATACCAGTATCCTTGGTTAATATGAAAACGTTTGTTTTAAAGAATAAACAAGGCAATAAAGATTAGAAAGTTTATGTTTACATTATACGTAAAATTATGCTTTTTTTCTTAATTCAGGTTCTATATATTTGGTTGCATTTGTGTTTTCTTCTTATTTATTGTTATATAATAAGGTTTAGGGTTACACTGTAAAAAGATCAACCCCTCAGTTACATTTCTTTGTCACAAAGGGTTTTGATAACCTTAGAAATCAATTCCAATATTTATTTAAAAAATAAATATCACCAGATATAGCGATATCAGACATTTCCTTTTACTCCCATCAGCATCGGCCCCCAAAAATTAATTTTGGTTGGGCTCTAGAAACAGGTTTGGTTGTTTGGATCGATGTAAAGCGCTGAACTGACAATGCATGCGTTTCACAATTAGATAGATAAACTCTGCGAAGAAAGGAGGTGTTGCTTCCACACCACTCATTAGAAATCACTCTTATTAGGCCATTTCATAATTGTTCTCCAGCTATTATATAATGATCACCCTGACCTTTCCACAGTCCCACTTAGTAGTCTGAGTTGGTGCGTTCAGGAAAGTCAATTTAATGAGTGCAATTTAATGTGTGGCTCAATAATGCTATCTTCCACTCCATTATTAATCACAATAAAAAAAGTAAGCTCTGTTAATTATTGCAAATGTGTTACAATGAAAATGCCAATGTGGTTTGAAAGCCTCTAGGTATTTCAGAGGATGTGATGTATCGCTGGCACTTCAGGAGGAACTAATAAAAAGTCTCCTGTCCAGGTTAGCCACAACATCAGATAGATGATGCTTCAGATGTATTAACCTGTCCTTCAGCAAAGTCTGTATGACTCCATTATAACCCATTAGATAAAACTTTAATGTTCCCTGTGGGCAATTTGGGTCATTATACCTTCATGTTGAGGGAAGCTGTGAACATACAGCCCGTATTGGCATCCTACACTTACGATGAAGTAGCAGGGGTTGTAATGAGGAAGCAGTTGCTTTAACGACAAAGTGTAGGTCCCAGCTTCTGTCACATCAGCATCTTTCCTCCTGAAGTGTCCTTGAGCAGGACACAGGATCCCTACCAGCGCCAGACCTGCTGTATTGCAGCGGATAGTGGAGTCATGGAGTAAACACAATAAGCAGGTTAGACTCTTGCTGTTCACCTGCAGTGATTCTCATTGATTATTCCCTAATGCAGACACCAATTCTACAAAATGTAAAGTAAATAGTGATGCAGCGCTGGGGGGGTGGGGGGTGGTTAAAACGGAGAGACGCGGCCTCTCTGTCAGCCGCACGCTGTGAAAAATGAAAAAGAGAAGGGGGGCGGCACGTTCGAAAAACAGGATTGAGTGAGACTGATTGTGTTGCCTGCAGAGGGCAACCCTTAAACTTACCAAATATCATTATCAGAGGTTGCAGCGATCAGATGGTGAATGTAGACGCTGCTGTTGCTGCGGCCTCTCCTCCTCGTTCTCGATGCACCAGCTGCAAAATGTCTTTTTGCAATTCAATCTGGCTCTAAAGCAACAAGGAGAATTTACTTATTGCTCAGAGCAAATCCAGCAAATATCAGGGGCTGGGCTGCAGTCGGGGTGGTTTGAGGTTGGGGGGCTTAATGTTTTTTGAGCGATTACACATTGATTACCGCCCGCTGTGTGCAGTTGTGCTGTGTGTACGCTGCAGTACAAGGGCACTAGGGGGATATACAGTATTCTTCATTATCAAAATTTTAATAGCTTGCTGATAAAGTCTCTCCAAAATGAAACGTTATTTCAATAGATTACTCTCCCCCTGCAAAACCCGCAACACTCATCACAGGCCAAACCTAATGAGACATAAGAAACTGGAGATAAGGGAGTTTGGGCTTGAGGGGTGTTCTTTTGCTTTATTGTATTCTAAGCTCTAAAGTAGCGTTTGGGTTATAAAATACTAATTTGTTTCCATAAGCTGACGCATTTCAGCAGAGGCATCGTTGGTTAGTTTGGATAAAATATGAGAGGAGAGGTAGCAAAGAACAAACGTGGGAGCCCATCTGTCAGTGCAGTCTGGTTGAAGTTGGCCCTCGCCTCTCACTTGTGATTATTTCCTTATCTCTCTCTTACTGGCTGCTGGTGAGTAACAGTGACCCGCAGAATTGCTTCCTAGACCATATTTCCCCGTCTGACTGCGGCATCGCAATCCATTCCTAATGTCAGTGGATGTACTCCGAGGCTTAAAATCGCACAAAGCAGCAAAAGAGCCACTTGTTCAAATAAACTGCCACGTTGGGCGTGTAGATAACACATGAGAGCTGGGTGTGATGGCATAATTTCATATATACTGTAAACATTATTATCTTTGGCCACTAGGGGTCATTCAATTGAAACCAAAAAAAAAGACCCAGTTTGATGACGTACAAAAACGTGACTCTGGCGAAAAACATGTTCATGGATGATGTCGAGTATTTTTAGTTCTATTCACGTTACGCAGCAAACAGCAATAAATAGTAATGATCCATCATGAGTAACCAATACAAACAGCGGAAGGATCAAAATACAGTCCACGGCATTACTGGCTAGCAGTGTGTGCTTCCTTCGTCATGCATCATGTGCCCCAGACGTTATAGAGCAGATATGACACAATTTTCCATCGTCCAAAATTGATGACACTGGCCGGCAACTGTCGCCGTTTGTTTCTATAGAAACATGGGTGTCAGGTGGGTCAGTTTTTTTTTTTTTTTTTTTTCAATTGTCTAACTGACATTTGACAAATTGGAGAGAAAGAATGCTGGCCCAACTCTATAAGACAATCTTTGTGAAAGCAGCCACAGAACCACTGTGTCATGGATTTGAACGTTTGTGAATTGCACAGTCTGCATGATTTTCAAAGATTGTACAGGCAACAACTCTGAAAAACACACACACACACACACACACACACACACACACACACACACACACACACCATTTGCCAAACAATCCCTCTTTGCCTTGTTAATCTGCTGCTGTGATTTTTCTTCGCCCGAATAGTGGGCTGTCCAAATAAACAGTGTCTTTGAAGTATCCCTGCAATGTTAATAGCCGTGGCACCTTTAATGATGAGGCAACAGACAAGGCCTGGGAGAAATATTGGCTCAGCGAGGTCATAGCCGACAAGGTCCCATCTGTCTCTGTGCAGCCTCGGTGGATCCCGAGCCCTTACATTACTGTGGCCCCGGGGCAGGGAAAATGGATCATCAATCTGATTTACCGAGTCTCTGGCCAGTGCTGTCATTTCCAAGCTGAGTCCTCCCGTCACCTTTCGCAGGTAAATTCTTAATGGGCAGTGATGTTAAACTGTCTCACGCATGGCGTCGCTGAGCCCAGACCTTGAGAAAACTTGATGTCACATTACATCACACTAACATGCCTCATGGTGGCTGTTTGCGGCCGATATGTGTATCTATGTTAAGTACAGCACTGCAGTCAGGGCAGTGAAAAGAAAAATAGAGCGGAAAAATAAAGTAGCGATAGCCATTCGTTTTTATATAGTGGGGTGACTATACTGCCGCTGTGTATTGGAGGATAAACTCCCCACCATGGTCATGAAGCTGAAGTCTGTTGGTCGACTCAGTGGCCAATCTGTTTGCTTACTCCAGAAATTGTGTAAAACTGGATCAACCATGCCTTTAGTGCAGGTTCTTTTCTCTCTGTATTGGGTTTTGCACACACACCAACACACTAACACACACGCTCACAATCCCAAAATGACACACAACACTCTCCTGCCTTGGAATTTGTTTTGTGGCTGACACAGTAGAAATGTGGTGTAAACAACAGGCATCTATGGCCACACAGCACTGTTGATAATGAGTCTGTAATCCATTTGATAGCCTTTAAACAGGTTCTCAGGAGCCTCAGTCAGGAAAGGCTGCCAAACAGCACCCCGGGGGTAGACATTACCATAAAGAAATTGGCCTGAAGAGGAGCACCAGCGGAGTGCAGGTGGGTCACCGGCCTCTCAACCCCACCCTGTTGATGCATTCATTGCAAAGAGGGATTTTTGAAAAAGAAAAGGGTAGGAGAAATCCCACTCTTGCTGATTTCCGTCAACATCTTTTCATGATGGTTTTTCAGTCCCTTCAATCCCTGCTGTCATCTTATCTGCCTTACCCACCTATGAAGTCTCCTCTTAAGCACCTTCATGCACCGGGAAAATGTCACGTTTGTGCGCCAGCGTAAATTTGCTTATCTTATTCAGAATGGAGCCGCTGCGAGTGAAGAGGTTGTCTCCACAATACAGGGCCTTAAGGGATCTTTTGAAACGCAGCTCTTTTCTGCTCAGCATCCCTCTGACACAAATCCCTCCACAGAGGAGTGGCTTTCTCCATCCTCAGGTTTTCTTCAGGTACATTAGTTGTATTTTTCTGCCATGTATGTGGTTTGTGTTGTGTTCAGGTGCAGCCGAGAAATAACACGGGAACCCCAGCTGTTACCCCCGGCTGGGTGTTTATAAACCTTGGCTGCAGCCCAGGAAGCAAACGCATGGCCAGGCCAAGCTTGCTGTGCTCCCTCAGACTTTAAACCTGATTCCTGCAAAGCTGCACATTGTTATTCACCTGGAACTTGCTGTTTGGTTGACTTCCAGACGCAAACAGCATTTTACAGCAGGGCTTCACTACACTTTCCCCAACATTTTGCTAAGCCTAGGTCTTTATTCTGTGCATCACATCACAAGCTCACGCAGCGTCCAAACATCCCTGTAGAATCCCCTCCCTCCATACATAGTGTGATATCGTGCTTTTGTTCTCTCTGGCAAGGTGAATATTGTCAAGGGATCATTTAATAAGAGAAGGATCGCTCGGAAAAGGACAAGAAAGGGCCTCAGGTGGAGAACCTCCCCCTGATGAGGATTAGTTTTATCCTGCATATGCAAATGACATTGATTAAGCCACAGACAGTAGTTCCCTTGGCTCGGTGTGGCATTCCTCTTTTGCAGGTAATCTCAGGAGAAAGTACTGCAACACAGCCTTGGGAGACAATGCTAATAGCCAAAGATGAACTGCCGTCATCACGATGATCATTTGTGGCTCACAGACAGAGGGGGTTGTGGCAATTACATAGACATGACATTGAACAACTGGTGTTTGTTTTTCCTGATCTGCATGCTGATTAGCATGAGAAGTAACACGCGTCTCTATTCCTAAAATGCACTGGATGATTCTCGCAGTCCGTGAATATATAGCCTTATCGTCTTCCCATGCTGGGACTTTTAACGTCTTAATCCCTCGGCATATTGCAGGAAGATTATCTTTCTAAAATTAACTAGCCCCTGGAGACTGCAGAGATAGCAGCTGCTTTTTTGCCACTTGGTAAGTTTTCAACAAAGTGGCTTATTGCATACAGGAGAGCGTGCTCACATTAGCTTTTTAAAAGCTGTAAGATTATAGGACTATAATGCTGTTTCTACTGCTGCTTTGTGCCTTCAAATAGAGGAAATTATTGAAGGCAGGTTGGAGCATTCCTTAGATATTTTTTTGTTGCTGTTGCAAAAGCTGCTTGGCAGCGTATGTGCTCTGCATGTTGTCAAACGGAGGAATTCTAAAAGAACTGCCAGTTCTACTTTAATCCCGACGTGTCTGGCATTTGTGAGATGTAGTCAATCAGAATTACTTAGGTGAAAAGGGAACTTCTCTGAAACAAAATATAAATGAATCATGCTAATTGCTGCAAGTAAACAAGATTTAATTAACTCACACTATGGTTAATGGATAATCCTCCGTATGTGGGTTCCTAAGAAAAATCCTAAATTCTTTTAATTCTCCTCTGACATCTGTCTTAAAGAGTGATACTTCAGCAGACTGGATGGTCGCCTGAAATGGGAACAAGCCATTAATACTGTTCATGGTCATGACTTTATCGCTACATTAGTCATCAGATGTCTGCAGCTAAATGCCCATATTATAATATAGCAAGTCTGAAGTTATACACGTTAATAAATTGGTCATAAATTAATGTCGGACTATTCAGCTCTTTTTCCAGACGATAAGTTGTCAAATGGTTGGGCGGCTGTTGCCAAAGCCAAAAGGATAAAGCAAGTATGTGCACTGGCCAAAGGGACTTTTTACAGACTATGATGTGTGACTACAGAGGTGTGTAATGATCTATACAGTTTTAATTAATTAGTGATTAATGAAACCAATAATGTACAAGGCCCCCTAAAACATGTCTTATTAGAAAGCATTGTTTATTTTTACTTGTCGCTTAGTTCATCCAAAGTCTTATAAAGATAAAGGATCACGTTGATGACATCTCGCTCTTGTTTCGTTTGAGTTTGAACGCACCTATCTGCTAAATTTGTTTGTTAACTAATATAACATAATATAAAGGATCAAACATGTCATTGTGCTGATATAGGCTTAGCAATAATTTCTTCTGAATGGTGATGCTGGTTTAATACTTCATAAATAGGAAATTTAATTCACAAAATTCCCTCATTTCTCATTCTTATTCAGGAGCCTGAGGAGTCTTTCGCAGCATAAAGGCAGTAAAACAACATGGCCAGACAGCCAGGTTATCACTGAGCGATCACTGATGCACACATTAAGACACACTTACGCCTCTGGGTAATTTAGAGTCATTAATCCCCCTGGTTTACATATATTTGGACTGTGAGAAGAGCTCTTCACCAAAAAAACGCGCAGAGCAAATGTATAATTAAAACTGATGTTATAAAGGGCAGCAGGTGAGGGTCTCCTATAAGGCCGAGATAGAGATCGGTTCCAAAGGGGGCGAGATGTTTATGTATATAACCTTGAAGCGAAGGATCGGAATTCTCCCTCCATTGCTGTAATGCTCTGGCAGTGTAACATGGCCCCTTGCCTCGGAGGAAATATATTTCTGAATATATTTTTCTGAAAAATCATTTCAGGCCCAATTTCTCTCTGCAAGACCCACTCTCCTCCACCTCCTTCACTGCAAAACCAAAAACCTCACCTTAACTGACAGGCAGCTCTGCAGTGACTGCTGCCGCTGTGGAGAGGCCACTTGGAAAAAAAATGCAGCAACTGAAGCCTACATAAAACGATATGAATGGGCCATCCACTCTAAGACAAATGCTTGCTTGCATGGCTCTGTACCTGTATCCGATCTTGTGTTTGCTTTTTACAAAATTATACTCATTATTCACTATTTGCTGCTGAACTGTGTCCCCCCCTGTCCACTCACCCTTTGAAAATATGTGTATTTTGTAGAGTGCATCTATTATCTCTAATCTGATAAGGATTTTTTGCAGCAGTGTATGGCTGCTCCGCTCCAGCCTCCCTGTGTGCAGCAAAGCCGAGACTAAGACAAGTGAGTCATGTTGGAAGTGACAGCAGATATTTATCACTGCCACTGTTTATGGCGCAGCCGGTATGAACACTTTTTCTTTCTTTCCTGTCAATCTGGAGGCCTAAGCAGGAGAGTTAGGCACTAATAAGACAGCTTTAGTGTTCATCTCGCACAGTCCCCTCCTCCCCTCTGTCAGATGAAGGAAGTGATCTGAGTGCGTCTCGGAGAGCCTCCCCAGTGATCACTGAGTGGAAATAAAGCCTGTTTCTTAAATAAGTAAGAACAACCACAACTGACTGACTGGCTAGATGTGTTGTGTATTTTGCCCCAAGCACTGTTTTTAATGCGTGAAAATCAAAAACGGTTACAGGTTTTGCATCATGTACACAGAGTGGAGGCAATGGGGTTGCTGCTGTACGCATGACAAGCACCCGCTTTTCCAAAATTAGGACTCCCTCCCCTATCAGCATGCCCCCTTTTTTTATCCTCCACAGAAAACATGATGAATAATTAAATAATAAATAGCGAAAGCAAGGAAACTGTCATCTGCGCCTCAACTTGATTTATGCATCTTTCCCGACGTGAACAAGGAGAAAAATATCACGCAGTGTTTCGTTTGTACAGTTTGTTGTTTCCAAAGCTCTAACATCCTTCACTAACCTGTTTCTTTTCATGTGCGTTTCCTCCGTCTGTGATTGAGTTTTACAAGTGAAACTGATAAGAGATAATGATGTTAACTTAAAATCTCTTCACAACAGCCTTCATGCTAAGTGTCCTTAAGATGTTTTGCATTGAGTGAACTGCGTCTTGAAGGGATTAATGAAACACTGAAAGACGTTTACTGCAAAAAAGAACCGCACAGGAAATTACTAACCCTGGAGGGACTGAATTTCTATTTGCTTTTGGTCGCGGCCTCTGATCATGATATACCTATATCCCCGCAGCTATGATGTGATTGCTGAGGTTGCCTCCTAATGGTTTACTATTTGCTTTGGGTGCACTTTCAAATCATTTGAATCGCCTTGTGATCTTCGACACATGTTTTCTGAAAGCATCCTGAGAGCAAACCGGGGGATGTTGCTTCTTTGTTGGAATCTCTCTCTCCGTGACCTTCGTCAATTATGTCTTTAAGGCTCAACATACCAGCATATTTCCACTCTCAAATGACTGGAAATCTCCATTATTTAGGTGGTAATATGGCTCCTGATGGGCCCTGACGTCTGACATGATGGGCTTGAGTTTGATGCTTTCCTGCACTCTGGGATAGCTCCAATGTAAAGAGGGGCTGACTCTGGCCACACTGGTCATTTTATCTGTTCTCCTCATTTCCTGCTAGTTACATTAGCTTGTCCACTGGGGTTTCCTTTGGCACATTAAAACAGATTTGGGTTAATAATTGATGCTGCGATTTATGGACTCCAGTGCCTGAGGTTCAATTGTAAGCCTCCACTTAAAAGGAAAGCATGCCTCTCACTCCTGCCCTCGCCTCGGAGAGCCATAATTTATAACCTCAGTTTGATGGCGTCCAATTTATTGTACAGGAGGTTTTTTTTTCCCTTTGACTGAAAGAATCTGGCGTATCATTTTTCAAACAACAGTGATTTCGATGTGATTATGTTTGCGTTTCAGATTTCATGTTCACACGTCAACTCAAAACAATGAGGAAAGAAATATTGATCTATGCAACCACAAGCAGTAGATCTGTCTGTATTTGTGCACCGCCGAGCTCCTGGCTCTTCTTTTATTAGAAATGTTGAGCGAAATGAATGTTCAATATCAACGCCACTTTACACTTAACATGTAAAGATCTATAAGATGCAGGTCAATGGTATTGCCTGGCTGATCATAGAGTGTGATGTATGTGTAGGCATTGGGCTTAGCTATAATTAAAATTCAGCGAAGAGGCTGTGAAGAATTACATGACTCATAATGTTTGCTTGTGATAGCCGCTCCTCTACACAGATGTAGGAGTGAGTGTCAGGTCTTTCATCTGAATATGTTATTGTAAGATTTCAATGAAATGTCTCAGTGTAATCTGCATTTTTGAGGGGAAAACAGTTATTTCTCTTTGATTCATCTACAAAGCCCTGTATGATCCACATTCTTGGATAGGAGTATAAAGGCAATTTGACTTTTTTCCCTTTTCTTTGATTGAGCTCCATATTTCCTGATTATTAATGTTCCTCTTTCAGCTGAGCCACTAGTAGCAGCTGTAGGTGGTTGACTGTGTCCGCCCCTGACGGTTTACACTGAGGAATCTAGACATCTATTGAATGGGTTGCCATTAAACTTTTATCGATACAAGGATTCATCCTACTGTCTTTGATGATCCCCTGACTTTACCTGCAGCAGCTCCTCGAGGTTAACTTTTGTGGTTTTGAATGAGATATTTTGACAGTCACTTCATACATACTTTTTCCCCTTTAGCATGAACTCTTGTAACTTTGATCAATTTTAAGGAAGGACTCTGATTTGTGACCAAATACCCGCAAAACTAGAATGGCAGTCAGTCGAGCGCATACCTCACGTCAAGGCCTAACAGTCCCCTTAAATTCAACCAGGCTGCACCAAATTGCACACACAGGGTTATCAGCCCCATAAATATGCCACATTTTTTCCTCAAGTCCCATGAATCATTCCCTGGGGTGAAAGTCTGAGAAATCACAATGTAAAAATGAGCAATTTTAATAAATCGTGGAAATCCGTTCAATAGTTTTTGCGTAATCCTGCTGGCAAACAAACAGACAAACAGACTGGGGAAAACATGAAACTCCTTGGCAAAGGTAACTAATAACATTCCCATCAGCCCTTGCTGCATTTTGTTTTGTGATAATTTGCAAATATTAGCATGCAACCACCAGTAAACTAAGATAGTTGTCATAAAGCATGTTAGCATTGTCAGTGTGAGTGTGTTTACAGGCTGAGCGTTAAACACTGCATCTCAGTCCAGCCTCCAACGTGGCTGCAGACAATCATTAGCAAACTTTGGCCGCTCACTCACTCATTCATGAATGTGGTCAGTGCTCGTCAAGTGTGAACAAATTTGTTTTCTCAGTGTCGGCTGCACCTTGTCTAATCATATGCTTTCATGCAAATTAAGGTCAATCTGAAGGTGAGCCAACAACTTTGTTCAGCAGCAACATTTCTGTACAACACACAGCCAGGTGAGCGGACACAGTTGCAGGCTATGTTCAATCTGATGAAAGACTGAGCCCATATGGGATACAGTGTAAGAGCACCTTGGCGCTGGAAGGTCTTTTTACACATTAAGCATGACCCGACAAGGAAAATACACAAAAAAAACCTAAAAGAATATATTACGACATATTGGCATTTTTTTAGCTTTTCTCAAATTGTGCAATAGTAGTTCTTTTTTTCATTGTCAAGGAAATTAATAACGGAGAGGAGGATCTATTCCCGACAGAACAGAATATAAAGCAGCAGGAAGCTTTAAGAAATGCACCTGGATTCAATCCCCTGAAAAGAGGGATTGCTGCCATTTCCAGCTCCATTTTAATTTCCTGTTTATTTCACTCTCTGAAGCTTTGGGAACTCTGAAAGGATTTGAATGTCCTTCAGTTCCCATGTCTTTCTCCCGTTGCCTTTGATTTATAGATTTGATTTTCAGCTTGGAAGCAAAAAAGGGAGAAATTCCAAAAGGAGGGGGAAAAAACCACCATCATGACATGGAGGGGCTTAAAGCGAGCTGAAAGGTGGGGGAAATGGGAAGGATATAAAACGAGCATTGCCAGCTCCACGGATGAAATATGAGGAATTGTCGTGAACCATGTAACAAAATGTGATATGTAGCAAATGAACTGGGCTTTATTCAATCCCCAAGCAACCATAAGAGGTCCCATTCTGCTCTGTCTGTATTGTGCTGTGCCCTGTGTCGACAGGACTCACTTTCACTCGACACTGGCGGGCACCCATTAAATGCAACAATACACAATCATTCCTCTCTCCAAACTCAGTAAACACAGCGTGCTCCCTGTTACTCTCTTTCACATTGAGCCTTGACTCCTCAGCAGAAGATGCCACTTGGGGACAGGCACCCTGACTTGACCGTGACTTCTTTCATCTCCAGAGCGCATCCAAAAACAAGCCTCGGTTATTGTAACCCAGGAAGTAGCTTTGTATGAATTTATGCATTTCCTCCCCTTGTCTCTTCCTCTATATGCCAGAGATCACCTGGAAAGACTCCAAAAGGCACCCAGTGTGCTGACAGTGGAGCGGCCTTGGGGAAAAGCCAGCTTTTGTGACCCATAGTTCCAGCCACAGTGCTCTTCTGGGATCATTGAGCCATGAGTCTGGGGGGAGATAGAGCACGGCTGAGGGACAGGCGGGACACTGAGGGACGGTGGAAGCATTGAGCTCAATGAGCAGATGAACCCAGGAGATTACTGTCAGCTTGCACGTTCCTCGGGCTTGCACGCGGTTAAAATGGGGAGCAGTTTAACTTGAAGCTCTTTTAATTGTGCAGAGCCTCCAGCTAAAGGAGGTGATGAACAGTGTAGGAGGCAGCCACCATAAGTGTGACTTGAAGTGGATGGCTTTTATACGTGAAGGTAGTGATTTATTGTTCCACCCTCTGTGATAGCTATGTGCAGTAATTTGTAACCGAGTTAATTTCCACATAATGAGTGAGCGAGATTAATTCATGTGCATGATGAATTGCAGTCGGGCAAAGCAAATTCATATTCTAAATGTGTGCACAAGTGCAGTGTATGTACCTTTTGTGTATGCTTTTCAAAACTCTGGTGAAGACTGCAGGGGCACTTATCTAAAATAAGTAGGCCTGCCCTCCACCGCAGTCCTCGCTAGCGGCTCCATATGGTAATGAGCTGTGTAAGATGAAGAAAATATGTTATTTGCAACACAAACAGCACTGCACTTAGTTCAAGAGGCATAGGCATAATCCACACACTTTCATTGACAGCATTTTTTCAAGCGTGAGGTTCATCTGAAAAGTAGAAGAATGAGCTCATTTTAGTTCCAATAACACAATTAGCATTTTAGGAAAATGAAAATAGTTGGGAAGTGCAGCCCAAATACATCCGACGCTAACTCACTGTGGTTGCTGGTGTGTGACCAGCTGCCAACACATAAATTGGATTGAATAACAAACTAGGAGGCTTGCCTTCCAAAGTGAAAGGGATGATGAGGTTATGATGTCCATCTGCACTACAGTATGTGCAGTGTTGCCGTGTTAGCGTCTTCATTAACATCAAGATTGTTTTAATTTGTCCAAATTGGTCCATTTAAACACGCTGGCGTTTTGGCACTGGTTTCCGCTGACAGAGGGGCAGAGGAAGGAGGACTGTAGGTGTTGAGTGCGGCTCTCCTTTGTGTCACATCACAAGCACAGAGCTATATCACCACAGTCTGCTTCCCAAAATGCCTTTATTCTTGCACAATCCTCACCGCGGGGTCAGAAATCAATTCAAAACAAGAACAAGCCATTGCTGAATACAAACAAAAAAAATTTAATCTTGTATCTAAAAAGTTAAGCTTGCATTGTACTGAGAAAACGACCTGATGTTTATCACAGTGCGGTCGTTATCTTTTTTCCACATTTCTGTCTGTGCCTCGTTGTGAAAGGATTACAAATGAAATCCCACTGAAAAATATGTTTTGCTTCCCTTAAGAGGACACACAAAGACTGATGATACATAAGGTAATCATCACGTTAAGAAACATGCATCCGCTCAGTCAGTGTGATTCATCCCTTTATTTAAGTGGGCACAAAAATAATGACCGATTACAGTAATTAAGTAAGAGTAAGTCAGTAGAATAAATGAATAAGTTCTAATGTCGTGTCACCTGGCAGCTGATGCAGAGGTAATCCAATGTTAAGAGTTAATCACGAAGAAAGCTCTCAGCAAATTGCTTAATCAAGGAAATAACCATTTCTTACTCGATGGAATAGTTCAACATTTTTGGAAATTCATTTTCTTGCTGAAATTGAAATAAGATGATCGGTGTTAAACATAAATGCCTAATACAGAAAACTAAATTGTATCTTTGTGTCGTGACGCAAACGATAATTTGGCTCTTTAACAAACCAAAGAAACAATATTTCAGTCAGACAACTCGTCAAACGTACACGTGTTTGGCGTCTAGGCTCTGACTTCATCACTCCTTCAGGTATGATTACATATATATATAACGAGAGTGAGTATTTATCACCCCCCTCGGAGCCTACAGGTGGATGCTGGGGTGGTGCAGGGGCTGAGTCAACCGGCGGCAATACTGACGCGGTAGCAGCAGGGGGGCGAGCAAAGGGAGTGATGGGAAGTCTTTGCAGCTTAAATAGAGGTTGTCAGGGCGTCATAAATTGTGGTGAATGAGACACATCGCATAATCTGAGCGGTGAGGTGGAGAGTGAAGCATATCGGCAGCGCAGCTCGGGTTGGCTGCCTGAACTAGCTTGCAAGCTTCGCTCCATATAATTTGTTGGTTTGTGAGTTTGTTTGCGGTGCTGGTCGTCACATTTAGCCTGCTACAGTGTTCATGCTTCATCAAACTAACCTTCACCTGCTGGAGTTACCGCCACCAAGGAGGTTATGTTTTTACCCCTGTCCATTTGTTTGTTGTTTTTGCAAGATCACACAGAAACTACTGGATGGATTAACACAAAAGTTGGTGAAAGGATGTGGAATGGGTCAGTAAAGAACTTGTTATATTTTAGTGCAGATCCGGCTTAAGGGGCTTTAACATTGCGAGAAAGGTGTTTTTTCAACAAGATTTATTCATGGATATTGATAAAAAAAAAATTGGAATTGACATCTATGAGTGTGTGGAATTTGGTGCAGTTGGAAAAAACAGGGGGATGTTAGGTCTCGACAGAGGTATGCGCTCTTCTAAGTATTAAGTTTCATGTCATATACAAACATGAAATTAATCTTTCATAACGCTGTGCAAGAAAGGGAATTAACAAGGTTCCTGAAATGTCAAACTGTTCCTCTGACATACACTCTGTTCCCTTAACATACGCTGAAGCTTGCCCAAGAGTAATTTGTCATTATTTTATGTGTAGTCCTGGAATAATTCAGGGGCTACTTAATGAGTTTTATATCTCCATTAAATTCTCCATTGGTTCCTCACTTGTTTTTGTGTAACTGTTCTTGTATCCCACTGAAAAGCGTTATAGAAATAGATATACCTTTCCTTTATTGGAGCAAATACTAATGAAAGGTGAACTGGTCCTGGCACCTGTCTCTTCATCCTCACACAGACACGTCACATCACCGCCACCCACACATGAGACACACAGACACACAAAAAAAACACACACACACACGCAGAGAGGCAAGGCTATGAGTCATTCACAAAGGCTGTGGATAAAATCTCGTCCATCACAATGCACCATGAAGACACTTGCGATAAAATCATTCACGCCGGTCCAGAGCCGCTCAGACGGTCGGCTAATTAACAGACACAAGGCGCGAGGCACTTGCTATCCCAATCAAATTTGGAGCTAAAGTCCTCCTGGCTAGCTATCGCAGCTGCACCCACTTATCACAGGGATCCAGTGGACCGTGTGGCTACCTATCACAACAGAGGCCCAGTCACACACTAATGGGGTCTCTGGAAGATTCCAGGACTGTGTGGGTGGGAGGTCAGCACCTTTGTAGCCATTACTGCCACACACCATGTAAACCCTCTGATCATTATCGCTACACGGCTGGTTCCCAATCAGGAGCAGGTATCTGACACATCTGCGAGACAGCAGCAGCCGTAGGTTGACCTTCTTGCGGTTCTACTTTTTCTCATGTAATTTATTTTTCTTATCTCAAAGGCCACACACTCACATTTCCTCCAGATGCAGATTTGCTGTCATATAACCGGTGAGTTTCAGAGATGCTCTAGGGACATAACCTCGTGTTACTATGTGCTATTCACTCAACTTATGTATTCCACAGGTCACTTGTGCATTATCTGTCTATCTTTCACATTTCAGGGTGTGAATGGTGTCTAGGCTCACGGCAGCAGCTTTACAGAGACATAATTAGAAGTGAGCAGGTATGACAGATGGATTAGGGTCATAATTGAAAGTGTGGAGAGTCTATCGTCCGGGCTGCGGTGCACCTGCATTGTCTTTGGAAATAAACAGCAGAAGAGGCAAGAATTTGTCTTCTCATACAGCATGCCTGTGGAATTACAACACACTTTTTTTTCTCCTCGCAGGCGCTGATGCTGCTTACAGTGATAAAGAAAACCATAGATAGCCTGGTTTTATTATTCCAAAGCAGATGGTACAAAATGAGACATGGGGGCCCAGCAGCTCAGTGACCTTCATGTTGCTAATCTAACATTGCCCCGACATTGATCTAACATTAACACCTCACCCCTTCGCAGAATATGCATGACTCCAAACAGGCTGGTCGCCTGTGTGCTTTCGAACAAATCACCTCGACATGCAATTACCTCCTGCTCTGGAGTTGTTCCTTTCCTGTGTATATGATGGGCCCCTCTCATTTGAGTGTGGGAATTAAAGAGGTTTCTAGGTTAATTAATGTGACGGACAGACCCCATTGTGCCCCGTGTCAGCCCAAAAAGAAACCTTATTGCCTCTTGTCCTGAAGGATGACTTTTTATTGTTCTTTGATTTGTCATTCTCTAAAGGAGCAAGCAGTGCCAGCCCTGTAATTGACTCGGAGAAGACTGCATCGAGCAGACATGTTACTGAATGCTTGAAACCAAAGCTGTGGTTTTTCATAGGAGCCCGTAATTTGTCGAGTAATTTTGTGCACCTCTGCCATATGGAAACCGTGGCTGTATTTGTTTGGTCAGCTATACGTCAAACCTAAACCTCATACAGGATACATTCTCACTCCTCCTTGCTTGTTGCTTCCCACTTCATCTCATGATGAAATTGAATTGGAATTTATCCCAGTGTGAGTGTGTGTATGTGTGTGTGTGTGTGCACCCAATGCCATTGACAGTGTGTCTGTGTGAAAGTGAGGAAGGAGGAAGAGAGAAGATCCAAACCGAAATGAAGCGTAATCTCAGTCTAGATCGCACCACCTCCCCCGAGGGAGAAGCCCCTTCTTCCTGGGGTTAGTCAGTGAATTAAATCACAGTGAGGGCCCCATTTTTCAAAAGTAACCTTTCCATTGACAGTGTAAGTGGGAGTCAGGCTCTCACCGTGGAGTCCAGGCAGTGGAATTAGTGTCGTGCGTTGCGACACCAGTCTCTCAGGGTGTCATTTGTAGGGACTATTGCTGCATTTTTTTCCAGGCCTGCCTGCCTGTCTCAGTGTGCACACAGTGGAGGAGGCCATCTGCCCACCTCCCCTTTCACGTTCCTCATTTCTCCCTTCAGCAGTCTCTTCCTTGCAGTTCCCACACAGTTTCCTTTAATGTATTTTTGGTGCATCTCATATTAAATTCAACAGTATGTGCAACCAGAACCATATTATCACCCTCGGATTTTGGACATGCATGATTTACCGATTGGAAGATATTCGTGCCATCAGTGCGGCGGATGGAGATAAACACGCTACATGGCGGGATTAGCTTTGAATTAATCTCTATTCAACTTAATTAGAAATTTGTCCATCCAAGTTAGTGATGTCAATAGGACACAATTCAATAAGAGGCACATTGCCTTTCCTAATCTTTTAATTGAATAGAAACGAATGAAACGGACATGTTCATAAAATTAAATTCCGTTCTTCATAATAATTTTCCCGATAAAGGAACTCTCTGATCGGGCGACTTCACAGATTTTATATCGTCCGTTCGCTGTTTCCTGTTACACAATTTCCCATAGTGCCGCTGTAATTTTTCAACTCTGGCAGCCCTGCGGAGACTATTGTTATGGTGGCTGCTCCAGAAGTGGTCAGTTTCTTAGGTTGCTTGAAAATGAAGGTGAAATGAATTATGTATCTACAAAGTGCTCAGTGGGCACCTCTTCTCACACTGTCAGCCTCCAAATGAACACAGCAGTCACTCATTTAGAGCCTGACAATCATTTCATTCTTAAAAATGACATTTGCTTTAAATCATCTCCCTTTCCAAAAAAAAAAAAAATGATTGCCACAAATTGCCAAGTGAGTCCCTGGCTGGTGCGTGCTACGAAAACGAATTATCATAATCTGCTTGTTTGTAAACGCACCATCTGTGCAGTTAAATAGTTTGGTGATGATAGTGTTATGTTAAGAAGATGTGAGGGCTCCTTGCTGCTAAAGATGTGGTTAATTATCACCAGTTCGTGTGCCAGTATGCTGCCTGCATAGTGTGTGTGTGTGTGTGTTTGTGTGCGTGCGTGCACAGGATGAATCAGGAGTGTCTTCTGAAGAAGGGTTGCCTGGGAGACCAGCCTGGACCCCTCCAAACGTGTCTGTGCTGCTCTCCTCCCCCTCTCCTCCCCTCTCTTCCGTTTTTTTTTTTAAAGGTGCATCAGTGATGGATCCAAAACAATTTAAGGAAAAAGGCACTTTTTAGTCGGCGGGTGCAGGCTCTTCATATACCTCCAGCCCCTGATCTCCGTTTCATGCCTTCCACCGTCAGCATTAGAGGAAGAAAAAACGCTCTTAGACTTTGTGAGTGCGTTTGCGCGTGTGTGTGTGTGTGTGTGTGTGCGCGCGTGTGTGCGCGTTTGATGGGGGAATAAAGGAGGGGATGGGAAATAGCGAGAGAGAGAGAGAGAGAGAGAGATTATATGCAGGCTGAGACGCAGCGCGCAGAGAAGAACAATTGTCTTATTCAAGTCAGTAAGTGCATGTGTTCGTCTTGTTTACCTTCTCGTTCGCACTGATGTTTGAAGACACTAAAGCTCCAACTTCCTGAAAATCCTGAAGTGATGCTACTTTTATTTTTTATTTTTTTCCTCCACCCAGCCAGCTGAGTGACGTCTCGCAAGGAAAAAAGGGGGCTGAAAACTCGGCGCACGCAGTGAATCCCTCGCTGTGACTCATTCATTTTGTATAAACGCGACCGGTTGCGGAGAACCGAGAGAGCTCCGGCTTTAATTAGCTGGATCTCCTCCGTGCAGGGCTGCTCCGTGAAGGCACGTTACGGCTCCTCGCTGTAGACGCGTTTTTCTTTTCCTTCTCTCCTTCCATTTTTTCCCTGAGACCGTGGAGATGATATGCGCCCCTGGGAGACGGACACCACAGCCGACCGAGCCATCCCTGCGCTCCCGTGGAGTTGGTCCGAGCGAGGAGAATGTCTCCCACTTCTGCCGGTTCTAACATCTAAGTGCTGGATTTGAGAGATATTCACCCTTTTAAACCACTACGTGTTATTCGTTAGGTCTCTGCCGCTCCAGGCTGTGAAGATATGCCAGTTATTAGCGGAGGCTTCGTTGTGTTTCAATAAGGCGCTTTGGTTTCGGCGTAAACGGACAAAATTAGGCCAGTTCATCCGCGGCGGCTGCTCGTGCTCCTTCACTGATATTTTAATTTCTCATGGATGTTTCCTTCCTTCTCGCGAAGGGACTGATTTCACCGTCTCTATTCAACAAGCTGCACTCGCTCCTGGCCGCAAAGCGATGGGCGCAGTTTGTCTGAGCCATCCACAGCGTCTTGGTTCCCCAGCCCCGCTTGTTGAATCTCCTCCCTGGTGACAGGAATGGGTTCGTATTAACACAACTTAAACTCTGGTTCTATCATCGGCGGATTGCAGACTCCGTCCTTCCCTTAAAAAGTTCGCCATGGCTCGTCCCGGGGTGTGCGTGAAGCTGAGCACCGTGTGGAGAGCGCTTTGGCTCATGAGGACCGTGGTGGATTTCGCGCTGCCACAGGAGACTTACGCGCCCCATTCAATTCGGACTGAGGGCCACCTGACCCTCGGCGGACTCTTCCCGGTGCACGCCCGCGGGGCCGACGGCACACCGTGCGGGGACCTCAAGAAGGAGAACGGCATCCAGCGGCTTGAGGCCATGATGTACGCTTTGGACCAAATCAACCAGGAGGATCAACTCCTACCCAACATTACCTTAGGCGCCCGGGTGCTGGACACTTGTTCGAGGGATACCTACGCGCTGGAGCAGTCTTTAACTTTCGTCCAAGCCCTGATCACGAAGGACACCTCCGACGTGAGGTGCACCAACGGGGAGCCACCGGTGTTCGTGAAGCCTGAGAAAGTGGTGGGAGTCATCGGCGCCTCGGCGAGTTCAGTATCGATTATGGTCGCCAACATCCTACGCCTCTTTCAGGTAAAGTCTTTGAGCGTGTGCAGTACTTTTCGTGTGGACACTGAGGATAGTCTAATAGCTGAAAAAAATGTTCGTGCTCTATAATCAGCTTTTATGGGAAGAGAGTCACAGTGATGCGCCTCCTCACTGCTTCCAGTAACGGGAAGCAGATGAGAAGGGATGCCAAGTGGTAAACAACCCAAAACCTTATCTTAAATGGAAAAAGATTGTTGTTACAAGAAAAACAAATCTGCTTTCCGAGCCGATAACATGCATTTATTTTTACTTTACTCAATTTTGTATTCATTTTGTGCAATGGCTAATTCTCGTAAAGAATTCTCTCCATGTGAATAAATGGAAATAAGAGGACGGTGAGGGTATTTCTTTTTCTTTTACCCTCTTCTAATCTATGTGGCTGAGACGGCTGAATGTGCTGTTGCTTGTTCCCGGTGGTGCTGAAAGAACAGCTCCCGTCTGTTCCAGCCTCACTCTGGAGTCTGGATGAGTGGGCACTGGCAGCCTGACACAATCACACCCAAACTCAACAAACCCCTCCTGAGAATAACAGGCCTGCTCCGTGTGATTGCACATGATTATATGAGCCTCCTACATGGCAAGACTGCAGGCATTTTATGAATTGTTTTGAACCTGAAAGCCGTGATTTATGGACGAGTTGCCTTGTTTTTTATCTACGGGGTTCCCATGGTGAAATGAGGTGGTTTCAATCTGTCTGCGCCCTAATTGAGCTCGATGACTGCAAAGTAAATGAAATGAATTTGCACCACTAATTTCAAAATGAGTTAGCTCGGGTTTATGGGAACACATCTCTATTCCTGTTGGCTGCGAGTCAACTAATGGAGTCGGCCCACTGCTGGCGCTGCAGTGGAATGGGAAACGCAGCAGGGCACCAGTGCAACAGATTAATTATTTAACGTACATCTCCATAGCAAAACATCTAATAACTTGAAAATGTGGATGCTTTTGCAAACATACACACTCCCCTTCCGTTTGACTCGTGTGAAGAGAGCGGTGTTCATTCGAGGAGGATTACCTGAGCTTCAGTGTTGATGCCAAAGATTTGTGGTTTGCGGATTGTAACTCAACGTCTTGTCTGTTTTGTTTCGGTTCAATCAGACAAACCATGGGCCTGGCTCCAAGTAGCTGTTTAAATGCCACTGTAAAACCTCAAAAATATTTAACACGCTTTTAGCAACCATCCCCAATGACTCCATTGGCCCCATTGGCTCAACGGATAGACTGAGGGTCTCGACTGCAACCCTCAGCCTGCCTGTGGTTCTTCTTCATTCTTTGAAGACTGAGTTTAAATATTTAATTTTTTTATCATACCAAGTTAGTAAATGCCTCCAGTCATGCTTTGAAGCATCCTCACTATACACTCTTAGTTTGTTGCAGAATGCGAGTGTTGTAATTCTTCCTTTTTTCCAGGCAAGCATGTGAAATTGAGAGGGTTTAATGGGAGAAAAAAAACATCTTGTAATGCCCACTTCTCTTGCCTCCTCACAACAGGTGTAGCAGGATTTCTGTAAGTGTCAAGCTGTGGGAGTGTAGGTGTAGACCATGTGTGATGTTGCACTGCAGCTCAGACTTTTTTAATCAAGCGCGAGGAATGTGTGGATTGACAGCGGTTGTCATGCGGCTCTGTCCATCACTCTGTGTTTCTTCTCGTTTCTTCTGATGCCAGAAAAGTGGATTAATCACCACAGCCAAATCTGCACACTCCAGGAAAGAAAAATTCAGTCTACCTCTGAATCTGCTTGCCCTTCAGCACGCTCATTTTTCCCCCCTCCTCTGGTCCCAGTTGTGATGATAGGACGGATAATAACGATGATCAATTAAACATGAAGCAGCGTGATACTGTATAATCAATACATACCAGGAGTGAAAGCTCCCAGCCCATTTACTCTCATTAGTCTTACAGCATTTGATTAGTGTGTGGTCGCAATTACAAGTTTCTGAGATTGCTTTGAACTGCAATCCATCAAGTATCAAATGATTCCAGTCAAAAGTGTCAAAAGCTCGAGAGAACACCTGTTCAGATAAAATCAGAGAAGCAAAGCTGATATTTTTTTCTCCAATCAAAGTGAAAGAAACATCAAATGGGCTCAGTGCAGTGTTCAGTTTCACGTCTTACCTGATTCAAATTAGGATTGATTATTGGATACGCTGCATAACTAAGCAGTGTAATGAACTTTGCATTCAATTTTCTACACTTGAAGCCTGCGGACAGTGACCTCTCCCTGAGCTCTCCTCCCACCTACTTGTCGCTTTGTTCTCAGTGAAGCTCATCAGGTCATTTTCTGTTTCACCCCTGTGATAAATGAATCATCTGGGAAGCTAAATAGTGATTGTAGATTTTATTGCCAGACGCTGAATATCATGGCTGTCTATTCAGGACATGAGTAGCTGCTCAACTGTTAATGCTGGGAAATTGACATGAGGGATAGATTTTTCTGAGGACCCAGGAGGGTTGATCAATACAGTTGCCATGGTGAAGCCGATTTGCTGCTAAGATGTTTTTATTTCACTGCCTTTCATGCTGTGTTGGAAATGAGAGGCAACAATGCCACAGGAGGAAAAAAAAATCAATCAGCCGAACTTTTGGATTGTTACCAGGAGCTATGATGTTGTGCACCTTTTTGAAAAATCGTCCGATCCTTTACCCTCTGCACCCAGTCATACTCAGGGAGGACAACGCTGCACCTGAACAGACAGGGCAACTTTATCCATTTGTAAGTCCTGGCCTCTTGAATGAATCATGAAATTGATTTTTATCCAGATGACATTTACATCAGGGAATGCCGCTTGCTGTCCTCTGTCACATCTCTTCTCCAAAGACCAAGACAAAACTTTGTTCTGAATGCAGGTGAGCTCCGTCTCGCCCCCCCCTGTCTGGGGAAGCAGCCCCTTCAGATGAGCTGTCTAAGTGAGGCATTGACGTTGTCGGCCCTCATAGCCCTGACAGGCTCCGGCCGCCTTTTTATCTCCTTTTCTTTCACACAATCATATCTGTGATTGATTTGAAGGAGATTGAAGCCTTGCAGTGTGATCTGCGCAGCTGACACGGGTAAAGAGGGACACCAGAGGACTGTGTGTGTGTGTGTGTCTTACATAACAAGCTCTGAAACTGACACCAAATGTCAGAGGTTAAATATGTTTTTTTTTTTCATACACGGTTGTCATTTGTACACAGATGCAGGAAGCGGCACAGCTCAATTAGTCACATCTCTGGTACTGTATTTAGCCCAATCGCAAGAGATATCACAGCTGTCAAGTATGCAGCATATGAGGAGATACACACACACATACTCTCCACACACAAAGAGCTCCATTACCACTGCTGAAGGAAACTGTCTCATGGATGTTTCATGATCCACATCAGTGATGTTGGTTGTTGCATTTTCGCTCCATCATTTACTAATTGAGTGCGACACACTCTGTACATAATAACTTCATGAAAGAAATTTATTCCAGTTTCTAAACCAACTTAATAGTAATGTTCACTCTCTTCCTTAAAACGTAAAAAAGCTTAAGCCAAACATGTAATGTTTTTGATCTTTTGTTCATGTTTTGAAACATGTTCTTATTACGCAACAATCTGCACAAAAAAAAGACAAAAAAAATGCCCACACAAACACTGCTGTGTAGATAATAATAGATTATTATAATTATAATCTACTATAGTAGTAGATATTAGTTAATAGTCCCCAGTTCTTTTATTCTTAAAGGACACGGCAACATTTTACCATAACTGGTCTTCCTCCGGTGGGGGTGTGGGTGTGTGAGCTGAAGTGTATTTATAGATTAGCTGTGATGGCACGTCATGCATCATCTGTGAATGTGGTCATTCATAATAACACTATACATGTAAGGACAATGCTGCATATTATTGAAATACAGGCAATGATCTCTTAATACCCACATCAATCATATGAACATTACTTTTGGAGGTCGACTCTCCAAATAGTTCACATATGTAGGTACTTTCTGTATGTGTATTTTTTTCTGTCATTAATAATTCCCTTTTCGCACGCAACAAAATGGCTGACCGTCTTTAAAGCGTTATTGAGTCATCAGTTACACTAACACATTTATGCAGATTTTGTAGAAAAGCTACTGATCATCATTCTCAGTCCTTGGGAATGAGAGCCTGCTGGTTTTCATTCCAGCCATTTAATCAGACGCTGACTTATGGCCCCGTCAGACCAGAATTGGCAAGGTGACATTTACACTGTTTCAAGGAGCAGGTGGGACAGGATATATTGTGGGCAGAGTTACAAGCACAACCAGCATGTGTTAGCATGGATAAGACGCTAACAATAGCATTCCACAAGTGGATCAGTTGCCAGCGATTTATCAATTACATTATTCTCTACTCTGTCTTTCTTCATCAGTGTCCTTGTCCTTTCCAGCCACACAGCATGAACCCTCTTCTGCTGCTTGGGTTCTTTCAGCATGCAGTTATACAAACAAGGATACAAACAATCAATAGGTACTTAAGGGGAGGTCAATCCCACCTGCTCTTTCCAATTGGCTGGATATCGTCAAATCACGGTCATTTCGCAGGTCACAGTTGAATCAGATTAAACTGTGCGAGAAGCCGACAAGGTGAGACTTCGAAATGATGGGGAGTTAATTTATGACATTGGGTCTGGGACGAAGGGGGATGTATTTACCTGAAATTGTCAGGCTGGACAGAATGGCAGCAGGGCAGAGTTTAGAAACCAAACAACTACTGATCTAGTGAGGCGATGAAATGCATAGGTTTGATGACAGAATCGTATGGAGACAAAACGAAATAAAACAAACATAGACTGACAGGGCGGCACAGTGCAGTGATTACCATGGTCACAGCAAGACGGTTCTGTGTTCAAATCCCGGCTAGGGGCCTCTCTTTGTGGAGTTTGCCTGTTCTCATTGTGTCTGTGTGGACTTTCTCCGAATACTCCAGCTTCCTCCCTTACTTCAAAGACATGTGGAATTGGGTTATGTTAATTCTAAATTGTCTGTAGGTGTAAATGTTCGGGTTTTTTGTCTCAATATGTTGGCCCTGCGACCTGTCGAGGGTGTACTCCACCTCCCTCCCAATGCTGATTATGGTCGGGCTCCAGCTCCCCCATGACCCTCAAAACATAAGCAGTGTAGATAATGAATGGAAAACTAGAATGGCAGTAAATAGAGCATATACCTCTGCCAAGGCCACCAGTCCCTTTCAATTCAATCAAGCAGCAGCAAATGGCGCACACTCTTCGACATCAGTCTTCAAAATATGACAGATCCTTTTCCCATCAAGATCCAGTCATTATTTCCTGGGAAATCGGGGAAATTGTCAAATAAAACACAAATCTCCTGGAGCTGCCTCAACATTTAATTGGTTCTTTTTGGCCCGTGTACCAACCTTCAAGCAAGTTTCGTGGAAATCCGTTCGGTAGTATTTGTGTAATCCTGCAGATACACAAACAAACAAACAGACAGACAGGAGCGAAAACATAACCTCCTTGGCAGAGGTAACAGCATAAAACCGGAGCAGGAACTGTGCTCCAGCAACTAATCTGATAACCACACAAAGAAATGTGTGCTTCAGTCTGATTCTCCAAATGTCCCTTCATTTAGCCTTTTAGGTAGAAACAGTGTTGTGAAGGAGCGCTGTTGCCCTCAGCATTCAGGGGAGTAGGTACAGTCTATACTCGCACACGCAAACACAATGCAGTGTGAGCCGCTGATGCAATATTAATAAAATGAATAAAATATCCCTGTGTCAGACAAGTTGTCATTGGTGCTGACATGGGGTCATTAGGTCAGCAGCATGCCACGGGGAGAATATGAGAAACCATGCACGCCTTATATTAAGGTCTTGGCTATTCCCACAGGCCTTGGGGGGGATGGTGCACTTGATTATTCAGCTACATAATAGCATGCTATATGAATAAATGTTTCTCAATGGAAAGAGGGGTGGTAAACTCTCATTTGTGTTCAGACATATTCGAGTTTGTAGCCTTGTAATGATTCTATCACAGCTGGTAAATATTGATTCAGCTTGTGTAATGCAGGGCCATCCCTCATTAATGCTTGGGGTGTGGGGTCTTAGCTTGATGATTGTGGCAGCTTGACTCTCCCACTCGGGTTATTACACACATTTTCCCCTTTTGCATCAGAGGGGGAGGAGGGCACCTGCTTAACAGCTTAGCTCCGCTCACAGTGAGGTCACACCGGCATTCCTTCAAAGTGTATTGTCGGCGTGGCTGTAAAATGTGACCAGAATAGCACTCTTAGACTTTGCTGGAAGTTTTCTGCGGTTTAACTGGCGAGCAGAGTGAGCCGGAGAAGTAGAAACCCCATTACATCCGATCCTCTTACAGAGATGAGTGGAGAATCATGAGCATGTCTCGGCTGGCTGCTGGTCTTAACTCATTCATCGTACCAAAAGTAAAATTGTCACCATTGCTTTAGTAGAAGACAATCCTCACAGCCATTTTTAAAGGGGTCAGTGTTCTGTTGTGTGATCCATGCAGCATTATGGACAGAGCCTGGATTTCCAAAGTTACTCAACCATAGTGGACTTCTGCGCCGTTGAACTAAATAACATTCAAGACCCTTTTTCACAGCAGAAAAATCTCATAAGAGCTCAAAATGTTTTCATAGATCGATGAGAAATTTGCCTTTTAAATCTGTTTTTTACCATGGGCAAACACAGTTTCTCCGTTCCTGGCAAATGAGTCAAGTGAATTTGTTAGAAGGCGGCTTTCAGAGCTGCCCGTGAGAGTGTCTGCAGCTTCAAAAGGAGGAGGATGCCGCATGGTTCCTCTTAGACCTGGGTTCTGTGCTTTGTTCTCTGTTTGATTGCTTTCTTGCCATTTTCCACATCCAGCTCGGGAATCACAAGGCACCTCAGAAATTACACTGCACTTCACACTAATCCGGTGGATCTACTTCTCAGGGTGAATTCCCTCTCAACACATAAAATAAAGTGTTGGCCTTGTTTTATTCTGTCTGCTTCCTTTTTCCTTGAGGTCCAGCATATTTGAAGTCCCCCTATTCAACATTTATAAGCAGTATGATACACATGTTTGTACCACACTAAAATGTATGTCCTCAGTTGTTAATAATTTATCAACAACTACGTAGATGTGGGTGCAGAAACAGATAATTTAGGAAGGAGTAATAAAATGCAATTAGCCTAACTGCTATATACATTTAATTAATTAACATCCCACCTAAAACCACATATGTCAATCTCAAATGTCAGGGACTCACCAGAATCATAAGGATTCATCCTCTGGAGATCTTAAACATCCAAACTATTTCTAGATTCATGGCAATACATCCAATAGTGGTTAAAATGTCCGGACCAAAGATAGTCTGGACCAAAGCGGTGGATCGACAAACTAACCATGATGAAGTTCAGCACATTTTCTGTGTCTAAATCCCACTCACGCAACAGCAACAGCCACATGTGTCTAAACGGGGCCAATGCATGATACATTAGCCAACATCCTCAGTCTGTGGCTACCGTTAGATTCCTCATGGAACACGACCTTGGCACGTCTCTCCCTCTAATGATCTGTGGATGCACTTTTAGATCAAGTACACTCTAGCTGCAGAAATGCTCTTATCTTGTGTCCATCTTACCAAGGCTAAACTGGCCAAAGATTTACCCCAACACCAATGTGCCAGGTGCCTAATACATAATTTTTAACATGCCTTGCTTTATGCACATTTTGGTTTGCAAAAATAAACACCTAGAGTGACGCATTCAATATTGACCCGATCCTGTAACTGCTATATTCAGCATATGTCTTGAAGATTGATTGTCCCTCAAACATATATAATGCGTTTGCCTTCGCTAAGTCATTGGCCTGACGTCTAATATTTTACACCAGAGGAGTTCAAAACCTCCGTCTCATGACAGATGGATCAGTTGGAGAAGATAAAATTCACCTTGAGCAGCGACAAGGATTAGTCTCTGAAAGTCGAGATGCCTTTTTCTGATTTACTTTGATGATCTAACCAAAGTCAAGAGATACCACTTGACTTAAGTCTCCACGGCACAACTTGTATTAAATGCTGGATGTTAGTACTTCTATACGTTTGTTTGGTGAGCAATATTGAATCTGTGTTTGTTTGTTTTTTGCTTATTGTCTTCATGTTTGTCTCTTGCTTCTCATTTTCTAAATTGGATTTCAGCGAGAGGAGTTTTGGGTAAGGAGGGAGGTGGTGGGATTTGCTATCTGAAAGTACTTAATGTGTGGTTTGTCCACCACATACTGAACACGACGTTGAATCCCAAAACAAACTTTGTGCAGTGTTCTGTCAACTTTTATAGGGACAGGAGGTGCTTTTGTCACATGGCAGTCTTGCCGTCCCCGGAGTCTGGTGGCACGAGGCTGTGTTTAGACTGCATGCCCATGTGAGGGCCCTAATGTAGATAGGGCATGCCACTGAAGAGCAGCAAGAAATAGACACAGTCACTGCATGCCAGCTTGAGCTGCAAGAGATGGAAGAGAAAACACAACAGTCCTTCTGCTCCAGTGTTTGTAGTTTCTCAGTTAGGTCTAGTGGTATCGAGCCGTGCAGATACAGTCGTTTTTCATTTTATGTGCTCTGCTTTTGACGTTATTTCTGAAAACAAATTTGCACTTGATTCGGTTGAAAGTATGTTTTTTTTCTCTTTCACCTTCATTGCATTGGAGTTGTGGCAGAAATCTTAGTGGTGCATAGTGCGGCAAGAAGCAATAAAATTACACAAAAATAAAGTTAAATGGCACTCAGAGGGCGTACCTCCAAGGCCCAACAGTCCCCTTAAGAAACCACATTTATATTCATTTGATCTGGATTTTTTTTGCACCAAATTACACACGCATTAATATATGAGTCCCCTAACTATCCCTGATATCTTTTGTCATCAAGATCCATCAATTATTCTTGAAAAAAATCAATACAAATGTTGAAAAAAGAGCATCTATCTCACAATGTTAAAGAAAGATAAAAGAATTTCCTGGATCTGCGCTCTGATCTTTGGGTCGTGCTCTCACAGTAGTTTTTGCACAATCCCGCTAACAAACAAACAAACATAGACAAAAACGTAACCACCCTGGCAGATCTTCGGAAAAAAAACGTCCTCATTCAAAATCTTACATAAAATAGTGCTGCAAGTAAAAGTGCAGCACTATTGTCGGCTAAATCACAGTCCAGTGCAGTATAAAATGTTTTTACAGTTACAGTAATCATAATGCAGAAGATCTGGTCTTGTGAATGTTATTATATGTGAAATATTATGTAAATATTATTTATGATGTGCTAATGTGGAATTAATCATAGTATTTGAGTGTTTACTTGTAGCGAGCTGGAGCGAGTTTTGAAAACAATATATTTTGATGAGTTATTCAATCAATAGCGTAAATGTTGTGTGTATAAAATATATGTAGTGAAGTAGAAATACGTTGTTATCCTTTAATGTTAAGCTATTACAAAGCATAACATGTACAAGTAGCTCAGAATTGTACACTTAATACAATCCTAGTAATCATACATTGAAAAATATTTGACATTGCCCTGCCAGTGTTAGAAATCTAGGCCTAATTGAACTAAAACTACTGTGTGTGTGTGTCCATATCTCTACAGACAAGTGATGTATACAAAATGTTAAATTCACTGTCTGTGTGTGTGGGTGTGTGTGTGTGCGTGCACTGCATTTCTACGTATCTCAGTGATGTCCTGGCCCAGTGTGCACTCGCACAGCATATATATAATAAACTGTCATCAGGATTCACTCCCTGTCCTTCAGTCGTATTATTGCGGCAGAGCCTGGGGGTGCATCAGACCGGTTGCTAACAACAGATATTAATATATTACCATCATTATCGGCCTGGGCAATCTGGACCTTTACAAGGAGACTGAATTATTAGAGTGCCACACAGGCTTTGGTTTGCTACGCTCAAATACCTGTTGATTTTACATGACACATTGTGGAACTTGGGATTTCATTAGATCCATTTTGTCATATTTTTGGTGAGTGTGTTTTTTCTCCTCGTCTGGCTGGATGCGCAGTGGTGTGTGAGTGTGTGTGTCTGTGTGTTCTGTTGAGCTTGAAAAGTATACTGTGCAGCGGAAGCCAGAGCATCCATAAAAAAATCAGTTGAAAGGATTACTGTTTTCAGATGCAAATCCCGTAGGATTTGAAGTGCTCTCTGAAACGCCTCCAAGTGACAGTTACATTGATTTGGGGGAAGACCTCAATCACCACTGACATTTTACAAATTAGGGAAGCTCTCTCCTTTCAAACAAGGTTGCTTAAACGACAATTGACTACTGGACAAGAGCTATTGATGACAGAATATAGTGTTTTTTAACTGCCTTATTAGAGCTGGAGCATTCACATGTGGCCCAGAGAGAACCTAAGCGGATCAATAGCGTGTCATTTGTCAATAGATTATGCATAGAGGTGTAATTCGCTCTGTACATGGAGGTCGAAGGCCAATCAGATGTCATGTTTGAAAGTAGATTTACTTGGGCTTCTGGAAATGAAAACCATCCATTTGCTGCAGCTGCCAGTCAAACCTTTATCTCCCCGCACTGCTGCGAGTAGAGAAAATAAATTACATTACTTTTGTACAATCTTGATCAAAAACCTCCATCAGTTTTGTTCAGTTTTCATACTGCGGCTGATGGTTTTTTCTTGTTAGAAACCTGCACATGTCCTGATCACATTGTTGGGACAGAAATACGTTTGAATAATCACATTATGGGAATTCACCTCCCATCTTTTAACCCCACGAGGTTTACCAGCACATTTCAGGTGAATGTTAGTCAGGAAGTGGTTAAGGTTAGGGTAGATCGAGACTGTCCTCCCAAGAAAAAGGAAAGCATTGTTAATTCCAGCAAATGCCCCAGAACAATGACTGTTTGCATTTAAGCAGTAAACCTCTGTAACAGCTGCAGTAATTATCACACTTGTCCTTGGGGACTAAAGGAAGAAGTAGCGTGATGTTGTTATAGAGCAACAAGGAGCACAGAGGAGGGAGGTCGATGTGGATGAGTGAAAACACGGTGATGTTGTCCTGTCAACTGTGGCATCGGATCACAAAACACTCACACTGTGTGTTGTTCCAAGGGGCAGTTACAAAACGACATATGCTGTAGATTAATTTGGGTGCTGTAGATTAAGTTGGGTGAGGCCGCAGGTGATAAATGTTAGTCCACATTAGTGTTTGCATGTTTCCTTTATTGCATTAATCATTTACCCTTCCTCTGGGGACAGATGAGCTGGTCCCTACAAGGTAATTTTATTTGGGGGGGTTTCCTTTAAGGATGGGAAAGGGTTGAGGTTAGCATTGTGGTTGTGGCTGTGGTTATGCTAACTGGTGTATGTCTGTCTACACAGTCACATAATGGGGACTTCCTTATGGGGCCAAAAGTCTCCACAATGTAAAGGTTAGGTTAAGTGTTAGAGAAGCAGTAGTTATTGTTAAGGTTAGAGAAATGCTGGTGTCAAAGTAGACGAGATATTTTTGTCTGTTAAAATGACCCCTGTGTCAAAGGAGGAGATTATTGAGTCATAAATTCTTGCCAAGTCTTGGCGAGAGATATGACAGATTACACGTTGCTTCTTGACCAATCAGTGTTTGTCGTCTTTTACGACGTGCTTGTCATCACTGGAAAGGAAGTGCACGTGACTGACTTCCAGGGCCTCCTGGTTTCCCTCTGTAATCCTTTGAGGAAACATTAAAAGGTGGGAGGTGCAACCGCTTAATGAACCTTTCCTCTGCTTCACAGTTCCAACATGCGACACCAAGAACAACATTCCTCTTTCGCTTCTCCATGTTAACATTAGCAGAGCACTGTCAGCTGAGCTCAATGTCACAGCGGTGAAGAAAGATCAGACATGCTAGTCTCTCTGTTAGGCTGTTATGAGGCGTTCCCAGATGTGGTGTAGGTTCTCGTCCATGACGGCACACCACACAAGATTAGGCTGATATTGTGTAGTCTGAGCCCGAAAAAGTCTACAGGAAATGAATGTGTGTCAACGTAATGTCCTCTGAAGTCATGGAAGCGTGTTTGTGTGAATCCTCAGGGTGGCAATAATCCTACCCTCTCAGTGCTCAAGCAATTTTCCAGTTACTGTGCACATTTGGAAACACGCTTTCTTATTTAGAGAAACCCTCCACAGAGAACCGTCCATGAGCCAGACATGGTTTTGAACAAACAACAAATGAACTTAAAGTCAAGAACTAAATGAACACTCACTCTTTGGGTCATACTACCATTGGCTTGGAGCAGCCTGTTTACCACAAGACTTTGATGTGTTTATATTCACCTGACCTGTGATTATGTGTTTTTACATCCCGGACATATGCAGCTCACATAATACTATCTTGCCTCAATACTGTATTCATGGGTTTAGCTTCAGTAATACTGCTACAGAGGAATTTTCCTTCTCTGGACCCTGTCATCATTTCTTTTATGTTTTATGTATTTGAATTACTGTCTGAAATACTTCTGATGGTGAAAGCTATGGGTTTCTTGAAAATAAACTGGATTTAAAATCTCCTTTTAAATTCAAAAGCAGTTTTTCCAAAACACGTTTCGGATGATCAATGAACCGATACGTATAAAAGCCTTGTTTTCTGATCTTTTAGATATATATATATATTTAGGGTGTTGTTGTGTTTGTGTTTACTTCAGCTCTTCTGACAGATAGTGTTATTAGCAGAGTTGAGATGCAGGAGCTGTATTGAGAAAGATGCATCTTAGTGCTCCTGTTGAAAATAAAGATAACCCTTCAGTAGTCGTGTGTGACAGTTCCATTGTGTTTGAGTATGGCCCATTCCTGTTACAGCTGGTTAACTTGTCTGAGGGTAATTGTCTGATCTGGTGTCTGTTGCGCATCTCTGATTCTGGCTCTGAAAAACATGTCAATGCGCTGCCTTCTGACACTTTGTCTCACTGCGAGTGGAAGTTATGTGAAATGTGCGTGTCACAGAAACACATTCCACATAAATCTTCTCGGTCCATTAGTCGAGACACTTGCTTTGATGAATCATAATCTCAGTGAGAATGAGAGTCTGTTTACACAGAATAGCTCCATCCAAAAGACTGTGTCCAGTTTCTCCAGAGTTGGCAGGTTATTCAGTGCGGCACTGGAAAAAGCTTCTTGTGCTCGATAAGTGGACAATTGCCCATTGTTCTGGCTGTGCAGCGGAGCCAGTGTGTTGCTGAGAGGACTACCAGATCAGAGGCCAAGTGATGCACCACACCAGCAGCACAGAGCAGAACAGAGAGCCCATGGCAGGCCAGGTCACGATAGGACAAAGGATCATTCTCATCAGTGAGAGCCGCAGGGCGGATGGCAGACGTACGGAGACTTTAATAAGCTTCTACAATGCTGCAGCAGTCACCCCACTATGTAGCAGCAAAAAGAATGGCCTATGTCTATGTCCTTACAAAATTTCATGGCAATCCATCAAATGGTTGTCGACATATTTTGGACGTGACCAAGGAAATAGACGGACAGACGGACATTGCCATCCACATATCAGCGCTAGCGATCACAGCTAAATAGCAGATTTGAAAAACAACCATTTTTTAAAAACTAATAGGATCAGGAAACTTTTGCTCTCACATTTAGAGAATTTTTCCACTTTCTATTCTGTTGCCTTGAGCAGCCAAGTAATTAAACATGCAGCAGTCGGAATTTTAACCAGGAAGGGACGATCCAGCCTTAATTTTGGCATCGCATCCTTGTTTACAAGATTTAAAGTTAAACCTCTGATCAGAACTTTTATTTCAACATGAATCACACTGAGATCCCCAGGCTGTTGCGACTGTCCCCTGTCGTCTAGACAGAGGAGGTAAGGAGACTGTGCTTTCGTCATTAAAGGACCCAGAGTCTGCAGAGTAGATGGGCTTTATGGCCCTGAAGTGAGCCTCCCGGGCTGTTGCTACACTTCCACTAAAAAACACTACCAAGGAAATACATAGGGTTAAAATATGGGGGACCAATTAGAGTCCAAGTCCAAGATCTTTGTGTTTTATTTGACAACTCACAGTTGCCTCTTTATAAACAATTTTATAGCTATGTTTTGAATGTTTGATCCATTTCTGCATTTGTTTATTAATTTTTTCTTTCATTTGCTCTTCCAATTCAATTTAATTAGTTCTCTTGTGAATGTTTTTCTGGGTTTTAATGTTCCTTTTATAGATTTTAATGTTGTTTTAGCTGTTATCTCAGTTGTTGCAAAGTGGCAGTCACCAAGTATGAATATTTGACTATGAATGTCAGTTTAAGAAGCTAATTCTGCTTATTTCCTGTAATAGATGTCTTTTGCTGGAGCATTTATTAATCTGCACATTGTTGTTCGACTTCCCTGACACAGGTCCATACAGGCTGAGGGTGGATTTTGGTGTGTGTAGTGAAAAGCAGGTGTGGCTGATGCAATATGATAACCTTAACGCTGAGAGAGTTCCAAGGCAGCATTGCACGTGATACCGACTGAGAAAATGACTATTAAAACATTCTGCTCTGTGCTAAACCAGTACATACGGTATATCCAGTACATATATCTCCAGTCGGTGGGGCTCAGTCACAGTAACAGAAGGAATAGGATATCTGTGATATTTTCCACTGCTGTGATCAGTGTGTAATTACATGGCCCTGCTAAAGAATTCTTTGTGAGGAGCAGACAGAGAGGAGCGATAAGATTGAAGAGCCTCACCCTCATTGTCTGCGCTATTAGGGGAGAAATGGGCCTGGAGATGATGCTCTGTTGAATCCGAGGAGAGAGCTATGCAGGGAGAGATGGGGGGGGGGATAGTACAGAGGGAATCATTGGGATGCAGGTCAGAGTGTTGCAGGTGCACTACTGACAATGAATGTGTCAGACCCTGCATGCTCCAGGTGTAGGTTGGAAAAAAACATGCACCTATGCTCGCTCTGTGGTGAATGATGTGTCTGGGCCATATTAGGGTTGGACGGTGTAATGAGGCAGAGCTTGTATAAAACAATACCTGCAGCTTAAACGAGAACATTTGTATTCTGATGGCTCTCGTGAACGAGTGCTCTTGTTCTAGGCATAATGGCATGCAGATTTCAGTTTGGGGTTTATTGATCTTTCATATTTCTCCGAGAAAAAATAAGTTTTCATCCAGGTTGTAAAGAGCACCGTAGAGATAACAAAGCTCTGTCCAGTGCACTTTGCAGTCAGGAAAAATCAATACAGCCATCTGTAATGTGAGACCCTGTGGATATAAAGGCATATATTTAATAACACTTAGTCATAAACCCGCAGGCTGTGTTTTATTCTTACTGTGAGTTGAGCTTCTGTCGCACCTGGAGAGAGCACACAGCAGCGCCTCGACGATAAGGGATGTTTGACTGAACTCCATTGTTCTCTGCTCTGTCTTGTGCGAAGCCTGAATCGGAGGTTATAATGGAATGACTTTAAGTGTCGCTGCGTGTTGGCTCCATTTGCAACATGTAATCTACACCTTCACACCACTGGATAGGTACAGACTCTCCAATGGAGCTTTGAGACCTGTTGGGAAACGTTTATTTCTTTGAAATACCAATAGAGTTGGAATAGCAGTCTGTTTACCAGATGGAAAGATGGAGGTCGGTCGGGTTCCCTTTGTGAGCTATCCACACTTTCCTCCCACGCTTCGGCTCTACTCTACTGTGTGGCTCTCCTGGTCAAATATCTGATTTGTGAGTCATACCTAGCCTCTATACCCATGGAGAAACATGCTGGTTGTCTTAAAATACACTCTGGCAGTGCAGCCATGCAAGAGCTCAGGCCCAGCACAGAGGACTGGAGCTGCCCAGGGGACTGGCATGGAGCGAACAGGAGAGACGGAGGGTGAGGGAATCGACGAGGAAAAAAGAGGAGTGGGTGGAAAGAAGGAGACGGTGGAAGGTCGTGTTAGAAAAAAGGATTATGAAAGCCTAACATTCTGTCATGTAACAGCAAGGCTAGTTCAGTGGTGTGGGCAAGTCTAAAGGGTGGTGTTTGTGATTCCTGTAGGAAGAAAGCTGCAAAATACAGTGAGGTTTCGACAAGGTAAGTTTGCTTTAAGAATAAGGGCCTAAAAAACTGTTGAGAGTGTGTTGGGAGGCCGGCTTTGGTAAGGTGGAGAGGGAGAAAGTACAGTAGGTGCTTGGTGGTATTTGTCAAATACCAGGTTGAGGGGGAAAAAATCAGCTTGGGTTATATTTACCACCAATGCTTCTGGGCGATACAAGGTTGCCGTTGAAGGTTGGCTGAACAAAGCACAAGGTCTCTGACAGTGGAGACTGATCCTGTGTCTTATGTTATGGTATTTACAGCTAAAGCACTAAATTATGAAACACGTGTTTTGTCTCGTCTGATAATCCAAGTCAGCAGTGAGTTTCTCATTATGTGCAAGTGACCATGATGTTTCGCTCAAGCTGTATAATCCATGACTATGTTGATTCTAGTGATGAGCAAACTGAATTATCACACAACTCTGCAGTTTCCCTCTAATAGACAAAGTATTTCAGTGTCTTTCAGCCAACTTTAACATTTTTCATTAGCCAGTGGCAGATGAACATACTGGAACATTTTAGCAGCTACAGCACCAGATGTTTTCTCAGGACTTGGTGGGAAACAGAGCTAACGGAGCACTCACACGCACACGTTGGAGGCTTAAACAGAGCCAGGGCTCATTCACTTTAAATGGGGTGATGTTATGCATGGCCACACTGCATTGTGGTTCCGTGGCTTAATTTTGCTTTTGCTGCGTAAGATAGAAGTTCAGAAAAGCTCAACTTTTCTAGTGCATACATCACCCAATCAAATGCCCGAGAGCAGGCCAAGCCAATCACGTCATGCAAATGGAAATACAGGTCCAGCCTGACATCAAACATCAAAATGAGGATGGGGAGAGGAGGCAGAGGCTGCTGCGTACTTCCCTATAGCATTGCATGGACAGCTAGCATGGCAATGTTGGCAAGAAAGCCAGCTATGTGATTGGCTGTCGTTGTTAGTTACAGCAATGTGCACATGTGAGTATTAAAAGGAGGATGTATGTTGCAATATCAAGCTTTAATTGCTACAAGTGGATATCATAAACAAATTCTTGGTTTGCAGATATGTTCATGTGAATATTTTTGCATTGGCAATGAACACTGGAGGCTCATTATTTATTAAAACACTGTCAATTTTGAGGATTTAGGGTTGAAATGAAAAAAAGGGACAAAATTGGGGGGGAAAGATAAACACTAAGGACATGGAGGAGGGGAGTGTTGGCTGGCCTTCGAGCCAATGACTGAGGGCAGATTGTCTCGACTTGGGGGGAAACTGGCAGCCTGAGGACCTCTGTGGGCAGGAAGTGTCTGCTGATCATCTGTGTGGGCGTGTCTGCATGCAGATAGATGACCGCGAGGGAGGGATGGAGAGAGAGACACTCTGGAAGACGGGACTCACTTTTGTCTCTTCGATGGGGCTGAAGCACACAGAGGGGCGGGGAACAAGGGCGTGAGGCAGAAAGTCACAGGTTGCGTGAGGCCACAATGATGAAACGCAGCCTTGACAAAAGGAGAGTTTGAGTGAGAGACACAGATGGGCAGGAAGAGAGGGTGAGAGAGTGACAGAGAGAGGGAGGGAAAGCTGTCGGTCTCCGCCGCCCTTCCTCCCCGCCTCCTCTGCTGTGCTGTGCTCTGGTGAAGAGAGATTACCAAAGCCCAGCCCGAGGTAGCATGTATAGACACAGTCATTACCTCTGTCCTACTAACAAATGGCGCTGCTGTGTGAATGCAAAGCAATGACTGTGTGACCCCCGCATGTCCCTGCTAGATTTGCAGAGCCTTGATTTAGCAGGAACGGTGTAAAACGTGATAACTGCTCAATATCTTTATAGGCCTGTTTATCATACTGATTTTTTTTGTTCGTGAGATATTGACCGTTGCTGTTTTACAGCACCAGGCACTGGGGCTACAAATAAATCTTTTGACGGGGGACCCGAGAAAATATTTATTCCACTGTGAATGGGGGCGTGGAGTGTTTCAAAATGGCTCCTCAGCCTGTACATAGGAATCATATTTACAGTTTGTGTGTACGTGTCGTTGTGCTGGTGTCACAAGGACAATCTGTGCATTGGCATCCGGCCACTGGCAGCATGGGGCTTGAGTCGGGTCTGTCAGAACCCGCTGTCATGTCCGCCGTCACCGTGGAGACTCTTGCAAACAGCCTAGCCGAGCCTGACTGATGTCAAGATATACTTAGAAGCTAATCATGCAGCAAATAGAGGCACAGGGATTCCTGCAACAGGAACTGCCTGGCTGCCCTCGCTCCAGTTAAAGCCGCTCATGGGAAACTTTTCAGCTCTGCCACTCACAGCTACTTTTCAGCTGTGTTTTTGAGTGCTGTTCATTAATCGATACCAAAGCCAGTCTGGACAAGTCTCTAGTTTTCCATGCCTCATTTTTTGACACTAATGGTGTCTAGTCAGTGCTGCCTTTTGTAGATAAAAGATCTGTGTTTGAAAGATAGCTTTTGTGTTTTGTCATAGGTTTTCTTCTGTGTAGACAGGCCGCCTTTTAATATCTGCAGACTACCTTCTTCTCCGAAGGCAAGGATAGATGGTTGCCATTACCCCGACCGAGAGTCGTGTGGTGCCATATGCTGCCTGCTTTTCCTCAAATAACATTTCTTTCTGCATCAGCCGTGAGAGAGTGAGGACGGAGCCGGCGCGGCACAGCAAGCTGCATCTGCACGAACTGCTCTCAGCTCGTCAGAATCATTTCCTTCACATCAGCAGAGCAGGACGGTTAAAGCACAAACATTTCACTCTCTCGCCTTTCTCCGCGCCTACCCCTGGTGCATGTGGGCTGCTGTATGTGAAAATGCGACGGAAAAGGCCAACACACTCTAATTAGCTTCACCTGGCATTCCGTGTGTGAACGTGTCTAACCTTTGCACAACCTTGCTTAGTCACCTCTTCTCCTAAAACACAGGTTGAAATTCTCATTTAATGTCAGTGAGCAGATTACCTCCCCCCCCCTAACCCACCACCGCTTCCTCCCACCCGGCCTCCCTTTCGTCTTTTTCTCAAAACCCCCTTTAGACTTCAGCAACAGATTTTTTATTCAGGGCGGCCGCAGCACTTTGTGGTGGTAAATCAATATAACAGTGTCCCCTATAACAGACCTCTGTGTTTTCCTCCTATCGATCCTGTCAGCCCAGATACATTCAAGAGCAAGCCAGTGCGATTACCCTCAGCAATCCGAACTTTGATCTATACTGCAGATGACAGGTGCCAGACATCAGCTTTGGGTAATTGTGATACTGAATGGGGGCATTGTTAACCACTCGTTCTTGGCCTGAATTCAGTCGCTCGCGATCGGTCTGCGGTTCTCGTAGTCGACGACCAATGCCGGCCGCTCGCAGGCATCGCTGTCACACTTTGCCCTCGCTAACGCTGGAGCATTATCATGTTGTTGTGTGTGATGCCATGCTTCACATGTAATAGCTTCAAATGAAATGATGTGCAAACAGAGTCAGGTGTAACTGAGAGAAAGGCAAATTCCTCATACGTCAGGATTAAGAGAAAATAATCCCCTATTCATACACATTCTAATCGAATTATTTACAGAAAATAATTGAAAAATCTTGATAAGAACATCCTGACTTATTATCTCTGTTTTTTCAGCTGCGGTGAAGAAATTCAGATCTGCTGCAATTTGTAGCAACAAGGGCTTAATTGCTATTTTTATATGGGTATCAATCATCAAAACTCTGACCAAAGTGTAAAAGTTAAACTTTGTTGCTTGAAATCTACTGAGGCATTATCTCTTTCAGAAAGGTTTAACTTCACTCATCTATTTCATAATGAAGGTTGAATTACTAACTTGCATTCAACTTAATTTATAGTCCATTAGCTCTCAGGGAGGTAAAAAAACCCCACAAAGATGTTAGATTGTAATCAGTGTCAGTTAGTCTGCAGCTCCCTGTGTCGTGATTCCAGCAGGTTTAATCCTCCCCACACCTCTGCATTTTCTTAATCAAGGTTTCGATCAAGCCCCTTTGTTTCCTGGAGATCGAAGTGGTAATTAAAAAAGCAAAAGGCTGTAAATGTGGATGTTTGTTCTGCCAGCTGTAGATTCCTGGGGAATTGGGAGGATTGGAGAAATTATATCGACAGGGTAGCAGCCTGGGACAAAGTAAAAAGACATCGCCATCTTAAATGTGTCCCGCAGCAAAAAGCTCCAGTGAGACAAATGTTCATGCAGCTTTCTATCACAGCTGGGGCGAAGATGGGACGCGATCCAACAAACGTATATCACCCTTTGACTCCATAGTATTACTGTAGCAGCTCTGTTAGGATAGATCCAGTATCAAATTCTCCAAATATATACTTTACTTTTCGGAAAGAAGGCTCTTTTCAAATGCAAATCACCGGAGCTGTTGCTTTTCCATTACTTTGCTATGCTCCCTCTACGACCCGGTGCGCTCGGTCTAGACGGCGCTGCAGTGATTCACCTCGTGACATCGCCGTCGCGTTCCCACGTGTGAATTTGTCTAATTGCATCACTGATTTTGCGCTCGCTGATTTTGCGAATTAGCTTTTTATTTTTATTTTTTGTTGAAGTGAAACATTTGAGTCATCTTGAGTTCAACCACCTGCTTTGCTCCTCAATTTGTCAGCTTTGTGCAGTTGACCCCCTTTGAGTTGTGGGTCAAAGCTATAACTCACACTCTGGGAGTTGAAGCAACCCCATCAGCGTGCCGCGGTGTCCTCATTCCTGTGTTTCCCCAGCGTCCGCCTGCTTTTGATCACTCTAACAGAAATGGATGGCATTCATACAGTGCTTAGATTAGGCTGTTTGATGAGGTACAGCGCTGGGTTCAAGAGAAAGAGATGCAGGGCCCTGCTTGTGCATCCACTTCTCGAACAGGAGGTGGACATTTTGATCCGAGACAAACCAACAGGTGTGATTGCTTGTTTCAAAACCTCTGATGATGAGATGCTCAGGACTTGATCAGGCAGCAATGTGCAATCAATTGAATTGATGCTGGGCTTTTGATGATTACCATGAAAAATGTTAGTGCAGACAGAGACATTACCTCCTACATTTACTTTCCTGAGTTGCTGTGCTTGTGTTTAACAAGACTGAGGGTGCGCCCAGGGAGAAGGTGAAGTGAATCTAACCCTTGCACCATTTTTGTGGATGTGACCAAACTGCCCCCAGCAGCCAGTGTACTGCACCAACTGTTCAGATGTTAGCCGTGAGCTAGCCAGCAACAGGCACACACGGCGACTGTGTCTGCGGGAGTGTGTCTGTGTCGTTCTGCTCAGCATCAATTCGCCAGAGACTCCTCGTTATTTCTGTAATTTCCCTCCTGCATTTCCCCCTTTTCCTCTTGTGTTTATGAAACAGAATGGTAAAGCCATGCGAGACATGCAGATCTTTCAGTAAAGTTCAAACACGCAGACACGTTTTTGCAGCAATTTGCGACACCCGCGGTGAATTAGCATCTAATCATATCTTTCTATTCCCTTTGTAGGCAAATTTCACCACCTCCAAAAGTCACTTCACACTCTGCGTGAACACTCAGTCGTCTGCATTGGCTCTAAGCGACTGTGTTTGGTCACAGAGGTGATTTGAGCTAAATTTGCATACTGACATGTTGACAGCATCTCAGTATGCTTTACCAATTAGCACTAAACACAAAGTACAACTCAATACTTAGTCATAACCCAAAAAACTATTGGACACATTTTAATGTGATGATGACGTTAAAAAAATTAAATCAAGGGATCACAAAACACAAATTAACAAATCAACTGTTACCTCCATAGAGTTTTGCTGTTAGCTTGGCTGCAATTTCAAATGTTAAAGGGTAAGTGCAACACCTGAGGTCTATTAAGGAGTCTGTTGAACATTAAGAAAAGTGAGTGTGTTGCATCTTTCTGCAGAGCTTGATTGATAAAACCTTTCTGTATTTCCTCATGAGATACCCACTGTTAGGTTGATTGAACGTGGCAGTTGTTAGCTGATCGTGATAATTAAGTGTGATTACGCTGCTTTCCGTTAGAAGGGGAACATTTTGTACAACTGCAAGTTAACTTGCACAACCTCTACTCACAAGATCCAGACAAAGACTTAAGATTATAACAAAATCCAGTTGAGAGATTTATAAAAAAAACGTATTTTCTATCCCCTTCTGTAGCCTTCAACTGCATCCAATGGTCCTCGGTTGATGGACTTTTCTCAGTTGCTGCACAGATAGATTAGTTTCAAGGGTGAAAGGTTGGACACTCAAATAAAATGGTGAATAGCACATCTCAGTGTATAAGGAGGGATTTTGTACTTGGCTATTCAAAAATGTGTTTTTATCAGAACAGTCACCATAGCAACCAAATGTGATGCTGAACCACAATAACACCAACACATGAGCGAATGTATTCCAAGTCTCCCTAATGCCACCTCTTCTCTTCCAAGATCCCGCAGATCAGCTACGCGTCCACAGCCCCAGAGTTGAGTGACGACAGGCGCTATGACTTCTTCTCGCGGGTGGTTCCTCCAGACTCGTTCCAGGCCCAGGCCATGGTGGACATCATCCGAGCCCTGGGATGGACGTACGTCTCCACCATTGCCTCCGAGGGCAGCTACGGAGAAAAGGGAATAGAGGCATTCACACAACTCTCCAAAGAAGCAGGTGAGGACGTCATGGACACCACAAAAGGTTCTAATACTTTTTTCACATTTTTAATCAAATATTTTTTTTTTAAACATGAACTTGCATTTTTGACCCAGAGAAAGTTCAGTGTTCCTTTTCACCGTGAAATCGCTTTTCGCTGGATGAATTATTGATCTGTTTGGCAGCTTCTGCCTTGGTTCCCCAGTGAGTTGTGGAGTGTTACTGGAAATGTAGACAGAGAAACAGCTTGTAGCGAAGATGCCACATAACAATAACGAGCATTTTCTATACCCTGCTTTTTTTTCTTTTTTTTAAATGTAAGCATTTCAGCTTTTTGCTTGGTGCAGCCTCAGAAGAGGGATTGTCTCAAATGTTCTAATGTAGTCTCTTTGGCCAACGGAGTGGAGAGCACGTTCTGGCAACTAGTCATGTGGGAGAGTTTTGTTTTACACTCTGCCTTCCTGCTTCACCCAGCCTCATTTTTTATTCTCGCTAGTGAGAGTGCACAGCTCTAAGGACGTTAATGATGGTCCGTCAGCTTTACGGGCAGTCAGTTCAAACCACTCTGTTCCAGTCGTGTGTGTGTGGGTGTAGGTGTGTGTGAGAAGCAGCGGGGATCTGCATCTTACATATTTAGTCTGTTTGAGAAAAGAACCCGGCTTCTCTGCTGAATGCCTCTAGACATTTTTTCCGAGGAAACCATGTGAATAAAGCAGACGGAGAGAGAGAGAGAGAGAGAGAGAGAGAGACTGTATGGTCTGGGAAGCAAGCAATTAGAATCTTGTTTGTTGGGTCGTGTAATGTAACATTAATGTTGATAGTTTAAAGTAGCAATGATCTTTGCTCAGGCCCTAGCAGTTCAATTGTTATGTTTCGATGTGTCTTTGGAGAGGTTGTAAGGACCTTGAAGAGTACTTACAGTACAGCAGAGATTTGCATGCAGACAGGATGTTGCAGTTTCGCCTGCAACTGGGCTGAAAATTGTGCACATGCTTGACTCAACTGCTTTTTCCACATTGATGCCGTTGTTGACATGTGGTGGTACATGAGAACCAGGAGCCGTTCAGGATACATTTCAGCAATCACACTGGATGATTGCAAGAGGGTTTTTAGTGCACAGAGGTCAGCTATCGCTGTGTTCAAGACTCCAATTCAAGTCTCCATCCTTTTGAGAGAATGCTACCCGGGTTTTGAAAAATGACCCTCCATTATCCTTGATAGCACAATCCATGCAACAAGTATTTGGCTGCTTCTCACCTTCCCCCTTTTGGGGATCCCAATCCATTTCCTATGAATCTGCAGGGAGTGATCTCTGTCTCTTCTAATAGACTAATGTGCGGAAACCTCTAAAATGAGGAAAGCTAATGACATCCCACAGGCACCGATCAGAAGTCCAGCATGCATGAATATTTTATCTGTGTGCATTCATGTCCACCGTGATCACTCGTTAAAACCTTAAGAAGCTGTTTGTGGTGGAGTAATTTGCATTGAGACAGAGACAGACAGAGAGAGACAGACAGAGAGAGAGAATGAAGCTCGTATGGGAACAAATAAATAAACGCCCTGCTTTAAGGCTCATATTGGAAGTTTCGTTTCATCTTATATCCTGTGATAAAGGCAGTTTCCTCCAGCTGGTTTTCTCAGATACATTTCCCGCTTTTTTTCTCGGTAAACATTATGACTCCTGCATAGCTATGAGGAAAATGGAATCATAAGCCACTGTTGTTGTTGACTCATCCTGTTGCTTCCGAGCTGCAGTCACTTTGCTATATTTTGTATTCATGTACAAATGGGAATTAAACCCTCTACAGGAAAGCTTCCGGTGCCGAAGCCATCTTATCGTTAATAAACACATTAATTATGTAATAGCAAGACTATACATTCACAGGATTCACTCAGAGGAAGCCCTTCCGCACCAGAACTGACTAAGATGGATTGAATTTAAGAGGCAAACATCTTAGTGAATATGGAAAGGGAATATCTAGAAAAGTGTGTTATAAGTAAATGTATGCATCATTTTTAAGAAATTGCTCAGCTGCAGAGTCACACTTTTGGGTGGATGTTGTTGCAGCATCCCGGCCACTTGATCAATGAGACCTTGAGACGGTTTTTCGTGGCTGCCTTGTTTGGTTGCAGTGAAATGTCAGATGCATTAGTAGGATTCTCGCTTCACCACTTCAAGGAGAACCTTCCAGAGGACTAATGCAATATGGCTGCCCATTACCCCAAGCTGAGACCGGAGTGATGGTCAGCCTGTATTGATCTCTCCTGTTTTCTCCATTCTTTTATTCGCTCTGCATTCTCTCTCCAGTTTAGGCACTGTTCCATTGCGCACCTCCATCCTGGCTGCAGGTGAAGCTGGCAGAGATTAATCTTGTTTGTATTTTTCTGTGTCTGTCTGGACTCAAGCCAGAACGATTGAGTTCAGTTTTCCCATTTGATAAAAAGACTTGCATTTGAGGAAAACCTCCCACAGAATATCCCTGCGGAATTGATTGCAGCAAGTTGCCAACACGATGCTTGCTTACATCAGATCTGAGCCGTGTGAGGGGAGAAAATATCCAGTAAAAGTGAACCACTCATTTTTAGCAGTAGGTATGGACAGTGGGAAGAACCCGGTGCATCGGGAAAATGGCGTAAAATACACCATTACATGATCCCCCAACATCTGACAGGTCCCAGAACAGCAGTGCAAAGGAATGCAGGGCACACAGATGCCAGTTGCGTGTCAGTGCGTTTTGATGTTCTCCCACGTGTTCAGGCAGGAGAGACTGGCGGGAGCAGGTTTGCCTTTTGACTGTCAAGGTGATAAATATAATTGCAGTGTTGTGGGTCCCCTAGAGATTTGGGTTTGCAGGGTGTTGAGTAGGCGGGAGAGGAGACCAATCGGGAGCTTCTAAAATTAAAGGCTTTTGTATTTCACTAAGCTAAATTGCAATGTTAGATTTCTCGCCCTGCAGTGCATTTTCAGAACCAAGGGCACAGAGGATGAATAATTAAAGCAGTTAATGCAGTGCATGACCTATGGCACTTAGACAGATAAGTGGAGAACTTCCAAGACCTGAGGAATTTAACCATCATGATCATTAAGCTGCCATTGATATATTAATCAAATATGGAGCAGAGGGTAGAGGTTAACAATGTATTTACATTTTGTATTATGTTGTAGAATCATCAGGTAAATTAACAGGGTGCAGCTCAAATTTGCACGTCAAACCAGCACGTCCTTACTTCTATTGTCAGCAGAAATCTGATGTTTTCAGTGTTTTAGATGGATTTTAAACAAACATCATCCTCACTTTTTTTCTCACTGTCTCTTAGTGACAGCTGGACAGTGCAGTGTTACTATAGAAAACTTTAACAAGTGGTAATAAAACACTCTTTTCTCCCAGAGCCTGACATTTATCTGTCCCACATCTCCAAGCCAAGACAGACACTCGCAGCTCCTCTTTAAGTCCACAGTTTGAATCGAGGACTCTTTCAAGTCCTCACATCGCCTTCCAGTGGCAGGTGAAGCCAGTTCGGCCCACAGCACAATGCACTGTAAGCACACGACACAGTACTTGCATTTCCATCATGCCGGCCTCTTGAACTAAAGGACCGTCTGACCATCTGACTGACTGACAGAGGAGGCATTCTGCAGGCGTTCAATAATTTAGCCACCACTGCACAACCACCGGTCCGCAGCCTGTAGGGCAGTCGAAAGCCAGCAAGCCCGTTCAGCTCTGGTGCTCTTTTTTCTCTGTAGATGAAATCTGCTCCAAGCGCTTCTTATCTTCATCAGTGGCTTGTGTGGTCGCTCCCTCTGTTATTAACTGTTGTGACGTACAATACATCTCTGTTCAAGACTTTTACCATTGTAACTCCTCAAACAAGGTTTATGTCATAATGGAGATAATGGCAATAATACATTTTTCTTCTAGTGTGTGTGTATGTGAGTTATACCTACCTGCAGACATACTGTTCCCCCTAGAGCTGCTCATACACCAGAATCAGATGTTAAACAGTGGAAGTGCAGTGTCATATAGTGGGATTTATGGCTGAAATCAACTAAAATCTCTGCTCTGAATCGTGTCATCCCTTGGAGACCTAACAATGCAGGCTGCGCCGCTCAAATGACACAGAGCACGTCTCACTTTAACAGGATGCCACAAACCCTGAGCAACAGCCAGACCATTGGCAGCGTCTCCATTTTTGCGTGTGGTCCATTTAAGCAGGATAACAGCAGCCATCCCAGAGTATTTTTCTTGCATCAACAAACATCACTAATCCTGCCTGCTGATAATAGAAGAGTGTATAGTTAAGATGCGGTTCAGGAATCCTTGTTTTGCTATCTTCTGCCTTTAGAAATGCCACAGTAAACTGTGACTGGAGATGTGTGATCTGGCAGCTAAAAGCTGTTTATATCAAAGTAATGAGCCTGAGGAGAACGGCAATTAGGAGATTCCTTCCATTTCTTTGTCTACTAGGGGAAATTCAAACTGAAAGGTTATTGGGTAGGCTATTAAAATGCTTGAGTGGGAGAAATTTTAATTGGTTTTTTTTGTGTAAAGTTTTGTTGTTGACTCAGGACACAGGCTGCTGCCTCGGTCTAGGCCTACAGTAGTTAGGATGTTCTCTCACACAGGTGATCGTATCTGTTTATCCAAAGTGCTTTAAAGGTTAGCCTGTACTTAGCGCTTGTAATTACCGAGCGGAGCAAAACTTTTTTACTATTACTTTGCCTCTCTATCTGATAATGAGCTACGGAATATAACCCAAAGGACAACCACAGCTAACAATTTACACACTTGCAATTATATACCGTGCTTAATACAGTATGTAGCAAATATTTAGCAACGCACGGAAACGGTCGGCACCCTTCATCCTGTTAAAACTCATTAGTGGTGCCCTGTCTGAGAATGATTTATTGTCAGTATTAATATCCTCTTTGTTTGTTATTGCCAGCTGTGCTATCTGATTAGTTCAGGGTCCAGCAAGAGATGTTTGATAATGACTTTAAATGAAAAGTCAATGAAAAGCTGCTGGATTTTCACCGATCTATGATATAAAATCTGTAGCTTTACGTCCCTGTTGGTGTGGATTATTGGATTCGCTATAGCAGATATGTTTATAACTCCCTCACTCTGTGAAATGATGCTGGTGCTCAGTCGGGAGGCGCAGTCGGAGTGTTGTGTTGCATGCTGCTGTGGTTTGTCGATCATTGCCAAAATGTAAATGTATACACTGTAGGACTATTGTTCAGACTGTACAGCGAGCATGACGGCATCTTTAAAACCTCGCTGTTTTGTTCAGATGCGTTTTTTCATTTCCATATGGGGGAGATTTCCATAAGAATAAAAGCAGCCATTATGACCTCAGGCTTTGTGTGTTTGTGTGTGTGTGAGAGTGAGTGAAAGGGCGAGATCATCCCAGAGGCCTAATCATTTCTTACTCTTTCCCCATTAAAAGGTGGGATCTGCGTCGCCCAGTCTTTGAAAATACCCCACAACCCCAAGGTGGAGGATTACGACAAAGCCATCCAACAACTGCTGGAAACGCAGCACTCGCGGGCAGTCGTCATCTTTGCCAGTGAAGAAGACATACGGTGAGGAGCACAGTGCATTGTGCCTTCATCCATGTCGCTCAGGCGTGTTGATGACTTGCCATGTTGGGGTCTTTAATCTCCGAGTCGCAGCTCCTGAAGTCAGGCTAGAGGCAGAGATTTACCATGTGCACAGGATGTCTGCTACACAAATACACCTCCAACAACACAAACACCAGCGCGCCTCGGAGGAAAAGAGGGAATAGAGATCCCAACAAAGCAGCAGAGATATTGTTTCATTTACAATGCCCTGTGGGGAATGTTTATGTAAAGAAACACCGAATCAAACATTTAGTACCTATGAAGTCAGAATGAAGGATCTAGTGGATACTCCAGTTAAATAAATTAAAAAAGTAAAGACAAGAAAGGGACGTGGAGATCAATGACTTTAACTCATACGTCCTATTGTGTTTAAATGAGATGTAAAAATAACATCTTTCATTCACACAAAACAAAACATAAACCAGTTCATGCAAAATAACCCTAATTTCCCTCCTTTATTTTTCACCTATGATGTGAAGAATGAATGAAGAACGGTAAATGACAGAGCTGTAATGTCCAAGCAGCTCCTTAAAGCCAGCTGTTCCTTTGCGTGATAGGCGTTAGATCGCTCCCTCCTAATTCACACGGATGTCCTTGCAGGGGGGTTCTCAATGCCACCAAGAGGGCCAATCAGGTGGGCCATTTCCTGTGGATCGGATCCGACAGCTGGGGAGCGAAGAGCAGTCCCATCCACCAGCTTGAAGACGTGGCGGTGGGAGCAGTCACTATACTGCCCAAGCGCTCCTCCATTAGAGGTACACACACACATACACACACACACACACTCACACGTATATTGTTTGTCAGTAGGATTATGCAAAATCTACCAAATGGATTTCCACAAAAGTTGATGGAAGGTTGGGATGTGGGCCATAAAACAACTCATTATATTTTGGCGCAGACCCAGTCATTTTTTTTTTCACTTTCTTTAACAATTCAATTTTATTTGTATAGCGCCAAATCACAATATACATTATCTCAGGGCACTTTACAGAGAAGGTCAAGACCTTAAATATTATAGATAAACCCAACAGTTCCCACAATGAGCAGCACTTTGGCGACTGGGGAGAGAAAAAACTCCCTCATTAACTGGGAGAAACCTCCTGCAGAACCAGACTCAATGTGGGCGGCCATCTGCCTCGACCAGTTGGGGTGCGCAGAGAAAAATGGGGAGAAGGGTGGAAGAGAGGGGAGAGAGAGGAGAGAGAGAGACCAGGAACAGTTGTGCACCATCAGGTTAACTTTGCAAGATGAGGTTTGTTTTTTTTCCACCAACAATTTCTCAGAGAATAATTTATTGATCTTGATGAAAAAATCCGTTATGTTTAGGGGACTGATATGTGTGCAACTTGGTGCAGATGCAAATAAAAATCCATATCTATCGAATTTGAATTAAAATTTCATAAGGGGACTGTTATGCCTTGGCGGAGGTTTGGGCTCTACTCAGTGACATTCCAGTATTATATTGTATAATAATAATCATAGTAATACATTCTATCCGTATAGCATTTTTCAAAGTTACAAAGTGCTTCACAAGCAAAACAACAAACACTATAATTATGCCTAAAACTTTTACTTTATCGATTACAATTACGTATAAAATTTCAATGTAATTTTATTACATATACACTCACTGCAAGGGGTCACATTTAATGAAGGGTTTTACTTCATGTTGAGTTGCATGGGAATAATCAAATAAGAGTAAGAATGATTTTATTCAATAAAGCGTGAGTTTAATGCATATATTTATGTATAAATGTAAGCACCATTGTGTTTGTTTTATTGTGAAAGTACGCTTGCTGGTTTCATAGACAGGAAGTTAGGAAGTAATCTTTTATGGGGAAAAGCTTCCGTAAAAATAAACTAGCTACGGCCGGGAGCAACACGGTCGTTTTACCGTTGCAGACTCGACGCGTAAATCAGTCTCTTGTTGACGCTCGTAAAGTGGTTATATGGAGAAGGAGTAAGCAAGAAAGTTAAGATAGAGGATAAACCCAATGTAAGAACAATAAAGCCACAATAATAACTTTAACTCTGTTATTAAATCACTCTGAAGTTATTTGGTCTATTCACACTAACTCGACATGATAGAAAACACTCAGGGTTATTAAATGTGACCCTTTACATTGAACTTGGGAAAAAGTTACATGGAAATTTAAGACCTAATTATTTCTTAAGTGAATGAAAGGAGAGAGATAAAATTAATAAGCAGTGCAGATAAAATCAAGAAAGGCTCTCTGGGATAAGTACGTTCTGAGGTACTTCTACCAGTAGAATAATGTCATATTATATTATAATTATTGTATACTATATACTGCAGTCCACCACATGTACTATATGATTTTATTGGTACAAATTCCTTTTTTTTATGCCTGGTTTGCTTTCGTTTGTGTTAATAACAGTTTTTAAGAACAGCCCACAAAAATGTATTTAGTCTAATACAACAGTCCTGCAGTAACTCCCACCTGATGACGGTTATAATGTTCAGTTTTTAATGACGCTGTTTCAGAGAGGTGTTGATTCTGTGTGAGTGAAACAGTCTGATCGTTGTGGACAATTTAGTTTGTGGTGCTGTTGAGCTGCATTGTAAAGAGATGTGTTTCTGTTATTTAGCCAAACATCACCGATATAAATGGGAGAGTGAAATAAAAAGAGACACCTGTCCGTATAATGCAATAGAATTCAATAACAGCACAAACTACATCCTCCCTGTTGCCTATTGAAACCTCCAGCAGATAAGGGGGAACTTAAGCATTCATTTAAAGTTGTGCTTCTGGCCTCTGAGCAAATGTTTGATCAATAGTCACTCTCCTTTTAGCTCTGTCTTAGGTCTTTACTGACTCCTGAGATAAATATCTGGTTCTTTAGCTGCTAAATGCTCCCCGATGTTCGCCAGCTGGTCTCTAAGTGCGTCTGTCTGCCATTTGATGCTGAGCAGGTAGTTTACAGTGAGTGTTTAGAGCGTTTTGTGGGAAAAAAAAAAAGATAAAGCAGCCCGATGCAGCTTGAGATGATGCTAATGAAGGAGGTGAGAGTGAATCAGCAGGACGGTGAAGTAAACGGTAAAGTTTCAGGTAAAAAAAACAATGAGCTCAGAGACAATGAAACGCTCCTCAGAGCCGAGGGGAACCGGAGAGACAGACGATAATTGTCTCTGGATTAATGAGCGATCCCTTTTACATTCAATAAGTAGCACCATTAATACAAAACATTGTTAGTACCACTTGAAGAACAGAATAAAAAATTTTTAAAAGCATTTTCATGTGTCCCTGACTCACTCACAAGACCATATAAAACTGTTCAGACATTAAGTTCCTGGAAATTTGGTGTGGACATTTTTTCCGGAGTTTGCCTTTCACATTAGAAGAACACAGCAGGTGATCGTTTTCGGATCCCCTATCCCCCTTGTCAAACTCAAAGTTGACATCTTCATGTGCGTCTTTTACGCACATCAAACCCCTTTTGTAATGCAATTTTTTTCAGATTTGCCTCTGTTGCACATTAGAAAAATGCCCTCTCGCTCTCTGTGAATTTTCTGGACATTTTCCTGCTGTATTCTCGATTCTCACATGCAGGGCTAACGCGCACATGTTCTGGATATTTTACAATCCTGAGCAACTGGCATCTCACATACAGCCCCTTCCGGATCATTTCAGGAAAACGTGATCTGGAGTTCAGTGCATGTCTGAAAGCAGCTTCAATGTCTGGAAATCAGTGCAAACACTGAAAGAAATTAAATGTACGATCTAAGAAACACATTATAGATATACTGTGCTGTGCAGAACTCTGCGATAGACGATGCATTTCAGAGATGACATTTTATTTCGCTTCTTTTATTCTCTGTTCTTGTCCCTCTGTCTCATCTTTTCTATTTCAGTCGGCAATTTCCAACTTTTCTCTGAATGGCTTTCAACAGTCCTCAGAGAGCAAGAATGACCTTTTAACATTAGTGCTTATTGTACACGACCAGACTAAAATCCGTTTGGATAATATTGGCTATTTTATTATTAAATGCTGAACCAGTGAATGTCACATACACATCGATCAGCGTGGGCTTACTTGCTTTACAAGTTGATAATCTCCTCTCTCAAACTGCTTGAAACAATTGGCATCACTGATCTCTGCATCGTTATGGAAAGAAACACAATATAAAAAGTCTATAGCTGGAATTCTCTTTGCCCTTTCGATCATTTCCAACATTTTATGCCGATAAACTCCAAATGAAATACCATTACTGCTTGTTTTTATGTGCTTAGGTGGTGGATTTCTCTCTAAAGCTGCAGCATAAATAGTCCACCCGCAAGAAAAAAGGAAGACGATGGGGAAATTATGCTGCTAATTATACGCCGCATTTGCCAGGACATGTACAAATTCACCACACAAATAGAAGGTCCTCAGCAGGAACCACCTCATTTAATGTTCTGTCCAGTGTCACAGGCCTAATAACCGTTCATCACTACAATTGAGCAAATTTTTAAGTCTGCGTTTTGTGAAGCTTTGCTTAATTAGGGGAGGTCTAGCCAGGACGACTGTACACTCTGACGGCAGCAAGAAAAATTATGAATCCACCATGCATCACTGATGGTCTTTTGAAAGGAAAATAAGCTGAGTCATTCAGCTCTGATTAGCCATTATCACCTCTACCCACGACTCGGCTGATATGACTGCGTAAGAGAGTGGAGACGTGGACGGAGAAACTTTAAAATGTGAAATTCATAATTCAAAGACGGATAAAAGACACTGCGCCGTGAATCTCGCAGTGACGTTTACTTCCCTGACCCACATTGGGTGGGGAAGTTGCACAAACAAGAGAGAAAAATCCAGCACGCAGGCTTTCTTTTCTTTCTGCTTTGTCGCTGCAACTTATCTCTCGTTGAGCTAATGCATCATACAGGCACCTAAGCCCTATTAGGCTAATATATCATTACTTCAATCTGATTCTGTTGTAATGGATTTTATGAATTGAAGAAAACCTGTTCAGCACCTACAGGACCTCACAGCCCGAGGCAACAGGCTGTGGCACCACTTACAATCCCTGCGTTATTTATTATGCATCCTGTTTTTTAATTAATGTAATTTCCTAGATGAAAGAAGTGATTAAAGTTCCATGGGGCTTGAGAGGAAGAGGAACCACCATGGTCAAATTGTGATGAAGAAGCGCTTGCTGGTGTACTTCCAACACCTAGCGGCCCAGCATCACGCCGCCGCCGCCGCCACACTGCTGCGCTTCGTTTCCTCCAGGTTTGAATTGGTCGATAATTGGTCCGGATCTTAGCCATTCTCCTCCTTCCTCTCTTCCCAGGGTTTGATGAATACTTTACGGCGCTCACCCTTGAGAACAATCGCAGGAACGTGTGGTTTGCTGAGTTCTGGGAAGAAAACTTTGACTGCAGGCTCCTCAGCGCCTCGAAGAGAGAGGATACCAGCCGCAAATGCACAGGTACATGAGTTCTGACATTAGCAAATTAGGAAACATGTCTGTAAAACACTAAAGGATGATGCATAATTTCCCTCTCCTGAATCATGCTCAAGTGAACTTGACCTTTTGTTCGTATTAGAAGCTGCAGATAGACTGTTGGGGTTTTAATTCAACCTCTCTTGTCTGCGGATCAGCCAGGAAGTCTAACGCCAGGTGTTTCTGCCCAGCGGGTGCAGGACAGGCAGAGTTTATTATTAGAATAATAATGCACCACGTGGTCTTAGTCATAGTACAGTTACAGACCGTCTGCTCCTGTGGCTAATGTCCTGTATCTCTAAAATCCCATTTTCTCTCTATATTCCCCCTTAACCCAGTCACCTTGACAGCTCAGCACAGTCATGACGCGTATATTAACTGCACTGCGCCACAGTGGACTTCATTTAGGTTGGAAATTACAGGAAGGGAAACTAAGTAAATACTGTCCATGCCCCCCGTTCTGCTTTATTGCCACCATTGTGGCAGCATTAATGACAGAGCTGCTGATAACATTCTGGGATGTTCCTATTACTTAAACTGTGGCTGCCAGCATTGTGACAGGCAATGCGCTGCGTTTATCATCTATGCGGATGATGCCTGTGATTTGGGATGCTGTATTAATCTTGCTTTCATATGTGACGACGGTAATAACAGTGTGACACAAATTACTGTTTGCTGAGGGATTTTGTTTCCTTTATCATCTTTTTGTTTGGCATCTTTAGTCATGCATCAAAGACCGAGGATGGTTGTCCCACTTCATGTGCCCCACAAACCCTCTGTAAAATGACTATTAATGTCTGTTATCTTTTCTCCAGTTGCTCTGAAGACGACTGCACCACTGTCAATTTATTCTCTCTTTAATTTGTTTTTACATCTAGAGTCAAGCTCGGTATTTATGAATGTTAAATACGAACTGAAGGCTTTTGCATTGAACCACTGTCCATTGAGCGCTCTATGCGCAGCTCGAAAAGGTAAAAAGGTTACGTGTGGGCTGAAATGTGTGTTAAGTTCTGAGAAATTGGCAGAAATGTCAGCACAGATTGCCTTTGACCCTCTTCAGTTTATGCAAGTCTCCCACATCATCATATGTGTCCTATTAACATAATGCGCTCCTCCACTCAGCTTGGAAATTACGACCGGCTATCACCGAAGAGAAAATTGTCTTTTAGTATTCACCGTAATTCTCTTTATGTTTATGATGCAGGTTTGTTATCCGGGAGCTTGAATAGTATGATTATCTTGATGATGATGGTGATGGTGATGATTATCATTAAAATTAGCAGTAGTATTTTTGTTGTGATTATTTCCATTCACCCTTTGAAACACAGCTTTTATCTACCCTGAGTATAAAATGGCTAATTCGGTTGGTAACAAAAACAAAAATCCAGCAGCGGTGGCACATTAGTTATTCAAGCGGTGTCTCAGCAGCATGAGGCAAAAACCTTTAGAGCAGCCCGTGAAAGAGCAGTAGACTGGGAGGAGGATATAAAAGAGCAGGAAGCCACTGTAGCAGAGCATGTTACTAAAGTTCACGGTGATCTTCATCACCTTGCAGATGGGACAAATGACATACATTCTTAGCAACCTATTACTTTGTAATACACCACAGTAATTCAATCTGAATCTGCTCTGTTTGCCACAAACACATTTTCTCACAGTTCAGCCTGATATCTTCCACTCCGGGACAAAATGTGTTTTCTTATTTTCTGTGCCACGTCGTCCCTTAAGGTGTTATTCCTTCAAAATCTAAATTCAAAGCAAATGGTGAATGGGGGACGAGAAACAACAAAACCAAGCAGGAGATGATGAGGCGTGCTGAGAGAATGTAATGTCTAGTGGCTCGTGGTTTATTTGGTTGTTAGTCATCCCTCTTTCCTTTTTTTTCTTTCCCTCAGGCCAGGAGCGCATCGGGATCAACTCCAAGTACGAGCAGGAGGGAAAGGTGCAGTTCGTGATTGACGCGGTGTACGCCATGGCCCACGCTCTGCACAACATGCAGAGGGACTTGTGTCCTGATCATCTTGGCATTTGTCCACAAATGGAGTCTGCGGAAGGGAAGACGCTGCTGAAGTATATACGCAACACCAGCTTCAACGGTGAGTGACACGCGGTGGGAAGATTCCTACAGAGAGCATGGATCATAACAGGGAAATAGTCTTGGAGACTCAAATTAGATCACTTGCTGCTTATCATAGCTGCAGATGATTTCTCTTCAGTTGTTTTCTTCCAACAGTATGTTTCAGGCTCTATTGTGTGGATACAGAACAATCGAGCATACTGTCAATTTGAGAAATACCAGAATAATGTGCTTACGGATGAACCAGCAATAACATAATATGAGATCTGTCTTTAAAATTATATAATGTTTTCTCTCAGTGCATGAGTGTAAATGAACTTATACAGCCACTAGAACATTAAAGGAAAATTTTGTGTTATTGCTGAGACTCATATGAGAAGATGGATGTCATTCTCCCAACTGTACAGTAGATATGCAGCAGGAGCCGGCAGCCAGTTAGCTGAGCTATTTAAAACATTAATAACCATCCATTATCTATACCACTTATCTTTTGAGGGTCACAGGGGGAGCTGAAGCCAATCCTAGCGGGCATTGGACGGACATCAGGTTACACAATGGGCAGGTCGCCATTTTATCACAAAGCCAATATACAGAGACAAACAATCATTCATACTAACATTCACACCTACGGTCAGTTAAGAGTCTCTAATTAACCCTAACCTCAATCTGCACGGCTTTGGACTGTGTGAGGAAAAGCCCGGAATACCTGCGGAGATCTCACTCAGACACAGGGAGAACATGTGGGAACCTCTTTGTTGTTAAACCATGCATGCTGCACCAAAACATGTTTTTTGAATCTGTTAAAATAAAGTGTGGTTATGGTTTTACGGACGATTACTCTGCCAATAGTTGCTGCTCCTACGTGTGACCCACTGTAAAATGGAAAATTGCTTTAACCCTTTAGTTTTTCAATAGACTAAACTGCATAAAGATGCAATGTGTTGATTAATTGGGTTTAGAGGTGCTGGTGAGCGACTGTTTTTTAACCTTTTGGAAAGAGCCAGGCTAGCTCTTTCCCTTCTGTTTCCAGTCTTTATGCCAAGCTAAGCTAATCATCTTCTCGCTTCAACAAAATCTTTACCAGACAGACTTGGCAAGAGAGCAAATAAGAATAATTGAAATACCAAACTATCTTTAACTGCTACATTGTCTGAGAATATTTTTGCACAAAGGTGCTGCGTGTTCATATCTCTCTCCAGTGTCAAGATAAAATATATCTTAGAGAAAAACTAAATAAAGGACATAAAAGCCAGAGTCATCTCGGACTATAAAAATTGGGTAATGAATTCTTACTTTACCACCTCCTCTGTGATATGCATCATATGCAGTCGCTTGTGGGCTGACTACAATTTACATTTGCATTTAGATTCATTTATAGTTAAAAGCACCACAATGTTTTCTTGATCTATGTAATATTTTCAGCCTATGTGATGTATTATGGGTCTACCGGTACTTGAACCTCTATATAATTCAGCCCTGTGAACAAAGTGATGTGGATGATACTTAACAATTAATTCCAAGTAGCTATAAATGACAAATACTCTGGAGTGGAGGAGGAGAGCCAAATGGGAGCTGGGGTCTAAAACAAGAGAAACTTTTGTCTTTACAAATATGCTGGTATGTGTGTCAGCCAGTGATCATTAGAGCCTCCTCTGAAGTGCATCGTGTCTTTACAAAATGTTCTAGATAAGATTCTGCTGTTTAAAATCAGAAATCCGTGTAATCTTCTCTGGAAACTGTCCTACTTTTAGAGGTAGACCCAGCTCACTTTGAGCTTTAAAAAAACACTGATGTAATTTAATGGATCGTGTAGGAAATGTAAACTTGTTTCGACATATCGTTCTAATGAATCCCTTAATATCCAGGTCTTTTATTTCATTTCATTGTCTATTTCTCAGCGTAATTATGTGTACACTTCCGACATGATTTCTCACGTATATAATATAAACTGCAGGCTCCCATGGCTGAAAACGATCAGGGAGAAGACAAATCTTGGTTCGTTGCCAGGTTAAATAAATGACTGAAGAAAATATTAACACAGACAGGCTTTTTAAAAAGATTGCACCATGAAGAATACGAACTAAGTGTGGGCAGCAGAGATCAAGTCATTAGTTTTCTCTTGAACCTACAGTTCATCTCAGGTCTGATGATCAGACTAAATTAGGATTTGCTTTCACTTCATTATTCAGTCAGAGATGTTTCACGTTAACTGTTTTCTGTCTGACAGGTGGAGATATTTTGTTTTGTTTTGCCCAAACCGATCGGTGCCAGCCAGGTCCCCATCAACACCCTTTTCAGGCTATATAGGTAGTGGCTTGCTGTCGGATCACACAGCGCAGTGCTTGACCAGTTAAAGCTAAAAATAGACATTAACAATACTGTTGCAGAAGGGATATCTCTCCTTAGATCTGATCTCAGAACAGCAGTCTGTCTCAAAAAGGATCTGATATTGCCCGTTTGCAGTCATCTCTGAACATAGGGCTTTTTGTTTGCATTCATGTGTTTTCTTTTAACTGAGGAACATGTGTTGCTCTTCGATATTCACGCACTTGCCGTATTTGAATCACAGTTTTATTCCAGAGGGCCTAATCCCTTTATGTCCATTCATAATTCTATCTACAAAGCTCTGATTTGCCTTATTTTTGTTTTGTTTTTACTTCCATACACCAACAGACCGACTTGAAAAAAAACATCAAAAGATGTTGGCAGTGATTCAAAGGTCTGGAGTCAGCCTTTGAAATTCCTACAAGCATTATATATAAGATAAGGCTCAAATCCCAATAAAACACCATATGCATTCATTTCTCTTAATACTTTCTGACTGCTCTTCTTTTCCTGTGGCGACCATTTGTTCCTCCCTTAATCTAAAGACATGCAGACCGGGGTGATGTTATTTGGAGACCCTAGATTGTCCGTAGATGTGAATGTAATTGTTTGTTTCTGAATCTTGGCCGTGCGATTCACTAGCAACAGCCATCAGGTAAAACCTTTTAAATTCAGCTGCGTGAGATAAAACAAAGAAACCTTTTGGTTAAAAAAAACAAAAAAAGGTCGGGGGAAGGCTATTATAAAAAGACGTGTCTTAAGGTTTCTTTTTAAACCGTCAGTAGATGCAGAGCCCCTAAGACCTTCAGGGATGCTGTTGCACAGTTTTGGGGCGTAATTAACAAAGGCTGCCGCTCCACGACTTTTAGTTTTGACGTCGGGAACGATCAAAAGGTTTTTTTCTAGTTGGAGGATATCAGCGACCGCGCAGGCACATATTTTTTAAGCATGTCTGCCAGGTAAGATGGGGGGGAAAGCCTTCCAGTGATTCAAAAGCTAGTATAAGAATTTAAAAATGTATTCTGTGACTGACAGGCAAACAGTGGACACAGATTAAAATTGGAGTGATGTGGGCTCTTTATGTGTTTGTGTTTTTAAGAACTCATGCTGCTGGATTCTGCATTCAGACAAACGGGAGTGTAGAGAGGGATGGACAGTTTTTAAAAGCCCTAAATCAAGCTAATGTGACATTAACAGGAGTCATAATAGCAGAATTAAATGGTGCATTGAGGACGTTCAGTTGTATATTAAGTGTATCAGAATTAACTACTGAAATAAAGGAACATCCAGAGCAGTGATGCATTTTAAAATAGTTTGTGGATAACACTGTAGGCCTGTGGCACAGAGGTATCAAATGTACTACCAAGCTACACTCGGCCACACTAACAATACTGTTGGTATTTCCTCATTACATTGTTAATGGGATTTGTTGTCAAAAAAGGAATAAGATATCACTTAACATGTTTTGGCATAATTAAAGTATAATAAGGATCTTGATTCATTAAACGTTTGGGTTCTAATCCTGTAGTGCATCTCATCTTCCTTTTGTTTTGTGTACAGTCAAGGCATCGTAAGAGTTACACTTTATGATTATCTATGTACAAAAATGTGTGAAAGCGACTTCCCAGTGAGCTAAGAGCTAAAGACATGCCTGCCTTTGTCTAATTCGGTCGCTATGGCAGCAGTGCAGAGTTCCAGAAGGCAAGAAGCCCACCGATTTTAAGGTGGAACTAAAGGAAGAAAATAAAAAGTCCAAGGACACCTTAACTAGGTGCAGATTCATGCATGGGACCGGGAAGCTGCTGTTCAATCTCAATAACCATCTGGGCTTCTGTTGACTTTTCTGGGGGTTTTCAGCGTCTGAGTGTGGCTCTGACAAAGGAGCCTCATTTCACCTGAGTCAAACAATAAGATGTCCACCTTCTGCATCTACTCTACCTCTTCTCCTGTCTTGCCGTTGTATTCTCTGCCATTTTTTACCGGCGAGTGAATGTTGCTCTCCCGCAGCTCCGTCAGGCATATCTCGCTGTCCCTCATTGCATTTCGACTGGAACCACGCACATTATCCTGTGTACGTGCCACCGCTAATGTGTGTTTGAGAGTGAAGGAGTGTAGGCCTCCTTTGTTGATCCCCCCACTGCGCCGGAGTCACAGAGCTGAGGAGTGAGAGGCAGAAAAAAAGAAAAGAAGGGGAGAATAATGATGCGAGAGAAACACAGCAGTGGATCCCCAGTCCACCCACACTGCTCAGCACAGCAGCCGTGCACTTTTGTTAGGTCTTAGTTCAGAGCCTCATGCAAATGCATGAATCTGTCATCTTAGACAGCGGTCTCACGAAGGTGTCTACACAGACAATTTTGTTCCCGCGAAAATAGCCAACAGAAGATGGGAAGGAATTTCTAATGCCTTTTTATCTGCACAGACACAGACACAGCACTTAATTATTTGCTCTAAAGCTGAAGAGCGTCAAGTGCCCAATCACTCGTGTCACTTAACTGAGCAACTGTGTGTGTTTTTGTTATTTGTGTAAGCTGTTAGATTTTTCCCGTGCTGGGGGCGTGGAGTAAGAATAGTAACCCCGCCACGGTTATTGCCTCAATGAGTCAATACCTTGTCAACATCTTTTTACAGTGTGTCAACAAGTCGGTCGTGTGTTTGGTGGAAGCAGAAGTGACAGGACGGTGACTGCCACCCGCCAAGTTTTAGTTTGGTTTTCATTAGGTTTTTCACCATGGGCTTCACAGGGGCTTCGCAAGGATAAGTCCCACGGCTAATTACTTAATGAACGAATGAAAAGGCTTCATAAGAACAGTTGAATTCATTTTGAACACTTGTCCAGATTCATTCCCTGTGCTGACACATGGTTTTTCAATGAAATAGTCCCCGACTTTTAAATGAAAAGACAGATGGTTCAAATTACTCCAGCGGTGCCATTTCTGTATTGTTAATGTGTAATATGTGTGCTGCCACTTTGCATAACAGCCGATAGTGAGGGATGTGTGGCTGCTTTAAGTCTTATCAGCTGACGTTAATGCACAATAGTGTCACAGAGTCAGGGAAAAAAATAATTTGGTTGCTTGTACTGAGCGTTTTATTAAATTGGCCTCACTGGCCTGTGAAGGTTTTTTTTCACTGGCTAGTTCTGCTTTTCTTTCTGTTCTGCAAGTCTTTTGCCTTGAAACTTTTGTACAATGTTCAATGACAAACGTCCTTGGAAAAAAAAAAATGGAGGGAGATGAAATTCCCTCCTGGCTTTAAAAAATAAGGAAAAGGTTCAGTGGCCTTCCATCCGAAAGCCACGAGCTCTGTTCTAGATACAAAAGACAACACGTTCCCAAAAGTGTTTTGGAAGTATGCTGCTGCTCCTTCCTCTCCACTTTTTATAGCCCGAGCTATTAAAGTACTTAATTCCCATGCTAAGTGTTATCAGGCTCCCCCGTCCCATTTCAAAAATGGTATCTCCATTCGAGCTGATGAACTACTGTATTCAGTGCCAAGGTGAATAGACTTGCAGCATTTTTTTTTTTGTTCTCTTGCAGCATTGTGCGAAGGTAGAAATGACCTCATCAACCATTCAGCCCTCATGTATAAAATACAGCACAACCATTGTTCCCATTAATGCCTTTCAACATTCACTGCTGCGAGGGAGAGCTCATGTTGAGTGACATCTGCATTAAAACGCCGCCTTGCACTCACTCCGCAGCCAAGAGGATTGTTTTATTGAATTAACCTGCACACATCCACACACATTAGTGGAGGCACAACTGAGGATTGAGAGCTCCCACAGCTACACATTAAAAAAAAACTCTATTACTATTTTATTCCTTTCCTCATGCGTGTGTTCCAGGTGTCTGCAGTCCTCTCTGAGCTAATTAGTGAAATCTTCGGGGCTCTGCTTGACACAGGCTGCTCCACGCTGAGAGCAGATGGGGACCATATGATGCTTTGGCTGACCTGTTTATCCTCGCTACATCTCCTGTTGTTGTCCACTGCGTGACTGAAACGCGGTGCTTTTAACCCAAGGAGGTGCACGCTCATTGTAAACAGCGGTCGATGTCGGATTTCAGGGCGCAGCTGAGAGTCCACATGTCCGACCGTGTTTTGAATGTGAAAATATTTCCCCCCCTGTCACCGGTGTGCAGCCACGGTGATGCATAGGAAGCAGGTGAGTGAAGCGTTATGTTGGTCAGTGGGGAGCCCGATTCCCTGCCCCAGATTATCATGAAGGTTCAGCATGTAGGTCATGATGTGTGGAGGAACAGACGCACACACACTGAGATCCTTCATGTTGTCCACGTGTGGGCTGCCACGCAACCAAAGGCAAGGGGTTAAAAGTTCATGTTTCTCCTCATATAACAGGAGGTGTTTTACCCTCTAAAACCAGCGTCTAACACCTCTCTCCTCTGCTGTCCTTTTGTGTCCTTCTCTCCTGCTATGTACAGGCAGCGCCGGCACCTCTGTTGTGTTTAATAAGAATGGCGATGCTCCAGGACGCTATGACCTGTTCCAGTTCCAGGTGACCAACTCCTCCACCCCAGAGTACAAGATGGTAGGACAGTGGGTGGAGTCGCTTCAGCTCAGGGTATGACACTTTTCTGATACCAGGACCCCAAATGATGTAAAATGGTGTTTGTATGCTTGTGTCTAAACAGGGTATCTACACTCAGTGATGCAAAAGATTCACTTGAAGCCACTTGATGGCTTTATGTGTTTTTCCAAAATTGAAATTTCCTATGTGACAAGGAGGTGCATATTATTTGCATCTCAAGTACGGAGAGCACTCAGCTGCAGACAGGCTTTACTTACATTCTAATTGATGCATATTAGATGCAGAAAATGAATCTGTTTGTGCAATTTAGCAAGAAAAACAAAGTGTTGCTCTTTACCCAGCAGATAACTCTTCAAAATTCCATCAGGTGCAGTGTTGTCCTCCAGCAGTTAACATGTTCAAACACACAGTGTTGTTGATGTGCAGCCTGCTTACGCATTCAAATGATGAATCATATCCCATGTTCCTACAGAGAGTTACTTTTAGACTTTATTTCACAAATTAAGTGTTTATAGTCGTACTTGAAACACATTTTTTTTCAGAGGTTATTAGCGTCCAAACAGCTGCTCTTAAGAAGAGAAAAACACGCAATTAAACCCACAATAGATTTTAAACTCGGGATTGTGAAGAAGAATAAAAGGCAGTAATTATAGTGCGATGCGTGTTGTGTGCTATTAATCTGTTTCCACCTGTAAATGAATGTTGGGGCAGAACAACAACCTCAGACAGGGATTTGATTTGAGGGTCCCAACATTAGAAAGAAGAAAGCAGTAAAGAAAAGAAAACAGCGAGGCTCGCTCTCACTCGGTTGCTGGAGATCACGCTTCTCCCACTTGTATAGGTTGGAGGAGTGACGGTGAAGGAGAGTGGGAGGAAGAGAAAAAGAACATGTTTTTAACCCAAGTGTCAGTCCGTATATGATCAGTCTTTGGCAGCAGAGAGCAGCTGAAGATGTTGACGCTGTTAGAAACCGATGTCTAAATACACATCTCCCGTGTCACAGTTGGTGCTCGGCAGCTTTTACTGCAGGTTTCACTGTACTGTACGTGATGGAACTCAAAATATATGATCCAAAAATTGAAATTTAAAGTGCACCCCAGAGTGAGAGATAAATCATATGGAATGCTCTAGGTACTCCAAGGATTTTAATATAAAAATAAGTGAAAATGTAATTTCATTTTTGGCATTTCCAAATGATAGGAGTGGAACCCATGGGGTAACAGAATGGAAGAGTCATTTTTCATTTCGTGGAATCCTTAAGTAACTTGAATTCACCTGTAAAAAAAATATTTTTACTACCACATTAGTGGTTGGGGCAGCGCTAACTTAAAATTACACATACTCTATGATAGAATGACACCTGAGCTGGAAGTTTTATGTTTTTCCATGGAACTCAAATTATAATAAAAGAAAAACATGACATTTACATACAGATGAGGTAACATTTGCATAATAGTGCCCCGGATCAGAAGAATTAAATTCAGTCGAAGGGATTTGATAGCACAGGTGGAACAATGTCTGCTGCTGTAGTTTAGTGCTTCATTCTGTTTAAGTGTGATTACAAACCAAATGCTGTTACAACACAATTATATTCCGATGCAGTAGACATTACCTTGTTCACTAACACATGAAGAGAAATGTAATTTAAAGGTTACCCCGGAACGAGCATGCTGATGTACTTTGCCACCGTCCATAAAGCTCAATATTAGACCAGCCCAGCTCGCAAAGGCTCAAATTAACTGTAAAATGATCAGCTACAGCAAAAACCCAACTGAAAACTATAGCAGCCATACGAGTCCAAGGTGTCAAAAAATCTTGCTTCTGGTTTCCATGGAAACAGAGCATTTGGTCTCATTACTGTTTCCACACTGTGTGTAATCGGGAGGTTTTCCAGAGAGCTCCATTTATTGTCCAAATAACAAATTCACCTTCATGCCCCCAGATAAATGGCAGATGATAATCTACACAGACACCACAGAAACAACGCATTTGTCATAAAGGTGTGTGTGTGTGTGTGTGTGTGTTTGTGTGTTTGTGTGTTTGCTGCATACCTGCACCTTTTGTATCTGCAATTATAGGAAGCTGTCACATTGTGAGAAGGCTATTCTATTTTTGTCAGTATGTTATACTGTACGTGATGGTATTTGTACCTGGAGAAGTGATATCTACCGATGTTTTTTGATAACGAGTTATGGTTTTGCAGGGGATTTTGTGCAGGACTATTTCTAGGAGTCTTCCTGGAGACACGCTATCATCATGACATTGCCAGGCAATCAGCAGTCAGTTTTTGTCTTTGATCACGTGAAAAATAACAGTCAGTAACTAGTATGTCCGCACATGCTTCCACTAGGGTCCGACAGCCTAAGTTTAAAATCAATCCAACTGCACCAACTTTTGGACATTCACTGATATTGATTCCCAAACTATGCCTGGTTTTTTCAATCAGGCTCTATGAATTATTCCGTGGGGAAGTTGTGAAAATACTGCAATTTTAAAGTCAGCCCCCTGTTTTGGATTTGCTCCAAAATATATATTCGGTTCTTCCCTGACCCATATCACACCAGTGCAGTTTCATGCAAATCTGTGCCGTTGTTTTTGTGTAATCTCGCTTACAAACAAACAAAAATACAAAGGTACACGGGTGAAAACCTAACCTCAGCAGAGCTAATCAGTGAGTTTTAGAGGTGTTTGATTTACCTTTCCTCTTGTTTCCAGTCTTTATGTAAAGCTAAGCTCACTGTCTCCTGATGGTGGCCTCAGATTCAAATGATAGATCTCTCAGCAAGAAAGAGAATAATACTTCAAAATGTTGAACTATTCATTTAAGTCATGAATTCACTTCACATCAAGGTGTAATGTAACATGAATTTCCCGCTGTTGTGACTTTAATGCAGGGATTAATGCACCTTTTAATTGTTTGATATCAGCAGTTTTAGAGGATAATAAAAATATGTTTAATAATTTTACCGGTACTAAGCTTATTCTATATTTTAATGATTTTATTTACCCTGGTGTAATCACTGATACTGTATATTGGTGTGAAACTGCCTAAACCATGCATCTTTAATCTTCTGGTGCTTTAAGAGTCATGGATCAGTACATGTTCATAATAAATCAAAAGATCGGCTCCGAGTTTTATGAAAGCTTTTTTTAACTCCCCCACCAGAATATGCAAAAGCCCTAAAAAATTCAATTTCTTCATGGCTTTTTTGGGCCGAGTTGTACATTAAAACTACAGTTTGAGCTTAAATCATGAAACAGCTCGGGGTGTTTTGGATCGGGGATCCAGATCGTTCTTCAGTGCATCTGTATACTGCACTTTTTTTATTTTGATGGCAGGATCATAAATAGAAATAGCTCTGCAAAATCCAAATGAGGCATTTTGCAATCCCAAATCCCATTCTCTCTCCTTCTCATCACATATTTCATACCTCACTGGCTCCTGTATTAAAACATAATGTCTTTTGCATTTCACATTTCTTTATTTTTATTTCAACGAACAAAGGTAAGCTGCGTTGCCATGGGGATTTCAATTACTTTCAAGTATTAGGGAAAGGCAATCCCTCTAAGAAATTGGCAGGAGAGATGTTGCACTGTATTAGGTTAATCGTTTTTTTGACTACTTTGAATTATTTTTGCTCCTCTGATTGCATTGTTCCTTGTTTTTGCAAAGAAGGCAATAGTAGTATTAATTAGTGGCCAGTTAATAGGCTGTGTCGGAGCAGTAAAAGTATTTTTCACGATCCACATGGTTGCTTATCTCTATTGGTAACTCTGGTTTATCTGCCTGTCTCTAACTTTTCTACTCGTGCTGTGTCATCTCTCTCCCAGCTGGAGGAGCTTCAGTGGCCAGATGGGGAGCAGGATGTGCCCATCTCCGTGTGCAGTCTGCCCTGCAAGACTGGAGAGAGGAAAAAGAGGGTAAAGGGCATGCCATGCTGCTGGCACTGTGAGCTCTGTGATGGTTACCAGTACCAGTACGACGAGACCTCCTGCAGACTGTGTGCCTATAACATGAGGCCCAACCCCAACAGAACCGCCTGCCAGCCCATCCCCATCGTCAAGCTGGAGTGGCACTCTCCATGGGCGATAATCCCCGTCTTCCTGGCCATGCTTGGAATCATCGCCACCATCTTCGTCATGGCGACATTCGTGCGCTACAATGACACACCCATCGTGCGGGCGTCGGGCCGAGAGCTGAGCTACGTGCTGCTGACGGGTATCTTCCTGTGTTACATCATCACCTTCCTCATGATTGCTAAGCCCGATGTGGCCGTGTGCGCCTTCAGGAGGATCTTCCTGGGCCTGGGCATGTGCATCAGCTACGCCGCGCTGCTCACCAAGACCAACCGCATCTACCGCATCTTCGAGCAGGGCAAGCAGACGGTGACGGCCCCGCGATTCATCAGTCCCACCTCCCAGATTGCCATCACTTCCAGTCTGATCTGTGTGCAGCTGCTGGGCGTGCTGGTGTGGTTCGCAGTGGACCCACCAAACACCATCATCGATTACGATGAGCAGAAAACCATTAACCCCAAGCTGGCCCGCGGTGTGCTGAAGTGTGACATCACAGACCTTCAGATCATTTGTTCACTGGGCTACAGCATCTTGTTGATGGTGACCTGCACCATCTACGCCATCAAGACGCGGGACGTACCGGAAGACTTCAATGAAGCCAAACCCATCGGCTTCACTATGTACACCACTTGTATAGTGTGGCTGGCCTTCATCCCAATTTTCTTTGGCACAGCCCAGTCGGCAGAGAAGGTGAGTCATTTTTTACCCTCTTCGCTTTCTCTCCCTCCCTCTCCGTCACCACCCTTCTCTTTGTCTGTCTCTCCCTCCTCTCACAAATTTCCCTTTCATTCCTTCAAACCTGTTTTTATCTTGTCCAAACACATGCAGACATGCACATTTGTGCAAATGCGAAATGAAAACACAATCAGAACATAAAGAGGGCACACACACACACACGCATGTGCACTTATTGGTTCAATTTCTTTTTGATTTCCTATTCACGTGGTGCAAGGAAACCTACACTAGGACACCGCAGACAAAAATAGGCATTTACAGTAAAGGCGGAGGATGAGTTGATGTTCATGCCTGAGGAGTAATACGGATGGGGGTGCCCGCAGATCCAGATGCCATTATCTTAGCTCTCACGCGTGGAGCTCAACATATAGCATCAAGCCTTATTCTGCAGAGGGAGACAAGCGGGTTGAGGACGTGGATGAAGAGGAGGGTGAGGAGATGAAGGAGGAGGAAGCCAGGGAGGAATGGGGGGGAGGGGTTGTAAATAGAAGTTGGATTCGACACATTCCATCTCCTGACAGCTGCGCTCCACTCAACAAAGCATTTGACATTGGGTGCTACTGGAGTTGATTGAGAATATGACATTTTGACCTTCTGTGCTAGTCATTGCTTATCTCACCAGCGCTGGGCAGAATACAGATGCATTCATCTGCCGGACTCATAAGTTGCGCGTGCCGCATGGCGGAGGGGGGAGTTTTCCACCGACAGGACATCGATGCTGACAGGAAAGTGTTACTCCTAACCTTTTGAGAGGCACACCGTTCAATATCCTTCCTGCTCGGCCACTGAACTGAGATGGATCAGAAACTGATTTTCCTCATCTCAGTTTGCCACTGATTTCATAGATGAATTACACCCTCAGCAGCGATTAGGAGTTCATTATGTTACTCCCGGTGACGAGCAAGCAGTAATGTGTTTATGTTTCCCCTTTATCCAGTTAACTCTTTCTTCACACCAGCTCCTGCACTCCCGCTCACCTCCAGTTCACACCACATTTTCCTGCTGTAATGGCCTTTGCGGGTGCATTTCTCCACACTCCCCGGCCACTGCTGGTGCGAAGTGCCTTTACATGTCTTCATAACATCCTTCTGCAAAAGCTGCAGTGTAGTTAAGGTGAAGTGAGGCCAGGTTATCCATCATTTCAGCTTGTTTATGCTGAGGGTTTCAGCACACATTCCTCACATCTGTTTCTGCTACAGCTGTATTTACTGGGGAACAAACCTCCGTCATGAATACTTTACCAATGGTACAAAATACAAATTTATAGGAAAGTCGTGTCATTAGGTGATAAATAGCGTTGACGTTGTATGTTTTTGTTTGCAGACTCGCACATGAATAAACTACTGGAGGCTAAATGTGATAGTTTAGACTATATCCTCATTTAACGTTCTTTGCCCTATTGGGTTTTTATGTGCAGATGTGGCTCAACACCCACACAGATTGGAGTAATCTCTCTCACTGCAGGTTGTCCAATATCAAAAGACACTGAGATGATGTGATGCCAGTTTCCAATTATAATAAAAGAGAAATGCTGCGTGTACGGCCTCATGTTGTTTTGTTACATTCTGCTGCAGTGGAAGTTGTGTGTTTCTTTTAACTCAGCACCATTAAATGCCCTTATTTTCCACACCTGTGCCTCCCTCCCTCTGGTTTGCTCATTCAAACTCATGTTGTGGGAAACCGTGTGGAAATGGTAGCAAAAGATCACAGAGCAGCCCCCCCCCCCCCCCCTGCCCGTCCGCCTCTTCTGCACCTGCGTGTGCTCAGTGAGCTACTCAGCACTCTCAAGTTAATGACTGTGAGAGTCACCAGCATCAAAATTCATCTGTCCTCGGGCCAAGAGATCAAATCACTTATGAAAACAAACCGCAGGCCTGCGAGTCACTACAATCACACACTCGGAAACAATCACCCACCAGAGACATCTGCAAAATGCTGGAGCGTGTTGTATATATACAAACATTATGAATCTGCTGGATATTTTACAGTTTAACCATAACCTTTGTTTTAAATAACTATAATCCAACCAAATAGATAAAACTGAGATGAAGAAAATAAAAAGGAATTCCTGTAAAATGTAACCCTAAATGCATTTCTCTACTGCATTGTTTATTCTGTAAAATAAAATGTTTCGTGCACATCCAGTAAAAAATTGATGGTTGCTGGATTATCGGAAAAAAGAACAGAACTTTGGGAAAATGTTTGCATGTCTGAAAAACATCGACACGCCTACAAGCTCCTGGTAAATGACTTTATTTGCTGTAGTGACTTTTTGAAAACTTCTCATAGATACGCCATCTTAAATACCCACAATCCATGTTGACTCAAATATTGTACAAAATACATCAACCAAGGTTAATCATAAAAAGTATATCATCAAACACATCATTTAGGGGAAGTCAGGGTAACACCACAGATAACAATACAACCTTCAATAGGACGTGATGGAGGAGGTAAAATCACAGAAAAAGTCTAACATCTAATATAATAAGTCTTTGTGTAAACCTCCAAGGGCTGGAGTGCCCATTGTGTTCATCCTCAAAATGTCATGCTTAAGGGCACAGAGTTGAATATCTCCCCCTCGGCCAACATCAATACCAACATCGATTAGTCTGCTCACGTTGGTCAACCAATGTTTCAGTGACACCACTACAAAATATTGTTAAACCCAGTTTTTTTACGTGACTCTAAATGTAAAGATTCTGTCAATGAACACGAGAACCAGCAAACAGAACAACTGATAATACAATGAAACACTTTCCCTGAGGCTCCGAAACTTTCGAGTCAAACACCCACACGAGTCACGCTTTAAAAGAGAACATCATGTCACGACAACTCACACAATATACAATGAAACTCGCATAATAAATAAATAAAATTGACGTACATGTCTGGAAACCACTTAGGCTCTTGTAAGACGCCTCCTGCACCCGCATGAACTTCTCAAAGATGGACCATCCTGCCAAGAATCATTAGCAATGACAAACTATACTTGCGAAAGCGTTCTCACTCCATCTTTCAGGTTAAACGACAATTGCAACTTATAATCCTCTTGTCTCTCTGCAAACAACTGCACTTGACAGGAGTTCGACCTGACACTTCCTGCCGAGATGTGGAGTTCTTTTCAAAGTAATGTGAGATTTCCAGGCCGATCAGTTTTATGCTTGAAACCTTCAGCGGATTGCACCAGAGGCAAACTGCAGGCAAAAACTAAACTAAGTCGAATTGGTCAAGTGTAGTGCAAAGACAGACAGGTTGCAATTTCTATTCTGAAATCGATGTAGAACATTCGTCGTGATGAAGAACATACCATGACCACCAGCTTCTTCTTCTTCTTTTTTTTATCAAGCAGGAGAAAGCGTGACGTCCCTGTTTTAAACGCCTCAGCTGCAAAGTAGAAGTTGTGATAACATGCTGTAGTTTTCAGTTGTGGTTTTACAGAATGAGACAAGGCGGAAAAACTGTCGTGCAGAAAGTAACTACACTTTTTATTCCTAGCTTTGCTCTGTACTAGTGCTGGGTCCATTGTAAACCTGCCTGTTGGGAATGAGCTGTTGGCTCTGCTGGTTGCAGCTTTGTTTCTGCAACTCTAAAAGTGACTTGCAGTTATTTAATTTTACACGTGCATTGTTATGAACACTCTGTGGCCATGATCAACAACGTCACTTACTTTAATTAGTCTAACGCTGCTACCACAGAGCCTGTTTATTTAAAATTCATTAATATTGAATGAATCGCGTGTCCAAATCCTATCAAACTCGACACTGCACTTCCTTGGGCTCTGAACAATACACACGCAAGGTGTGAAGCCGACAAGATAAACAGTAATCTCAAGGAATGCGAGCCATGGACAGACAGACGGAGATTTCAGGAATAATTAGATAGAAAGGCTAAAAGGTATGCAAAACTATAATTCAAAATATTTTTTAAATGATAATTAGTTTATCAATTTGCATATACAAATTGAAAATAACAAATGTTAAATAAACAAGTACGATGTGCAGGCTTAGGCAAGATGCCTTGGTGGTCTGGGAATCTTCCTCTGAAAGATGAGACAGCAAAGTGTAACCAACAACTCCAAAATAATAATACAATTTTATATTTCTATCTGACCAGAAATAATGGGATTCAAGTTTGATTTAATTTATGCTAGCTGTAATTACTGCTCCTGGCAGAACAGTGGTTGATCTGGGGGGGGGGGGGGCAATTATATGTCCAACATTAATGCACAATTCCTGATTCGGTAAGGTTCACATTTTAGTAACACCTTGTCTACTTTTAGAAAATGGTGGTTTTGTTCAAGCACATTGTAAGCACACATAAATTTAAATAAAAAAATATTTTAATTTACTTATTGACTTTATTGTTTGTAAGTGACGTATTGACAGGACAGGGGTCAGGGTTTGACAGCAGGGGCCAGTTCGATTTTAGTGCCTCCCTGGCCCCCGCCCCCCCCTGGAACCGCCCTGTGACAGAATCACTGTTGCAACCCTTTATTTTCCTTGTCTGGGGAAAAAAAAGCCTAACATTGTGAGGACATTGCTTCTTGTTCCCCTCTGCTCCAACACAGTGTCAGCCACAAAATTACTATGTTTTCTTCAAAACAGTATCGCTGGAGCTCCCATAAACTCTGACCAGGGCCTGACCAGTAAGGAGTTATTTCCTCCTCTACGGTGCTTGCTTAAATAAACATGGGCCCATGAGCTTTAACACAGGCGGAGCAGGTTTTATGTCGCACAGCCTCTTTCTGTGCGAATGTTGCAGCCAAGAAATGGGGATCACCCGTTTAGAGTCAAAATAAAGGGAAGACCATCCACACACAGAGCTGTGTCTCCAGTCGGGGTGTGCTGCAAAAAAGCCAGACAGAGTTATTCATGACACGAGGCGGGCGAGAAAGTAGGCCACCCAAAACAACAGGAGACACGCAGGTAGTCGAGAGGAGACTTCAAATACTCTGGATCCATTATTGAAGGCGTTCTCTAATGGGGCAGAGAGCATCCTAATCGCCGCTTACAGAATCAAGTTCTTCTCTGTGTGCATTTATACTAACCATCCACAACTGAACTATACCCAACTAAATTGCTTTTGCGGTAAGTATATCCCTCGTGGGCGTAATTATGAGAATTACCCTCCACAGCTTTTTGTCTAATGGAAACACATGCCGCTTGTTGTGGCTGGCTGTTGGCGTTTGTCTTGTCAATGAGATGTAAAAATCTCAAAATCAAACGTTTGATTCCTGATGAGGACGTGAATAAATCATCACGCCGGCTATAAATAGAGGGTTGCCAAGCAGTTGTGAAAATGACTTCATGTATTTATTTATGTTAAAGCAACAGAAATTAATTATGAATGTTCTGTGACAAGCTAAACATTCCAGTGGTGGGTGAGAGGGGCTACGAATTTGGGTCAAGCTCATGGAGAGGCAGAGAAAAACCCTGTCTCGCTGATTAGAGACGGGAAGAGAGAGATTCTAGCTTCATTAGAGGGAGCCTATATACCAACACGTATTTATTTATGTGTGTGTGTGTTTTTGTTTGTGATATATCTGAGCAAGCACCTAATGCTCACTGTGTGTCTGCTCAGTTCTCCTGCGTGGTCAATAAATCAGTTGCGATAGGGTCAGCATTGCAGTGTCTAGCACATCAGAATCTCATTAAAAGCGTATTCCAGCCGTGTTTAGTTGCTCGCACCAAACTCTGAAGTGTTGCTATGGATACCAAACAGGTTTCCAACCACCAAACATGGAAACACGGCGCCGGGCGGAGATCCTCCCGTGATTTATATTTGACACCGTGTTGTACTTCTTGCAATACTTTGATCACTTGTCCCAATATCTAACGGTAAAAGCTGCCAACTCGCAGCTCAGGACTCTCAGAGTAGGGACAACATTTCTGTCCTCCCCCTGCTTAGAGCGACGCGGCTCCGAGAGCACCGAGAGCATTGTGAAATTCATACAGTTATTAATGCATGGTGCACCAGCCAGATGACTGCCTGTGATGCCGCTCTCCACAGACTAGCGGGGAGGGGGTTGGAGAGAGGGGGAAGCAGTAGAGTGTATTGGCATGTTGATGATATCAGGCAGGCGAGTGATTGGCGGAGATCGGAAGACAAAGGCATGACTGGCATGTAAATGGCTCTTGTATGAAAGAAATTACCATTAGTCGTGATGTTTACCAGGGAAAAACTCTATGCAAATGGTGACATTTCTTCCTCTCTGTGAATCTGTGAGCGTTTTGCTGCTCTGCAGATACTCTGTGGTGGCTAATGTGCTTACGCTTGTATCCTCTCCCCGTCCACATTACCAGTGGCTGACTGGAAGGCTGCATATAAGTGACATCTGATGCTTTCAAGTGCAGTAGATTAGTGAGGAGCATTCGCTGACGTGCTCTTGAAACAGTAATGTCCCCTCTTGAAGGGATTCTTTCTCATTGAAGACCCTTAAATCAAATAACAGGGTCTCATGTGTCTCCTGAATGACTGACTTCACTACCTCAATGTGAAATCATTACCTTTTTAATGAAGTCACTGTAGGATACCCTTGCTAACCTGAATCATGGCGTGACGCGGGTTACGTAAGCTCACAATTACATTTTGCCAATTATGTAACCTCTGAAAAGGAATGTCATGAAAAGAGAATGTACGAGTGTGAGGCTCACATGAATGGTAATCTTGTGAATGATCTTACCACTTAACGCAGTGAGAGCCTTTCACAGGCGGCACTCCAATGCTTGCAGAGCTGCGAAAAAAATAACAAACGCAGACCCGCCGTATACTGCAGATACAGTGCTTTAGTCTTTTATTGTATTTTGCATCAAAATGGGCCCGGCTACAGGAACCGGTAGAGGAGGAATGAGATGCTCGGTGGCTGCAGATTGCAGCGGTCACACATGAGACAGTCAAAAGCAAATCTCAATTCTTAATCTACAAGTCTGAGGCAAGTGCATGTAACTGTAGTCAGAATTAAAGTCAAGTCACCGATGATTTACTCCTGTTTTCACATTTAAATCAATTCAAACATTTTATATGGAGCAGAAACAAAAATAGTCTGGCTATGTGTTTGCCAGTGTGTTAATAATGCATGTTAGACGGCAGCATGTGAAACTAATAGTCACCATTTGTGACCCGACCCGACCGACCAGGTTATGTCAGATGGACATTGTGTGAACTGTTGGATAACCTAGTTTAAACCTAACGTTAGCACTGCAGCTAACTCCCCAGCTGAAAAGACACATATCTGTATCCGTGGGTTTTACAGTGATGGATTAAGGTGGATTTGGTGGGAGCCATGTCACTGACTTTTGAGCTGCAGACCTTGCATACCACGGCCATCTTCTTACTGCTGTCATCAACACCATAATAACATAATCCTCAAATCCACATCTCAATATTTTCGGACTATACCTCCTACATGAAAGCTACCCTGTGCATCGGCTCTGCGGGTCTTCAGTAGGTTGTTAGGTTTGCACACATTGCACTGCAAATCTATTAAAGGGGTCAAAAACAAAACGTGATTAAAAATGTAATTGTTTAATTAAAAACATAAATTCTATCAACTTATCGGTTATAAATCAAATCCAAAATCTTAAATTTTAGTTTGTCTTTTTATGACTCGTGTCCTCTGGTCTGACGAATGCTTGAGTGGTGAAATATAACAAGTGATATAAAGGTAAAACAGAGGTGACTGCAACATGTCCCAGTCAGGGTCAGTAGTCGGGGGGTCCGAGCGCACAGTGTTGTAGAAAAGAGGCCATGCGAGGACATTTCCAAGTCACGGTGATGCTTCCGCTCTTGTCATTAATACGCTTGAACCGTCTTTGACTTGAGTGAGTTGCTGCAGGTCAGGCTTTAATAAATGCTGCTGGATTATGTTACTGTGCGCATGGATGCTTCTGTCCCCACAGCTACACACAGCAAATATACAGACCACCTAAGTATCTGATAATAATGTTACAGCGTTAAAACAGGAATTTTGTTATTTAATGAAATTACCAGGAAGTTTTATATTGTACCCGTAAATCAAACAAAAATATCTCCTGATGACGCCAGCTCCTGCGTCAAGGGATGTTTCTTCTCTCCAGGTTTGGAAAAAGGACGACCAACGACCGTTTTTCACTGGATGCTCATATCGTGTTAACAGGCGGTGGTTATTATTAGGTCTTGCCTCATTGCTGTGCTCAACAGTGTGACTGTTCTGTAATTGGCTGCAGATGTTTGGCCATCATAGCTGTCTTGTCCCTCTTTTTTATTGATTAGAATTTAAATGCACATCCCCATTTTAAACCCATTTTTTAAGAGATGTCAAATTAAAGTTTATGCCACAAGGAATTGTTCAAGCTGCTTCTGCTCTTCCACTCTGCACTAAAATGTCTTTTACCTGTCTGTGCTTTGTTCCAGCTGTACATTCAGACCACCACCCTGACCATCTCCATGAACCTCAGTGCCTCGGTAGCACTGGGCATGCTCTACATGCCCAAGGTGTACATCATTATCTTCCACCCCGAGATGAACGTGCAGAAGAGGAAGCGTAGCTTCAAGGCTGTGGTCACAGCTGCCACGATGTCGTCCCGTCTGTCCCAGAAGCCCAGTGAGAGGCCCAACGGAGAGGCTAAGACTGAGCTGTGTGAGAACCCCGCTGCTGACCCCATGAGTAAGTGGCCCACCGAGACCATGGCACAGCCTCAGAGCCACATGCATATGCACCACGAACCATGTTCAGTCAAGCTTATATTAGATTACAATGTTTAAAAGATGACATCTGGTCAGAATGGATTTAACACAAAAGTTATACACTCCTTCTTAGTTAATTATTAATGAAAGTATTCAGATATTTAACAGTAGCAAATCACTATAATATAAGTCGCTATAAAAACTGTTTAAGTGCTCATTATTAAACTAAGACTTGTCCCATTCTGAGAACAGCGTCTCACTATATTGTCATTATTTGTCTCGAGACACCAGCCGACACATATTAATAAACACTTATATTTGCTTATGAGGACATGATACAGTAGTGTGTTATAAACCCTTGTACCTCTATACCACTGATTCATGCAAAAGAGGTGATCTTAACTATCGTATCTGCACAATAAAAGTTTCTATTGGTTATAAATGTTAATTTCCCAGGAAGAGCGAATGAGATGTCTCCCCATTCGGTCTCATATCTTTCTCATATATCCTTTCTTGACTAGAAAGACCCATTCCAGCAGTTTAATTGGGTGGCTGCTTGGGTAAAAAAGTATGTATAATGTCCCGTAGAATGGACGGAGTCATCTTGTCTCCTGATAAATGGTTAGACCTTTAGCCCGCTTGCACGGCAGAGAGAATGAGACAAGATGGGGGACTTGCTCTGTGAAGAGATTTGAAGAAGCAGGGCTTTGTCACCAAGAATAGAGGGAGATAATCTGCCTCTGAAGCTGTGTGTTACTCACACCACCCTTCATCTGAAACAGTAAGCATGATCCTGTTAGCAAAGATAATGCTGGGTATTAGTGCATGAGTGGGGTAGCCTGCACACCTTCCCAGGTAGGTGATGGGGAAACACCAACTCTAATAACTGGCAAACTGCAGCAACTGTATTTGAACCCAGTGTTGCCATGGAAGCTCTAAGCTGCTCTCGTGTTGTCACGATGGAGACAGAGATGATTGACAGATCATGCAAAATCTCACATCACAGGCTCCAAAGGTCTCCTCTCCTGCAACGCTTCTAATCACAGAGAGCGATCATGGCACCCACAGGTGCACCAGCCCCTCAGCCCCTCTTTGAATTATGCCTGTGTGGTGACAGATCTTCCCGGGAATTTCTCCAAACAACCAACAGTTGTCACACTCATCTGTCATGAGCCGAATGAGCTTGTGTGTGTGCGTGTGCGTGTGTGCGTGTGTGTGTCCAACTGTGACAGTTCATCTGTGCGTGCGCTTTGCAACGTGTGTATCAGCGTGTGACTGAATGTGTGAGTTACGCACATTCAGTCAGAGAGATGATGCAAGTGTATCAGGGGGATTGGGAGTACATCCTTGCCAGTCACACATGTGGCTCCTCCAGCACCTACACATTCTGCATGGAGGGCGAAAACCTAAACATCTGTCGCGGCAGCACATCAAAAGTCCCCGAGCAGGGCACGCGGTCTCCGGGAGGCCCTCCCAAAAGTGCAGCGTGTCATCTGCTCTGCGCGTCTCTCACCTTCTGTCTCCCCCTACACGAATGTCTTATCGCCTCGTCGCTCCTCCCAGCGCACTCTCTCCCCCTCTCGCCCTTCTTTTTCAGCAGCAGTGGAAGTGACATTTATTAATGCCGAATTTATGTGCATGACCGACCCGAAACCTGAACTGTGCCATGACCGTCCCTGGAGACTGTCCGTCAATTCCTGTAAACATCAGGGAGCCAAATATCCCCCCCCCCCCCCCCCCCCCCTTCAGGGCCCGTCAGCGCCGGACCTGACCACTTGCTGTGATTTATAGGATTAGGAGCATTAACGGTTCTGCTGATTTCTGGTGGTATTGATACAGTGTAATGGAGGATTTCTCCTGAAATAAATCACCATCCTGTTTTTCTCACACGCAAATGAATAAAACAGGCACACGTGGATGCTCCGATTCCTTCCAGTAATAATTCATTTAATCAACAAACGAGTGCTGTGGTGAGAAAACCTAACAAACATGAATAATCAACAGTATTAACAATTGAGAGGATAGTGTAGGTAGATCCAAGACGAGTCAACACACACAGACACAAACGGAACCACCTCCATCAAAGTGGCAGCTCTTCCTGAAGACCGTTTGTGGTTTACCCGCAAGAATCGGTTGTACATTTCCTAATGTTTTATTCATCACTCTTTCTGGCCGAGACTACAAAATGCAGCTGTAAAGAAATGCTGGGACTTTAATTGCGTAGCCCATGGGAGTTGGTCGGCATAGCGACATTAAAGCAGCAGAATGTGAATTTATAGCAATGCCTGTGATTAAGAAAATGCATACTGCACTGCGTGTGTGAGTGGAAATACACATTCCTCTGCTCGCTTACTACATTTTCATTCATCCTATCCCAGTTTTACCCACCGCAGCATCACACCCTGCCCAAATATCAACTGAATCCAAAGAAATAACCTTAACACCAGTGGATTCATGCCCTAAAACAGCCGTTTAAAGAAGTCATGAGAAGCCAGAGGGGCCGGCGTTTACAAAAGAATTCCCTCACCCTAAAGGTTTGAGACTCAAATTGGTTTTCACAACGCCAGATATAACGAGAGGACAAACACACACAGCACCTAGGCTCTCCGCCACATTCAGATATGTTTCCATGGCAATGCAGACTGGGATCACATTGCATGCCCTAGCATTTGTTTGGTGCCCACTTGTGTGGTGTTTGTGTTTTTTTATCACTAGTTACCATCTGAAAATAGATTCTCAGGCTTTACACGGGGGCACTGAGAGTTGGATTAATACACCGGGACACAGAGCGATGCCACCGACTGCACACAGCTGATGATAAGACGGCAACAGCGTCGTAGGATGAGTTTCCCAAAGCGTTTTGTTTGTCCGCCTCTGCTCACAAATTTGAAGGATCTTTTTTTTCTTTTGTTTGTTTTCTCAAAGTAAATCTTAATCTTTTTTCTATTTTTTTTTTTTTCATACTCTCTTCTCAGGTCAAGCAACCAAGAAAACATATGTGAGTTACAACAACCTCAGGATCTGATCTGCTTGCAAATCAATGCAGTTTGTCCTTTATCTGTGATTGAAAAGGGGAAGGGAGCGGGAGCGGAACAGAGGAAGACAGACAGAGACAGGAGAGACAGCGCAGGCATCCCAGCACCTGCAGTACCTATGCACTCCAGGACTGTGGATAGCATCCAACCTTCATCCAGACATGATACATGAGTCCTGGCAGCAAACTAGCACAGCTGTAGGCCGGTGTGTTGTTGGGCCTCCAGAAACCAAACTGTAGTTTTAAAGCTTGTGTTGTGGCCCCCTTCTCTCTGACAGAGAACAACTTGCCTGCTAAAAGGGGGTCACTGTGAAAGAGGACCGACGCAAAAAAAAAAAATAAAGAAAAAGAAAAAAAATACAACGGATCTGCTTACGAGATATTTTCTTTTGAAATGTCATTAAAGCCATATTCTCTTGGGGTTCCCATTATCAGATTTCTGTTTTGTATTGTTTCTGAGTGATTTTCTTCTGTGCCTCTTTTAAGTTAATTTGATGACCTTGAAACAGCAAGCTCTGCCACATACAGTATTTTGTTTTACCAAAATCAACTCCGATCAGTCCCAGATGATTATTATGTTAGAGTGATGGGCATTGTAAGTATATTTTTTTTGTACATATTTGAGAGTATTTTCATGTTTGGAGTACAAAACTAGATATCCAGTCTTTGTTCAATTGGATTTGGATGGTAATGACAAAGTACCACAAAGTGTTCACTTTGCATGTGCCAATGTATGTCTGTTATATTTGATGTAAACAAAAGAAGAAAAAAAAAAAAGTGAAATAAATTCTGAAAATGACGATGAGCTTCAGCATCCTTCTGCGGTGTTTTCTTGACCAGGACTGAGCTGCAGAATATGGCTTTGATCTGTTGGTGACCTTCCCCCGTCCCAATCTGCAAGCATGTTTGTTTTACATAGTTTCGTACATTATTGGGTGACATTATTAACAGAGCAACCATGCAAGTATGTTGTGATATCTGTCAAATTATGAACATGTAATAAAAATCATTTTGTTATCTTTTCTACAATGAAGCCTGACATCATATCACAGTTATTTCTGTGCGTGTGTGAGTCCCTGTGTGTGTCTGTGTGTGTGTGGGCATGTTTGTGTTTCATATGTTGACACTGGCCTATGAATAAGAACAATTAATCACTGTGTTGTTGACAGGTTTCTGTAAACCGATGTGAATGTCATGTGCTCGTCTACTGTCTCACCCCGTGACGGGGCACATTAGCGAGCTCGCTGAGCAGCGCTGTCACGCAGAGACGAGACCCCTGCGAGAGGAGGGGACGTCCGCTCGTCCACTCCTCCGCTCACCCTTAGCTCGGTCCGTCTCATCCCCGTTGCTTCTCCCTCCACGTCTCACCACCGATCCCCCCACATTAATAATATAACATGTCAGATCAATTTGTCCTGCTGATGACCAGGCCTTTACGAGCTAACCGTTCGTCATCCCCGTGCCTGCCTGCAAGCATAATGTTGGTGTTTTCGACATTGATTATTATATAAAAACATGAATAGAGCACTCATAAGGGGGACTCCTGTTTCCACAGCCGGTAAGCCTCTCCCTCCAGGCTGGCACATGATATATGACTGAGAGATGCTGATTCCTCTTTTCTGTCTGTGTGTGTTTGTGTTTTGGGGGGAAATAGAGGGATAGAGGATCCTTTCCCACACAGGTTTTCTGTTGTTTCTCTTTCTATTTGTTTGGCATCTCGCTCCGCTCCTGTGGGACCAGATGGTCTTTACTTCTCATACACACAGTCTGTCATTTTCTGCTGCACGCGGCCAAGAAAAATCCCACTTATGCCCAATTAAGACTAGCCTCTCCCCCACCAAATTAATTGGCTGTGTCAGTGTCTGTGTAAGTAATCAGCTGGGGCTGAACAGAGTTTGGATTTGCAGCTCAGCGAAAAGAACAGAAATGCTAAATGGCTTGAGCCATTGCATTCTAGATCTTTGGAAATAGAGAAACTGTGAAATGCAGTAAATATTTAAAGGTTCAGTGTGTAGAATTTAGTGACATCTAGTGGTGAAGTTGAATGTTGCAGCTGAATACCCCTCACCTCACCTTCCCCTTCCAAACCTGAAAGAAAACCTGTGGAAGCCTTCAGTCGTCATAAAAACTCAAAAGATGTTTAGTTTGTCCAGTCTTGGCTGCTGTAATAAAGATGACGGCCTCCGTAGAGAGGACCCGCTCCTGATGTAAATATAAAGTATTTAAAGATAAAGGGCCCATTCAAGGGTAAAGAAAACATCTTTAGGATTATTTTATATTCAAATTCTGACAATAGATCCCTTTCACCTAAATCTCACACACTGGACCTTTACAAACCGAAGCTTGGCTCGTTCCGGGGGAAGGTTTCTCCCCTTGAATAGCGTGAAGTTTGGTCCCCCCCCCCCCCCCCCCCCCCCGTGGCTGCAGCGCGAGGGGCCCACCTGCTCCGTGTGCACCTGTTCGGCAGGCTGCACTTCCCTGGGAGAAGTCGACAGCGGCAAACATCAAAGGGATGAAACTAATCTTGGTGGACGGCGAGGAAGGCGCGCTCCACCGGGACCTGAATGTTTCAAACTCTGACGACTGTCACTCACGGATTATTACGCATGTGGAACATTTGAAGTTGAACAATAGAGTTTATGGACTTTAAAAAAAAAAAAATGATGTACGCTGTGCATGCTTGCCAGGAGATCTGACTCTTAAAAGCTGTCTAGTTACAAAAGTTGTCAAAACTGTCCGCACCGTGTAGGAATTACAAGTCTGCATGACCCAATTCAGATGACAAGGTGACACCGCTGCTCTATTAAACGCACATTTCACTTTGCGCCTCATGTGAAATGTATAAATGGCAGCATCAAAGTCTCTGGGTGTTTTTTGGGGGGGTATTTTTCGCTGTCTGAGTTTTCATGTCACTTCGGTCCAGCTCCGCCTTTGAGGAAAGCCTTCTTTATCTTGTCAGAACTCCTGATGCGCTCTTTCACAGACAATTTACTGATGCCGCCTCTAGATTAGCTCTGTTTCATGGCTCCTGGGCCCCGGGCTCTCCTATCTCTCCATAAATGTCCAATTATCCAACTCCAGCCAGAGTGAAACCTTATCTGCTTCCTGTCAGTGACCAACTGAGGCCTGATGTAATGCGGGCTGGATAAAGACACTCTTCACTCTTCTTATTTTTTCCCCCCAGTTGCATCTTGTACTCACAAACCTCCTTACGAGGCTTTTTTCTTTATCCGGCGTCTTCTCTGCATCTCCTCTGTTCTCGGCAAACAAGGCCAGTTACTGTTACCAGCACAGTGACACTGGGATTTTCATAATTAGCCGCACAATAAGACAGAGAGTGATTAGATGTGACTCAAACCTTCCTCCTTCTCACAGGCCCTAATTATCACCTAGAGGAAGCTTACATGCAAATCTCGGGAATGCATCTCCACTGCGTTTGTTTGATTTGTTGTTGTTTTTTACGAGGGGACCCAAGAATCAGTTCCTATGTTTCGGAGTGTATGCATTAGTTTGGGGTCACTTGGTGCCACTTCAGGGAGCTACTCCTCGCCCCGTCGTGCTCAGGCTGCACCGTGTGTTTGTGTCACGGCTTTATTGCATTTTTAATCGGCGGAAGGGACCAGGCATCATTCTCATCACATTAGTGTCTCCTGGTGTTTATTCATCCCTCTCTCTCTCTCTCTCTCTCTCTCTCTCTCCATCTCTTTCCCTGCATCGCACCATCTTTTCTCCTGGGGGGGAGTCGGGTGGGTGGAGAGAATACATTATAAATTTGCTCACTTGACAGTGGTGGGAGATATGGATTCTGACAATACACAATTAGCTCAGTCACCTCCTTTATCTCCACTCATCTTTTGGCTGGGGCATTTCGAATGTGTTGCCTCTACTGTAATTACTGTTCTACCTCTCTCGCTGTCTCCCCCTCTTATCTCGTCCCCATCCGAGTTTCAATTCCATCTCCCCTCCAGTTAATGATTGTTTGAAAATTACATATCTGACTTCTTTGTGGATTTAATTGACTGTTGTGTTATTAAGACGGTGGAGTGAGAAATGAAGGAACCGCTCTCCTGAATTCGCAGCCGAGTAGGTTTACTAATCTGCCTGCTTCTCCCCCCCGGTCCCCCCCCCCCTGTCTTGGAGAAAATAAAGTACAAAGTGCTGGCGTACATCCTGCGACTGTGCTGCATGTTTGTTGTGATTCGGCTGCGTGAACCTTTAGAAGCTCATGTAAAATAAAGTGGTCGATTTTTTTAGCGTCGTATCGCAGCTCAGGTTCACGACACCGACAAAAGCCAGCAGCATTTGAACCGAGGCAGATCATCTGTAGCTTAAACAGGAGCTGACAGAGATAAGTGCTGGCTGGCTATGGAATTTGACTAGAGAGCTAAGCCCTTTCAAGGAGCACGGCATAAACAATGCATTTCCTCCTCCCACGCAGATCACTGTTATTTCAAAGAAAAGTAAATCCCTTAGAGAAACAAATTTTGAAATGGAAATGAATAGTTAGGGAGGAGTGATAGAAATCCACATCAAACAAAGATGAAGTGACATTGAGAAGCCCAAAAGGTGCAGAGAACAAATCCCATTCCTGCTTTTTTGTTTGTCTCGGAGTAGATTAGTAGAAAACAAATGTCTCTACCTCGTGTCCTTCTCCTTAAAAACTGATCCCAATTCTGCCTCCTAATTCCCTCACAGGAATCCACCTCTGAAAGCTGAGCGGCGACGGGTGGGGTTGGACTCTGGGCATTGTGCAGGACACTGTACACTCAAATGATTATGAATCAATTCAAAGCGTGAATTATAATCTTTCCTCGCAAACTACATCGCTGAATATTCTGTGTCTCATTTTTCAGTTGGCGCTGGAGTGTGGAGCGCTCTCCATTTGATTAAACTCTACCCAAAGGCGGCATCAATTATGTATCTTCACAATGGAGTTAATGGACTGCAATAACAGCTGAAGATGACTGGACTAAATTTCCACATGACATGGCGGAGAGAAATCTCACGTCGGTAATGCAACCCTCCTCAACAGCTTGTCTGAAACGATAAAAGAGCTCCTCCGCTCCGGGCACGTTGAATAAAATCACATTTTCTTTTGTTAATTCCATTGTTAATCTGTAAACATTCTGCCCTGTGACAGATCTATCTCCTGCAGGAGTTTGCTATGGAGCTCACGTCGGGCCTGCTGTGCACGTTGTAAATGTACCTGCGTGTGCACTGAATTCATATGCGTGTGTGTGTGTGTGTGTGTATGTCTCAGCTCAGCTTGCGACCCATCTAGCTTGTGATCCCACTATGATTCCGGACTCTGGGGTTTCAATCCCATGAGTGGACCCTCGCCGAGAACAGAAGGGGCCTCGCCAAGCCCCAGCTACAGAGCCACTGACCCATCTGGTCATCGGGCCAGCAGGGAGCACGCAGGACGCCGAGACCAAAGCTCTGCACAGACATCCTGCGCTAACACGAGACTGGCAGATCACACGGCGCCTGCAAAGGAGAGAAACGCTGCACCGTGAGCGCATACCGAGCAACCCTCATGTTTTATTTTCAGATCTTGTCTGTTGTCTGAGCTCCAAGTAATGACGCAGGAAAGAGTTTCCAGATCAACGCAGACCACAGACAGGAATGTGGTGCACGGTGCGTGAAGAGACAGTGATCCCGCTGCTGCGTTGTGTATAATTTAGAAGAAAAGCATCATGTTGATTCAGCTGTGATCTTTGCGCGTCAGGCGGGCGGTTGCTTTTAGACGTTGCAGAGCAGGGGGGGGGTTCTAACCTGACCTCAGAACCGCTGCTTCCTCTCTGCACTCAAATGCACATCCATGTAAATGTTTCTAATAACCTCTCACACGGCGAGTGTCTGCCTTTGGCGCCTGCAGCGAGCCTCGGCTTCAGATGCTGCTCACACCATTAACGCCGATGCATGCAGCCAGTACAAGGAAGCATCTGTCATGTTTTCTCCTCTAGTTGGATATGACCCCCCCACCACCCCACCCCTTCTATGCCGCAGCCGCTTTTTCAACGCCTCTGAAAATCCACAGCATGCACACGAATGGGCCTCCTTCTTTGACTGAAGACGGGGATTTCCATCCCCGGCTCGGGAATGGATCCAATTTACGAGATAAGAAGGAAAATGCAATTAGTCTACACTTTCTAAATCTGTGACTGAATGATGACAGCTATTCTAACTTATCTCCCTTTCCAATTACGACTGCGAATCGCGGCGAGTCCGCACATTTTATTATTAACAGGAATTAACACTCGCTCGCTGATGATCTGTAATAAAGATGCAGACATCAGTCACATGTTTTGATTCACATTCAGGTTGGGAACTGATTTTAACACCAAATATCTCACGATGGGATCTTGTGGTCCACACACGCTGCTCCTGATAAATGATCGTGGCTGTACTTTGTTTACCACAGCTCAAGGCTACTTGTTCCTTTGTCTATGAAAGATATGATGATCTCATGTAAAGGTTATTAATCAGCAGCTGGGCCTCAGTGTGATGCTACTGCCATCTACTGATGCTGCAGTGATGTCTGTCTCCCTCTGCTTTTCCCCCGTCGTGCCTCAGAGCCACGCTTTCCCCACTGTCTGTCTCCAAATGTAAGATCTGCACGACCACCACCGCAGGATGACAACACGTACTTCTGAACAGACTTCCTGTTCAGTGCTCGGGGGCAAACAAGCTCATTGTGTCTGCACTGACGAAGCAGTCAGATGAACTTGCTTCGTTCTTTCACAAGATGGAGCTGCAGTCATTGGCAGTGGGAGGAAGAGCTGCAGCCTGAGTTGAGATGAGGACTTTGCTTCATCAGGGAGAGAGTCAGTGCTGCACCAACAGACACAACACACTTGTTTTTATCACCGAGGACGACAAAGCCTTCAGTGACAATCACTTCTTTAATAATAACTTAAACCGACTGTTTTCCAACCTGAAAAGCCTTGAATTGGACCAGTGTTTGGATGTGTTGTTAGAAATGGAGGCCTGGTTTTAGATCAGGTGACAAATGCCAAAACTTCTCCAGAAGAGCAAATGCTCTAAAAGATCCTGTATTTTTAAACAAAAAAGCAGAAGGACACTCAGTAGGGAGCAGAACTCCGCCAAGGCCCATCAGTCCCCTTATGAAACCACATTTAAATTTTAGATTTTTATTTGGATCCGCACCAATTTTCAAATATCGGTCGGCTGAACATGCCTGATTATTTTTCATCCGGATCCATGAATTATTCTCTGAGAAATGAAGGAACATGTTGGAGAACTCACTATTTTGCATTTGTTAAAGAGAGTAAACAAAAAAATAATCCTGTATCCGCCCCTGATTCAGATACTAAATGAAATGTTTTTTTCCCTGGGTTATGCCCCCCCCCCCCCCCCAAAAAAAATATCATAAAATTCGCTTATGTCGTTTTTTCATAATCCTGCTGACAAACAAATGAAATGTGTGAAAACATAACCTTGACATAAAAATCCACATTGAGAGTCAAATAAAAAAACAACCTGCATTTTTACTCAAAGCATCAAATCAGTTCCAAATAGAGTTAAGAACACTTCAGAGACACAACAAACCCGACCTGCTGTGACCTCAGGGTTCACAGGTCACGACCCTGAGTTGATTCCTTGTTCGTGCTTTATCTAAAACCACGTGAGAAAAACAAATGATCTTATCACTCTCTAGGAAAAGGAGAGAGGTGACATTTCCTGAAATGCTGCGTATCTTTCTTTTCCCACCTTCACAAAATGTTTCACTCAACTGATTTACCGACTATTCACATTCTTTTTTTGGGCAAACACCAGGTAACTATTCAGTTTATCCCTCGACACCAGACTGCACTCTAATAAATGATCCAACGGTTTTGTACCCAGCTTCTTCTCAGCAGGGAAAGAGATGATACAGCAGAAAATCAACGAGACTGAGAAAGACATCAGCAGGAGACATTGGGTGAAGTCTGCAGTTGTTGTCTTCACCATATTTTCTGAGTGAAACATAAACACAACTGTGTGAAACTCTGTTCCGCTGTTTTAAAAGGCTGATAATGTCATTCCAAATTACAGACTGTACTTTTATAACGATGGTAAATCCGTTTTCTACGTCCCTCACACCTGATTCTTTTTGTTGTTATGTAAATGTTGAAAAGAGGTGTCAACACGTTGTTAAAATACTTTAAACACATAAACACTCAAACACATTTTGTTCACAGCGTCACATCCCAGTGGGAATAACGACTTCACCTCCAACAGCAAAGTGAAACTGTCAAAGGATCAACATGCTTCATATCAGGATAAATGAAACTGGCTTCAATTTGATTCACTTCCTGTTCGTTATGCTTAACCGTTAGAATCTGTATAGTTGGTCTCCAGTTGAACTGTATCTGTAACAGCACATTATTTATGATCAAATATGAAAATATGAAATATATATATACAGCCCTTGCTTCTCTGACTATAGGATAAATCATCCTTTATCATCACGGTGTCTTTTGATCATTGTGCTTTCAGCTTAATGGGAAACAAAGTGACACATTTCCTGGGCTTTGGGGATCTAATGAGGCCTATTACTGACTTGTCCACATCGTGTGGTGCTGCCCACCATCACACAGCGGATCACCTCCCCGCCTCCTCCAGCTCGGTGCTGCACACGAGGACTCGTTCCTTTGTCATTTCTCAATCAAGAAAAAATACATTTGTGTCAATGAAACTGAGAGGGGAAATAATGATCCTCCTGTTAACACTGAGGCTTTGGCCTGGCGCGGCCACAGGCCTAATTAGAGGTGGTTACGACCACAGGATCTTAAAACACACTTATAAAACGGTGGTTTAGATTAGTGCCCTGACAGAAAGGTGCTGCGTAAACAGCGACTCTCTGAAGCACTTTCCAACAACCACACAGCAAAACATTCATTCATCTGCACTTTTTAAACTGCTGTCATCTCCCTTCAGTGGTTTTGTGCGCGGCGATGCAAGCGACCACAACAGGAGGCTTTCAAGCCCAGTGCAATAGACACATCAACAACTTATAGGTCACTCCCTCCTATAGGTTTTCATGAGGTTATACATTTTTCATCACATACATTAACATTAATTCCCTGTACATTATTTATGAGCGCACACAGGAGGTTGATGAAGAAAGAGACTGGCAGGGCATGAAATAGCCTCGGCTCCACATCTTGATACACCCACATTATCCCTCCTACTGGCTGCTGCTATCGATTAGCTCCAGTCCATTTGTAGATTCAAACTACTCAACCGCTGTTGTAGCGCTTAGATGATCCTTCAAGGAGTATTAATAGAAAGCAGAGCCCAGAGTTCAGGAGATGTGCTTTGAGAGAATTACAGTAGGTTGTGTACTTGTTTCAAGTCCCGGTGTACAAGCTGCAGTTCATTGATCCACTGAGGCATTAAAGAAGTCATTAAAAATACAGGTGACTCGGTAAATTTGAACAAGTTCGACTTTGTCAATACTTTCAGATCTTTTTTTTTATAAGTTTGCAATTGTCCTCGGTTCTGTTCTTTGTTCCAACCTCAGCTGCAAAGAGCTGCTCTCAGTCGCAATATATCAAAGGATGTGACTCGTGTCCCTCAGTGACCAGCAACCCCCCCCCCCCATCAAGTCCATCATGTGCTGAAGGATCAAAAACATCCAACAAGTGTATATTCAAGAGCGTCAGAGGTCATTATTCCTGCAGCTGTATGTTTCCAGATGTCTTACTGAACACGAACTATGTGTAATGAAGAGTCGATTAAAAAAAAAAAAGACTTGTCAAAACCTTTTTTAAAACCTTCTGATCTCTGCCACCGACAATTATTTTCATCACCAGATAATCTGATTGTGGAGTCAATTGATTCTTCTATAAAACCTCCCAAAGAAAAGTGAAATATTTCCTTAAGTTTACATCATCACCTTTATTTATATGGCAACTTTCAAAACAGCTGTTGCAAAGCGAAGCTTGGCTGTTTTGAAAGGTGCTGCATGAATAGTTATTATTATAATAAATAGATGTTAAGAAAAAACAGCAAATCCTTATAACCATCAATTAGCATAACAGCTTCAAACTGACTTACAGAATTAGTTGTTTCTAAACGTATATATTAATAAGACTTATTGTTGAAACTCCATTCAAATTGGGATATTAAAGCTGGATAATCTAAAAGTCAGATGTAATTTCCGTTCCTTCTTGAACAATGTTCTGCTTCTAAAACTTACTGTGGGCGACATCGTGATTATATTGTGATGTAATGTACTGAATGTTTTATACTCTTTGTATATTGATACACAGAATGAGTTGTGTTTAATAAGGCTGTAGCTACAAGTCCAATGTTACTAATATCTGCTGTGAAGGAGTCAGTCGCCCACACTTAGACGATTGTTGCCTAATTGATAAATGACTCTTTTACTCAAATTGCAACACAACCTCATAATTACCAATTATGTGGAGTGATAAATTGGACTGGTGAGACTGGAGCAAATGAGATCAGGACAAAACGTAATTATAGCACCGTCATTAAAAAATACTTTCTCAGTTTCAGTCCCTACAGTAAATTAATCATAAATATATACAACCACTGTGAACACGATTGGTATGAGCTTTTTTCAGGGAGCTAAAAATTATGTTTTTCCCTTTCTGGAAGATCAGTCAGGAGACCACCAGGGGGTTTTGAGTTATTTTTTTTGGATGGTACAAATGGGAGAATATTTTGATGAATTCATAAAACATCGTACATTATTGACAGAAGCTTTCACAGCAGTTGAGGGATTTCTTTCTGCGACATCACAAGCATAAGGTCTCATTTTGCAATTTTCTCTGAAAATGTTCATTTGTCTGCAACGAGACGTCCAAAGGAAGGTTTTGACCTCTCCTGAGTAAGTCATCATCACACGAGCTCAGTGCTGAAAGAATTTAAGGGCAGCTATTAGTCACCGTTATTGATATTTCTCCAGAACAAAAAAAAGCCATGCCCACCTGAATGCCACAGAAAGGGAGCGCTTCTCTAAAAATATCAGTGTCTCGCAAGGGCAGCCTGCTGTGTCTCTTTATTACAACAAAGAGTGTGAAGCTCATGTTATAGCCAAAACGCAGCCGAACATTCCAGCCAAATGGGGCTTTTCTCCCAGACTGTGTCAAGACTATATTTTTTAAGCAAGACTACAAAAATGACACAGGTCTTTGATTCGCTGCTGTAGATTCACAGATGAAGAATGAGTGGCTGGACTTCTCATGAAGTTACTGCTTTGAGTCAGCTGCCGACTGTGAAAACAGAACACAGTGACTTTACTGTATTTTGCATTCTACTTACCTGACATGTTGTTGATTAGCCCTTAATATTGTACATACAACATAGTAAATCCACTTGCTTCCACAAAAATGAACGGTACACCATCTTTGAGGCTTTACAAATAGTATTACATTTTATTAATATATTTTCATAAAACAAGTTTAAGACTGTATCAAAAACTCAGTAAAAACATTAGATCTTTAACCATTTTTCTTATGGTGATATCAGATATGAAATGTACATAATTCACATATTGTTGTTGTTTCTTTGTTGCCCATCATATTGAGATAATGCATTATTTTTTTTTTTGTGATGGGTAAGTAAACGTTCTTTTTGTACCGTCACAAACTATAAAGTCTTTTTCATGATTGTGATCATAAATCTAGACATACAATTAAAAAATAAAATAATTTCCCACGCTGGCCCTCCCCTTTCACCCCCCCGACTAGGTTTACTGATAAAACACTAACATTATGGAGTTGTTTAATTTCACAGGCACACAATTATGTACATCCCCACGTCCCCATGCCTCATCTGAGCCGACAACAGGCAGAGCACTCAACTGAACAGTGCAACCCCTAGAGGCAGAGCAGTGATATTACAGTACTCTTGTCCACCCACCCCACACACACCCATACAACCAATTCAATATAAGACAGTGGATCCGCCTCGTTGACAGTTCCCCCCCTCGCTGTGGACCACAGAATTCCATTGGCCCGTTCATTATTGTTGTAGCAACCCTCAAAGGATTGCCTTGTGCCCACAGACGTCACCTTGGCAACAGCAAAAACCAGTCATCTCACAAGCAGATTCAGTAGCACAAACATTGAGAAAAAAAAAAAAGAAGTTATTTGTCTTGTAACTTAATTAGGCTACATCCCCAACAGGCATGATCCGTGTAATGTCCTTCGTGATCAATTACCAGAGGAATCTCAGTCATGTGGCGAGTTCAAGGATACAAAAAGATATTTTCTTCTCTTTATTGGACTACCACCTAAGTGTGTTCAATTCTGTGCAAGACACATAGTGCAAGGTTTAACAAGAATTTGCATAAGTGCAAGGTTTGCATGTTATTATCGAGAGGGAGCAAAGCATAAAACAGAACACAGAAAGATCAAGAAGAAGAAACAAACTGATTCTTGTGTAAATTAAGTGTTTCATGCTTTCAGTTTGGCTTTTTGTATTTCATTCCCCTCTAGAAATAACAGGTGCAAAATCTTAGTAAACCTAGCTGAAGGACAGATAGAGTGATATAGAACTTATAAAGATTAACATTGTGAGGGAGAGCCTCGAGTCTGTTGTCATGGTGACATCTGCTCAAAGGCCCCATGGGCTTCAGTCTTTCCTGCTTCTTCATTATTTTCTATACAATAGAAATAGTACGTCATTGAAGATAAAACTGACAAAAAAAGAATATGCAAGAAGTCAAAAGCAGATTTGAAGGACAACAAAAAAAAAAAAAAAAGAGTGCTGGCAATTACAAACTGTTCCCCATCCATTTGCCCTGTGCCAGTAGTAGAATTTGAGAGATACAGTGTTTTATCCATGATGGTCAAATATATGGGTATGGTTGCCTGCTCCTCTACAAAGTCAAAGCCATTTCATTGAACATTAAAGTTGCTCCTGCAGTAGTTTTCAACAAGCATCCTTACATTGCACCTGCTTTCCAAACTGAAAGCTCCAGTGTGCGTTAGGGAGGCACATAAGGAGGTGGTGACCTGTACGATGTCATGTTCTTGGGGCGAGAGCCTTTTCCCTCTATGGGGACAGTAAATGGTGGTGGGGGCATGTAAGGAGGGGCATTAGGGTCATCATCTTGATAAACAGAATACTCCTCTAGCAGATCCTGGTTAAGCAGGGTACAGTGGGGGCCAGCCATGTTAGGGTACTCTGGAGGGGGAAGGGGGGGCTTTTCCTCCTGAAGGATAAGGGGGATGCTGGAAGACGGGGGTGACTTGGAATCATCTAACTCATCTGCAAATATAATAGGGACTCCTTTCTTGATGAAAGTGGCCTGCTCCTCTATGGTCATCTTCCCTCTGCGCTTCTTCCGATAGCAGACCATAGCAATGATCCCGGCGATGAGCAGTAGAGCTGCTACCACTACAGCTGGAATAACAGTGTGTAGGTAAACATCATCACTGCTCCTACGACCTGTCCCAGGTGAAGGTGTAGCTGTAGGAAGGACAGGCACTGGCACCTCTCCTGGTGGAATGAATATGTAGCTGTGACATTTATTAGTACCACGAATGGAAATGTTGATGGGTTTGAAGTCGGGCTCCATGGCTTTGATGAAGGCCAGTTTAGGTGTACCTTGGGGATCAGAGATCCTGTTGCTCAAAACTGTAATCTGGTCCTTTGGGCAAGGACTCTGCTGCAGACTGTTATTGGTCCATTCAACCACAATGGAGCCCTTTGTGATGCTCCTCAGGGTCACTGTGCTGCTATTGCGATCACCAAGGGCATAGGCCAACTTTTTAGTCAAAAGAATCTTCTTCTGAACATCATTGCTTAAAGTTTTGGGGTCACCATGAAAACGAGCAGCAAACACAACTGATGGTTTGTCGTTTGTAGACCATCGGTTGACTTGTACCTCAAAAGCATCCATGATGCTCTTCCCGCCCTTATCAGTAGCCAACATAAAGTACTCATGTTTCCCCTCATGCTGCTCCTCTGGAAGCCCATACAGAAGTTGAATAGTGCTGTTGAATTGGATCCAAGATGTTTCGCTCACTGCTTCTTTTGGGGTCTTCTTCAAAGTCAAACGCAGATTATCAGTTGTACCATCCTCCTTGTCAAAGAAGGTATCGGGAGGAATCTTAACCTCAAAGTAAGTGCCAACCCACGCATTCACCTGATCAATGGCATTACGGATCTCTGGGGTTTGATTCAAGTCTGGAGGCAAGGGGGGAGGAGTGGTGTGTTTGGGCGGTTTAGTTGTGGTAGACTTGGGTTCCCGGAGAGCTGGAGTGGAAGCTTTGACTTTCTTGGGTTTCCTTGTGGAAGAGGGTTTGGGTTTTTTGGTGGTGCTTGGGGGTGTTGGCACAGCAGTGGCCTCTACAATTGTAGGCCTGGTCATGGTTGGCTGGATAGGGATGGTGCTTGTAGTTCCTAGTACTCTTGTGGGTTGGGGGGGGGCAAAGACAGGTGTGTGGGCAATCTGATCCCTGACCCTCATTGTAGGCTTCACTGGAAGCGGCAAAGGGCCTCGGACAGGCGGAGCCGAATTGTCTGTTGCTGGGGCAATAGAGGGCGAAGTCGGGGTGGGAACAACACGTATAGGGGGCTCTGGGTGGGAAGTTGGAGGAAGCAGGGAGGGCACTGGTGTAGGAGTATTGTTCAATTGCCGTCTGACCCGTTTCACTCCATGGGGCTTTTTGTTCACAATGTGCCAGCCAACCACTGGGTACCCCAGCCTGGCTGACATGGTCCCATCTTTTGCTGAGGATTGAACACTGCTAATATCAGGGATGCTGCCCTGGTCAAGGGCACATCCAAGTTTCCATGACAGTAGAGCACCATTCTCCACCACCTTCTTAGCATTCCCTGGTCCAGCCATGAAAGCAGACATGTCAAATAAGCGGTTGTTAACAACAGGGACCACCCTCATGTGCTCCAGGGGCACGTGTGAGAATTTTCTCATGATGCGCAGTAAGTTGGCCCTCTGTTCAGCAGCCATCTTTGTCAAATCAGCATCCAAGATGACAGTGAGGACAGTGACAGGTTCCTCAGAGCCACAGGTGAAAGGCTGGAGGCCACTGATGTCAGACTGTAGCGTAAGCAGGGCTGGTTCAGTGTCTGCCCTTTCTTCTGGGTATACTTCAACAGAGAAGACTGTACTGGGGAACACTTGGCTGCCAGTCTTCTCGGTTATTTCCTCTCCAGACACCAAGATATGATACACACCTTTATCCTGCTCCAGGGCCAAACCTCTCAGGATGCAGCTTTCTTTGTCCCAATATAACCAGGTGGGTAAAGTCTCCTTTCCCGTTTCAGTGAGCTACAAGAGGAAAAAACCATATCATCAATACCATTTTACACTATAGAGAAACCTCTGAGATAAAACTTAAGTACTGAACTGCAAAACTCATTACTAACTTTAAGTGATGATCATATCAGAAAATGAACATAAAAAGTTCCCAGGACCCAAGTAATGACTGAAAAGTGCTTACCCAGTCAGACTAGGAGCTTAACTTTTATTATCATTTATGAGAGAAGGAAATCTTTGAAGTATAAACTGGGAGATGTTTGGTTTTATTTGATGCACAACTAAAACAGTGAATCAATGATCAAACATATAATTCTGTATTCAGTTCTCTGTTTCATATTGACCAAGTTGGCAGTTAAACAGCAACTACAAAATTCTCGCAGATGAATGTTAAACATTCAAAATATGTAGAGCAAAAGCAGAAAAGCTTTCACTACCTCTACAACCTCAAACCCCTCCCAGTTCCATTCAGTTTATCAAATCGTGCCAAATGTGAACAGGAAGCAGAGTGAGCTGCTATTCATAATAACCACTATGTGAGTCATCACTCTTTATTTTGAGTTATTACTGTATGACAGGATATCATTCTCCATCACCACTTGGGCCAATAATAATCTCATCTCATTCAAAAGTCTGACTGGAACAAATTGCACCACAGGCAGCTTCAACCAGCAGTGATACAGTGATCAAATCTGACTGGAGGAATACAAACAGTATATCGTGTATTTCTACAATGACAAAACATATTTTGGCCATGTGAACAAAGTAGTCCCTGTGGGGACATAAATCTACAATAACAAATGTAATAGTGAATTTAAGTTCACATAAAAAATGGCCTCATCTTTCATGATACAATGAGTATAGCTGAGGCCAAAATAAAGTGTTATTGTATATACTGTAACAAAATTAGGCTCAGCTTTTAGTCATTTTATTTAGCATTAACATCCGGGGAGGAATACATTTTAGATAGTTTTAATGTTAACCATGAACCTTGTACTGTGTTGTGTCAATTCAAACAAACAAATAAAAGTAAACGTCAGTCCATCGATACAACGTAATTCCACACCACATTGTTAGTCTCTTTTCATTCACACAGATGCTGCTCTAATTGACTGATTCCTTGTGATCTCATTGAAATTAAGGTGTTTAATGCAATTATTTGTAAATTCCACAAAAAAATTAGTTTTTCTTGTTATGTCAAATCTATAGTGTACTTACATGGACATTACAGCTTGCATTGGCAGGCCCGGTTGGAACCTTCAACTGGAACACCTGGCCCACGATTGCAGAGGAGTCAGGTATGCCAGTGTGCACTCCCCCATTCTTTGCAGAGGAGTCTAGGATAGCTGTAGGTGGCCCTTCACCCATAGATGATGAAGCAGCCTGGAGCTCAGCGAGCACAGAGGACTGCATGGAAGCCTCCAACTCGAAAGGTATCATCTCCACCACTGTCTCTCGCTGTTCTGGCAGAGCGCCCTGGGCCATGGTCACTAGAAGCCCTATTACCAGGGGGATAGTCCTGCATGAAGGAAGCCCGCTCCTCCAAGCATCCCCTCGGCCCATGTCTCTCCTCTTAAAGTGCATAGCAACAGGGCTTTTGGCTGCCCAGCAGATGTCTATGAACAACTGACGAGGCCACATGCACTGAGTCAGTCTGATGATAAACTGATGAGTCAGATTCCTTAGTTATTGGCTAAGCTCACAGATGTATTTTCCTTCTTTGTTGTCCTTGGTGATCCATGAATATATCTCCGGCAGCCTGTTAGACAGCCATATCAGCCAGCTACGTGAGAAAAGAATACAAAACAAATGTCAGTGCCAAAAGACAAAAACATCAGTGGAATGCAAACATGCTTACACAGTAAACTTTCTGCTCATAATGATTCATATCCTGCTCTCCCCACCACAACGCTATTAACACAAGTGTATGTTGCTTCTTAGAACTGCATCTTGTGTGTTCAACACCAGTTTAAAAGGATTCATCAGTATCCTACACACACACCTTCAGTAATGACACTAATTGACAATGATTTATAGGTCATCTCAGATATTCATGTCCGAAATTAAAATTTACGGCTCATTACAGGGCAAACTCCACAGAGTGTCTATTATACATGAAGTAATGAATGAGTCAACAGCAGAGTGGTCATAGTATTTGTCTTCCCACGACAATTTTTAACTGAAGCAATATTTGGAAGTAACTCTCCCCCTTGTCTTTATGTATTTTTCTTAAAGAACAGGTTCTCCTACTGATACGGTATTCACTTATCTGTCTTTGTATTTTGAGTAACAGTCTTTTCATGAGATGTACGAGTGTCAAAGGTTGTTTGTAAGTTTTAATTAGATGCCCTGAGGGTTGGAACCAGAGCCTCCGTTGTGCTGACCCAGCCAACCCCAATCCTGTAGCACTCACAAACAGACAGAGCGGGGACAGCCAGTAGCCGGGAACCCTAATGCCTGACTGGCACATGGCTTCTAACGTCTGTGCCGTGTTAGTAGAAGGTATTTTATACAAATTCCTCCAATAATTCCTCTAATATTGTTCTATGCAGTTTGAGCTCACCCTTCCACATCCCTATGACTCATGACCAATGAATGATCAAGAAATGACCAGTAAAATATGGCTGCACTGCAATGGGACAGTCACCTCGCAGGCCAACAAACGATTTATGTATTTATCCAACACAGGCAGTAAAAGTCGCTCAGTTTCAATGTTTGAGGCTAATCTATCAAATTTAATAAGCGTAATAAAAAGGCAGTGATTCTTTAAATCAGCCGTGCATGCAAACCATGTCTTGTAGTTCAATCCTCTCACTCGCCCAGTAAGACAAATTAATACATTTTGCCCAAACCTGAATTACATTAAAAGAAAGTACCATTCCAATCAAATCCTAATAAAACTATCACTGCTGATGTGATATATTACATTTACGCATTTAGTTTAAATATGTTCCTACAGGAAATAAAATAGTAATAATATAAATACAAATAGTAATAATAAAAAAGTATCTGACACACAAGGACACAATCACCATAACGTTTGTGTTCTGAGTTAGTTCTTACTATCTGAGCCATTTCTAAACACCTTTACAACCCATTTAAAAAGACTTGTTTGCAATTCATGTATTCTAACTGTGCCCTATTAAACACATGAGTGCCTGTATTTACCCTGCTGAATGGGGCAGAAGGATTTTCAATAGAGAACACTGTTGCAGGTGGAGCGATCAGATCTGTGGGAACCGGCTGTGAATCCTCAGAGTCTGAGTATAGACCTCTTGGTGTCAAAGTAAAACTAGACAAATAAAACACAGAAAAATTTATCAGAATATCCCTTCACCTTTTTGGGAACACATTACATATAAAACATTAGGTCAATAATCAACAACACAGCCTTTTGTATTTGTATCTCGCTTTTATAACTGAAACGATGCTAATACATCAAATGTTTCACTTAATTCTAATTCTACCAAGGCCACTAAAAATCAAGTGCCTGTACAACTATGAATTGTGTAGTTGCAATTATCTCCTTTCTGACAAATTAAATATCAGCCTTTTGTTAATATGCCAAAAATCTTACCACTAAAATCTATTTTTGCTTGAATTTGAGCCGAGTCCGTCTCCTTAACTCTGCTTTTCTTTATTATTCAACTGCAAGGAGCGCACATCTCATCTCATTGCTATTGACACAGACCAACCCACTGCTTTTGCATTTAGAAATGTATGATTCATCACTGGACAAAAACCTGTAAAGATAACAGAGGCAGCAAATGTGTACTATATATTTGCTGGGAACATCTATTCTGTCAGATGGTCTACTTTTGGTGACTAATAAAAACATGTAGGCTATTAAAAGCAGGACAAAAGAACTCTAACTATATCGTGAAATTATGTCCTCAGTGGAAATGATGGTGATCTACTGTGGGTATATATTGTCTACAGAAGTGGACTGTTGTGACTAGACTGCCAGCTGGGACAACTAAAACATACAATCAATTCACATCCGCAGGGATCCTGTAGCCTCCGTCACCATTTTGTCTAGTTGCTGAATGGAAGTCTTACAGAAAGAAAAATCTGTGACAATCAGGTATAGCGAGTCCTGAGTCATGTCTCTCCTAACCCATTAACCAGGTTGAGACATGTACCTTATCTGTGATCTTTATCTACCCAGTCACTCAGAGGGATTTACTTACACCCCGTGACCTTCTCCCCAGTCCACCTCCTCCTGAATCAGAAAATCTCCAAAAGATAAAAAAAACACTAGAATGTCACTCAGTAAAGTGCATATCTCTGCCAAGGCCCAACAGCCCCCTTAAATGAAACCAAAATGTTATGGGTTCTTTCTTGGCCGATGTCTCATCCTTCCAACAAGTTTCGTGGTAATCCGTGCTACAAACAAACGAAGATGAAAACGTAACCTCCTTGACAGACATTAATTGTGCAGGGAAACATCTTACTTGGTGCATTATTAAAAATATTAGGTCTGCCTTCCACAATGACAAATTTGGACCATACACTGTCCCAGATATGATTGCGATAAATGATATTATTGTCATCTTGAAACCATTTTACACCACTGACATATTGCAGCATAATCATGCAAGTAAAACCTTTCACAGAGCAATGAACCTTTAGTTCTTGAATGTTCTGTCTGACATTCGAAATTCGAATTTAAAATAGCCAAATATCCTGAATAAATAAAACATTATTAGCTCTGCTAACATAAATTGCTCTTGAATAAATATTAAACATTTGGCACAGAATATATGTTACCAGCTCGGTAAACAGGATGATTATGCTTTAGATGAGCCTTAAGGTTTGTACTGTATTAGGTTAGTATTCCACTAACCTAATACAGTGTGTGTTTGTGTGTGCTCATCTCTGTTAGCTATTAATCAATGGTGTTGGACTATGAATCTGGATCGTTCCAGTCACTTTAACCCGGATGTCCTGGCTGTGTATGTCTTGTGTTGTGTGAAGCAGGTAAAAATGTTGCCCTTTAACATGGTACAAACCAACTGCTTCCCATGTGCGACCAAAATCTTTGGCGTGGCTACCCGCGATGAAGACATTTTACCAGCGGTAAACTACGTAAAAATGAAACTTTAACAGTTTGATAAGAAAAAACGATCAAAGGCAAATCTTCAATGACTTACAATGTCAGCTGAGTGTAAACGTATTGCTTGATTCAGCCATCCTTTGGTGTTCATATGTAAAACACAAATTAACATCAAAATAGATTTAGCCCATAAGCTTAATTTAATAAAGATTTGAGCACTACACTTCACCTCAGGCTGTTGCCATGCAAGGAAAAAAAACACCCATCTGAGCATCAAAGTAATCTCTTCACAATGTGGCCTAGATTTTATCACATTCTCATTTAAAAGTGTGAGTAATTCAGAATTCAATTCAAACAGCTCATTAAGGAATATGAAACGTTTTCATATGCTGACTTGCAGTGTTTCAACACGCCGTTCTAATGAGCAACTAAACAATATTAAAATGAAACGCACACAATAGGTTGCAATTGAGATGGGTAAATCTTAACAGTAACAAAGATTTGTTATTTGAGGAAACAGGTAACTGAAACAGGACTCGACAAGATTAGAAATCAAGCTGTGTTGCCTGTAGTTCAGCAGATTGACCTTGAGAAGCTTGAGCAAAACTTGCTTGTTTGAGGCGTTTGATTCTATAAATCCATGATTCAGCTCAGACATCGATCTGTGACTAAAGGTCCATTCAGTAAAGTTAGGGTATCGTTTCATTATCCTGTCTCGCAATACGATCACGGTTTGAGTCCCTGTCTGAGACCTGTTACACCCTCATTCATTATTCTTCATCACAATCACTCTGCCTGTAAAAGTATCCGTGAACACACCCACTTTAAAGACATTCACATGGGTCATTGAGGGAGTAATTGTGCCTCATTGTTATCATATTGATCATTTCTTTATAACAGAATTGGGCCCCAAGCTATGTGGCACTCATGCTAGAATATAAAAAAAAAAGATATAGTTTCAAAAGCCTCAGTATCAAGGCTCATGTAAAGATCTTCATTCTGGGGAAATGAGTATAATAAGATGGGTGTATTTTCCAACTGTTTAAACTTTAAACACTTTAAAAACCTCAGTTTCTATGACAGGACCTTTTTGTATTTATATCATTGTACTTTTTGTAATAGAACAATGAAAGTGGCTGGAGTGTGGGTGATTTCTGCCCACTACGCTCTGAGGTCTGCACGACTAGGGGGACAAAACCATTTACAACCACAGTATCCATGTTTTCTGCAATTCAACTGTAGTTAAAACATGAAAACCATCAAAAATAATTAGGACACCGATGCACAGTGGCACTCGGGGCCGATTGAATTGACGTACCACATCCAGCAGCCTCTGGATAGTGCATGAGCTGAATAACAAACATATCCACAAGACAAGCTTGCTCTGCAATTGGATGTTTCCCTTGTGTTGCCCTCCGCACTGTTCAGCAAAGTGATGAAACATGTGGGGAGAGGGAGAACACAAAATGGGCCTTGGCCGAGTTAAAGTGTAACCTAGCGTGATGACCACAGAGCAAACTCGTTTAGCCACCGCCATGTGCTGTCAAACCCCAGAGTGGAAGTCAACAAATCATTTGTGTTTTTCATGAATTGAGAGGAGCGTGAGGCGAGAGCACAGTTTCGAGCATGAAAACAAAAGGCGAAGATAAACATCTGTTCTGCTGAGCTTCTCAACAACTTATCAGATGTTCAGATGATCATCTCGCTTCCTGTGAACTGAATCATTTCCTGCTACTAACAACAAAAAAAAAACAGGTCATTTGCGGCCACACATTTACCAGCTCGTTACACAAGGTGAAAACAAACCTACTGGATCTACTGCAACGTCAAACACGTTGGGGAATCCAGGCTAATATTAGGTTAGGCTACATCCATCCTGCGAGAGGAAACATTACCAATCATGTGTTGTAATTACAACACATCCCAATTCGGTGTGATTGAATAAAACAGACATTGATGTTATAATCAAATGTGTCAGTGGTTAAAGGTTGTTATGTCCCAGTAGCCAGTTTAGTCCTGCAGCTAGCATTAGCTAACTAAAAAAAGAGAAAAACCTTAGCTACCGGGCCCCGCTTCACTTGCCCCCGTTTCTGCCGGACTCGGTAGACGAGGCCCTTGGAAGTGTTAACACCACCTTCGACGTTCCACCTTGATAAACCACCCAGCTGCCCGCACTGGTAGACCCGTCTTCATGGTGGAAGTATCCCCCCCAAAGACTGCGCACAGACGGCCGCCTTGTTAAGTGGCTGCGTTAAGTGTTTTGTCCTGCGTCTGTGTGGTTAGCGCAGAGGTGCACCTGTTTTTATTCTAGGCGGAAACGAAAGAAAAAAAACCACCGCTCCGGCGCCTGGCTCTTTCCAAAACACTGCGGCTAACGTTAGCCCGAGCCCCGGCTACACCCGCCGGTACCGCCGCCTCCTCCCGAAGCCGTAACCTCCACACACCGCAGCGGTTACCGTGAGTCAGCGCCAACCGCTGCCCGAACGTGGAGCATCAAAGGCGGGTGGAGAGGAGAAAAAAAAAACCGACCCGCGGTAGCCACCGAGCGGGGCTAACCGACATGCTAACGTGCTAAGAGTGAGCGCCCGATGACAAACATAGCCGCGGTTACCTGTCCTGTGTGGATGGTGTGGGGATAATGAGCGGAGTTAGCGAAGGGGACGTGGGTGCCATTTTTAATAGGAGAGCGACAGAAGCCACCATTCAAACTGACCTTGTTGTGGAGCTAACGTTAGCTAACTCGCGCCGTAATGTCTCCTCTTGTGCCCGGGGAGCGCCGCGGAGACTTTCCCAAACGCCATTAAAACCAGCGCTGTTTCCCCCGCACCGCCGCAGAGAGATGAGCAGCAGCAGCGTCTCTGAGCCCCCGACGAAGGGAAGGTGTTATTCCTAAGATTTGTTAAATCACAGCAGCAGGTCCACCGCTGTGTGTACTGTAATTATGTCGGCAGCTACCCCTCCCTGCCCCGGCTGCCTCTGTCCTCCTCACCGACAGGTCCACAAGTTGAGCCCGGTCCTGTGTGACTCCGCCTCCCGTTGATTTGGAGACATGCAGGTGAAAAGATAACACTGGTGGGTTCACTGACATTAACTGGGTTAGAACTGATCACTAACTGGGTTAGAACTGACATTAACTGGGTTAGAACTGATCATTAACTGGGTTATTACTGACATTAACTGGGTTAGAACTGATCATTAACTGGGTTATTACTGATCCATAACTGGGTTATTACTGATGGATGCTTTTAATACAGCACCACACCTCACACTAACCACTGGACAGGAATTCCCCCGACTGAGATTGAGGTTTAGTCGTCATCTGAGTGATCTGGAGTAAATCACAATCATGCTCATAATTATAGCAACTTCAGCACCTTTCAAAACAGTCATTTACAAGGTGATTCACAAAGAGGACGGATAGAAAACAAGAATACAAAACAGCAAAAACAAGAATCAAATCAGTCCAATGTCTGTGTGGAGATTCTCAGTCATCCAGGTACTTGGATGAGGCCAGTTCACCTGATTTTTTTTAGTACTTGGACAATCCAATGTCATTTAAAATCAAAGACAGCAAATGGTGTTATATGAATATGTGCTGGCAAAAGGATGAAAGAAACATAAGTAATAGTATAAAAAAAAGGTAAAGGCTGGAGTCTACAGATTGAACACATTTTGTCTCGATGTCTTTGTCGGGACAAAAACAAAAGTTCCCTGTGTAGCCCCCCCCAGCAATGAGGCTTCTTCATCATATCTCTAAGAACACTCAACGCCATTCAGTAACAGTGTGTGGCCCTTGCAAGCTTATGCATTTACGACCTTGAAGTCGTTGCCATGATTTATTCGTTTTCATGCTGTAAAAATGAAACAGAATACTTCTTTCTATAAACGTTGTGGCTGTGGGAAAGTCGCCGTGGGCATGTTTGTTTTATGTGGGACACTCTGTTGTTCCTTTATTCATTTTAAAAGGACAAAACAAACATCTTGACAATAGAATAGACGGAGAAATACATAATATTTAATATCCTCGCTTCCTCTCTCTCTGCGATATTGCATGGCGACTATCAGCCAACAGGAATGGCCTGGACCTTCACGGCTTTATCTCCTGCCATTACAGATTACTTATGGTTGTATTTTCTTTCATAATACAGTGAGCATTAAATGAAACGTAAATCCATTCATTATTTGTAAAATGCAGCGCAAAGATTTACTGTCACAGATATAATCATGACTTATCACATTTGACAAGTTAAAGCTGGTAGTTGTTTCTTAAGTGCCGGCCTTTCTCGAAGGACAGTTTAATAAAGATTCATTGTATTTCATTTAAATGTCAGGTTTTTTCTTTTTTTTTATTGAGCCCTTCACCATAAGTATATCTGGAAAGACTTTAGAGAGAATGATCCTACACATAATAAAAAGCACAGAATGAAATGATGCAGCAAAGGGAATTGTACACAGCAAAGGATGCATAGTGGTGCATTTTAAAGACATAAATGAGGTGAACTTATGCTATAACTCAAAACTTATATCGGCTTCTCTGCCCACCCAGAAGTGCAAACAGTGAAGACAAGTATAAACCTGCAGAGCCTGTTCTGTTTTATTAAAATGTATCTCAGTGATAAAGTTTAAAACGCCAATGTCCTGCCTTGGGTGTTCTATTTTAGTGTTGAAAATAAAATACATTCCTGATTTGATCCCTCTGTACTTCATAGCATTACCTGTAGGGTCTAATAGCTATAGATTGTTAATGCGTGTAAAAGTTGTGTGTCAATGTTTTCTCAAGTCACACAGTTGAGACGACACTATTCACAGTCTAAAGGTTATATTTGTCCAAAGAGCCGTATTGAAATGATTAACAACACAAAAGACTTATTCTCTCTTTTTACAGTTGCAAAATGATGTCAGCATTTACACTAATCGTTGAAATATCTCTGTACCGCCCCATATCTACATTTAAGATTCTTTGTCAATACAAAAGTCTCACGTTGATTTTAGCATCGATATTTATAATGCCATGGAGAAAACCAAACTACAGAGGAGGCAACTAGATGAAGATCATATTGTAGCCGAGCTGCTTGGTTTCTCTCTAATATATTGATATAATATATCTGTAAAGTGCCTTAAGAACTTTTGTGTAATAATTTAGCATATTTGAATTGAAAATCGAGACATTGTGGGATTTGATCGATGAGGCGTGTAGTGTAGTTTGGCACAGAAGGATTATCATACCACCGTGTTGCACACAGTTTCCAAAAAAATGTGGCCCTGCATCAGTGCATTCAGAGAAACACTTGACTGCTGAGTGAAGGCATCTGTGATAATAGTCACAAGACACGAGCATGTGGTTGTTTAAAAGTTCAAGGGTTCAAACACCAAAGGATGAAGAGCTGTCAGATCAAGTTAACTTAGTCAACGTCCAATCCAGGCTTTCATATATTAACTCTTTACAATCTTTACAAAAAAAGAAATTATTTAACACTGTTGTTGTCTGTTACTTCACTTATTGTTGTTGCGATCCTGGAGAAGTCCGTATTGGTTTGGGGCTCTGTGGGCCAGTCATTTAAACCACTTCTTGCTCTCCAGCATTCTGCACTGCAGAGGATTTCTTGAGATTGTTTCTTTTTCACCTTGACGACTTCCTACCTTCCTCTTTTAAGGTGAAACGGATACATACAAAGAAGCAGCCGTTTCATTGTTGAGATTTCTTTGAGCTTTCATGAATGACTGGTTATATTAGCCTGTATTATTATGGGTTTAAATAGGCCAAGAGCTCTATTGGGAACTATACTTTAAAGAGCAGGGAAAAGTTTAAAAAAGAGGAACATCTCCTCGACTGACAGCCAGAGTTGAAGAAGCAGCACAGAAAAAACAAAAACTCTGCATGAAACAGCAATCACAGATTGCATTATACTGTCAAATAAAGCTGCCAAATAAAACAGAGGAAATGGCTGTTCGTATCACTCGCTTTTGCCAACAACTGATTAGCTGTCTTTTACCGCGCTGACAATATTTGCGTGAAATATGTAGTGCCATCTATGTGATGCTATCATCGCACATTAACATAAACTGTACACTGTATGAATATCTTGGAGCGAAAATGAACTTGATGTTCATGGCAACAAAGAAAGGGCCGTCATATACTAATAAAACCCTTGGCAAGCCTGATTAGGATTTTAAGATAGAGAAACAGAGTCTGTCTCTAACAGTTCATGGACCTGTCAATCATCGGAATCACTCTGACTGGTTCACCCCTGCAAGGCAACAGTAAGAAAAAAGCATGTGCACTCAGTGTCTACATGTAGACATTTAGAGAAGAGATTGTTTGATGAATAATAAAGTAATGTTCTATTCAAAGCAAACGCTTGCATGTGATGAAATTCCTTAATAATTTTCCTAATGTAAAATAATCACGAGTTAATAAAAATGTATTATCTCATAGAGTATACATTGATGTTCAATAGATTCATTTTTTTAAATACCTGATTTAATTTACACATTACATAGCGCATGCAGAGTAATGAGAATCTCTCTCATGATTATATTACGCTTCTTAATTGTCTCTAAATGTAATGAATACATCATCAGAACAGACACATGTAAATTATATCATGTCCGCTGAGAAGAATACACGCATTTCCCCACAGTTGCTGTTCTCTCTTCCTGTTGTTTACCCTCGAGGCATATTATGGATGAGGGATTCCCATTGGAAATGCATCGCCCGGCTCTCATTTCGTCAAAAAGACAGATACACAAAAACACCTGCAGCTTTACTAGACCATGATAGCCCCACCGCAGAGGGGCTTTCATGTGATTGCACATATCAATCTGACTCTTGATGTGTGAGCACAGGGCGAGAAAGCGAGCGGATTAGGAATCAGCTGACTCCCCACATTTTCTTCCAAGTGACTTATTAGAGGGGTTATTCTCAGCAGACTGTTGGACCACTAAGGGGTTTGGCTGAGTAGCGAGACCCTTGAATGGAGCCAATCTCCTCTCTCTCACAACGCTGTATTACTTTAGACAGCCCTTCTCGGCTTTAATCGGTAACAAACGGAAAGACCCTTTTCTGCTTTTTCTACGCTGCGCTCGGAGATCTCTCTTTTTCTCAGAGATCTCTCTTTTTCAACACAATTCCTGTCACGGTCATAATTTAAAATATCTGCCATATAATAGCTTTTTTTTGTTCCTGTTGTGGAAAGAGAGCTGGCTACAGTATTTTGCAGGAGCATTTGATCAACGTTGTCACACGAACGTAAAGAATGTTTCATCAACACACCATTTACCTGTTAGGTTTTGTTTCGGGTCTGCAGTGGGTGTCTGCTTGATAATAGAACAGGAAGAGTGAGGATTTCCTTCAGGCACAGTTTCTATAGACCAGAGTGCAGCTCTTGTTTGTTCCTGCCCTCTGGTTCTCTCTTCTCACAGCTCAGCCAAATAAGGTTTTCCAAGAGGTTCCATCGTCACTTGAACATGTTGACACTGAAAATGATTGTTGGCGAGCCGCCGCTCGAAAAAGTAATGATTTACCGAATATTATGTCTTATTGAAATGCAAATTGGGACTTGTAGTTTCATCTTGTCTTATTTATATGTACGTATCTCACTGTAATTTAATCCCGTCGGAGACTTGCTGAGGCAATTTAGCTGATAATTCACAAATTGCACTGCATAATTAATCCACCCTCAGAGACCCCAAAGGCAATTACAGTGGATTCTTCATTAGCATTTCTGTACGTTCGACCAGTGGCAGATCAGGCTACTCCATTACATAGTAAACGCACAACCCTCAATGAGGCCACATGATAAATGAAAGTCTGAGGGAAAAGCCCCTGATGGCTTTTGTTAGGGGGTAATAGTTTTGTTATCAGAGAAACAGTCCTAATGACACTGAAACGCATCAAGAGGACATCAGCAAATACAGAGATCAGCAAATGGCGTGGCCACAGGATGACCCCAGTGAGGAGCAGAAATCAAATCAGAACTCAGATGAGTGATTAGCACTCCATTGTAGCCCCTAAATGTGGAAGGCAACTCTTCAGCAATCACCTGAAATAACTTTAACCCAATCCAACGTTGTCGTAACGTGATTGCACTTTTCTTAACAGGAGTCCAAATTACTCTCTCGCACGTTATAAATATTACCAACGGTTGAGAAACTGTAGTAATCAGTCTAATGGGTTCGACTCACAAACACTTAAGTTTAGTTATGACTGTAATTCTGTGTGGAAGTGACATGAATACATTAAATCAAGTGATTGGCGGGATTACAATCACGATACTGTGGACATTTTTAGCCGTGCTAGTGGCTAGCAGCTTGTCAGTCATTATTCACACACATTATGTTACACTTTACATAAATCATAATGACTTTGGTCATGACTTCACTTTTAACGGCCACCATCAAGTTTGAAATTGTCCAATATTGGTGGTTTATCACTAAAATGACATTCCTGAGCTGAAATTTGTGTTTTGTGCCAATTTGCAAATGTTAGCATGCCATCACACAAAAGAAAGATGGGCAACTTGGTAAACATTATACCTGCTGAACATTATAATGTGAGTTTGTTAGCATTTAGCTTTAAAGCACCAAGTACAGCCCCAAAGAGCTGCTATCACTGCTGTTGACTCTAAATCTTTTTTATTTTTCCCTTTAGGTAACCTTAGATGTCAGATTTACCTCCAGTGTGCGGCTTATATATCTGGGAAAGTCCAATCCCTGCACAAAGTGACAAGCCTGTTCAGTGTAACCCGATTCGTGTCCTCTTCTGTTACCTCTCTGGTCTAGATAATCATCACCTTCCTGTGTTTTCGGTCCTCGGCAGGCTGAGAGATTTATTAACCAGCAAAGACTGTGTAAGGTCTCAGGAATGTGCTCTAGTTTCGTCCATTGGACCTGACGGTGACTGGCACTCACGCCTAATGTGGCCGGCAGCTCTGTCTCAGTAGTCTGCATGGGCTGCCAAGTTTGCGCTGGAGCCCTTCTGCTTGATAACTGAGGCCCTGGGCTTAGGGAGAAAGTTTGGAAAACCTAACGTTGGGTCCCAGGTGTGCACTTAACACCGCCTATCAATTCCGGCCCGGGGTGAGGTAGACTACAAGCCAGATGAAATCATGAGACCGAGATGGAGGGTGCATTTCAGCCTGCCTCATTGCCTGGCTAGTCACATGGTAACACTGCAGACCGAGATGGAAGGAGTTAACAGCTTCGGGAATCACAGCCACACATCCAGGTGATATGTGGGAGAGTGTGAATTAAATCTAGACTCTGGGGCGAATCACTCGTAATCCCATGTTTGTCGTATCCACAATACAAGACAACCAGGAGGAAAAAAACTGCGGCATTCAGGGAGAAGGAACAGCAGCGTCTGAAGCTGCCTATTATGTCTCTCGCCATATCCACCCACTGCTTGGTCCAAGGCTGCCTGTGCTGCTTAGCTCTTGCACAGGGACTCTCTGTTATAGAGCAGAGTTCTCTGTGCACAGAGCGTGGTGCTCAAGCCAAAGCACTGTTATTCAAATCCGTCGGCACTGTCTCATTTAACAGATAAGGGGCTAATCTACAGGGTGGGCAGGAGATAGACCTTCAAGTACAAGGCCCCTCTTGTTGTTCGCTCACCATTCTCCACATTCCTGGAATCTGTACCGACATGTGCAGACAAACAAAACCTTGAGGAGCTTTTCCTTCTTTATCCCCTCAAGCTCAGACGTGCCCTTATAGAATGTAAATCACAATGTATTTGAAAAAATGTATCCACTATAATTGTTATCTTTTCTTTTGTATGTGGTCATTAGACCTTCTGTTTATATTGGAGTTCCAACCAGAAGGATAATGCTGGTGCAAAAACATTTGTATTTATTGAGTTAATCAGTGTCCAGCATGAAAATGTTGGTTGCACTAAGCCTCTAACTGTAATTTCTCACCATTTATTGTATGGATGCTTTATAGACCTGATGAAAAATAATCTGTGGTCTAAGTATGCCCATAAACCTAAAGTCTGTTGGCTCCTAAATAGGCCGCCAGTCTTTTCTCTACTATCGACTCACTTTGCGTTTAAGCAGTACAATACTATTTTCCATAAACACCCCAAATAATGCTTTTACTTTGAGAATTATACACTTGTTGTTTATTTATTATAAAAACCTTTTTAAGTTCATAAAGAGAGAACTCTTGAATATTAAATGCAAGCAACTCTGCAATTGCATGCTTCTGTATTCAAATTATGTAAAACTAAGTTTAAGGGCCTACCTGATGACAGATAGTGCAGATGACCTGCCAGTATTTAACAGCACTTAAAGCTCTAACATACTTTGATACAAAGAAATGTCACCTCTCACCAAGGTATTAGCGGTTTAATACTTGGCCCTGATCCCCTGCTCATACTGTTCATTAGATAACAGGAGAACATTACTGCTAATCTAGTTAGCTTTCATTATGTGCCCTGCATAATAAGGCCTGGGACAACACAGGGTTAATAACCGATGAATAAACAATGGTTTCAATAATTAAAGCCCGGGGCACAGAAACAGGCACAAACTGGCACGCTAACCAGCTCTCTCACAGCATGTTTCTTGTAAATTGTTTTTGTCCTTTGTTGGCATAGTTACAAACATTTCGGCCTTTATCCTTTATGTCAGCCCTTTATCGCCACAAATCATGTGCTCTATTGTTGGCCTGACAAAACCTTTGTATATGAGGAGCTCATTATTAAGCTGCTGTAGTGTAAAACTTGTGTTATTTTAAGTTGCAAACATATCCATAATTCAATATTAGTGTGCATTCTTTTGAATATTGTTCAGCCACAATAACTTTTTTTTTGCCAAAGTTGCTGAAGAACTTCAAAGTGGTTGGTGTTGCCACACTGTTGTGCTATTGTGTACAAGTACAGTATTGTGCTCGTGCACAGATCTCATTACCTGTTTCCCCACCTCAGTGCACTTTCAAGATCAAAAGCTGTTTGAAGGTGCTTTTCCTACCTGATACATGAGACTCTGCAGATAACCCTGTCTCTGACGTCACAGTCAAGAGCTTTGATGTCCTGGGACAGCAAGTTATCATCAAGCTGTGTAAAAACTTTATTTCACACTTTTCTGTTTGAATTTTAAGATTCAATACAAATGACTGATACAAAATCTGCTCCGTTCTATGTAATGAGCTCCATTTTATCCTGTGCTCCTCCTCTGACACTCCATCCTTCAACGTTGTCTGACATCGCCATCCTTGTGCATAAGGCAGTTTCAGGGTGTTGCAACATGAAGTGCAAAGCAGGCAATTGCCCTTGGTCCCCGAGCTGAGAGGGGGCCCCAGAGAATACCTCATTACACTTCACCGATGACAATTCTGTGAGAACCCCCTCGAATTCATTGATCAGCTATGTACAGGCCACTACAGCAACCCTAAGGTTGGATACCACCAATAAGGCCCCTTGCCATTAGCTTTCTAACAACAGCTTCGTAATTTATTTAGTAATAGTTTGATTTGGAACAACGTAGCGCCCTCCATCTCCCTTCTGTCTTGGGACCCCAAAGTTCCTTCAAACACTACTGGACAGCTGCAGTTGAGAGTATTCTTGTCTGTGATTCCCTGATGGTGGCACAAGCCACCGAATGCTATCGGAGCATTAAAACAGAGCCCCGCTCTGTTTTCAAGAACCTCTTGAAAACTCATCTCTCCTAAGAGCACCGAAAGTGCACTTACCGTGCACTTCTATACCCGATCTCCTACTATTATTGGATCTAGACTCTAATTGAACAGATTTAGCTCTTTGTACTTAGGTCTACACTTAGGCTCCAGTGTCGTTCCTCAGTTATAAGTAGCTTTTTATAAGTGTCTTCCCAAATGAGCTAAGGTAAATGTACATTTCATCAAACTGATTATTTATTCCGATAATTTTGGTTTCATTTTGAGTTACTCTTCCCTCTCTTGCACCTCTTTGAAAGTCAGAACTTCTCACACCTTTCACCATACTTATCAGATTGAGTTCCTGCCTTCAGGCTGTTTCCCACCGCAGCATAGGAACTACACTGTCGTAATGTTGCCTACCTTGCATATTTGTTCACCTGCTGATGACACAGGATCCTTTGGCCTGTTCTAGACGCAGCCTGGAGGATCACTTCCTCTCACATCTGGCATGATGTCATCATCTGCCTTTTTTTTTTCTTTTTTTAAATCAGATACTGATTTCAGGGACCTACAACCAGCACCGTGGCTGTGTCTCGTCATTGAGACATTCACCAGTTACATGTTCGGCTTTGCTGCATGATTGTAATAATGGAAAAGTGGAACCTGCATGAAATCTTAATTTTTTTTATTGATTCAGTTATAACTGGAACACGGTTTTGAACAAAGCTTAATTTATACGGGTGCAGGAGGAGACTCATTATTGTTAGATGAAAGAGAAATGTAGTTATGATCTTTCTCTTCAATAAAAGTAAGGAGGGCATTAAAGTATTGCCTCCACAAGGCTTTAAAATATTGTTTTTTAAAGTCCTGTCCTGAAGATGTTTTTTATCATAAAGGGGTGCCACGGTGTAATGTTCAGTTTTAAATCTAAGGACAAAGGCGATAACACAATGTCATGTCAGCTCTGTGGAAATTGCTTTTAAATCTTTATTTAAGATATATAGTTGTTTTATCATCTGTGGTGTGGTTACATATCACTCTTGAACACCACATATACCATGGTAAAAGTGTACTGAATATTCTGCACTTTTATCGTGATAAATAAATGTGGAATATGAAATTATTATTTGTTTGCAGCAGTTTAAATGTGCTCATTCACCTCAAAGCCATGTTTGTGAAGTCAGAAGCAAGCGAACAAGCCTTGTTCAAGGACATGTCGATGAGAGCTGAGAAGAGTGAGCATTCATAATTCACTCTCCAGCCCACATTTCACTGACCAATGCTGAGATGTGACCTTTCACCTCACTGCCTCTGTAACAACTAGGCCAGCACTGCTCCTTACAAGATGATGTAAGGACTTAAGTAGATTACATCGCCATGTTGACATATTTAATCTTTTCATATATTTGTCCATGTCACGTAATTACTTGACTGTTTTCAGCCACCAATGCTCTCTAGTGGAAGAAATTCTCTGATCTTTTACATCAGCCCTACTGCAGTGTAGAAATACAAGTAAAAGTCCCAAAGTAAGAGAATAAGTAAATAAAAATAAAGTAAAGTAAACTCCAACTCCCGAAAGTAAAGAGACTCTTTTTGTAAAAAAAAAGAGTCTAGTCAGTGTTATATTGGAATATGATAATTGATGCAATAATTCTTTTCACCTATTACTTTATGTAGTACTGGGTATATTACTGGGTATATTGTGAATTTCCCAAAGGGATTAATCAAATTAGATTTTATATAAATCTATCATACATCTTTTGTGCTATCAATCATAATATGCAAAGTAAGCACCCGGCTGATGTAGTGCCATGAAAAATATAATATTTGTCTCTTAATTGTAAGTATATAGTAAATGTCATGAGGACATTTTGAATCATACTGTGAAGCAAAGAGTTGTAGATGACTCCTGTTAAATTCCATATATGCAACATAATTTCTTTACTGCATTAATGAAAATATCTCTATTGGTATTAGTATCACACCTAAAATCTGGTGATTTGGTTAACTGACCATGTCAGAGGACTCACTGACTTACTGAAAATACTGAACACACTGAACACAGCGGAAAATCTTTTATTCCTCTTTTTTTTGTCATAGTGATCTTAGATTTGATTCAAACATCGAAAATACAACTAAAAGTTAATTCTGTAGATTTATTTAAAGCTGCTTTTGTTGAACTGTCATTTAACTTTTATTTAATTCGATCTTTTCTATTTACTGTCTCCAGAGTACGTTTATTATATTTTGACTGATGGGAAAAGAAGCAGGTAGAAATTAAATCTGATTATATTTCATTTATATGGAAAATAAATATGGAATCAGCTTGTCGTCCTCAGTGCTGAGCATTATTTTCCTTGAAGTATATACAAAACAACACTTGCCGAGCATGGTAAACATAATCCTGTTTAATACTAAGTCTTCTATTAGTATTCCAACTCCAGTCTGTTCTGTCCAATGTCTCCTTCGCCTCCATTGTTGTAATTAATATACTTGCTTCAAAGCAAAGCCTTAAATCTTCAAAGAAGGATATATGGAAATGTGCTTTCTAATATACATCAACACTCAGCATCTAAATGCAAATCACTGTCACGGTGGCAAACCCTAAATAGGACTTCACTGTTCAAGTGTATTTTATTTATGGGACTGTTTTGGTCTTTAAACAGATAGAGCAGACACTGAAACACCTGTAGCGTCTGCGGTTCATATCGTGCGAATCATGAAAGAAGTTATTTTGGAGTTTTCACTAGAACTCGCTTTCATGTTTAATGAGCAAACATTAAAAAAGAAAAAAAAAGAAGAACGTCAATTGCTCTTTGTTTGACAGGGAATGAAAGATGATTTCAGCTTTCAAGAAGATCAAGCTCCCGCAGGAGTTCCTTTAATGAAAGGCAAGCCCACTTTGAGCTCCGGCATGTGGAAGCAGACAAAAGCTCCCCCCCCCACCCCCACGTGTCTTCAATCACCATTTGTCAGGACACACTTTTTTTCAAAAATGCCATGAAATCCAATGTAGAGAATGTTAAACTGTGTTTGTTTGTGCATGAGAGAAGAAGAGAGATATTCCACGTCTGAGTAATTGTAGTAATTGTGTTGCTGCCCTGGTGTCGTCTCTCATTGTTTCAGTGCCATTTAGTATGAGAGGTACTTGTTAAGCTTATATGCTCCCAGACAAGCAGGGATGATGTACATTGTGTTTGCCAAAGCAAAATGGGAGTCTGTATATTATGGCTGATTTCATCGCAAACAACGCTTTTGTGAATTTGACATCACTATCTAATTTCCAGCTCTATTGGATTTTTCGAAAATCGTGATATTACAGTGAAAACGCATGCAGGCAGTTCAGGCTGAGCCAAAGTAAATAGGAATTTATTCAAATGCAAATCCCCCATGTGTGTGGTTCAGGCACTGAAAAGTGAATCCAACCCATTCAATTCAACCTAAATTAACATGTGAATCTCTGTGATGCATCTGCATTGCATTGTACGGATGCAATCACAATTCCCTCTCCTAGTTGATGGCTGCGTCAAATCCAACTGTGCACCTTGGCTGTTCTGAAGCCACATTACTGTGACTGATGGCTGTTTGCAGCGGGTCTCGGGCCCACACCCCTATGGTGGTTGCACTTTTTTTTATTTTCATAACAAAGTGCCCTGTCTCTGCAAGATGGATTTGAAATCACACAGCACCTCCTACTGTTTGAAACACAACATCTCACCCTGTCAGTGGGCCAGGTGGACCACAGCGAGTTACTCAGTAAAGCTTTTACACGGATAAGTGCTTGATTCATAGGGTGCTATTATCTAGAAGCTATAGATATGCCTTTTGCAGTGGTTGACATATTATAAAATATGACAGCGTATAGTTCTGCAATTGCTTCCTTCAGTGTTATGTTTCCCTGCCAAAAGATTTGAGACACATGATTATTTGTCTTTCCTCGAGCTGAAGGTCTAATGTGACTTTATTCACTCTGATCTGGGTTAGAGTTGTAATCACGCCTGGTAATTCCATCTCTTTTATCTCAATAAGTGACTCTGCGAGTGTTCAAATTGAGCAGCTCCCCGAGTCATAACTTTCATCACACATTTAGGAAATAAACGGCTAATAACCTTAAACAGCGTGAATATATCTTCCGTAAATATCTGCTTCTATTCCCAGAGCTGATCTTTACTCACTTTAGACTCTCAGTCCTATTTTGCCAGGACAGAACGTCACCATCAGATAGACAAAGCCAATAAAACACAACTGACGATAATACAAAAATGTCAAGTGACGATGAATGAAGTGTGTTTTATTTCGAATTATAAATACAACCTCACATCTGTCCCCCCTTTTTTTTATTCTTTTATGTGAATGAGAGGCACCTGAGAAACAACTGAGATAATTTGGGAAATAGATGGAGATGTCTCGCTCAAATTAACCGTCCACCCAGCAGCAGTGCGAGCTGTCGACATGTCTTCCTCTGAAGTCTTTAAGTTGATGAGTTATTTTGTCAAACGGAAATTCAAAACAGGAGCGTTTTGCTTACGATCTAAATATCACTGGGTCCCAGTCATGCTGTTTGTCTCACAAATGACAAAGGTTTAAAAGCATCTGCCAATTGCTATGGATACCCGGACTTTGTAATGGTAACTGTCATGAAGATGATGATGATGATGATGATGATGATGATGATGATGATTATTATTAGTATTAGTTGTAGTATTTGTGATACAACAATCCAGAGCCTGTGCAGGTATAGAAGATGAATGGATGGATGGATAGTTGCATTGTTCTGCTTTGCCCAGCAATGAAAAACTGGGTCGCTTGGGAAAACAATGCAACACCACGACTAATACGCAAGATGGCGCTGCCTGAGAGAAAGTGAACCGATGATCTCACACCGAAAACTTCAAAAGAAAACGTCAAGGGCATCAGCCTCACATCTGCACCAAGTTTGATGAAGACAATGAATCATGTCTCCGGTTTAAATTCGGTTTGAGATTCATAGGAGGCTTATAGTTGCCTAAACCCTTAGATAAAAGGTATGACTTCTCCTGAGCGTTGTAAATAATCCAGTTGACACAATACCGCACATTTCTGATCGACATGGTTGATTCATCTGATTTATAAGCGCAGCTCCTGGATGTGCACATGTGTCCTGCAGCGCACGGTGCGCTCCCAGCAGCTCCTGTGGGGACAGGGAGGACCACAGCCACCGGGGACACTGGACGCACCGGAGGCTTGAACGCAGCTGGGCCACAGGATCTATTTTACCCAGAGAGCACTCGGCCCTCTCCCACGGGCTGCCTCGGTTAATGGTGAGCAGGGTGGTCGCTGCGTGCACGTGCACCCCCCCGTATCTCTCCCCCCCCCCCCCTCTCTCTCTCCGTGTGTGTGTGCCTCCTCCTCCTCCTCCTCCTCCCCTGCACTCCAGGCTGCTGACACACCGGGAGGACAGTGCGCACTACAACGTCCGCGTCACTGGACTCTACATGGATGCAAAGCCCGGTCAACGCAGATACATGGGGATACTTTAGCGGGAGCTGCAGCCTGAGACCTTTTACAGGAGAACCGGTAAGTGGCTCCGATTGTTTCCGGACGGCGTGTTCCCAATTCTCCAACTTGAAACCGCTCCTATCTAATAGTGGGTGACGGTCTTGACAGCTCGCGACCGTCAAAACGCAGTGTTACAACCCTCCACTGTGTTATTAACTGTATTTAACGAATAAAAGCCTCAATCGGGTCTGTTAACTAGTGGGACCCTTGCCTCTCTGAATCACCACAGTGTGTCATGCTTTAACTTGGACGCGCTCACATGAGTAGATTAGATTCAAGGATAAAATAATCTGCTATGTTCACGCGTCCGAGCTGAACTAATGGAGCCATAAAGTGACCGGGCTGTTACACCCAGCATATGGCAGAAAGTCGCCAGATGAGCAAGGGGACAACAATGAGACCGAGGAGACAATTGGTCTCTTGTGTGTGCGTGCGTGTGTGCGTGTGTGTTTTTACGATAATGAAAGTGGACCCCGTTGGCCGGGCCAGCCCTGAACACAAAGATCATTCTCAACAAGATCCTGTGGGCGCCTGCTTGGTGCTGAGGCAGCGAGTGTGTGTGACAGCACCATTATTCACCAGGATGCCTTAATTGCATTAGTCTTACAGTGGATGGAGAAAAAAAAAAAAAAAACTGTCCTGATGAGCTGACCCAAATGAAATCAAAAGTCAGTGCAGATGTTGTTTGGTTGGACTCGTTTTCTTATTTTTTTTTTATTCCACAATTAGATTTCAGATTTAAGCAACATACAGTTAGCCTCCATTAGCGTTAGTCTTCCTGCTTGTATGGTTTCCAGATTGCTTAATTGCTGGACTCAATAAACAGCCAGTGGCTTATTTTCATTCAGCATAGATGGCAAAACCGACTTGTTATCATATGAATTCTTTGTACTCTGGGTGGTACAAATTCATTTTGATATTTTCTTTCAGATTTTTTTAAATTGCTAAAAAAATCTGACCTGTTTTTGTTTCTTTCATCTATTTTGCATGGTGTGGGTACAACAGGCCCATATAAAATTCATCTTTAGACTTGTAAGTACAACGCAGTCGATAAAAAAAAATGTCAGGCGATTGATTAAGGAAATCCAGGGTCTTGCTGCCCTGAGGAGAAGCTCGTGAATCTTACATGTGCACCTCCACTATGCATCTGCTCAAACTGAAATAGGATAGAACGGGGACACGATTGGAGAATCGCTCGTCAGTTAGGGAGCAACAGTGTGATTATATTCCTGATTTATCTTCACAGCAGGCACATAACGGATATCAATAAGGAATGGGATTTTATTATGTCTCTCTGAGTGTGTGTAGTGAGGGGGGCATCTGCTTGAGTGCAAAAAAACACTGTCTGTTCTTGAAAAGGGAAAAGGGAATGGCACGTACAATTTGGCTGATTCGAGAGGCACACGTACCTTTTAGCGGGACTCCAGGGGGCACAATAACAGACCATCATGCATTGCTGACTCTCCGTCCAAATGCAATTCCTTAATGCACTCTGAGAGTCGGAGATCTAATAAGAAGTGGAAGAGCATCTTCAATAATGAAACCCCACCTGCATCCCTGCTGCAGACTGAGGGCTGGGGCTGAGAGGCTTCATAAATAACAGAAGCCAGACCTGACACGTGCTGCTCCGACATCTGCGAACTGCCAATATAATCCCTCTCATCTACTAAGGTGCTGTTCTTGCAGACTGAAGGGGGGGAGGGAAATCGGCACAATGCTAAGTTTTAGTGTGCAGTCATCAAGTAAATGCAGCCCAGTTGAGTGGCTTCACTCTATTAAACAGATCTGCAGAGAGAGCTCGTGGATATTCAATCAACTTTTACTGTCGAGCAGGATAAAAGACGAGCTTCTCAAGATAATTTCAACATCACAGTGGAGCGTAACTGTTCCCAAACATCTTAATTCGTATAGACTTTTTGTTTTATTTTCTTATGTCACGTCAACTTCATATTCAGTCTCGAATTATTTCTATTCCGACTTAACACCTGGAGTAGCTTATAGGGCTTTTGGGCTTTGCATTTTACGAGGCAACTCAGCATCCCCATCATTACTCAGACATTCATTTAGATGTTGTTGTCACAGGAGCGTTGTTGTGAAACAAATTAATTTCCTCTCCAATATTTGAGATAACCCCCCTGTAGCAATTAACCTGCATTTGGGTAATTAACCTGTGCTTGTCACTATCTAATAACTCCAGACCCTTGAGGCTTAGCTCCCATACCTTCCCCGTTTTTTGCTGCGCTCATTACCCTTTGTTTTACCATGAAGTAGGCCATGTCGTGCAAGAAAGTCATGGACCAAAAATCACATGAACGCCTCTATGCAAATAAACAGCGTAGATTTCCTTTTGTTTTGGACTTTCTGGCTCTGCAATGAAGGGAGCCTTTCTTCTAAAACAGAGTGTGACCCTCCCCGTCGTTCTTAAGACTGCTTTAGTGGCTGACAGAGCCGCGGGCTGTCCCTGCTATGAAAAGATAGCACTGTGTTGAGCTCCGGAGATTGACCCAACAGGCCTCATGACTCTGCTGTTGTGTCTCTACAAAGAGTCTCATGAGCGTGATTTATTTAGTTCAGAAGTTACCCTGAAAGAGCAGCTTTCATGCCGCCTCTACTGTACAGAGAGCGCCTCAAGAAATGAGGATAGGTGCATGCTAAGTACGCCACTCCAGTGAGCAAGTGCTGTATATCAGGCGAATAAGCTAAAAGTCTGCCTTCGTGACGGTAATCCGCTTTGCTGCACACTACGCTAAATGGAGGTTTTTTCTTTCAATTGGCCATCTGCATCTGTGTGTGTGTGTGTGTGTGTGTGTGTGTGTGTGTGTGTGTGTGTGTGTGTGTGTGTGTGTGTGTGTGTGTGTGTGTGTGTGTGTGTGTGTGTGCGTGCGCGTGTGTGTTTTTGTATTGTGACCAAGGAGGAGAGATGCTTTTTATCCCCCAGCCCTCCCTCAGCTGCTGAGTGCCTGAAATATTTAACAGGGACTGCACTATTTTTGGGTTTGTGTTCAGTTTGTTGTGGGGCTTATGTAATGTGTAGTTTCAGCTTGGCGTGCACAGTACCACTGCACACTCAACAGCACACCATTGGCTCGGCTGTAAGTTATGCTGTGAACAGTACGATTTTGCAGCAAGGCTGTACGCCACCATAAAGAATATTGTACAGTAAAATCGGAATGAGGACTCCTGCAGCATCTGTGCGCTGATGAATTTAATCTCCATGTTTTTTGCCTGCTGCCTTGTACGTCGAGGAGGGGGCAGGGGCAATCCACATCTTCTTGGGTTACTTGTTTCTCTGAAATATTGATCAACTCCCCTTTCCTCTTTTCTCCGGCTGCATGTCCCCATCTGTCCCTCTTTCTCTCCCAATTTTTCTCCCCCATCTTTATCTCCCTCCTCTCTCTCCCTCTTTCTCTCCCTCCGAGGTGTCAGATTCTCTGACTCATGCCCTGGTGTGGAGGATGGGAGGAAAGCAGGGATGAAAGAGAAGAGAGGAAAGTCATTTTGCAGATAGAGAGTGTGACCTTCATCCAGTGAGAGGGATGGGATAAAAGCTGGAGTTAATACCCTGCCAAAGTGTATTCTCCACCATGCCAAAAAAAACCATTCAGAGTGATATATGGTCCCTAATAGAAGCTCTCTAATAAGGAGAAGCATACCATTGTAAGTCAAGGCAAAGCAAATGACCAGAAAATTCCAACGTTGAATCCAGAGGGACAAACACTCTGGAGAAGTCAAACTGTATAATCGAATGAAAACAGGATGTGACATTCGGACCCAGTTAGTTATTTCATTAAAATAACTGCAAGAGACCTACAACATGGAAAACATCAGTTTACAACTGAGAAAGAGCTGAATTAATTAGATGATTGATTGATAATCAAAGCAAAACCTTTATGGTGTTTGCTTCTTAAATAAGATGACTTTCTTCTTTTCTTTTAATATAAATAGTATTTTAAATATCTTCAGGCTTTGGACAGATACTTGGAGATAAAACAAGGAATTAGAAGACATCACACATGTCTGGTAAGTTATAAAGATAACTATTCATATCACAGCCTATGGGCTCGGGCCACACTAACCCCACCACTAAATGAAGCTAGTGTAAATTCAGGCTCCGGCGGTGTCACTTTGTGTCTGGAACCAGCAGCCTCTTGAGAGAAGGCAACTGTCGGCTCAGAAACACGGCCCTGCACGCTTCATTATCTGTATGTTTGTGTTGTTTTATCCTCAGCGGCAATAATGAGAAGGAGGAAGGAACTTAGTTTTACCTAATGAGGAGACAGGATCCTTTGTGTAAACAACACTCGATCAATGTACGTTTCTCGCAGGGTGGCCATGTTCTTTCAAAGGTATTCTTAATAATAACCACTGAGCCTGAACTAACTTAGAACCAGTCTGACAGTCACAGTCGCTGAGGGCTTAGGATAGACCGCCATAATAGAGTGTCAATTACCCTGCTGTTCATTAATTACCGGATTCACCCGTTATTATGCAGACTCTGACTCAGAAGGTGATCTGTGTCGATGCGGCGCAGACAGATCGACGCGATTGTGAGTCGGTGTAACACGACGAAGCCCCCGGAAGTATTGATTGTCACTTTGAGATATGACAGGATTTGCAAAAAAGATGCCGTTTCTGGTGTCAATTATTTGTAAATGTTGTTGCTCCAGAGCTGTCATCGCTCTGATAAAAGGGGAATGTGTTGATTATATATTCTGCCTCTGTGTGTTGATAAGAGACTTTTATTTCTGATCCAGTCAAAAAAAACATGGTTTAGGCATGAGGGAGAATTTTGTCACAAACAAGAAGCTCATTTACTAAGCAACATGACAGAGCTCCAAATTCTTCACGTCAGCCAGTCAACCCACACAGCTTTTGAAGATGCTTAGAAATCCCTGCGACAGTCATTTTGTCACAGCGGTTTGAATTAGAAAACTTTCATTGCAACCTTTCGGCAGATTTGTTCGTACGGTCTGCAGGAAAATCTTTTTTGAAACGCCACAGAGTATGGATTAAAAAAAGCACTCAGGCTAATCTGATCAGCCCACATTTAGGTGCAGTGGCTGCAGTGAATGCTGCCGTTGGACTCCTCTTCTGGTGCAGGGAAGCCGAGCTGGCTCCAGGAGCAGCGGGCAGCCCCGAGGTTCTGATAACCTTCTCTGGGGCCCTGAGGTTGACTGGCGGCTCGCGTTGTAGGCCGACACAGTTGTGTATTAACACCACATAAAGCCAGAGGCTGATAGGGAGAGGACAGTCCCCTCTGCGCTGAGGCCTGACCCCTCCCATTACATATGACACAGCCGAGACAGACATGCTGAGAGATGAAACACTGCTCCATATATTCAAGCCTCTCCTGTTTCACAGCTTAAGACCCCCCCCCCTCCCCCCGCCTGGTCTCTTGTTCTTCTCTCTCTCTCATCTCGATGGAGAGATTTTGGAAATACAGAAACCATTTCATCTAATCAAATGTTTCAAATTGTAAGCGTATATAACAGACAGGAAAACATCAACTTATTATTATTAGTGATGGGGTCCAATATGGACGCACAATTTCATACCAAAGACAGATCAGCTATGGTGGTTCTCTTATAAAAAAGTAGTCTTTCTTTTCTCTGTGGATCAAAGTGGGTGAGATTCAGTGATGTCTTGTGCACATATTTCAAATTGATGATATTTAAATGTAAATATTGACGGTTGTCAGCACTGTGTGAGGAGGAGGATTAGCTGAGGTTTTGAGGATAAAACACTGAGGGTTCTTGACTTTATTGTGTATTTAGTCACACGACAATTTAAAGACACTGAGAAACACTCGAGATTTGAAACCAAGTGTTCGGGAGCTCGAACAGTCCAGTTGGCTGTAGCTGCAGCTGACAGTAAGATACATGAACATCTGAGAGGAGGTTTAAGAGCAGACTTCATTTACTCGATTCAGTCGGCTGAACCCCTATCTGTTCTTCTGTCAAGTATACTTACTCCTCTAAAATGACCTCTCTCTCTTTCTCCCTCCCTCTATCATTCTATCTATCCGTCCATCTATTGATCAGACTCTAGCTCTTTCTAAAATAGGATTTACTACTTGTTTACTTGGAAACTTGTGTCAGGTGGAACATGGAACTATAAGGGATTGAAAGTGCCTTGTCTGTTTGGATTCAGCCTCATTTGTACGTCAACTAAGACATTCTCCAAATAAATGAATGCACGAGAGGTTAATGTTATCTATACATTATCCTCTCTGCTGTTTTAATAATTCTCTGCCGCACAGCTCATAAAGCTAATCCAAACATTCAGAGCCTCTTTGAATATTTCATTCCACTGGAATTGAGTTCATTTAATCAAGGAGCCTTTTCAGCGTCGTGTTAATATGCAGTCGTTAGCTGTGTTAGTTCGACGTCTTCCTTTATTTAGAGCTTCTACACAAGCTCGCTCGTGTACAGGATGTAGTCAGCTTCATAAACGACATGTGTTTCTGTGTGCACCCTTGTGTGTCCTTCTGTGGATTTGTGCGTGCCCCGTGTTTTTTCCCCGGGCGTCTATTTTAAGTTTGGAGGAGAGTGACTGATCACTAGCGGAGAGGAATCTAGAGGTTTACTTTCCCATTTGTTCTCGAAGTCATTTTTCCCTTCAGCGGACGACACTCTCATTGTGTCGTCCACGTAGTCATGTCGGCGGAGTTTGTCCGTGACGGATAACTGCAGAACGTCGTGTGGCCCTTCTCAGCAGATCAAAGTCTGTCCACACTTGGGCTGTGCACTTCTCTGTGTGTGTGAATTGCTGCCTTCTTTCATCCCAGCAGCTGTATGTGGGTTTGTGCGTTCTTTGTTTTGGTGCACAGAGACATGGGAATGTGGCTTCATGCGTGTGTGTGTGTGTGTGTGTGTGTGTGTGTGTGTGTGTAGGGTCGCATGTGTCAATGGTCTCTCACCTCTCGCCCTCGCTGTGCGCGTGTACACACGTTGACACCCTCTCAGTTATGGCTCCATACGGTGTGCGCCCACCCGAGGAACACCCCACCCCATCCCGGCCGACTCTGTGGGTTTATCGAGCAGACACTCAATACCACCGGTCCTCTGTATGTGCTGTATGCAGAAGGGAGCTCTGTTTTCCTCCTCCGCCATGGAGACCAGGCGTGCCCTCATTCCTTCTTCGTTTCCTCTAAGCTGGTTCAGAGCCCGTCTGTTTGCTGGTTCTGTTGGGGACACAGTTGTCTCAGAACAGGTGTCCAGTCCTCCAGACAAGCAGGATGAACAGCATCCTTTTCATCTTGACAGTCTCGCTGAGTAGATGCTTCTGAAAAACAGGGCCAGGAAAAAAAAGAAATACTGCTGGCGGCTGTCGAGGGATGTATACTGGCTGCTTTTATCCATGACATCTTTGATGCACGCCTCATGGAAGTCAAAATATACTTCTGGATATATTAAAGGATATTTTTTATTTCATTGTTTGTTTGGTGATAAAAAGGGTCTTTTTTCTATAACTGCCAGAATTATAATTATAAGAGCCAGTAAGGCAGATATTTGTGTCTTGTAAATTATTCATGCCATCACATGTTATTATATAGTTTTATGTATATTTTGAAAAGTGTATTATGGGTTGGCAGTGCTAAACCCAAGTATGTATATATATATATATATATATATATATATATATATATATATATATATATATATATATATATAAGGTAGTACTCTTACTTTGAGTGTTAGAATAGCAGTATATTTTTTAATTACAGTAAAACATAAATTGCATGTAAAGGATAAATGTCAGTTGGGTGAATGATGAATGGAGAAACACAACCCAGTTATTTATCAGAGCAATAGTCTATAATAAAATGTCAATAACTTAATCAAATCACATGAGAATTTAACACTCCATTTTTCAATTCACATGCATCTTCATCACCTCGGTTATTAATTTAGAAGCCCAATCATTATGTTGTGTTATTTCCACCCTTGAGGTACTTTCCTCAAATGATAAATGGCAATTTTAAGGTTAAAGGATGAATAATGTGAATATGAATAAACTGTTTTCTGTTTTCATCATATCACAACTGTTTTAATCAAATCAGCTGTAAATCAATCGTTGATCAATTATCACTTGATAATTCATCACTCAGCTTTTCATTTCATATCCATTTTTAATCGCTCCATTTTTCAGTTCGTACGCATTTTCATCATCTCCATTTTTATCAGTTAATTTCTGTTACTTCCACTCCTCATGTAGCTGTAGCACAGAGGTGGTTTAAGGTCTGCTAACTGTCTCACAATGACAGTATTACATGCAGGTGTTAGGCTGATGTGATGGTCACCATTTTCCACATCTATTGTTAACATGCTGACATGTGGTAATGTGCATTAAACACAAAGTACAGCAGGTACGTCATTAGTTGTGCATGTTTTTTGTTATGAACAGAGTTTTAATTTTAACACAATGATCCAAGGGTTGGGGAATTTCCCTCAAAGACACTAATGTCAAGCTCATGGTTGGCACTTAAGGAAAAGTCAACGCATCACCAAAGTCACATGGATTTATCCCAGTGGGCCGGTGTAAAAATAATTCACTGTAAAATGTTGACTTGCTGCTGGTACTACAGGAAAAGTCAGTGGATCACCAACGTTATCAGGGTTTACCACCTGGGGATCATGAATATCTGTACAAAATATTCATTGCAGTCCATCCAATAATTTTTTACATATTTTAGTAAAAGGCATAAATGTCAACCTGGTGTTGGCGCTAGACAAACAGTGGTGGATCAACCGATAGCGTGACGCTCGCATCCCAAGAGCAATTGCTGCTTGCAAGGCTAAAAACTAAATATAACATTAATTCACAGACTGCCCATTGTAAGCATCTAACACAATGAACAGACCAACATTGTAGTTCAGCTTTGACCTAGTACACACTGTGCAGTGAGAGATCATCATCAACAATTCAGGTGGACTCACTTACAGCATCATCTCATGTGGGATCATAACTGATAGACGTGATTGCCAGTTGTGCAAAAAGTCTTGTTTAAGTTGTAATAGAGCAGAATTTGCATTTAATGTTGTTGTTTTTTTACATCAGCTGTGTATTAGCAGACTGAGAGGAGGCGTGGCTTTGTGGCCATTTGCTTTCGTGTCATTTGATTTCACAAAGTCAAGCTTATTATAGTTTATATAAATATGAATACAAGCAGTGACTCACAACAGGGGCTCCTGCACACTGGGTTCAGTCAGGCAGAGCAGGACCAAGGTTAACAGTCAATGATAGAGGAGCAGGACAGGAGATGGGCTCTGTGCCTCTCTCCTGGTCGGACTGTATTTTGGCAGCCCGGCACTGCAGTCTGCACCACGCTAATTCCCTGTTCTGTGTTACCAGGTCTAATTTAGAACAGAGGGGCTCTGTTCATCCCGGAACGCTGCTGCTTGGGATTCTGGAAATGAGGAGTTCAGAGGCTCACCACCCTCACACAAACGCAGAGCACATGCCTTGTTATCAACCCACAGAGCAGCACATAATGATCCCTCAAACCATTAACTCCTAATGCAATAAAGTGCTAACATTTTAGCCATGCCCTTCAGTGCTTAAACATAATGAAGTTAGCCCACGGGTTGTACAAATGTGCTCTGTGATATGCATCGATCAAGCTTAAAGTCATGATTACTTGGCCCCGTGTCTGTAGCTGACAGCGAGCGAAATGTTCCAGTTTTTTTTGTTCATCTCCAGTCAACCCCCTGGTCTTTGTTTGATATTTATGGACGTCGTATGGAGATCAGTTTCTAAATGATAGTTTTTTTTAAAAATAATATCAATGAGCATCCCTTCCAAAAGAGTAGAGGGGGAAGTTGGATTTACGACAATCTAATACAGCAAAATGACACCATGCTCCACTTACTGCCACGTTTTGACAGACTGCCACGTCAAACTGTGTCACAGCCATGGAGGGAATACAAAACTCACACAGGCAGCGAAGCTCTTAAAGCAGCGAGCATGCGAGCGTCTGAACGTGGCTTTGAAAGCATCCAGTGCATAAATAAGTCAGCGAAGCAGCAATGGGCTTGTGCACTGAGCAAAGGCAATAAGCCCACCTACAACAAGTCTCATACGAATTGGATCTTGTAAAATAATACCAATTTATTAAACATGATATGCTCACATGGCTCAACAGATCTGCAAACAGCATGCAGATTTCTATAAAACACACACACACACACACACACACACACACACACACACACACACACACACACACACACACACACACACACACACACACACACACACACACACACACACACACACACACACACACACACACACACACACACACACACACACACACACAGGCCAGGCGCTGTCTGTAGCACAGGGCTGGTATACAGTGGCTCTGTAGGCTGGTTGGAATTCACTTGGCAGACAAACAAGTGGCCTTGATAAGTCAAAGAGGGGAGAATAATTTGTTTCTGTGTTGTTTGTCAATGCGAGTGCTTAACATGATTTACGGCAGTAAAGAATTCCACAGTTTTCACCCGAATGATTGAGAAGCAGCATTAAAAACATTTGAATGACGCATTTAAATGAGAACTGGCATAATTATATTATTCTTAGTTTAGTGGTTAGTGGAAATTATATGCATTCGTCAATCATCTGAGCAGTGGTGGGAGAAGTGTTCGGATTTATAGAAATACTTTGTTGCTATTAGGGTCTGCATAACGTAACTGAGATACAATTACAACAGTGTAAGTACCAAGTGTAGAAGTACTCAGAATGGCCCCTCAGAATAAAATGTATTGAATTATAATTATTGATTTATCAGTCTGTACATCACTTAAATATTGCAGCTGTTGAGATGTGGCTAGTTCTGACTTCAGTTTATAATAATGCATCATAATCAATTTGTGGATTTTGTAGCTGAAGGTATCAAATTATTGTAAACTGTTCACGACTTGAATACATTTACTGACTTATTTTCTACCTCCACATCTGGAAAATGTGTTCCGCTAATCACGCAGCTACTTTTAACTATCACATATTGATCTATCTACTTCCTCACTGACAAATGTAAGGAAATATAGATCAGGGTGGAAAGTGAGTCCATGAACTAATGGTACACATTATACTGAGAGGGTGAGCAGCTGGCTGACACACACGTTCATCATACTGTATGTCACACAACTGACACGCACGTAGCTGCCACCACATTGTTATTCTGGGATCATTACAGATGCTCTTCATTTGCTGTCGCTCTATAAATTCTGATCTGTCACCTCAGAACTATTTGCATATTTTTTCCTCCAGCTGACTGTGATGGAGCCGATAACACCAGGTCCCCGAAGAAACTCCACCACTTTCCAATGTTACTTAAACTATTTCAAATTGAATTTGATTAACGTTGCATGAATCTCATGCCGCGCTCGTCTGAAAGGAAAATTCCTTTTCTCTTGTTTTTTTTTTTCTAGTCCAATTTCAAGAATCACTCCTCTCACTGTGAGAGAAACTGCTTGTCGGCTAATGAAGACACAGACAGTGTGTTAGTCATCAATGGCCGCCCGCAGTCTGTCAGGACCCCAGAGCTCTGGTGAGCTGCAACACTGCTGACACTGCTGGTGCTTATGGTCAATATCCTGCACACACAATGCTCCTCGTTATGACTTTGTTATGAATCACCATCAATATTACATCGACTCCAACTAATGAAGAAGTTCCTCACAGAGAAACTTGAGCTCAGCGCCGCCTGAAATGTCTTTGATGGCATGAAAGTGTTTTTTTTTTATATTTTATTTTTTTATCTGTCCTCTCTTCGGCTGAATGTCTTTCATCTCCGGGAAATTATCATTCAGTCAACAGTGCAGTTAAATACAGAACAAGCGTGTGGTTTCCGAGAACTAAACTAGAACACAGCCATTAGTTCTAATAGTGGTACATGGTGTTCAGTGAATAATGATGTTGCTTGATAAGGGAGTCCCGTGTGTGCAGCTATGAGCTACATCGTGATTGTACGCTGAGCATGAATGCACATGTTTATGACTTTATAACACGAGAGAACAGTCGTGTTTTATGCTCCTGAGCAAATTCCTTTGAAACACTTGACAGTTTATTTCAACCTAGGTTTTTTCTCCGTCTCTCTCTCTCTCAGAGCAGCACTGAAGAACCTTGAAGAGCCAGAGAACGAGCGCTGGCCTTCGTTTGACTGTGTGACCAGCGAGTGAGCCTTGTTCATGCGTCTTCCTGCATGCCACTCCCACATCGCTATGAACTGTGAGCAGGACTTCGCAGACGGGGGCTTGGGAGTGACCCTCACACTACGACTGCTCATGCATGGAAAGGTACAAGCCATCTGCTCGCATTGTTTATGAATGAATGCCTGCTGTAGCTCTCTGGGCTTTTTTTGCACATTTGTTACAGCTTCATGGTCAATAGACATGATGAATTATGAAAGGTTATTATCAGGATTATATGCATTTTTTAAAAACTATTTCTATTTGAAATAAATTCTTTAATCTTTTTGTCTTTTAGGAGGTTGGCAGCATCATAGGAAAGGTGAGATGTCCTATTTTCTTTCTATTATACAAAATACTGCATATATTTCATATATTATATATTTTATACATAAAATAATCATAAAGACAGATGAATAATCCTTAGTGAGATCAGGTAGATGTATTAAAATGCTACACCTGTGTCAGATATGCAAATCTATACTTATTTCCCATCGAGCAAAGCCACAAATTTATTTATGTGAATTCATAATAAGCCGTTGTAAAATAATTTCCCCCTCTGTCTTGAAATCAACGCAGAGCACAAAGCCCTCTTGTTCTGAACATCCCCATCCTAAATGTAATTGCCCTAAAACCAACCCTCTTAAGACCTCCCCACCACCCCCACCACCCATAATGCAACACAGTAATCCATCAAACAAAAACATTAGTGCATTGACTGCAAGCCTCCTGTTGAAACTGAGCTCCAAAGACATATTACCGTCGGCCCCTTGTGGGCACTTTCAGCGTCTGTTAGGAAAGGGCCCTGCTGCACTGTGTTCACTGGAAAACAACACATACAACACACATCAATAAAAGGAAGAATAGATGAAAACAAAATGCGTGAAGAGCGTTGGAAAGAAAGACATCACAATGGATGCTTCGACGTGCGAGAGAAATCAAAATACCTCGGAGGAAATTGAGAATAAAAAGAAAGAGGGAGGAGGAGAGAGATGAGCTTGGCTCACGCCGAGCAGCTCGACAGAGAGAGGCACTTGATCTGCAGCACTTCGACTAATAACTTGCCACTCCACCCTCCAAGCATTTCTTTCTTCCTATCTCAAACCTCTCATCTCTTTCCCATCAATAGAGGGCCGACACCAGTCCACAAATAATAGGCTTTCCTACAGCGTAACATAAATAACGGTGTAGCCCAGGGTGTTGGATGATACTGGTTTTGATGCTCCTGTAAGAAAGTGATTGTCAGTGGGTGCATTTAAGGTGGGAAACGAAGGGTGCGGCAGCTTGGGTGGACATTAGCCAAAAGAAAAATGGGGGCGAGGAAAAGAAGCAATCCCAACCAGAGCTGCGACACAAGTCTGACAAAATGCGCTTTCGTCTCACACACTGAATACACGGCCATTATAGGGCAGGTGTACATATCTTTTTCCGACAGCAGTGCAGAGGCCACCACCGCCATGTATCGCAAATTGAAACTCTAGTGCAAACTCGCTGTGATGAATTCTAATCAGACGCGGGTTTGTGTTAGCTGGTTTCACTCGGACATCAAGGACACTGATGCAATTGTAATTTTCAAACGGAGCGCATTTGATTCTGATTAAAGCTGTCCTTAAAGCTGTCCTTCATCTTTCTTTTTCAGAAAGGAGAGACTGTGAAACGAATACGAGAAGAGGTACGTTAATTTGTGCATTTATGAGCATGTTCTCACTGATCTCAGAGTCGGTGTGTTGAGCTGTGTGCGTGTGTCAGCAGCCGTTCAGCTGAAGTAAGCCCATTTTGCCCCCTATTTCCGATACTAACCCTCAAACCGAGGCCACGTCTCTTTTATTTTCCACAAGCAGGTCCATCTGAAGAGAGAACCATGATTTAATTTCAAAGGCTCATTTTGAAACTGGTCAGGATTTATTTCAGATGCGTGTATTAATAATAAAGCTGTGGGAGGAAGCTGATAATAAAGCCTGTTTGGGAGTTTTGAGTCTGAAAAGCATACAGGACGTGTACATTGTCCAAATTGCCTTTTGGGCAATAACAGCACCTTTTCAATTTAAATCCTCTCTCTCCATCAGTCACTACACCTCCCCTCGCTGCTCTCTCTCTCTCCAAATCCCTTTCTCTTTCTTTGCCTGCTTCAAACAACTTCCCCTTCTCTCCTTCCTCCCCTCTTTATAAATCTCAAGGGTGCAGCAAAACTAATGCCGCTTGGTTAACTCTTTGTAAAAAAAAAAAGTAATTCGGCTGACACTGTGGCGGCACATTTGATTCTTTCGCTTGCCGCTAAGGTTTTATGTTGTACTTTATGAGGCAGAAGGATAAACAGGGGAATAGTGAGGTCATGGGACAATGCAGCCCCACAGAGCTGCTGGATAAACCACTCACCCATGATAGTCATCCATCCATTCATCCAGTCAGCCTGCCAGTTTTGGCCTTTGTCACTTCCCAACTGCATGAGCCTTATCCTGTCAGTCCGTCCCCCGGGCTTACAGCTACAGTGGGAGCATGACTCACTGGAAAGACTGGAGAAAATGGCCTGGAGGTCAGAGTGTTGTCCTGTTTCTGCTCACGTGAATTTAACTCAAATACAAGGGCACAAAATGGAGGGAGAGGAGCGCAGTATGGGAGCTCTGTCGTCTGAGGGCAATGCCCCGAGGAGAAACTTTATTAGATTTACAGATATACAGAACTGTGCTGTATAGCTGTCAGCCTCGCCTCCTTTACGTCATGTCACTTGACTTCCCTACCTGTGGGTGTGCCCTGCAGCCACTGTGCCTCTGGAAACCCAAACCACGGGAAGGTTAAAGGGATAGTTTGACATTTCAGGGAAATGTGCTTATTTGCTTTCTTGCTGAGAGTCAGATGAGAAGATGATTCACATCTTTATGCTGAATATGAAGCTGCAGTCAGTTTAGCTTATAGCTTAAAATAAAGACTGGCATGAAGAATGGCACTCGATAGAACTCCTATCTCAATGCTTAACAATCCCCTTGAATTAAATTACGCTGAACTAAATTCAAACACTCATAGATACCAGTCCCCTAAATATGCCAGATTATTTTCATCAAGAACCATGAATTATTTACTGGGAAAAACACCCTATCTTGCAACATTAAAGATGGTGATCACACATTTCTGGCTGTGCCCCTTTGGCTGGATCTGCTCCAAAATTCACAGGTTATTTCCTTGGGTCACCCCCCCTACCCCCCCACCCCTCCAAGAAATGTCATGGAACTTGGAAAATCAAAGGTTAAAAAAACAAATATCCACTAACATGTGCCACCAGGAAATTACTCACAGGAGATTAGTTATCCAGCACGAAACTCCCTGGACAACCAGAAATGATTTCCTATAGTTTCTATCCAGATACAACATGTTCATTAGTGAGCTCCGTAGCTGCTGGTAGTTGTGGTAACAGTAGGTGTCAGGCCAATAGGTGAGGTTAATATGTTGTGTCTGTGACTAAGTTAAAAAGGGTTTATCCCAAAATGTTGATCTGATGACCTCTGTCCCCACAGAGCAGCGCTCGGGTCAACATCTCAGAGGGATCCTGTCCTGAGAGGATCATCACCATCACCGGCTCCACAGACAGCGTCTTCAGAGCTTTCACCATGATCACATTTAAACTGGAGGAGGTAAGTGTCTCATACTCATTTCCATCACAAGCTCATGTCGTCATCTCCTCTCAAACAAGCCACCATGACAGTGCTCCAATCCAATCCAGGTCATTCTGTGTCTGACAAAGTTTCTTATATAGAGAAAAAAAATCGATCAGGATACAATGAGACAGAATTAGTTGTTTGTGAGAGATGGAAAAAAAAAAGTGCAGGAAGCAATTTCATCACCAGTATTGCAAAAAATCATTTCCCGAGCTTCAACATCTCAACATTAGCACTAATGCACTTTACTGCTATCGATTATGCTCTGAAGTGAAGTGATGGAAGGAAAACATTTGAAGTTTTGGAAGTGGACGGGCTCGTCTGGCTCGTCGAGTTGTTTGTCTTCAGGCATTTCACATTCAGTAGATGCCTTTATGCCTTTATTGTGCTGCACGTGCTCAATCCACTCGGCGCATATGACATGAATTTCCATCTGCTAATGAGAAGGATTCGTACATGTTTTCATGGTATTTTAATGAGTTATAGATGACAGGATCCACATGCTCTTAATCCCCATGGTGACTGTCCATCACTGTGCTAATTAATACGGTGGAGCGAGAGGCGCCCTCGCTCTGATTTAGCATCACAGCAGACCCTGCTGGCGAGGAAACAGGTGCTCCCTGCTCAGGTCAACAGCCCTCGGTAAACACACTCTGGCTGGGAGCGCGGTGCAGTGTTAATAAAAGATGTTTTCAGACTCACCTCTTTTCAACCCTGAAACTTCCCTGCGTTTCCATGGCAACGGGGTTTGGCCGACCCACGGCCTCCACCGTAGTTGAATTATTGTATGTCTGACACCTTTAATTAAAAACAAGCGGGAGTAATCGGCTTTTTGGCCACCGAGTATTAGACGCAGAATTTGTTTCTGTCTCGATAGTTTATGATTACACGGCAACACAGGCTCAGTTGTGTGTCTATGTTTCTCACATATATAAAAAAATAGAGATCTAATAATCTGTTAACACAAGACACGCACTACAGTATTATGTGTGTGTTTTGTTCCCAGGTGTCGAGGCACAGCATGCATAAAAGCCCCATAATCTCTCTATATCTGCATCCTTATCCCACCAGAAACACAATATGCTTCGGGGATTTAAGATCACCAACTCGTTTCGCAAGCGGTGCTTGTGTAACCCGCTGTGTTATTTCTGCCAATTTGCTGGGAGTCTATTTTCCCTGCGAGTGAACAGGAGAATATGGGGAACGTTCGCAGTTGTTAAGATGTGGTTTATATTTTTAGATCAAATCAAGAAAGTCTTCTGATTGTACAGACAAGCTGTGTGCTCCTCTTCTAATGAGACGAGACGTCAGAGAGCCTGATCCGCCTCACTAAATATAGACATGGAGCAGAGAGGCACAGGAGCCACGTCAGAATGTGCTTTTCAAATTTAAAGTTATTGGAAAAATTATACGGCTCCCTTCATAAGTAAAATCCACTGAGGCTACACATCCACGCTGTCACCTCTTAAGTCAAACTCTAATTTTACTGCAGACTGGCCCCAAACGCAAACCTGACAAACAAAAACATCGCTCCGTGACACATTTATTGAGTGTTGAACTCTGACGGGAAGAGAGACAGGGTGATGTATTTACATTTCAAAGGTTCACAGAGACACTGTTCATTAATTAAAAGCTCAATCTCCACCCACAGCAGCCGGCAGACGTCTGCTACCTGCTCAGTAAAAAACTGTTCAGCACTCTGGAAATCAGAAGGTCCCTTGTCAAAATACCTAATTAACACGTTCTAGATAAAATGGACATGTTCTGCACCTATTCTTTTTCAGGATGTTATTAAAATCTGATAAATCTTGGCATAGATCTTTAAAGTATAAAGTATAATTAGACTGATAATCTATCACAATAAGCCTCTTGAAAGGGTTTGTCCAGTTTACATGACAGCTTAAAGGAATAGTTTTAAGAAAGATCCTTATTTACAAAGAGAAGCAAAATTAGGAAAAAGACGCAGGCTTAAGCATTAGATTGTGTTTTTTCAATTCGTTTCATTTATTATTATTTATCAGGATTTTTGTTATTTGATTAGATTGCCACCAAAATGTGGTGGAAGGATGCAGTATGGGTCAGGAAGCATACCCAGGAATTGTTTCACTTTCTTTAACATTGTGAGATAAGTGTGTTTTTCAACATTTTCGTTCCCTCGGAGATTAATTTATGGATCTTGATGAAAAAAAACCAGGCATGTTTTGGAGTGATATCTGAATGTGTGCAGTTTGGTGCAGATCCAAATAAAAATCTGGATCAAGTGAATTTAAATGTGGTTTCATAAGGGGACTGTTGGGCCTTGGTAGAGGTATGTGCTCTACTGAGGGCTGTTCTAGTTTCTAAATGCTATGCATGTGTGGTTAGATTGGTTTGAGATTATTACATTTTCTTTTTGTTTAAATGATGTTAAGTTGCATATGTTTTCTTAAATTGCAGTGTATTCATCCTTCAGTGCCACCATGTAATTAGCTTTCTTGCTGATTTAAATGAGAAGATCGATACAGCACTCATATCTGTTCATTAAATATAAGTTAGAGCTTAAAGGTTAAAAAAACAGCAAAGTTCTGTTTTCACTCTGGATGAAATAAATGAAGAATAATCACGACATATCTTCACATTGCATGGGCGTGATCCCTGTAAACCTTAAATTCTACAAATAAGAAAAGATGAGATAAGATAAAAAAAGATAAATGTCTTCATTCTGGTTCATTTCAGAATATCTTTAGAGAGAAATCTCAAGGAGAGCAGGTTCAGCGTGCTGACACCAGGAATTACATGTAGACAATGTGCCCGGGCTCAGCTTTATGTTGCGGAGTGAAAAGCTCAGAGCACGGTTTGCTCACCGCCCGTATTGCACTTAATGTTCTCCCTTTCATACAGAATTCAGCATTTTCATAAAGAATAATTTAAAAGACTTTTTCAGATCCCACACTGAATATACATCACTGACCGGCCTCCTGTGGACGTCTGTGGACTCTCAATGCACCGACTCAAATAGCATTTCTCTGCTCTGCGCCCAAAACTCCACCTGCTAGTTCTATGAATCAAGATCTACTTTGAACTGTGACTGATATCAACGCTGTAGAAACTATCTATCTATCTATCCATCTATCCATCTATCTATCTATCTATCTATCTATCTATCTATCTATCTATCTATCTATCTATCTATCTATCTATCTATCTATCCATCTATCCATCTATCCATCTATCCATCTATCTATCTATCTATCTATCTACCTATCTATCTATCTATCTATCTATGTGGTCATGGACTGGGGTTGGTGCCAAAACATTCAGTTTGTTACGTGTGGAGAAACAACTTGATAAAACTGAAATTGATGTGGGTTAAGATACGTATGAATGGAATTATCCATCCTCCTAATTGTTGGAGTGAACACCAGTGGATGTGACTTGACTCTCCCTCCATTTCCACTTTGACCCCTGCAATTTGATCTTCTTCTCTGGGGCTCTCTCTCCTTCTGTCACTCCTGTTTTTCTTTCCTGCCGACTCTCACCAATCTTCTCTTGTAACCCCCCCCCCCCCACCCCCACCCCAGGACCTCACTGCACTGGTGGCCAACGGCACCATCAGCTCCAAGCCACCAGTCACCCTGCGGCTGGTCATCCCTGCCAGCCAGTGTGGCTCTCTCATCGGGAAGGGAGGGGCCAAGATAAAGGAAATCAGGGAGGTGAGCGTCCAGAACACAAATCTACCACATCCTCACTTCACAGATTGGTCGAACACTGAATTATGAAGAGAACAAACCTGCAGGATAAAGCTGCAGAATGGAGAAATATTTCACTTCATACAGTCTTGCTGTTTTGTTTTTTTTGCCCTGCTGCATAATTGCACCAATATATTCTTGGTGCATATTAGATGCTCTTATTGAGAATCACTGCAAATACAGTTCAAGTATATTGTTTTTCTGAGGCTGGAAATGTTGGGATCAAGTTAGTTAACACAAGAGCTGCAAGCTAAGCACGTATGTGACAAATTTGAATTACTGAATTTGCATAAAATAGAAAAAAAAATACAGTTGCACTCACATTATTAGTAATTTAGTTTAGTAAATGAAAAAAAAAAATTACCTTGCAAGCTACATTTTACATCAAGTACAAGTCTGCAGCCATGTCAGCAGCTCGGTGAGGCTGCGATGCTTTGAGCTAAATGCTAATATCTTCATGCTCACACTGACAATGTTATACTGACTACTTCCATTACTAAAATATTCACCATCTTTGTCTGCATCACCTATTCCACCACCTCTCAGATCTGTTAACCAATCAATGCTCTTCATTTCACACTCCCACTAAATATCCAGAGGTGATAGTTGTTTATTGTTGACACAAAACCATTGGATAGTTTTCTCCCTTCACTGAGATCTAACGAGATTTATCATAAGAGACAAAAATGAACGTGAAAACACGATTGGACTCAGCTGAGGCTGATGGGAATATTATTAGTTTTGCAGGTATTTAGTTATAAATGAGAATTAATCCTGGAAAACACAAATTTTGTTTTTCACAAAGCACGCAACATTAAAAAAAAACTAAAAACAATAGGAAATAATGATTTGAGGCAGATACCATGTGTCTGCACTGAGGTCGGTGTCTGACTAAAATTGGATTGAGACCATTAAGGCAGGAAATTAGTGAAACAATGCAGCCAAGATAAATCACTTCAGCAGCAGTGGCAGCTTTGAAAGGGAAAAACAACTCCTGACTACATTTAGGCTCAGTTGAAACATTAGGATTAAATTTATCAGATCTGTTGCCAGAGACATATGACGCAGTTACTTTAACTCCGTGCCGCTCTACAAATAGAGTCTCTCGTTTTAGCCTTTACCTTCAGCAGCATGATTTTACGAGCTCCGATGGACTTTCTCAACGTGTTCGAGTCCCAGATTAGTTTCAGTTGCAGGTTTTCTTCTGTGTGTTTTGTTTCCACGGACACATGTTCCCTTGCAGAGGCACTTTTGTGATATGTGCAGTTCAGCATCGGCCTCGAGAAATCCTCTGTTAGCGGCATCAGCATATGTAGATGAATTTACCCACCTCCCCTGCAGACGTGCTAAATTAGGGATGTGTCAGCTAAAATGAACAGAATCACATTTTTCTTTTCGCGGGTGACTTTTCACTTATCTCTAACCTGACGCTTAACACGTACCACGCGGCAGACCGTCACCTTCAGAATACAAAACTAAAAAAGCCAGCAGGGAGGCTTGGGAATAATAAAGGCAGAATAATCACAACTTGTCTTATCTCCTGAATCAAACTAATCTCTCTTTTTTTTTTTTACCCCCCCCTATCCTTTTCAGAGCACCGGGGCTCAGATACAGGTGGCAGGGGATTTACTGCCCAACTCCACTGAGCGAGGGGTGACGATATCTGGGAATCAGGACTCAGTAATCCAGTGTGTCAAGCTCATCTGCACAGTAATCCTGGAGGTAAGAAGCATGCAATTCCTCTCTTTACTTCAAATACTCACACCTATAGCTGACATCCAGTCGGAGCGCTGCTGCTTCAGCTACATTAAAGGTAATAACTGCTTTTGACGTTCATGTTTTCATTTTTACCAACATGCACTTATTTCCTATTCCACTGCAGCAGCCTCTAATGCATTTTTAGCAGCCTTATGTAACGTTACCAACCGTGATGTTGCATAGAAGTCAACGAGATCCTGCAGCACTATCCTCCACTAGAACAAAGGAAGCGGTCTCTTTATTGTTTTGACCTTCTGTTATGCAATCTGCCGTCGGGGAAAAATATGATGAAGTCAGAGGTGCAGTCCTCCAATCGGAGCTCAGTATTTTTGGAGAAACCCAAACCGACCTGCAGCAGAATCTGTCCACCTTAAGACAACAGCCCTCTTGAGAAAAGCGAGGAGGAGATGAGATAAAAAAAAAAAACAGCCCCAAGGACAGTTTCTGCCTTTGTGTTCGTGGAGGTGCACAAGTCCTTTTTGTTTTAGCGTTGCAGCTGGACCTGACTGACTAATTGCCAGCTTGATCCAGTTTTCCAAGGCTTTCTTCAAAGGCTTGCGAGTTTCATTAGGATTCTGCACCAGAGGCTTCTTGCTTTTGGCTCGGAGATTTAAATTATGCAAAGTTATACAAAGAATTTACTGTGTCTGTTCCAGCAGAAAAGATGCTCTACATTTTAAACCCCAAAACGCTATTACCAAAACTAGAGTTAGTCGATAAGATACCCACGGTCATGTACAGCATATAATCTCCTCTTTTCTCTCTTGGTGTTTAAAGAAATTTATCTTAAAATGTATCCTTGTCTGCGGATGCTCGATTTACCCAGAGGGCAAACCACTGCCGAGCCTTCAGGTCTGATACAAACTGAAGCTCCGAGCTATCATCCACAAAGACATCTCACCACACTGCTTCAATTATTGAATGAATGATTAGTTTAATTAAGAAAAAACAAGGAAGGGAAAAATGTCAGTGGCATTAGCAGTTTACTTCAACAATAATTTTTACTGTAGCAGAGAGTTTAACAACATTTGACCTCATGAGGCTCAATCTTTAAGAAAAGAAAAAGATGTGTACAACATTTTCATGTTTATGAAATAAATAATAACGATTAATTACAACCTCTAACCCCCTTATTCTGTTTTTGATTCTTTAGTCTCCACCGAAGGGTGCCACCATCCCCTATCGACCGAGCCCCTCACCAGCCGCCCTCCTCATCGCAGGGAACCAGGTAAACAAATAAGATTTTACCGCATTACTTGGAAAGCAAATGTGGGTCAATCTGATAAAACATGCAATTGATTCCTTTCCCATTGCCAGTGGAGGATTTTGCTCTTCTGCTCTCCTGCTGTCCCACAGTGGGACATGCTCGATATCAACGCACCAGAAACCAATGCGGAACCAGTGTTGCAAAGAAGAATATTGCTGTTGTATGTTGTTCCCAAAATGTAAAAAACGTACACGTAAAGTACACAAACTGTAATGGATATTTACGCACAAACGCCCGGAGGTTCAATGCGCGTCACAAAGTCCTGCTAGAACACGTTCAGCGTCTTGAATGCCAAAATGAAGAAGTCATTTGTTTTATCAGGTGTCATGTTTTCATCCTTGTTGATCGGAAACAAGAACCGGTTAAAACACATCCCGACTGTTTGCATTCCCATTGCAGACAAAATCCAGATGTTAGTGGGTTTTTCAGTGGAAAAAGGGCTTTTCAAACTGTAGGGTGAGGCCCCCTGTAGGAACATAAAAGCTTTACAGGGGGTTAGGAGTTATGGGGGGGGCAGAATGGGACAAATTTGACCTGCTGGAATTCAGATTCATGCTTCATGCGCCATGGCTGCCTGTTGAAAATTTTATGGTAACTCATCCTATTTTTGTAGAGATATTTTTGTCCGCACCAAAGTGGTGCATCGACTGGCAGCTAAAACATTTGAGAACCACTGGATTAGTGTTTGGAGGTGACACCCTTCACCTTCACAACTTACTTAAAGGTCCAAACGGTTATTTGAGAGGGATCTGAGGAGGCATTGTCAATAATCAAATGTCTCCTCGGAGTCATGGCGAGCCCCTGTGATGAAACAAGACTCGTGTAGGTGCTCCTCAGTGGGGGATCGGGTGATTTGTGTCTGTGTGTGTGTGTGTGTAAGAGAGAGAGAGAGAGAGGCTAGGGTTGAGTGCTATAGTTCCCTCTGTTTGAGAGGGGACAGATATCCAGCCTCCTATGGAGCAGGTCACAAGATTAGCAAGTGGGACTGGAGACCTGCCGTCTCCTCTGGCTGCAGCAGCACCCAGATACTCTGCATAGCTGTCAGCAGTCCTGACAGTGTTTGTGCTGCCTCAGACTCTGGTCAATGTCTGGAATGGCCTTTTTTTTTTTGTTGATATCCCTCATAATAGGCTATCAAATTAAACCTGGGGCGAGTTTCTGGTCACCGGGAGATGGCTTTAACGAAGGCGGCACGGGGATAAGGGATGTTTGTGCAATTTGTCAGAGGGTGAAAATGAAGTGGAATGGGAAAGGGCCTGCAGATGAGTCATAGCCCATAAGCTTGTTAGGTGTGTTAAAGTGTCAGAAAATGCAGCTCGGACCAAATTTGATCTGAAGTGACGCCCTGAAAAAGACGACATTGGAGGTTTTCATTTATTATTTTCACATCAAGTTTATCATGGAAGGCTTTAGCTGATAAATACACACTAATCATCAATGTCAATAAAATATTTCGGTAATGAAGAACATATTTCATTCTCTCCTGTGTTTCTGTGTGTTTGTAGGTGTTTGATGCATCAGAATATGCCCCCCACCCTATGTACTCAGTCGCCCAAGGTGGCATGGACCTCCAGCAGGTAACTGACAATAATTATTCATGTTAAGTCTCTGTTCTTCAGCTTTCACGCTTCTAACCCTAGCCCTTAAAATGTCCTGAGTTTTCAGGGCTGTGAGGATTTGAGTGGCGAGTGAGGGCAGGCGGTCGTGTCCAAATATACACAGTCCATCATCTGGCATGAGGCATTAGCAACAACAGCTGAGCGTAAGCTGCGGCTATTGTTCTAGCCTGTCATAAGAGCTATAACCTCGCCCGAAACACGACGCCATCACACCACCACCACCGCCGCAGCTCTGCCGTCTCTTTTTTAGTCCTGTCTCGCTCTGCACCAGAAACATTTGGGCTTCAGGAGAATTCCTCCCATGACAGCAATAGCCGACACTGTCATGATATCAGAATGGACACAGCAGCGTCTGATAAATCAGGCCGAGATTACAAAGGGAATGTAATTGTGGGTAACGATATGTAAATAGTTCCAAAGCTTGAGATCACTCGAGCCGTAAAAGAGCTGGATTATTGCTGCTAATTGTTGTTGTTTGTGTGTTTTCCTTTTATAAAAACAGCTCTAATGCAGTGATACAAGAGCTGAGCCCCCTCCCACACACTTTACGACCCTACAGGATGCTGGTAATAGTAGCCAGACTGTTGGCGTCAGGCAGACCCGAGTTAAGCTAAGTGCTGTCTGCTCAAACCAATGAGTGTAACGACGGAGAGCTGCACAGACTCCACCCTCACTCATTACTGTGGATAGATATTAGAATTTCACATAATTAAATCATAAACCATGTTTTTTTGTGGAGAATAAAAAGATTTTAGGCAGCTTCCACTATCATTTTTTACATTGTGAGCAGGCAGAAGGCAGGATATCACAAATGATCTTTTACAGCGCCCAACAAGAATACATACTATTAGAAAATCGGTTTACCTTAATTACCTTAATAAGGAAATGCACATTTACCCCATGAAATTTCCTTTGGTTTTGAGACACAGTATTTGAGTTTTTAGACGACTGTTGGCGCCTTGATATGACGGACAGGAAGGGAATTTTTTTAAATAATATAATAATATATATTATAATATTATTGTTCAGGCATAGGCTGTAGAACATGGACAAATAATTATTTGGTGTTATAACAATGATTAAATTCTCATTTATGTATTTTCTCAACTTCATCAAAAGCAGCAGCAGTTTGTTGTAAAAGGGGAATTCACCACTTCAGTCCTTTTAAACATATTGAGATTTTAACCAGGTCAGAAGGGAAAAATTTAAAACGAGCTATAAATAGTTTGACACACACAGCACTGGAGTCTGGGTATAAGCCCCTCTTAAACATATGGGTTAAAATAAAATCTAACAGTTGTGAGTACCTCACAAAACTGTGTCGGTTCCTCAGGATGTTCCACCAACAATTTTCCCTGATCAAACAGTCCCACTGTCACATTGAGGTCTGTGTAGAATTCAAAGTAACAGGGACAGAGATGTTGAATCATTTATTTGTCATCGATGCTGTGACAAAATTCCCCTGACTATTTGGGCGAAAGGCAGAAACCTGAGACAAGAATTTTCCAACTGCGGCCAATTAAAACCATAACTACGACATCTGCATCGACACAGACGTCTGTGCACATGAGAAAATATGGTTATTCTTTGTCTGTATGCGTTTGGGGCTGAACTATAAAAACTGATTTAACTTATTCTGGAAAAGAAAAGCAGGTATCGACAGTGAAGCACTTCCATTAAGAGGCTGCGGATTTATTGCCTACGTGTAATGTTTTATTACTGTAATTTGCCTAATGCAGGACGCTCTCTTCCAGGCCTACACTTTGCAAAACCAATACGGCATTCCACACTCAGAGGTACGACCATGTGTAGATATGTTATAATTCAATATTAAATTAATGCTTTATACTTTATACAATGAATTTAAGTATTTTTTTCTCTTTTTCTTTTTTACAGCTGGCCAAGCTACATCAGCTGTCAATGCAGCAAGGCCTGAGTCCTATGGCTCAGCCGGCTTCGACTATCATACCCGGTATGTACGGGAGTAGTATCAGTAAGTATTTGCTCTAACTTGTAAAGTTCATGGTTATGTTTAAAAATGCTTTAAGTAAAATTATCAAACTCAAACAGTATCTTTGCGTTGCTGCTTTATCTGTACCTTGTCAAAGATGTGCTACCTGCCTTCAGATGTGAGGAATAGCGCTCGCTGTCATGAGCGGCTCTGATTATGGGGTGGTGTCACTGAGGCAGGAGTAGAAGAGGCTTTATAGCTCTCTCATATCTCCCGGTCTTGGAGCGAAGCTATTACATGAAATGATACGTTCCACAGAGTCGCAGAACTGGGAGAAAGAAAAGAGTGAGAGCTGTGTTAAACATCAGTCCATTAAAATGGAAATTACTGTAACAGCTTCACTGTATCTGGCAGTTCTCCACTGAAAGGTTTTTTTTCTTCCCAGTATGACAGTGGCAGATTGTGTGGCCTCACTAAGTAAAGGAGAGGAAGAAATATCTGACTTGTCCATTTTATTCGGTTGTTGCTTGTGTTTTCTCTTCTCAGGGATGGACACGAACTCTCACACGTCTCAGGAGCTGCTTATTCCCAATGATGTAAGAAAAAAAGAAACTCATAACTTGAGAGTTTTCTGTCTTTATGATGTTTGTTTGGTCCCACGTGAGCCGCGAGAAAAACAACAGGAACGTCAGCGCTCATCTCTGCACGTACACCGCATCTCTGCAGCAGGTGACTTCAGATGCAGATGCTGCAAAGTCATCTGCTGTGACTTCAAAAGAGACGAGAGACATGTTGGCAACCCGCTCATTACCCTCATTATTCTAACCTCCGACTAACCCAAGGTTAAAGGGATTTTGAGCTGATATAGATCCTTTTGCATTATTGTCTGGGCTGCAGTTGCAGTGCCTCAGAGTGAGTCCCACGAGTGCTCAGTAAATCCTCTCATGTTCCCTGACCTACTTAGAAGCTGTCTGCTGTCAAAACAGCCAATAAGAAAACAGACAAAGATCCTTTCCCTCTTCACTTAGCCCTCGCCGGGGTTTGAAGAAACGACGTCGCAATCTCAGGGCAGAATGCGTAGATTCACTTCTTCACAATAAAGTCAGACCGCATTTCCCTGCATATGATCTCTGTGAGATTAACACATGGTGAGCATCTGTTTATTAATCGCAGTAATTTCCCTCTTTTTGAATTTCATTTAGAAGTATAATAACGAAAGCTCAGTTATGAAGCCAAATTCATAATGAAGCTATTTGTAATTAATGATTTCATAGCAGCAGCTTTGATATCTGGTGTAATAACCGAACCACAATCCTTCAAAAGAGCGACATGCTGAAGATTCAGACGATTCAAAGCTACAGCTGCTGGTTTTCTGTGTTAATGTGAACAAATGAAAAGACCAAAACTAACAAAGCGTTCCTTAAGCTCATTAAATCCTTCTGAAGATTTAACTTTTCAAAATGTAATTGTTTGAAAATGCTCAGTAATTTCCTAAAACAGCTGGGCATTGTATTCTCTAGCAGACAGGAGCTGATTGTGCAATTGTCGGGGACTATTTTCAACTGCGGAGGGATACGCACTCAAAGTATTTATTGCAGCAAGATAGTATTCATGGGAGTGCCTCAGAAATACTCTACAGCGGCCATGTTGGGTGATAAAGGGGCATCATTCAGTTTATGGAAAATATTAGAGGTCTGTGTCAGAGAGGAATAAACTACAACATATCAGGGCTGAGCTTCATACTCAATACTTGTTAGTAGGATCAGTTCATTGTTGTCATGGGATTTATGAACAATAAGAAAAAATAGAACAATGTAGGACAAACACAGTGTGACTCTCAAATGTGTAGTTTGTATTTAAGTTATATCTGCAGAGACAATACATTAATGTCTCTTTGTTTTACAATAGAAATAAGACAAAAGCACAAGTGTTGATTACTCAAGGCTTCACTCAGCTCTACAGGATATATCCGCCACAACCGTACAACATTTCTGAAATGCCCGAAGGCTTTTTTTTCTCCTCCCAAGTAAAGCCCCACATGGCGAGTGGCACAATGCATCAGAGGAATGAGGGAGTCCAGTGCTATACGTGACAGGGACAGCTGTAAGCTCCAGCCATTGTTCCACAAGAGATGACTTGTAGCCATGACTGAGCCTCCTCAGCCCTCCATCCCCCCCTCAGGCTGGCCACACTCAACGACTGTACAATCCCGCTCTGTGCTCTCTCTCTCACACACACACACACACACACACACACACACACACACACACACACACACACACACACACACACACACACACACACACAGATGCATTGAGGAACTGCTTACACCCAGTCAGCAGGATGTACTGTAATACTGCGCAAAGGAAGATTTAGCCAGAAGAAAAATGGCTGCACCCTCACCATCCCATCCTTCTTCCTGTGTCCTTTCAAATGACTGCCTCAGCAGGAACTCAACAATATATAGGCCACTTATAGTTGACGACCAGCAGCACCGTGCAGTGTTACCGTTATTTGAATGCTTAGGAAGAAATAATCACTTGGGGCGAGCACACGCCCGGTGTCTCCTGTGTCATTTATTTAGCTCTCGTAGCATTTTAAAAGTGTTGTTTCAGGTTGTTTGCGTTTTTTTTTAGGTTGTTCATACTGGAATGCTTTTGAATGAGGTCATGCTCGCCAAAGTGGGCGAGGGGTTGACAGCTGGTATCCATTGACAGCTGGTGTAAAAGGCCAGAGGCCAGTGGGGAGTCTTGGTCCCAGTGGGGTAGAGACGTTATCAGTGATTCGAGGGGCTGTCCTGGCCATTGTCTCATGAGATGCGAGTTGCTCTTTAGGCTTCAAGCTGTCTCCCACCCAACACACACACACACACACACACACATACCACACACATACTGAGACGCACCTCTACCCCACCCCCAGAATAAACTGCTGAGCCAATAATAGCCAGGCGGACCAACCAGGTCGCGGTGTGACAAATCAGACATTGTAGAACAGGCTGCTTACTTCTCAGGAAAGGAATGTGAAATGCAGGGACAAGTGCAGCAAGAACACTGTGTGTGTTAGTGTGTGTTTGTGTGTGTGTGTGTGTGTGTGTTCGCATGCGCCTTGTGTATTTCTACCTCCATGTCAGCTGCTGTTAAGCTGCCAATACACACAGACTACAAGTACTTAATCACTGTCTGTCCTGTTCACTATATATCTGGCAGCGTAACCATGTCACTGAGCCCTGACACCCCGCACTTGAGCTAATACGCAGCCTCCAGCTCTCGGCCTGTTAAATATCTATTGTCACTAATAGCTGAGGGTCCAGGTTGGTTAATAGAAGCAGAGAAAAAGTGATAATGTATGTGGGGATGCAATAAAAACTTGTGTCTCTGTCTAATCTCCTCTTGGTATAGTGAGAACGCTGCAGCCAATGGGACTGTACGTTATATATTTGAGTTATTTTCCCATTATGTTTTCCATTAGCGCAGAGATGCATCTGGCTGGCATGTGTTTGGGAAGTGATTTGTTTGGGAAGTCATCACCACACCAAGGAATCAATAACCTTTTAGCCACTCAGATTAATGACAGGCAAATGTGCCGTCTCTCGTCTCTTTTACCGGTGCACACGCAGTAGCAATTAAGGGAGACTCTTGGGGGGAAAAGTGCTTTTGACATGCATGATGGATGACCAATCCACTGCAGACAAACAGTCTTACTGCAATATTTGAAGTGGTCTGCATGAAGTCAGCTCGACTACACGCCCTTTTTTTTAAATTTTTTATGGGTCGTAGTGTTTTTTTAAGGCCCTTATCAGAATCTCTTCCATCAGCATAACAGATCCAGCTCTGACAAAAAGCTCAATTCAGTCAAATGATTTATTGAAGCCTCCGCTCATAAAGCGTTTCCTCTGCTCCTTCAACGCGTCAGTGAAACTGACCGATCTTCCTCACCTCTGTTCTCTTCCTGCAGCTGATCGGCTCCATCATCGGCCGTCAGGGCACTAAGATCAACGAGATCAGGCAGGTGTCAGGAGCGCAGATCAAGATCGGCAGCCAGCTGGACGGGACAAGTGACCGCCATGTCACTATCACAGGAACGCCGGTCAACATCAACCTGGCCCAGTACCTCATTACCTCCTGGTGAGACCCAGCAGCACGTACAGCCGTCTAATGAGTCAACACAGGGAGAAGTGGTTTCTCGGGGTCAAAGGTCATGCTATGATATGATAAGCAGTAATGAGGCTTAGTTCTTGTGCAGCCGTTAATTGGCCTTGTGGGAATAAGTAAACATGTGGTTGTATTGTATGACGTAGTAAAGGTTTGGAATTCAGTATTTTTGCAGTGTGGCTCTGAATATAAATTTTCTTTGTCCTTATTTTTTATGAATCTTTCTAAAATATAAAGAATATTGTGCAACACAAGCCGAAATGTGGCAGTAACTCTATTTACGACCTTGAGTTAAGATCTGACTCCAACAACACTGTCAGGCAATGGTGCTTTTTTTAATTCCACAAACTCTTCTCCTTATCAAATCCTGTTGCCTATATTACCCACAATGCAACCTGTCCACCGACCGTGTAGTGGTACATTCGAAACTCACTTTTTAATCCAAATCCACACCGTGTTTTTGACTTTCTGATTATTAGTCTTCAAACCCCAAACAACACTGACTCAAGTTGTGTCAGATTTCACCCACAAGTCTGCACCAACAGAGGATTTAGAAGTTTTTCTTCTCAACAAGAACATTAATCGACTTTACAGTAAACAGTAATCGACTGCACTCAGTGGACCGCGTATCTCCGCCAAGGCCCAACAGTCCCCATAAACTCTACAAATTTTGAAGACACATATTAACTGCTGATTACCCTATAGCCTTATTTGTTACCACACAGAGGCGGAAAATCACCATCATGAAGATCCATGAATTATTTCGGGGGAAATCAGTGAAAATGTCATAAAAACACCTCACGTCACAATAAAACTCCTGAATCAATGTCCCATCCCTCCACCAGGTTTCGTGAAAATCCATTCAGTAGTTTTTGTGTATTTCAGTCAACAAAGTAGTTCCACTTTAATAATTTTCCACAACCTCCCCTCAGTGTTGCAGCAACAGTATAATCCACTAATCTTCATTTTCTCCCCTGTCTCTGTCTCCTCCTCCCCCCCCCCCTCCTCCTATCTCTGCCCTCATAGTTTAGAGACAGCCAAATCCACAGCCCAGGCAGCCACCATGGCATCTCCGGTCGACCTCAACATGGCCTTCACCCAGCCAGCCTCCCCAGCTGCCTCCCCCACTCCCACCCTGGCCACTATGGGCGGCCTGACCCCGGCTCATATGCTGGGCTCCCCGTACGGAGCCATGCCCCTCTCCGGCCTGCTGGGGGTGAAGTCTGTCCCCTTCCTGACTCTGTCCAGCCCCGCCCCCAACACTGCAGCACCCTCCCACTCGGCTCTGGCCGCCTACACCGCCAAAATCTCCTCAGCCAACTGCATCAAAAAGCCCGAGAGACAGAAGTTCGCTCCCTACTGATGTAGCCTCGGCGTCTCTCGAGTCCTGCAGAGACGGACGAAGGACGGCCCGAGCAGTGTTCTTCCACAAACGCCTGATGTAGCCATATCCGCCGGCAGAGATGCTCTTGACTTTTATTCTGTGATGCACCAACAGAGAAGAGACCAATGGAGATGTGGACAAAGCTATTAAAACAGTTATTTACGGTTATAGATAATTTGTGAGTTCCCCATGAATTGATGGACTGCTTTCATCGTCACCTCATCCCTGATATTGATCACACACACACACACACAAAAAAAAAATAAAGGGCTGGAACCTCACCTGAGAGACACATGTTTAAATGAGAGTTTTGACATGTGTGTCTCAAGTTAGATAATCAGCTGTGAGTATTTATCCTTCAATAAATTTGTAAATTATACTCAGATGACAAATGCTCTACTGTACGATGCTTTTATACAATGTCTATGTTTGCCTCATAAAGTTTTTAAGAAAATTTGTAAATGTCTTGGGGGGAGGGGGGGGGATTTTTTTTTAATAATCTGTGCTATGGTACTGTACTTTACTGTTCAGTGTTATGTTCTTTTTTGTTGGATTTTCTTTTGAATGAGCGACTTGATTAATCTTTATTTATTAGTATTGTTTCCTTTATTAAAAGTCTTTGTTTCCTGACATGGTGGATGCATCGTCTCCAAGTTTATGTCTTTTTTTTTCTTCTTGCATCACAGGGATTTAACACTAAAATCTAAAATCTGTGATAAATGTAGCACACACACATTCAGGAGGACACAGCCTTAACAACGACATCCAGGTTATTTTTGTTTCCCCTCCAAACACAGTCTGGATGACAGCTTCTCATTCGGTTTGCCAGAATTTATGAGGGCTGCTTTTCCCATCCCTGTGCTCCTGTGCCCCGAACAATAACTGCAGAATGAGACGGTGCAACTCGGGGAAGAGACAGGAGCTCTGCCCACATGCCGAGCAATAATGCAGCGACATGCAAGTGAGTGTTGCACAAACAAGAGTAGATACTGAATCACACGCACGCTGCTCTGTGTGGAGAGCGCATTGTTATATACTGAAATCAATCCCTTTCAAGTCCCTCAGGACAAAACACAAGCTTTCTGAGGAAGAAATAGAAGAAGACGCTAACAGAGAGAGAGAGAGAGAAGTGGAAAAAATTAGAAGAGCCATAGTGATGCTGCAAAAATAAAAATTCAGTATCTGCATCAGCATGCAGCGCAGCATCATCATCATCCTCTGGAGAGGCAGCACGGATCCTTTCATCCCAGCTCTTCTGTTTTTTTGTTTTTTTTTATTCCTGTGACTGCATCATGGATATGCAACACACAGAGAGCATCGTCCTCATCGGTGCCAAAGACGTTCACTTCCAGAGGCGGACAGACACAGCCCACGCCTGCAATGTCACTGTTATTCAGCTGAAGTCTTCCACAGCCTGGAAATTCTTGATTTTCTTTTGGCATTTTCTATGTATCTGTCTCTCCACCGGCCTTTGGACATGTCTATCTGTCTCTCTGTCTAGCTTGGTCTGACATATCGCTTTAGTTTGATTTTGTTCATAGCTTTTTTTTTGTTCCCTTCTTTCCACTCATCCCTCTTCTCATGATTACCTTGAACTAAAGCTCTTTCAAACGTTAGAATCTTGTGAATCTAGTCTCATCAGGTCACTTGTGCCATCTGTAGGCCACACACCATGCCTCAGTCATTATGTTCATGATATATGAAGAAAGATGTGTTAATTCTGCCGGCTGTATTTATTTGTAAAAAGCTTTTGAGGGTTTTCTTTCATTATTCGCATAAATAAAACTTAATCTCCAGTCGCACGTCAGATGAAATATACACAAACACATGGATTTACATTTGAATATCAAAGTGCGATGTCAGTGACAGAGTTGAGCTTGAGTTGGTGCAGAGCAGGGACCAGAGCTGTCACTGCAGCTGAAGAGTTTGTCTTCTCTTTTCATGTGCGGTGGAGCCACTGGGATCGTGTGTCATGTTACACACACGCACGCATGCATGCACGCACACACGCACGCACATGCACAAACACACACCACTCAATATTCCTTTTTTATCTGTTATGTGCTTGTGAAGATAAATATATGTGAAGCTTGAATGTTTTGAAAAATAATCATAATTTTTTTTGTCTGTCTATAGTTATGAGGATACACAATTTTAATTATTCAATTGCTTATTTTTCAAGTTTGCTTATCTATTTTTACATTTTTAGGTTTCTTTTATCCCTAACCTACTCTATACCTAATTCTAAAACCAAGTGTAAACCTTTAAAAAGCTCTGTGAAGTTGTGACGACATAACAAATGGTTTGTAACAAAAAATTGGTCTTCACAACCACAGAAAGACGTGTGCACATGTGAAGTTGTGAGGACACTGATTGACATAATGCATTCCCTAGCCCCTTACCCAAACCTAAACCATCACAACTAAATGCTTAACACTTACCCTAACACTTACCCTAACCCTAACCCTAAAACCAAGTCTTACCTCTCAAAAAGGCCTTTGAATTTGTGAAGACCAATCAAAATGTCCTCACAATGAGGATTTTGAACCAAAATTAGCCTCATAACAATAGATAGACAGGAACACACACACACATTTTATATTTGGGTGGTACAGTCATTGAATTGAATTAATTCCCTACCTATTACCTTAACCATGTCAATTAAATGCCTAATTCTAACCCATATCCTGATCCTAACCTAAACCTATTATTAACCTGGACAACCTGAAACATTAAACCATTAAAGCAGCATTTTGAAGGTGGGTCACAGTCAAAATGTCCTGAACCAATAAGACACAGGTACACACACACCCACACCCACACCCACACCCACACATATACACACACACGCACACAAACACATTACTGCATTTTCACCACTTTGGTATCACAGTCTTGTAATTCCATGACAGACAGCGCCCTCTACTGTCGACGCCGCACACTGCTCCACCAATCACAGCCCAGCAAAGGTAAGGAGGAGGGAGTTCGAGCTGATAAAAGATTGTCTTTAATGTTTGGCATTGTTAATGAATTCCATACCACAGCAGTTATGGGAGTAGGAAAACCACTTTTACAACCAAACACTGTTTGATCATGCTAACACCATATGTACAGGAAAGCACATTGAAAAGTGTATAAAGTATTTATATGAGAAGACTCAAAGTCAAGAACGGTGGAGACAGCCACAGTCTAATGGATTTGTCCTTTTTCAAACACTGATTATAGATATTTATCAATTACATTGATCTCTGGAGTACATGTATATACACAAAACAATGGTAAACCTTTTTGGGGTGTCTGCAATAATTCTCAAAAATATTTCACAATACTGCCGTATGTACAATAACAGAATTTACATTGAAAACTCTATTGTACGCATATTTTGAGCATCACTTCAGTCACCAGTTATCCTCAGTGCCATCAAGCTCACAAGAGATACTCACATACTGTATATATCTAACCTCAGGTTCATCTCCATACAAAGTACAGCTGCAGTACCTGGGCCTTCTGTCTCGGTCTGAAATATGTTCACACAACTGATGATCTCACATACAAAAATAGATTGTTGTCTAGTCAGCTGACAACTTGATGTACAGTAACACAAAGCATCCACCTGCAAAAAAACAAACAAAAAAAACAACCAGGAAAACAAGTAATTGTTAAAATATTAGCTATATCCTTCCACCCTCACTACGTCTCAATAAACAGCGCTGTTCCTCCTCTCCACGTAACGTGAACCTCCCTCTGAAGTCCGGGCCTCAACGATCTTCTTAAACACGTCATCAATTTTCGCACACATCGAGAAAGAGCCGCAGGCAGAATAAGAAATATTAGCGCAACAAACCAAACAACAATCTGAAACCAAAGCGGGATGAAACCATACGAAAACATCACTACTTGTAGGTAGATATCTTTTTTTTTCCCCTTCAGGAGGTACAGCGGACAGAATGAGAAGGAGAGCAGGCCGTCGCTAAATGAACATCTCACAGTCTGGATGAGGGGGTCAAACTGCATTTGAGTGCACTTAAGGCAGGTAGGCAATTCCAACGCTGTCTGAGTGGGCCCCTCCACCGGCCACTCAGCGGGACAGGCTCTAGACAGTGTCATCAGATGCCAGTGCAACTGTCCAGGCTCAGCCCTCACTGCTTAGCATGGTCTGACAACCATACAGAGAAGGAGAAGATGGAAGGGAAATGAAGAGAGAGAGAGAGAGAACAGTACTGGTGTTAGAGTCCAGCAGGTGGTTGAGGTGTGAAGTGGAGAGTCCTCGTAGGGACCTGCCTGTCATTGTCCTACCCTCCCCATCAGTCCGCTTTGACGCTCTCATTCCCCCCTCAAGATATCTTTGTCACACAAAAGAGACAAATAGAGACTTCTTCAACATAGACTCAACTTAAAGCACTTAAAACGAAAAACCAGGATTGCAGCTTGTGCAATACGAATAGAACATCTCATCTGAATACATTCACGTAGGTTTCCGTACACGCGGTACGGACAGGAAATCGTCAGTCTGCCGTCGACTGAAGTTCGTATCCCTTGAGAAGCCGGTCCATGAGGAGAGAGTCCAACCCTAGAGACCTGCTGTGTATGACAGCCCAGCAGCAACACGTATTACAGTGCGCCATTTGATATGATTCACTATTAAGGAGCACTTAACAGTGTTTTGAAAAACATAATGGACTTAAGCCTTTGAAAACACTATAATGTAGCAAATTTATCAAAATAAGAATATCGTATATATGAAGCATTTAAAGCAGAGAAGTCACTTCACTGTGAATAATAACCTGTCGTTGTGAAAATGACGTGAAAAGCAGAAATCGAGGGAGTTCAGAGCTTATACTGCACCTGGTTGGTTCTGATCATCATATTTCACAAAACTGTTGCTGTATTATTTCTCAAATGAAAAAAAACAAAACATGCTCACAGACGAGTTGTACAGTCGTGTACAATCAATATCAAATGTTTGAACAAAGTTAATCTGTCTCGTTCAGCTGATCATTTTCTTCAAATCATTTCTGAGAGGCCACACGGAGCAGTGGTCGAGCCTCAGACTGTGGATTCATCGAGGTTCACTCCTTTGTTTTTTTTTTCTTTCACGTGCACTGGAATTAAAACACAGAGCGAGAAGCGTTGACTGAACACACAGATTCATGCCGGACTCTTTTCTGGAACTGCTCCTTTAACTCAGTGCAGATGAAGAGAGAAAAAACGACAAGGAGTAAAAAGCTCTGACTGAAATCAAAGTGGAGCCTCCTCCTCCTCATCACTGCGTCTCCTCGTGCTCCTCGCTGATGCACTGCTCCCAGGCGTGTTTGCCCTGGTCCTCTCTGTGGCCGTGTGGCGAGTGGAAGATCCTGCGGGGCAGCGGGATGGGCTGGGGGGGCAGCTCCTCCTCTGGGATGCAGCCCTCCCTCAGGTAGGGTTTGGGCGGCACAGCTGGGGGCTGAGGCCGGCGGTAAGGGATGTGGTGAGGGCCGTGGGTGGGAGCGTGGTGGTGAGGCGGCGGCCCGTGGGAATGGCTGTCCAGCCCCGGGTGGGCGTGAGCGTGAGGGTGTGGGTGGTTGTGCGGGTGAGAGGAAGGGCTGCGGTAATGGAAGGGGCGCACCGGGTCCACGGAGTCGATTTCTGGCCCGCCGTAGTGGATGTGCAGGTAGGGAGAGGCCAGGTACTCGTCCGGCGGGGACCACAGGTGGCTGGGAAGAGGCTCCAAGGCGTCGTTCCGGATGGGGCCAGGGTCTGGATACTGACCTCCGTAGTTACTCTCACTCAGGGAGGAAACGCCGCTGCTGGCGCTGCCTGACAGGGTGGAGTTACTGCCCCCCAGAGCTGACTGAGGGCTGGTGGGGGAGCCGGGGATCGGATGCAGAGGAGACTGGCGACAGAGATAAAGAGACAGTGAGCATCATGGGAGTCTTTATTTTGAGTTACAGTCGAGGCAGAGACTCCAACAACCTGAATTTCAACCTGACTCATGCTGCCTTCACATGCTGTCAGAAATATTGGAATTCTCTTCAAGTAAAAGAAGATAGAGAGTCAGCAGCTGCTTCATCTTTCACGCTTCAAACATTGAAAATTGCTTTGTAATTATGACTTGGCTGGTGTCGACACTCAATCACAGGCACTTTGGGATGAGTCGTTTAACTTGCAATGGTGTGTATATATAATAAATTGACTGTAAATTAAGACAAAGTGCTGATAATTTGAGAAAGAGGAGCAAGAAGAAAACGAGAAGAAGGAGGAAGACAATTAAGGAGAAATACAGAGAGAGCCAGTTTGACTGTTAACAAAATTCAGTCCAGACGAGCAATTAAAACACGAACACAGCAAAAAACTAAATAAATCTAAAAAGCAGTTGACGAGATGAACTTTTCAACAATTGCCTCCACAAAACTGACGAAGCAACTCATATGTGGAATATATTGACTACAAAAAGTTGCTAAATAGCAGTTTTATCAATATTTGAATGTGTTATTGAACCCTACATATATTTTAAATTCATTTTAGATTACTGAAAAATAATAACTTAATAAAAACATGTACACTTACTTAAAATGTACATCTTAATTTAGATACATTTATTTTGTGCAACCACTTGACATAATAAAATTTGGTAAATTCAACGTAACAAGATGTTTCTCACGCACCTTTCGTAGAGAACGGACAGGCAGGGCGGGGGGAGGCTCGCTGTTCTGGTGGTGGTACGCATCACAGTGCATCAGGAAGTGTCCTGCAAGAAGACGTCAAAGTCATACGAGCGAAGAGAAGATCTCAAAGCCTGTTTGAAATGAAAGTACATGTTCTGAACCCTGACGATTAAGTGAAAAGATGAAAGTACCTGGTGGGAAGGACCTGGGTGGGACAGGGGGCATGATTACCCCTCCAGTAGAGCCTGGCATGTAGGACATCTGCTCCCTGTTCTCTCCATCTAGACTCCAGCTGCTGGCAGCATTGGGAAAGACTGGAGGGGGAACATACAAGTAAATCAACACATACTGTGATAGGAAGATCTTTTTTTAACATGTGTGTGGGTGTGTGTTACCTTTCTCTGGCAGGTTCATGTGAGGATCAGCACACGGCTTACAGGGGCTGACTTGCTGAAGTAAGGCACGCTGCATGTGGTTGTTCTGAGAAAATAAAGTACAGTTAATAATCCAAAGCAGGTTAATATGTTTAAATGCCAATCTGTACAGTTTGCGGTTGTGTCTCACCTGTCCGTTCTCGGCCATGTTGAAGTACATGGCGTTGTTGACCCTCTCACGATGAGACGGCAACAGTATCATCACCTCTCGGTTGTGTTTGGCCTTATCTGGTAGAGATGGAGAGCCTGGATGGAGAAGAGACTCATGTTGTACGGATGATTCATGAGAAATCTGTGAAGGATCTTTTTTAATTTGTGCTCCCCTTAACTCCCCTTATTGGTAAAACATGCAAGAAGAAATAGAATATACGCAGACACAGAAATATTGTCGTTGGTCCCAATGATCATTTCAGTCTCTGTCTCCGTGTCCGGTGTGACTCTGTGCAGCTGCGTTACTCACCTCTGGCACTCGAGGGAGCCGAGGTAATAATCTGAGAAGAGTTGGAGCGGATGGAGCTCAGGCTGGAGGAGGAGGGGCTCGGCTGCAAAACAGAAAGTACGCTAAATATAACAAAAGCCATTAAAGCACTGATCTGGAAAACAAAACATCTTTCTATCTTTCTCTTTTCATCTAGGGACAGAAAACTAGAGGTAAAGCGTCATGTACATTACAAAAGCAGCATTAATAACATGGTAACACTTTATTTGGGCTAATTTCTTGGAAACTTTCATTATAATTTTCTCGATCTTAAGTAATATTTAGCTGATTATTATAGTATACTGTATGTGCACTCTTAAATATATAGGATCTATTCATTAAACCTATACTGCATAGTTTTGTAGTGTTTCTTCTTGAATATAAGAAGTTGGTATTTAATAACTGTAGCACTCACCAGTTTCACCACGACCCTTAATACTTAGTATCAAATTAGTACAGAATTTTGCAGTAATTTACAGATAAATACCAGATATTATTTTAGGAAATTAAAAGGAAAGTTCCCTAAATATTAGATAGAAAATATAGCATGTATCCTATAAATGCAGTAATATACAATTAGCTATATCTTAAGTACTGTCTATATGTTTTACAAATACCAGTTTAAAGTGAGTTGCACTTGTCAACAATAATTTCCATTCCATCTATGTGTGTTTTTGTTCCAGGCCTTACCTGCATGTGTAGCCCCTCCTCTGGGTGCTCCCCCATCAGGCCGTCAGTCATTATGACGAGGTTTCCTGCCTCACTGGACGTGTGAGACGACAGGGAGGACGACGAGTGACGGATCGAACCCTGGAGGTTCAGGGGGCTGTGGACAGAGGCAGTGTAAGAAAAACATTTATCACTGCTGCAGGGGCGGTTGAGGTTCGGGCCGCCGTTGCAGATGTGCGTCTCTGTGTGGGACTGACCTGTGTCTGTGTAAGAGACGCACGCTCTCAGGGCTCATGTGGCTGTGGGAGGAGAGGATGCCTCGAGAAGAGTTGACCCCTTGACAGCCTGCGGTGCCAAATCGATCCACGCTGGGCACACCCTGCTGGGACCCAACCATATACTGCTCTGAATAACTACACTGCTCACACAGGCATTAGGGCACTTGCATGTAAACACACCGCAACCTTTGTATCATCACATCACATCTTACGTTCTGCAAACAGTTTTATGTACGTGAGCCAGGATTGAAAACAAAACACTGCTCAAAACTGAAAGATGAGAAACCTCAACCACAAGTACTTACATGGTGTAAACCTGTTCTCATCATGTGGAACTGATCTACCAGCTTTTTGTGCAGGGGACGCATTTCAGGATGCACCAGCTTCTCGTGAACCGCCAGTCCCACTCCGAGAATGTGCACCTGTTATAAAGTCAATAAAGATATTCACTCTGTTATCACGTGAGTCTGTTAAACCAGGGCTTCGTCGTATCATGAATGTGAAAAGCCGCGTCTGACCTGCTCTTGCATCAGATCCTTCAGATGTGTGATCCTCTCCGTGTCCTCTGGGTGACTGCTGATGTAGTCTTTGTCAAAGAACGCCTGGTGTAGAAGAGGGTGAGTCAAAGGATGACGATCACAGATTCATCATTTCTGTAGCTTTCACCCCCTCCTTCCCTCCCTCCCTCCCTCCTTCCCTCCCTCCCTCCCATTACCCTGTGACAGTACCTCCTGATATCTGGCGATGCCTCCGTTGACAGCGGCATCTATGACCCCGTTGAGGCACATGCTGAGTGGGTTGATGTTACCGTGATGCTGCCTGTGTTGGTACTGGCTGATCAGAGTCCGCAGCTCCTGGGTCTTATTCTCCACCACATAGATGGCGTTCTCCAGAGGGCTCACCTCCACCTGGACAAAAATACACATATTCAAACACAGCATTGAGAAAAGGGAAGGAAGTGTGTGTGTTTGTTTGTAAACTACACGTTAAAGAGAAAAGTTTATGTGCAATGTAAGATGATAGAATAAATAACTGTTCGAGCTCCTCACCACTTCTCTCCTTTCCACCTCCGCCCAGCGGGAGATCCCAGGCAGAGGACGTGAGAGAATCAGGGTCGTTCTCTCAATCCACAGACTCTGTTGAAGAGGCAGAGAACCACATCGTGCAGTTTACTATCAACCACATCCGGTAGTATCATGAAGATGGAGGTGCAGTGAAGAGCTGACTGTGTCCAACCATCCATAAATAACCAGAGCTGGGCAAAGAGATAACTCAGTGATGTAGCGTCACATCTAGTTCACTGGAGAGTTAAAGTTCTGATGTGGTTTGATTCCTAATGTGGGTCAGTGTGTCAGAGGGAAGTACAGCTCATGTCTGGTCCAAGTCTCTGAAGCCCTGCAGGTTGAATGGGTTTTTTCTGTTGGCTGTAGTCACACTAGAAAAACTGGGTGGAGGGAACAGAACAATGGAGGAGCACACTGACGAGGAATTATACTCTGAAACAAATCAGTCTGTAAATTCACAAACAGGAGAAGAATCCTCAACAATTCTAAAAACTGTTTTATCATTGAAATTAAATAAAATGTGCTTTACTTCTATTATTTCAAACCTTTTAAAAATGATTTGACAGCTTTGAGTCTTATATAATTATAATTAATATATAATTGTAGAGTGAATATCATTGTTGTAATGGGATGAATATCTAAAATCACAATAACAATGTTAAGATTTTAACATATTAGGGAATTTACCAGTTGGAGAGGATTTAATGGACCAAAGTCAACAAAGTCTGGAACTTAGTGGCGACATATGTGATTGTGACATGGCTTTACAGTTGATGTTTAGCGGACCTGATGCGGCTGTGACTGACAAACATCACAATCCCATGACAGTCAGTGGGTTGCTCATGTTGCCAGGCAACTGTCAAACCCACATATTCCTGATGAAGCTGTTTTTTTAGCGTTTAACTCTCAAAAAACAAATGCACCCAGATATTTCTTTACCAACTTCATCTTTTCCTCTTTAGTCATGAGGATTTAAATTTACAGACAAATACTTAAGATTTACAGAATTTAGATTTTAAAGGCATTTCTGCCTAAAAGCTGAATGTCCTCCACTGTGGCCACCAGGGGGTGTTACACCTGCTTACATCATCTGCAAGGCCAGATTAATCTAGACAAACAAATCTCTGCATGAATCAGCAGCAGTTCTTTGACAGTTTGGTCAACCTTGAGACTTTTTCTATTTTTACATTTTAATTTTAAAGTGTCCAAACTGTGAGGCAGCCGTGGACTGAAGGTGGCGCTGCTGGCTCACCGTACCCTGAATTCATTCTCGCGGTCCTTGGGCCCCTTGTGGAAAGGTCTGTCGTAGTGAAAGCGACAGACGTTGTTTATGCGGTAGAAGCTCTTGATCCTCTCCGGCACACGCTCCAGCTGAGGTACATCAGAGATGTCTGACACTGGAGTGACCGCGTAGATCTGCAAATCTAGAAAGAGAGAGTCAAGGAAGCGACAGAGAGACGAGTCCGCTCGCAGAGGAGGAGGATGGACGGTCAGAGGAAATGCTGACATCAAACTGGAAATCAAACTCTAAATTACAATCCATAATCACTGTACCCGATTATCTTTCGTAAATTCTAATATAGGCTTATAAGAAATTAATTTATCAAATTAATCATTAATCAAAACCAAGTAATCATTACATTTATATACTGTAGCCTAAATATATATATATATGTTGCATCAGGTGTAAATTGGTTAAAATGCCAAATATTCTTCTCAAATGCGCAGATTAGAAGTTTTCTATTTATGACACAAAAAACAACTTTGTCCAACTAACAGTCTTAACAGCCTAAATATACAATAATAAACATTATATGAAATTATAAATAAGTTATATTAAAAACAAACAACACATTAATTCATAATAGAAGAAACATAAACAAGCAAACTAAACAACTAGCCACAGTGACACAAGAAGGATACACTGAGCATCGCTCTGCAGGATGGTGTCGTCGGGTTGGTTAGGATGCTGCATGGCAATGGCTTGTGGGAACTCCCCCAGCATCCTCTGCTGGAAGTCCTCGAGCCGCTCATAGTCATAACCACGACAGACAAACTCCTTATTCTGCAGAGAGGAGACGATAACAAGAGGAGTTAGACAAGACGGACAGTGACAGGCAAAAGTCAGCAGAAATAAATACAAATCACAATCGTATAGAGAAATCATTTTGCACATTTATAACATCACTGATTTAAACTCAAATTTAGTAACTCGCAAAACCATGGCAACAAATAATGTAGATGTTTCCTGACGTCTTTATCACTTTGAACTGTTCCCAACGACTTGCACTTTTCTTAAATACTGTATAAATGTGTCTCCATAACTGTGTGAGCTGAGCTTTCAGTCCCACAAGGTCTGAGGAGTTCTGCCAAAAATAGGACGCTGCAAATCTCCGGAGAGTTTTTAAGTTAAGAAATAGAAGTTTATAGTCTGTCCAGGATGAAACAGGAAGCCAGTGAGGGGACCATAAAAGTTTTTATGTGGTTTAAATCTGTTCATCAATTTAGATTTGTAGCAGCTGCATCTTTCACCGCTACACAGTGGAAACAGCTTGTTGTTCAGATTAGATAAATACTTAAGTTAGAATTTTAGCATCTGACATTGTAGGAAATGGGTGAACAGAGGTGGAAGAAGAAGCTTCACTGATGCTGTTGATGTGTTTCTTGAATGTAAGAGTGGAGATAAATTGCGGATTATTTGAATTTTTTAACATTGTCACCCTTTTAATAATGAATAGATAGCGATGAAAATAAAATCAGGCACATTTAGGGGACTGATCTTAATGAGTGTGTGTAATTTAGTGTGATTCCAAGGGGACTGTTGGGCGTTAGGCTGAGGAATGAGCTCTACTGAGTGCCACTCTCATTTTTGACATCAATTTCCCATCCAGGCTGTCTGTCCTGCTGAAGCATGACTGAGCAGTGAGGCGGCGGCTGCTTCAGCAGAATCCAAACTGTGTCAGGACAGAGAAGAGGAAGACGAGCTTTTCGTAAGTCTTACCCTGAGGAAGAAAGGAAACTTCCTGCCGTAGAAACCCATTCGGAAAAACTCGGGTTCAATCCTCTGCTGTTCAATGATGTTGTCATAGTAGGCTGCCTCCATTTTCTGTCACAGAAGGAGAAATGCGCAGAAGAGTCACCGTGAATAATGACTCAGTCACACACGTAACTGAATCCTCTGCAATTTCTGGTGAGCGTGGGCGTGCACAGGTAAACAGGACATTGTGTTTGACGCAATACACACACACACACACACGCCATCATCACCAGAGGATGCTTGTTCGATAATAACGGCAGGAAGAGGAAGCGTGCAAGACTTCACTCACCCGAATCCAGCTGAGGCTCTGATAATCGTATAAAGTCTCGTACTGGAAAGCGAGCTCCCGGCAGAGAGAGATTCCATATTCCCAGCACTGCAGAGTCACATACAAATGAGATAAAGAGCAAATGGAAGAAATCAGTGAAGATCAATTTATCATCTACTATCAAGACAAATCATTATTTAAATAGCAAAGTTGGGAGAACTGGAAAACTTTGGCATTAAATGTTCCAGAAAATACACATTTATCTTAATTTTATCCATGTTAGAGCCTCTAATTTCTTTATCTATCTTTAGTAGGATTAGGATTAAGATACACATGTTTACAGTGAACAGTGTGATCACTGCACAGAAGCCAATATGATGTCTATGATGTGATATGAGGCTCTTTTTTCTTTCCAAGAGGTTGTGTGTGGATTAACATGCATCTCTATTCACTGCATTTTGAAAAGATGGTGTCATAAAAACACTAGTAACACAATTTGGGTTGAATTTCTTACTCAGTTAATCTTTATCTTTCATGGAAATAATCATTTGAAGGGTTAATATATGACATAAGGGGGAAAAACCTTTCCACTCTCACCTGAGTTAGTTGTTTCACTGATCCTGCGACAGTGCACGTTACGGCACTAGGTGGTATTGAGTCTGAGCATTCGTCATCGAGTGAGTCATTTGGTACTTTTAATTTGTATTTGTTGTGTTTTTTCAGGCTGCACAGATTCAAGCCTTTCCCATGTCAGTGAAAACTGAAGTGAGTGTAGACCTTTTCCCCCTAAAATCCAGTTTCTACATCATTTTTTCATCGTTAATTCACTAAGGTCGCAAACCTTCAAGTTGGTCTTACTGTACATTACGATTTATATTTCCCCTGGACGAATTTTGACACAGGGATCTCACAATGCTTTTTTGTAATTTAAGGGCAGTGATAAAAACACGAGAAGACAAAGAGTTCATGAAGGAGGCCACATTTATTTCCATCAGCTGCTCCAGAGTCCAGAGGGCATTGTCCTCTCCGAACGACAGAGACCAGTCCACTAATGTAATTTAGTGGATGAGAACCAGGAGGAGGCAAATCACATTTTATTCAACTGACCATTATAGTATAGTTGTGCGGGTGAACCCTACGTGTTAGTATCATGATACTCAGTGTTTGATTTAAAACAAAAAATTATTTTAGAATTCAGGAGGTACTCGAAAGCAATAGGATTATTTTGGGGTAACTTTCAGCATCGTAGAAAAGACACTGCTGTATGTTACAGGAGTAGATTCATTTTAAGCTGCTTCCTGCATCTACATCATTACATGTATCTGCTTTACTGTGATTCTGTGATGCATCAATAAAGATTTTGCAACTCAACAGTATATAAAGAGTTTAAAATAAGCTCCACGTCCACAAGGTACAATATTAAAGTGCTAAAAACACTTTAACATACAGTCTATATCAGTAAAACATCAAATCATAGTCTCTAAAATGTAAAAGAAGTCAATGTAAAAAGCTACCATGTTATTATTAGAGTACATTTTTACCTAAATTACTGTATTTTAAACATATATTTTCACACTGTGCTATTGCCACTTGTACTTAGGTTAAGGTTTTGAGTATTTATTCCCCCACTGTGTAAATTTAAATTTGTTCAATATAGTAAATGAAGCATCATAACAAAGTAACAATAAAATTCACTGGGGACTTGAAAAATGTTTGGAGATAGATTAGAACTTGGAGGAACATTATACATAACACTACAGGCTTCTGTTTCTGTGCCAGTGTTAATGAGGGCAACATTTAATTATCTTAGGAACAGCTGCAACAAACAGCTACTGGAATATTATTTAAATATATATATTTTTTAAAAAGCTATAAAACTTAATTTGTGTTTTGTAGTGTTGAGCACAAAGCTCCTATTATTGTACCATCACTATTGTCTGGATCCAGTAAAGGTTTGTTTTCTCCACAGTTTCCAGTGTTTGCTGAGAACTGTTTCTCAACCTTACTATTTCAAGAGCCTGGAAAAATGTATGCTGTGATTTGGTGCTGTACAAATAAAACTGCATAGAATTGAACGATAAGTTCAGATGCAGTGAAGCCAAACACAGGTCAGACATTGTCGGCCTTTAACATTTCCACGAAGCACTGCTTTAAATGAGTAAAAACAGGAGAGAGAGGTGAAGCTGTAAAACAATCCACTTGCCTTGCCCTTGTTGAAGTAGTGGAGGATTTTACGACTCAGGTTCTCCTTGCGCTGCCACTCGCTCTGACAGGGATAGTGGAGGAAATCCCTCAGGGGCCGGTCCTCCCACTGCAGCAGCTCCCAGTACAACAGCAGTGTGAACGCTGCCTCTGTGGCAGAGAGGGCAGAGAGGGCACAGCAGGTCAAAGGTCAGCACACCGACAGCGTCTCGTCCTGCTCGTCTGCTCTCTAGCAAAGCTGCAGATGTTGAGGAGTTTTACACAATCTGGCCGCAGTGATGAACCGATACCTCCCAGATATTTCGGGTCCAGATGGTGTGTGACACAAAGCGCAGTCAGTGGCACAAGATGTTTTGGTGTATTGTCGACCAGAGGTGCAAAGAGCACCTGGACCCTTGGAATCATCTCCTCTCATTCCCGCTCAGAGTTTCTCTCACTTGTTGTGGCACAATCCTCAAATGTGAAATTATGTCTTGTTCATTTTGTCACAACTTAATATGAACAGTGTTTCTTGTTGCTTTCACACAGATATCGAATGTGTTGAGGGTGTGAGTTATGCAGACAACAGAGAGGGACAAAGATGTTCTGTGTCTCCTCTGCAGTGAGCCAACCAGACTGAACCATGACGTGTTCCCAGCAAACAACTGTGAAACTGTCAAAGCAGTACTGGAAAATTATCAAAAGACATAATCAACCAGCCTATTGAGCGACAAAGCTTCTCAATGGTGAGAAGTTGCAGTTTTTCTTTATCTTATGACATAATTGAAATATCTTTGGGTTTTGTTCGGCGAATTAGAGAAAACAATCAATTTGATGACATCATCCCTAGAAATCTCGAATGTTAAAGATAAAATGATTAATTGATTTATAGAAAAAAACAGCAGATCAATAAACAAGGAAAGTAATAAGTAGCTGCAGCCCTGAACTGACCAATGCAACAACATGAATCCATTGCCTTCACAACATAAAACCAGAAGATACATTTCCCTTTCTGAAGATGAATGATGAGAATCTATGTTTTTGGCAGACAGTGATTCACAGAGAATCCACATGTGCGATCACAGCCAACTCTGCACAACACTGAAATGTGATTTCAATATATCGCCAGCTGCCTTTTGTTTATTTTACAAAAGTGATGGATAAGGTTGCACTCAATTAGTCATATTTGGCTGCATTTACATGCACACAATAAAAACCACCACAGTCAATAATGAGGGTAACGCTGAAACACTTAGAGTTATTTACATGATTACACAGATTGTCAAGCTCCTCTGATTTCTTGTTTACATGATTAAAAGTCACCTTAAGTAAAATCTGCTTCAACCTCAATCCATATAACAAATTTTGTTTTTTCGAATGTATAATGAACGAATACAATTTTAATGTCAGAAATACAAGACACATCTAAAACAACTGGTGCCTGTGGAGACGATGAAGCAATAATCTGATGTCTTATTTATCTTTTCCCATCTTTGCCTGACATCTACCTTTAAAATGTGTCTCTACCATGGACTGTATGTAAAGATAGATGAAAAGACTGCTGACCCAAAGCGAAGCCAAAACATCTGGATCATCACCTGGTAAAGGGTCATAGATCCTGCCTCCTCCATGTATGTGTATGGGACATAGACCAAATTAAAAAAACATGTAAAATATAATTTTACGTGTATTAAATGTGGTTTCTGTCATTTCAGGCAGTTATTATCACACTGATGTTCGTTCAGGATCTCGCTCCATCCCCCGATCGCTACTGTGCAGACTCCCAATGCTCAAGATGGCAGCGTTCGTATATCCAGGGTATTTAAGTTTAATTTCTGAATGGAGAGAGGAACTGGAGATGCGTCATCTATCTTTAAATACAGGCTAAGGTCTTTCTGTGTGATAATTAGCTTCCACACCTCTGCTTTCATGATACGATTTTCTTATCCATGATCTTTCATATTTGAGGCTGATCAAGAAATCCAATCAACTATGGTTTTGGTTTCAGCAATTTTCAAAGGATGCTGCCCCCAGACTCAGTCTTTGGTCTGCTGAGGCTTATTTAGGATTATTTACAGAAAACGGTTTGCTGAACAAAAGAGGGTCTGGGCCCTGCTGCTATCACCTTTAAAAGCTCTGCACACACACACACACACACACACACACACACACACACACGCACACACACGCACACACACGCACACACACGCACACACACACACACACACACACACACACACACGCACACACACGGTTACAGTCACTCTTGTTATTTATACCTCAGGTTAAAGGCGGATGGAGCAATGAGAAGTACGTGAGGTTACTGATCTCCATTTGCTAATAATAGCCATAAAAGTTAATGATAAAGATTTGTCCTGCCCTGACAGGAGCATGAAAATTAACTGACAGAGATGTTGAACAAATACAGTCACACACACACACACACACACACACACACACACACACACACACACACACACACACACACACACACACACACACAGACACACAATCCTGCAGAGTGGATTTACCCCCAGGGAAATTCTTTTGTCAGTGGCGTGGCTAAAAGCTTGCGGGTCGTGTCAGCAGCGTGGGTAGAGTTGCAATCGTTAAATGGATGATTGTCATTAACCTTCACTGTGCTCGCACACACACTAGGACAGAGCAGCATCCCTCCTTCTCTGCTGCTGTACAGTCATGAAACAAGATCACAAATGACGAGTGTTTCCAAAATGAGCAGTCGGTCCCCCACCTCCCTCCAACTGACTGGAGAGCCTGATGAATTCAAATGTCAAATTTCAATAAAACTGAATTCTGCATGAAGCAAAATCAGCAGATCAATTCATAGAAGACATCTAATCATCTAAGATAAGTAAAATCAGCGCCAGACCAAAAGCGGCTTTGTGAAAACCTGTATCAAGCCAACAAAGACACCACCAAACCTTCGACTGAACCGCGTCACACCACAGAAACCAGCACCTAGTTACCTGTGAAGTCCTCTGCCTGAAGATGCAGGTCACACAGCTTGTGGATGTAACGGATGTACATGTCCTCCTTGTTCACCTCCGATTTGTAGAAGTTCTGGAGGTGAATGATAAAATAAAAAGTAAATCAGTCCATGAATTATTACTGTACAAATCCAGACACTCTCAGTAATGTCTTACCATGAGGTTGACAGAGCCACCAATTTTCTTGTTCTCCATCTCATCTCCTTTCATGCAGTCCCTAAACATAAAGATTCAGGATTCTCATTGTTCTGCAACACAAACTAGTGCGTTTATCAAGCGTGACATAATCTCAGTGTACCTGTAATCCAGTAATCGCTCCACGAGTCGTGTGACTGATGTGACGAACGAGATCCCCGTCTCTCTCCAGGTCTCCTGCTCTATCTTCTCCAGCAGGCTGCACAGAAAATACAGTGAGGCGTTCTTACTCAAGATAAGCAGCAAAGGAAGTAAATAGACATGAATCAGGACGTCTCTTGGCCTTGGCCGTGCAGGCGGCACACCTCACCTCGGATAAGGGCCGAACAGCTGGGTCCTGGGTTGTGAAAAGCCAGACAACAAAGAGAAGTGTGTTAGGATAGTATGAGAGCAGCTTCACTCTGAATATCACTCCACAGGCCGAATAAACAGGTTTGATGCTCACAAAAGGCTGAAGAGCTCTCTGTGGTTATCATCGCCTTTCCCATCTGACACCATGCTGTCCAGCTTATCCATCAGCTCCGCTTCCACCTACACACACATTAACACATTCAGACGAAAAAACCAAAAGGATGATTACAGTGCGTGGCAAAAAGCTGTCCATTTTTATCACAATAGCCCCAGTGCACAGTCTGTGTTCCTTGACACGATAACGTCCTAATGACCTGTTTGAAGTTGCCGTTTTTCCTCTGTTCCCAGTCCATCATGTCGTGGAAAATTGGGATCATGATATTTCGAACCTCAGTTTGAGGGACGAGGGTGACTCCCAGGAAGGGCCCCATCATTCCCGGGATGAAGTGGGGCTTATTGTCACCTGGAGGGCGAGAGAGAGAGAGAGAGAGAGAGAGAGAGAGAGAGAGAGAGAGAGAGAGAGAGAGAGATTCATGTTCATGTGAGCAATTGTTCTGGCTGATTTCATTAAAGGTCCAGTGTGTAAGATTTAGGTGAAAGGGATCTATTGGCCGAATTTGAATATAAAATAATCCTAGTGTGTTTTATCTAAATTATATGAATTTTTGTTTTCTTTACCCTAGAATAGGCCTTTTATATTTAGATACTTTATATTTACATCAGAGTGGGTCCTCTCTACGGAGGCCGCCATGTCTTTTACAGTAGCCCAGACTGGACAAACTAAACACCTTTTGAGTTTTTATGACAACCAAAGGCTACCACAGGTTCTCTCTCATGTTTGGAAGGGGAGGGTGAGATGAGGGGTATTCAGCTGCAACATGCAGCTTCACCACTAGAGGTCACTAAATTCTAGACACTGATGCTTTAAGATCTAAATGCAGGTAGCAACATATACATGTGTGGCACGTTGTGGTGTGCACTGTGGTACTTGAAGAGAGATGACACACCTAATTTTTGCCACATGCTGAAGAGCTCATACGCCATCATCACTCTCATATCTCCATGCCTACAAAGAAGACAGTGGATAAACAAGTGTTAAAGAGTTAAATCAATAACAGAACCAGAGTCATAAAGAATGTTAAGTGTTTGGTAGTTTCTCACTTGTCGAGGACTTTCTTTCTCTTAGCGGGGCCGAGGGCCTCCAGCTGCAGACTGGGCTGGTTGATGTACAGCACAGTGAGACTGAAAAAGGAGTTCCACACCTGACACACACCACAGACAAAAGCAACAATTAGTTGTCATTGTTAAATTGTACAAATCATTGTGAGTTTCATGTGATAAATATTGATATATTTTGGTTTTATAGTGTAGTGAGTTCCCCAAAATGCCAGCGCCCCCCCCCCCCCCCCCCGCTGTCGGAGCACACACCTTGAAATCAAAATCAGCCTCTGAGAAGTTCTTGTGCAGCGCCGGAGACAGGAACTGTGTTGTCACTACGATGATTCTGCAGAAGGCAAACATTACACTGTCAGCTTACCAAACGAGGCAGCGGCCAAAAATAGATGAAACAATTTGCAACACGAGCGTCACCTTCAGAGCAGGATTATCTGAAGAGAGTCTGATCTAATAGTTGGCTGTGCATCCTTACCATCTCTGGGACAATGACAGTGTGACAGAGGAGGAAAAGCAGACTCACTGACTAGTTAGAAGCCTCATGACGCTCCAGTCTCGGGGGAAGATAGTCAGTTTCATCAGGTTGCGAAACACACAGAAGATCTTCAACAGGAACTCCTGCGTGAATATATTAACAATGTTTATGCAGTCTAGATATATGTGTTAAACAGGCCACAGAAAACTGCTCTGCTTTGAGGTTTCTCACCTTCAGCTCCTCCTTGCTGTGGAAGTTGTTCAGTAGATGGTGAAAGTGGAGCTCTGTCATTTGTCGGAGCAGAGACAGGAGACAGGAAACATACTCCCCCTGTACGAGAGACAGACATGGACGTATATGATTAGAAAGGGTAATCAAATTTGAAAAAAATCACTAAATCCAACTTGTTTTGACTGCACATTGAAGAGGAGCATGGAGCGGAAGCTTACAGTTATCTCGGCAGTGCACTGCGGACAGCGTTGTCCTCTGGACGTCTCCACAGAGTGAGACTTGCTCATGATGGACAGCAGAGTCTGCAGCAGCACGTCCAGGAGGCTCTCCACCATCATCTCCACCTCCTCCTGAACCGAAGAGTCCTGAGACACAGAGTACAGGCACAAGGAAGCAGGGAAACACTGAGTCAACAACTGAGATGTAAACATGCTGCTTCATGGAAAGACTCCAGTCTGTTCAAGCTACAGATGTATTACTGTAATTCTGTAATTAGAAATAACATTTTGTTGTCATCAAATGGGTTTTTCAGTCAGATGTGTGTATAAAACACAGTGTACTTTACCATAGAGCTGGTCTTGATTATAGAAAAGATGCTGGTGAGGATACCAGAGCAGATGAGCAGCTCCCTCTGCTGGCGCAGATGCAGGTGGATATGATGCAGAACCACCGGCAGCAAAATACTACGAGACTCTGAATAAAAAGAGAAAGCATGACAAATTAAATGCTGCATACACAACCATATACAGACACATATACACATGGTTGCTGTGGTAACTTCAGAGAATAACAAACACTTTGTTACCCTTCATATTTGTCTCACCGGGGAAGAAGAAGAGGCGGCTCTCGACTGTACGAGCTATGGACTGCAGTTTGACTACATCCATAGACTGGCCAATGTCCACTGTGCTGGGCATGCTCCCCAGGGTGCCCCTGACGTATTCTGCCACCTCCTGAACAGTGAACATCTGCAGCAGCTCATCAAAGATATCAGGGAAACTGTTCAGCAGCGCTGCCTGAGGGGGAAAACAAAGAGCACGGAGATGAGTTTTGTAGAGTGTAGCATGTTATACTTACATATATAAAAACATCACAAAAAATTATACACACACTGACATGAGAGAATATCCCAGAGTTAAGATTTTTATCAATAATCCAAAAGGAACGAGATCAAGATCTTACTGTCGGAAAACTTTCTTCATATTCAATCTCGGTAAAAAAATCTAAACCACTCACTGCTTATCACCAAAATATACATCATCCTGTTATAACAGGCTGCTATTCATGACAGCCTCTGTTGCATTGTCGAGCCAACACAGGGTGGCGCTGTGACTTACTGAGATGGACGAGAGCCCTTGAGCGTGACCACAGACAGGCATGCAGCTGGTCACACCCCTAAACTGTCCAAGAGCAAGCCAAGGATGGGGCAACAGGGGGGTCGAGGGGTTAAAGCATCAATCACCAAATGCACAGAACAAAAAGGTGGAATAAGTCACAAGAACGAAATGAGAAACAAGTTAATAAAACAAATCAATGAAACTTGAACTCAAACTGTGAAGATGAATACATGAAAAACATAAACACATTTATGAAAGAAAATAAAGAAAGACAGGTGACATTCATCTGTCTGACCTGCGTGAAAACCAGGTTCTCTGAGCTGCGGCTGTCCAGACTCAGGACGAAGCGAATGGACTGGAAGAGCTCTTGGATGCTCGCCCTGAACTGCTCCTCCTCCATCCCGCAGGTCGCCCTCGAGTACAGGATGCGAGACTGGACGATGAACTTGAACAGGTACTCCAGAGCCTGACGGAGACACGCAGTCAGCCAAGGTTCACGTCACATGGGAGGAAATGATCAGCTCCGTAACATAGAATAACAACTGAGCACTAAATCGGATTGTGATTGGAAATCAATACATTAATGAAACATTTCCAATTTTCAGGTATCGAAACAGAAATTTTATCATCTCATCAGACAATTAAAAAAACGTGTAAATGTTGCACTTATCAATACCTGCAGAGGTTTCTTATGACTTCCTTTCATTAGCTTTTCTCTCTGCAGGGAATTCACTACTCACATTACTCCTTATCAGCCCTTATCTTTATCCTTATTGACCATGTCCACATGTCTTATACCAATTAATCCCAGTAGAAGGAGCCAAGACACTTGTGTTATTCTGCCTTTCTGAAACTAAAGCAGACAGAAGTCCGTGTGATTCTTTACCCTCATGGCTTCCTGGATGTGGTCCTGTCGGACGACCTCGGCCGAGCGGTCCATGTACCACTTCAGACATCGAACCAGCTCCCTGCAGAGACGATGGCAGTCAATATCACATGTAACGGTGTTGGTATGTATTTGAATTGTCATGTTTACCGAGATGAATCAAGTAGATGTTGTCGTACTTGTATGCCAAAGCTCCAGCAAAGTGGTTTTGAATGTAGGCGTCCATGACAGGTCTGAAGTGGTAGAAACGGCTGTCCCTGAGTAAGTTGATGATGAACACCTGAACACACACACGTATATAAAGATGTTATGTCTATTTCCTCTGCTTCAAGTCACATTAAATTATTCAATTTGTGTTGTGTGCGTTTTATTAAATTTCCTACCAGTGACTGGAAAACCAGTGGCCCGTATTTATCTGTGTTGTCATCTAAAAGACAGAAGAGTGTATCCAGGACATCTCGCAAGAACTGTGAGGAAAAAAACAGAGACAACACTTAGAACAGCCGTCACATTAAAGGCCTCGCTGAGCACTAGAATAGAAATAAAGGGTAGCCCCCTTCATCCAAAACACACACGGCAATAAGTCCTGAAATAATAATGTGTCTTCTTCTGTCTCACACACTAACAGATGTTTTATTCTGATTATTTATGAACGCTTAAAAAAAGTCAGCATGCATCGTAATTCTAAAATTTAAACCTGTAAATACCTCATCTGATCAATACATAGATACTATTATCATTATTACTATTATATCATCTATAATCCATAAAGTCAGTTTTATATTTTTCCCGTTTTTAACCAGGGAATCTAAATATTTGATGTAGTGTGTGGTCAAGGAAGCCACAGAGACAATAAATATTCTTTACATCCTGCACATCATTAGATACATGATCTGAAGACAGCGACCTTGACAATCTCCTCGCCGCTGGTCTGACGCAGTCGACCGAGGATGTCCAACACCCGGTCCGGATGGGCCTTCCAGTTCAGAAGAGCCAAAAGGTCGACTGAAAACAGAAATCACACAGAGTTTAATCCAAATGAATATGGTCAAGTGAAAATGTAGGAAGAGTATAGTAGGTAAGATGAGATGAGATGAGATCACCGTTTTGTGTGAGCTTGGTGGAGCAGAGTATGGTGGAGACGCAGAGGGCCTCTTTGGGGCTTCTCTGGAACGGCAGGTTGGCCGGCAGGTTGGGGCAACTGTTGAAGTCCTCCTTACAGCAGGGCAGGCTCAGATACAGACCCTGGTTACTGAAGGTGGCGTTTTCATCACACTAGTGGGTCGGACACAGGAGGTTTTAGAGATCGTTCATTAAGGCCTTGGAGACTGTTAAATATCATCACACACGTCACTGAACAAAGTGTTGGTGGATGAGTGGCCTTCACATAACTACAGCAGGGTGTCAGTGAGGTTGGTTTTTAACGTCTGGCCTGAGAGCACAGACACATTTTATTGGCTTCTCCATCTTGCAGCAGTTATGTAATTGTAGGAAATTTTTGTTGGGCTGCTTCTGACCACTGACAAAACCAGAAATGCATATTTTATAATAGTTGGCCCTTGTTGGTGATTGGAGGTTTCTGATAGTGGGTTTTTGGAACGTTGTGATCTGATAAACAACTGCTTATGTTTTCAGAAACCTGGATTAGGCCCGATACCAGTTTTGAGTGGTATGAAAACATCTTATTCAGGTTTGTGAACTGCACACAAATGATCAGAAAGTAAAAAAATACGTTATTTCTTTCCTTTTGGAACTGCCTAAACCCTAAAAACATTTATGAAATTGATTTATTAATGTGACAACCCTAAAGCTGTGATCATTTTTAAATTTAATGGTATATAATGGTAAAAACACCTTTACCATTATACCAAATCACAGTGTTTGTAGACCATGGAGGGCTGATCCCTGATCACATAGCAGCTACAGTTTTTGATGATGGAGAGCAGGAAAAAAACACACATTTCATCACGTTGTCAAAATCTGACAAGACTCTGAAAACATGTTATGAAGCTGTCTCCCAGGACGGGACGCTCCATCAACACAGAAACACCCCCCCCCTCCCACCACCACCGCAGCCAGGCCATCATCTTTTTTATTGAAAACCTAAAAACACACAGGTCAAAGATAAAGGCAAACCAAAAGGTGTCTTCGTCTCACACTCCCAGCGCGAGTGTGTGTGTGTGTGTGTGTGTGTGTGTGTGTGTGTGTGTGTGTGTGTGTGTGTGTGTGTGTGTGTGTGTGTGTGTGTGTGTGTGTGTGTGTGTGAAACCTGCTCATACCTTGTACACATACAGCTCATGGCTCTCATCTGACAGCGTGGTCCCATCTTCCCTCATCAGAGGCGTGAAGGCAAAACCAAACAGTTTTTTCTCCCCTTTGTCTTTAGCTGAAAGAAAGCACATCATAGTATCATGCATCATCACTGCGCACGCCACACTTGCACAGCTCGGAGCGTGATCCAGTCTGTCCTAATAAACTCGTGTGCTGAGGGACGACTGCCACTGGGCCGCATTACTGACTCACTGGAGCAGTGTCGGAACTCGAAGCGTAGGTGGGACCCTCTGAAACGATCTATGGGGATGGGCAGCTTGACCATCTCGCTCCAGCGAGGGCTGTTGTTGTGGTAAAGGACGAAGGAGCGGTACTCGCTGTTGCTGGGCTCCCCGCTGCCCAAACTGATGCAGTCCTAAAAAGAGAAGAAAAGAGATTCATTTTTAAACGACATACGCGGTTAATCAAATTAACGCGTGGAAGGATGGGAGGAACATTACACGCATCATGAGTCATGCATGGGTGATATGGGACAGAACGACTAGTGTACATATGTGTCATACTTTGAGCGTGTCGCCGTCAGCATAGAGCACGTAGAGCGTGACTTCGATGTTCTTCTGGACGCTCTTGCCGCCTCTTTCAAACTCGCCACGCTCAAGGGTCAGATAGAGGTCATTGCGTGTGTCTCCTATGACAATTAACACAATAACAAAGTCAAATCTCTAGTTCTGCTGCGACAGTTTCACTCTTTATTTAAGTGTCCGTTGTTGACTCGACAATGTTATAGAAGTACATGTTATCCTGGTGGAATATCCCCCCCCCACCCCCCCGCCCCCTCAGCTTGAGGTTCAATTTTAATGACACCAGCAGGACATCTCAGACAATTCATAGGACGATGATTACAATCATGTCTCCTCCCAGGCGATGTTAATAAGTACATGTCAGCCTCTGCTCTACAGATGGACTGCGAGTGGTCAACATAAATTAAGCTGCTGTGCGGACTCAGATGTGCAAGAACACATTGTTGTTCCCGTCAATGAGAAGTGACCCTGCTGAGCCGTAACACACTGTAGCTCATGACTGCAGCAGCACCTTGTTTTGTGAGGTCAGTGTTTAATGGAATAAATATCAGTGGCAACGGTGCAGGAAGATATTGCAGTTATTTATAAAATCAGATTATGGTTATTTATATCCAAGTCATTTCCTTGGGGACAGATGAGTCACAAGGAGTGATACTGGGAGGTATTTCAGGCAAAGTGGAAAGAGCTGGAGGAGAGGAGGGGAGAGGAGAGGAGAGGAGAGGAGAGGAGAGGAGAGGAGAGGAGAGGAGAGGAGAGGAGAGGAGAGGAGTATACATTCTCAGTAGATACAAAGCGAAATATAAGGTGATGAAATATACCAAAATAAACAAACTGTCACTCCTCTTTTCTTTTTGAAGACCTTTTTTTATATTTTACTGTTGTGTGTGTGTCTATTCTAACAAATGCATGTACAATAGTTATGTATCCATCCTCGGAGTCGACCCCTTCAAAACATTACCAGACAAATCTCAGGGGCTGTGGGATGATTAATGAGGTAGGAATTAAGAAAAATCTAATTTCTCCTCACAGAAGAAAATCTAGACTTAATCTTTGGTTGTTTTGTAAAACACTGAAACTATATAACCTCTTTGAACCTGAAACTTGAGTTGTACAATAACTATCTCACATTTGGACTGTACATCGTGTGCTGTGAAACAGACAATGTCCTCGTCACCACAGCCCACTCTGCTCTCCTGCATCCCTTTAAGGCTATTTCCTGCTGTTTCACTCTTTTACCCCCTAGATCTCACTCGTCCCACATCCTTCCTTTCCACTCCTCGTTCATTTGCACCCTGAGTACCCTGGTCCTTTCATTTGCTTTTAATTCATCCAGAGCAAGTGGCCTTTCATCTCCACCTCCTCCCTGAACCTCTCCATCCCCATTACCACCCACTGCTCTTTGCCTCCTTACCTGGCAGGATGACGTCTGGGAAGCCTAGCTTGCGTGTGAGTGCCAGGGCCCTGCTGAACACAGCCTGGTTCTCCCGTCTGATCTGCTCCAGCTCGCCCCGCAGCAACTGCAGGGAAATGATGAGGCCTGGGGGCAGGTGGTGGTGGTGGGAGTAAATGTGTGTGTGTGTGTGTGTGTAAATGGGGGAGAGGCCAGATGAGGAGGTGTGGGGTTGTGGGAGGAAAGTGGAATTGAAGGGGAAGACAGCGAAGAGACAAAAATGGAGGGAGGGAGGAGAAGGGAGGGACAGAGGGGTATTTAAGAGACATTAGTCAGAATGTGGGGGAGGTAAAGACAAGACAAGAGAGAGGATGGAGAGACGTGATCAGAGCCAGGGAGAACGGAGAGAGGGAGGAGGAATTGTGTTGTGGAATTACACAAAGAAACAAAGAGAATTACGGGTGCTGCACAAACCCTGTGACAGGTTTTTGTGAGGCATGAGTCATAATTTAAACAGTGAGTCGCTCATGAGAGTAGAAGTAACAGTGAATTAGAAGAGTTCAGCTAAACAGTGAGTCCAGTTTGTAAAGTCCTGCTCAGAGAGATTGTTTCATCCCTAAGATGTGAAGTGACCTGCACTGACCGGATTTCTAAGATGTAATGTTTCTTTCTTCTTGTTATTATAATTGTATTTAACGTGGGTGGGCAATTTTGAAACAATCATCTGTGATGTTAAGTGCTTCAACTTTATAAAACTTTAACTGCAGAACCATTTAATGAATTCACAATAATTGGAAGGGAGTTTCTGTTTTTGGATGGAATTGCCTGACGTTTTATACATATTCACTTTTAGAGTAAATAACAGTAGTCGGTTAGTTGATTAGATTATCAACGAGAAAATAATTGGCAACAACTTAAGTTCAAGTTGTTTCAACAGATTTCCCTGATAAACACAAACTTAACATGTTGTGACTGACTCATGTCAGAGCAGAATGAGAGAGACTGTGATCGGGGAAAAAGACTTAAAGCTCATTAAAAACCACTCTGCAGCTATAATATTTAAGAAACTTAAGAAAAAATAAAGAACTATTAACAGTTTGTTAAAGCGACAGAACTTCCACTTCCGGGGATCATGAGGAATTCACACTATTGATTTGGCCACGTTTCAGTTCAGTGAGCGCGACATAGACGCAGTCTGAGCTCCGGTCAAGCACTGAACGATTTGGTGAACAAATCTTTTTAATGACCTGATTCTAGTGATTCGGGACAGTGACTGAAGAGAACTCACATCACCAAAGAGCCTGGGAGCTTCAGGGCTCACCACGTTCATGTAAACCAGAATCCTAGTGGACTCTGAGACTGTTGGCCAGTTGGAGCTTGTGCATATTATCCTGGTGCCTGCAGACTTGGAGCGACTTGCTGCAGCAGTTTGGTTAATAATGAATTAAATGTTTTGGATTTTGTTTGAAATACTTCATCACATAAATCTCCTGCTGTCATATACAAGCAACAGAATATATAGGTTTTACTAACCTATATGTTATGTTGCTTGTGTATGCAGTTTTAAAATTAAAGTAAATACACTTAATGTGTTTATAGGTTATTATTAGTTAATTTACTTCACTCAATACTGACATATGCACTCATTTGGCCCATTTAAATACAAGGGTCTAATCTGTTGTATCCAAAATTGATTATTTTAACTAAAATATAACATTTTAGACAAATGGATACCTCAGTAAAAACAGTACATCAAAACCATGTAATGTCATATTTAGCCCAACACTCGTCACAGTGAAAAGTACTGTTACATAGTAAGGGATGTTTAATGGCTCTTTATGAAGTCATGGTTCACATATATTATAAAAAACATTTTGTCTCTGGTAAGTGGTTTTACTGCAGCTCACTGAGCACAGTCTTCCTCTGAGCAACTTCTTGGAAACAGTAAATATAAAAAATAAATGAATAGTGTATAAAAAATGGCGATAGTGTGTTCTGTAGATTATTCAGGGTAAGTGGGACAAAGCAGAGAAACGCTGCTGAAGAATTTATTTCAAATGTAATTTTTCACAGTTTTGCACATCAGAAGTGACGTTTTGATTCAGCTCTAAATCTTGGAGTTGTGCTTCTCAAACTCTGGGGAAATTTCTAGGAATGCTTATTGTATGATGACTGCATACCTTGCTTTTGAATACATAAATATCTTTGTGACTTCAACCACAAAAAAGTGACTTTATAACTATAATTAACAGATCTACAGAGACAACAAATTTACCATAGTTGGTGCTGGGAGCTGAGTACTTGGTGTTGGACTTGCGTATGATGTTCTCATGTATCTGGTACCACTCGTTCTCGTTGTTACACCTGGAGAGAAAAGACAGGAGGGTGCAGGGCTGTAGCGACGCGCCCATTAGTGGGTCCAGATGGAGGGATGGGGTTTCTGTGCATGGGGACTATATGAACAGCATGTGTCCCAGAGCCGATTTCCTCCTGGAGAAAAGTAGCAGCAGGGGGAGGTGCTATCAAGCAACACATTAGCCCAAATGCACAGCACACTAAGCAAACCTGACAGCCAGCCCTCTACCAGCCTTTTTCATTACTGTGGGCCCGTAGGCCCCTGGGAAAGGCATGGGGAAATGCACAGGCTGGAGCCTTATAGGAGCCGACAGTTTGGAGGCAGCTCACTACTGAATCACTGCTTGCTCTTCAAAGGGAAGAGCTCTGCGCGTCAGCAGAGAAATCCAATAAAAACGACAGCTTTCTATTCCAGGAATCTAGAATTTCACACCGAGATGTAAAGTATACACTGCTTCACAAGAAAAACGTCATGTAACAGGATGGAAGTGTATGAATGACCTCTGACCCCGAGCGGACACTGAGGAGGACACACCGGGAGACATTCTAGCTGTTGACTGGCAAGAGAAAACGCTGAGCTTGTTGTTATTTTCCTTTGTCCTCTAACTTTGCTCAATTATCCATGTGTCATCGCTCTCAGTCTCTTCCTCTCTCCTTCTGCGTCTCCTTCCTTCCCCGGGTCGGCCGGTGGATAAGAGTGGCTCTCTGTGGCGAAGCCTAACAGAAGCAGCCAGATTCACAACACGCCAAGTGTCCTATCTCAGGCCTGGGGCGAGCAACTATTGATTTTCAAGAGGACACTTCATTATCATTCTGGTCGAAACACAGCCGGCATCAACACTGAGGCACTAGGTTATCATGCACAACATTTGCACAATATTTACACCTCTGTAGCTCAATACTTAGATGCTTTTACTTCCTAAAGGCCAGAAGTCATGCAACCAGCCATTTTTATTCACTTTTCAGAGGAATTTATAATCCAGAGGAAGGAGGAGGAAGAAGAGCTTCACTTATACTCACGTATAAACTTTGAGCACAAAGTCCTTCTCCTCTTTTAGGTCTGTGATGGTGTGGAAAACATCGCTCATGGCAAGAACAGCGCAGCCATAAGGTCGTCTGTACTGCACATGGGGGGGGCCTTTCTTTGAGTCGTTCAGCAGCATACGACCTGGACACAAAAAGGAGAAGAAGATGCAAAGAGGGAAACACGGATAATAAAAAATAAAAATCTCTGCCATTAAAAATAAGGAGTATGACACCAAACTAGTTTATTTACCAGTTCTTATGACGTGTGCAACGATGTACAGGTCCTTCTTCAAATCTTTACTGCTCAGGTCCTGAAGAGAGATGAGATGTCAAACGTCAGCAGAAGAAATACTGAATATTTGTATTCACAGGGAGAAGGGGAAGGATGTTACCGTGAAGAGAGCACACAGACGATCAACCTTCTCTGGATTCTTTGGTCCGCCATTTTTGTTCAGTTTCACCATAAACTTCTCACTGCAAAGGAAACCGAGAGTCCGTCAGCGACAGAATCAACAGACAGTGAGTAGATATATGTGTGTGTGTGTGTGTGTGTGTGTGTGTGTGTGTGTGTGTGTGTGTGTGTGTGTGCGTGTGTGTGTGTGTGTGTGTGTGTGTGTGTGCGCATGTATGTGTACCATTCAAGGCCGTTATGCTTTCACTGACATTCCTCCACATACCTGATCTGTTTGGCCTCGCGAGTGTCGTACAGAGAGAAGAAGACGTCGGCGTCCTCGCTGATGCTGTTGTAAGTGAAGCTTTTCAGATTGATGAAGAGGTGGTGCGACACAGGGACACGGCAACCGTCGCCATGGCGCTGTCTCGTGCTGTCGCCCTGGGGACGCAGAAGACAGTGACCGCTAAGTAGACGGGTCCCAGCTGAGGAGGAGTCCAAGCAAGTGCTCTTCTGTTTATAGATAAAGTTATTTAACAGATCAATGATGGGTATCAACGAAGTATATGTTCTATACTTTATTACATCCTGTCCATCAAAGAACACACGATTTACTGCAGGGCGACATACAGGGTGTCGTCCAGATAAAGAAACAATGAATGAACGATTGTGTTTTCCTATGATCTATGACTACTGAAGGCTAACTATTAAAAAATAAACCATTTAAGTTGAGGTGACCGACAATTTAAAATTTCAGTCAAAAATTTGCCCCAGTAAAGACTCAACTGAATTCACATTTATTGTGCAACATGTTGTCATTGTGTTTTATCTGTTGTACTTCATTTAATTCATCTATAAAAGTTTACGATTGTATTCAAGGACAGATATAGCTTTTCTTATTAGTATATCATTCATTATTAATTGTGCTATTATGTTGTGTTATTTATTTATATAGGAAAAAAGGCTAATATCTCAATATAAAGTATAACTGATATCTTTAAAATAAGAACATTTGAATACATTCTTTTTATATTTGATAAAGTCTTTAACTTCCATCGAGGGGAAAAACATCTGGCTGATGAGTTGCTTTTTGCCCACTTCTGCTTCACAGCCTTCTCTCAGTATAAATAAGCTCAGTTCAGCCTCCATGAGAAATCGACTAGAATTTAGATAACGATAACTATGGCAGAAAGTCAAATATATTGCACTTCTTAATGGAGTCAAAAATCAACAAGTCCTTAAACCGTTGTTCGCAGACAAATAAAATCCAGTGGACACTTCTATTCAAAGTGACTTAAAGCACCATTCATGCATACTTTGGGGCATATGTGGTCCCAGTGGGAATCAACCTTCACTTCCTGGCAGCGTTGCTGTGAGCTTCTTATAGAGCTTGGCAGTGACGCCTTGTAATTTTAATTTTAACCCTACATGCTCTTATAGATCACCAGGATTACAGCCAACCAGCAGATACGAGTCTGAAGGGGATGGCATGTTTGGGAGAAGAAATATAAAATGAGAGATGAAGAGAAAGTAGAAGAGCTTTGAAAAGACTGTACCTGATTTGTGCTTTGCTGACCACAGTGTCTGCTGGATACGTGCTAGAAAAGAGTGAAGTTCAAAAGAAAAAGAAGTCAGATCAGTCGGCCCGTCCTTTCCTCTTCCCACACAGAGCTGAACCTATTTACCTCAGAGCAGCTTCAGACACACGCTACCAGAGTAAGGCCTCAGCTGAAGATTCAAATTGGACAGAAATCTCACCTACGTACATGCAGAGTGGCGGCACTACTGTTCCTGCGGCGCTAAAAGAAGCCCACATGAGGCAGAATGTGAGCGTGTGGGAGAGGAGAGGACAAAGCCGCTGTCGCCCACACATACCTCTCTGCTCAGCAGCCTAAAAGAACTCCTCTACTCCCCTACCTGAAGAGGTGCCAAGACCTCGTGCCCTGCCAAAAAACGAGCTCACTTTCATCGACAGAGTCAGGTGGCTTTTTGCCAAGGCAGAGCTACGCTGTTGTTTCTGGACAGAGCATTTCGTGCACAAACACCGCGTGTGCGAAGCTGAGAAACATGGCAACGGGATAATGGGAGGCTGCAGGGCATGTGGAAAATGTTTTGATCAGCATATGGAGCTTCAGCTACTAACCTGAAAGGATCCCCCTGCTAGATAACCATCTCCAGCAGAATTACATTATATTTCATAACATCTGTGCTGTAATCACGTGCTTCTAAAATTAGATCTGCCTCTGAAAGTCTCCCCTGTGTCCCTGGACAGGTTTGGAAGTCCAACACCGCTACAGCCAAAATACATTTGAGACATTATTTATTCATGGGAATGTATCTCCAGTCTGTTTGGGGGGGTGAGAGCAACCAGAACTAAAGTATGTTATGTTAAGTTATCAAAAAGAAACAATAAATAATTCATTGGTATGTATTTACCCCCTGCCTCACCTGGCCCTGTCACTTTGCATTACGTCTGCAGTGCGAGCCAGCAATCAGGCTGGTGGGAGTCACGTGGACGCACGGAGAGGGACACGCTCAATATGGCGGTAAGATAAGCATAAAGAACAGGTCACATGAGGCGGCTCCAGCAGCTGCATCGTGCTCCATCTCTTGTGAGTCACCTTCTTATGGATGATTTGATAATCGGTACAGTCACACATCCCTACACATCCAGCAACACTTTCTTATATGTAAAACCGCGCTGTGCAATGGAAACAGAGGCGCACAGTGGGAAAGAAAAACTCATAAAGGCAGCATCATTTGAGTCACGGCTACTGGTGAGTGTGTGCATGCGCTGGGGATGTGTTATTGCATTTTTAATCATATGCACACGTTCACTTCATTAATTTAATCTATTTAATAATTCAGGGTAGGAATTTGTACAGCATGCACTTTTTTAAAATATGATGTTATCTAACGTACCAGTTTGTGTAGTTCAGATACGCTGATCTGATCTGGATCCACCATTTCAAACTCCTTTCTGGGAACAAGGTCTAAACCCAGGTGCCTGTGAAAGAGGGTTCAGGAGAGAAGGAAGAAAGAAATTAGAGTTTAAAAAAAAAAGAGGTTCTGAGTCAAACAATATCACATAATACAATTTCTAGTGAAAAGTGAAAGTTTATCAGATGTTTATCTCAACACATTAAAATCTTTAAAAACCTTCTTTTATAAACACTTTTCAGCACATTTACTTGCCTACATTACTTTGATATAATTCGGAGGTACTTGTACTCTGAGTATTTATACTACATGGTACTTTATACTATAACAGTATATTTCAGAAGGAATAATGTACTGTTTACTCCACCATTCATCGGGTATCCGTAGATAATATCCTGATAGTGAGTAGTTTGGGATATGAGCCTGTGTACTGGGGTGGTACAGTTATGGTTGGTCTGTGCTGGTTGCAAAACAATTGTTCATGGCCAAGAAACAGTGGTAGCAAATGGTTAATAATAGTTAATAATAGCATATTTCCTTAAACTTCTTTGTTTGAATACTTATAGATTTCATAGCAACAGGATTTAAAGTTGTTAAGCTCCACCTCAGAAAAGTAGAGGAGTAAAAATGTCCCAACTTCCTGCCTAAACAGCTCAACTTCTATTTATACTGTAAATTAAACTGTATTCTGTATCAGTTTACCACAAACTCTGTAAATATTTAAACAGAAGACTCCGGTTGCTACGTCATTGCGCCCGAAGGATAATTTTAGATTTGACGTGTGCATCATTTTATTCCAGCTCCTTTGCAAGACACGTTTGGCATCATTGGGAACAGTGGGATTCTTCAGTGGAACGAGGATTCATGGGTTTTAACAGTGATGTTTCACTCAGTGTGGGAATGAAGGGGTTAAGTACAGTACTGCAGTGAATATACTTGGCATACATGTACCACTGATTCATGCTGTACTAGTGTATATATATATATATAACCTTTTACTTAAGCAAAATTGTTCAGCCTGAAGTCACAGAGTTCTCTCAGGGCTGCGGTGACCATGAAATCACATCACTGCAGCTTTCAGGTCAGTGTGCACCACAGACCACTGACAGGCTGAACACAGTATCTCAGGCTCTACTTCTGAGTGTTCTAAACATTAAAACATACTGTTCAATCATGACACCCACACTGTGACGCTGACCAACCCTGTGATGTAGCTCAAAGTGAACGTGCCAGTGTTTTTATGTGCAATTGTGAATCTTATGTTAAATTGACAGATGGCCCGTCCACATAAAGTTCTTCCTCTGCCGAGCTGGAGCCCTCACATCTTTATCTCTGATATGGATGCCTGTCTGAGCTCAGTTGGATGGAGTCTGAAACTGGCAACAGTAGGAATACAGCTTTACAGTTCCTCCAGGGGGATGTGCGTTGACTTTAAGCTGCTTGAAATTCACTCATCTGCTAAATGACCATAAAATTACATCATAGAGGATGCTATTATGCACCCACTCAGCCGGCATTGTAGATCCCTCCTAGTGCCAAGGAAATATTGTATTCTTTGGTGGCCAACAGTTAAAGACAAATGTTTGTTGTGGAGCATTCAATCCCGCCCGGTCTCTTGATGCAGTGCGTTCAGTATTAAGCGTTACTCACTCGTTGCCCCAGTCAAGCCGCACTGTGATGTGCCGCTTGATCTCACGAGTCTGGTCCTGGGCGAGATGACCCTGGATCAGCTGCCGACGCAGGTCGATGAGCTCGTTCATCACATGACGGAGCTTATGGAACAGATCCACCTTGTGTTTCTGTTGAAGCAGCCAAAAGAGACTTAGCCAGGATATGTCATATCCTACTACTGTGGCATTTGTATAAAGACTAATACTGAAAATCATCCCAGAATTCACCTCATACTATGTGTAATATTACAGCTGAACAAGGAAAGAATAGTATGTGCAACAGAATCTGGTGATTTATTTTACAGTGAGTTTAAAAAACAACTCCTGCAGCACATAGAAGAACAACATGTTCCACGGGTTTTGTTATCGAAGCAAAAAACTCATATCCCTGGTAAGTGTGCTTTGACCCCCTCACGGTAATGAATTAAAATCAGTGTTTCTCACAGAATAAGGACAACACTTTTCTGCCTAATGACAGGACAGGCCCACATTACCTCCCAGGTTTGTTTACATAAATGGAAAGATTAAGCACCGCCACAGTGCCCGTGTAAATTTAATGAGGACAACAGTACATGTTCTCAGCGGCTGGTTGCTGCTGAAAAACAAAGGTTTTTGTCAGGGTTGATGAGCCCTTTTGGACGACTATTCCACAGGGCTCATTGTGTACATTACAACGGATACACAGTTCTGCTTAGGCCATTGTTCCCTGAAGTCGCACCATGAATTCTAATTGGCAGCAATAAGGTGAAATGCATCAACATCCAGCCAATACGAAAACCCCCTGTTATCGTGGATGCAACTGCGGCAACATGGCCCATATCACACAGGGGGTGAGCACCAAAACAAGCACTGCTAAATCAGCCCTTCACATTAGTCAGGCTTCAGAAGAAGTTACATCACCACACCAATGCCTCGGGCTCCTTGGTTGCTCAGAGCATGAGCAGTCCTCAGCGAGAGGTTATGTAAAAACTTGCTGCCAGCTCTGCAACGTATCCACTCAGCTCCAAACTCCAAAACCCTACCAACCACTTCTGCCTGCCCCCTCGACACTTAGCGGGATTAAGGACGCCTTAAGTTTCCAGTAATCACGTTTGCCCGGCAAGTAAAGGCTGACTGAAGGTGGTGGATTTGAAGATGATGCAGAAAACGTTGAGAGGCAGGCCGGGATCAATCAATGGCTGAATGACACAGCATGAAATCGCATATGACAGGTCTGCGGGCCATTATCCGTTCCCCAGCCACCATTTCTGTCCCTACGCAGATAGTATGTGAAAATGTAGGGTGAGATTCAGAATGACGTGCTATGGGGAAATATGTAAAGGAAGTGTCAATGCGTGTTTGGGCTAAATCCCAGGCTATTCACCACTCCTGAGTGCGGAGAAGAAACACATACTCTAGAAGCTTAGTCCATCAAACCCCCTCAGGAGGATACAAATGAAACAATGATAGATGCAATTTCTTCTCGCAAAAAGCCGTTTTTCTTTCACCTCCCTTGGAAATCTTGCTAATGTCGAATCCACTCTCACATTTATTTCAGCTTAGTGTCTTGTTCTGATGTAAGTGCTACTGACCACGTAGAGCTGCTTCCACAAGACCCCCCATTCCTGCAGTGTGGAGGTGGTCTCTGTGATGATAGGGTCCTCGAGGGGCACCACCGTCTCACACAACCTGCAGTGGAAGAAAAAGACTTGCATGAATATGAGCGCGCACAAGGACACACACACACACATACAGATGTCAGTGTAGAATCTACATTGTGATTTTCAAAACATGCACATTGGGAATTTTCAGGAAATTCAGTTGAGGAAATAGACAATGACAGAAATTTGTATTCTAGTTGTGCCTCTATAAACCACTTGAAAAAGACTGACAGTATTGTGCCTGGAGATTTAACTAAAATATGACGTATCTAAGTATTGTTGGATGCTAATAATAGCAACAACAGTACAATCCTCACAACAGCGCCCTCTGTGGTCATGCTTCAATGTGGCCACAGATATGATGTGTTATTGACATGTTTTTTGCTGAATTGCTCATCTTACCTTCACCACTGGGCCACATTCAGTTATCACCTGCTTTAGTTTAACGTTAGGGCTCAGTTCGCTATTGACGGTCAGTGAATACCTGCTGTTAAAGTTAAGTTTGTTTGTTTAACTACAATGTCACAATATTTTTAACATATGTTAAATACAGAAGATGTAAAATGTGACCCCTGTTCGGTTTGTGTGTTTGTTTTTAAGCAGGATTAAGCAAAAACAATTGAACCAATTTCCATGAAACTTGGTGGAAGGATGGAGTTTGGTTCAGGAAAAAGAACCAATTACATTTTGGTGCGGATCCGGAATCAAGGGAGCAGATCCAGGAATTTTGTTTTCCCCCCTTTCTTTAACATCATGAGATAGGACTGTTTTCTCAGAGAATAATTTATGGATTTCAATGAAAAAATTAGGCATAGTCCCATTCTAGTGATCAGTACTTTTGCTCTTTAAAAGGAATTAGGTACGTACAAATTTGAAGCAAGCATACAAAACAACATGCATGCAGTTCACTGCTTCAGAACAACTTTATAAGAATTCAACATCTTAAAAAGAACTATAGTAATGATGTTCTCTCTGGCTGCACTTAGAAACAGGGGGTGGAGCTCTCCGGTACAAACCACCACACACTTCCTGCCTGTGTGACCACTTTCATAGAGGAACATTACACCAAAGGTTAGATCTCTTGTGAGACTTTGCACTTTGCTCACTAAGCTCTGTCCTACGCTGCAAAGAGTGAACGCTGAAACTGTATCAGTGAAACATCTCAATTACACTTTGAGTCGGGGTGATTGTCTGTGGCGAGGAAGCTCTGGGAGAACTATAGAGATGCAGTAGGTGTGTCACCTCATTAACTCCATGAGACAGCAAAGCAGATTTCCCAAAGTGCAACTCCCAGTGCGAGGGAGTATAATAATGTCAATTTCCAAGTCTGCACTTTTAATTGTTTGAGTGCAAACAAGAGTGCTCCTGCTATGTGGTGAATCAACTGGAGGGTGGTGATATAACAGCAAAGTCCCAGTCTGCACTGAACCACAGATCCCAGGCTGCAGATTTAACTTCTATGAGTTTAGGCTGATAAAGAGCTCTGCTGTCTGTCTTTGTCTCCGTCTTTATTCTGGCCTCTGCAGCCATGGACGGCCTTTCTGACAGCAACTGTAGGTGACCGCTGTGCCTTTACATGTACGTACAATATCTTTGTCAATATAAAGTTCTGCATCACAGTCATTCTAGAGATCACTGTCATCTTATCGGCACTCGTACCCACACAGGATTTATTTGAATCAGTATCAAGAGGAAACATGTTGGGTCAGAGGTGAGACCCTGCAGGTCAATCAATGTTTGTACAATTACACTTTTAATCACACATTTTTTCAAGAGAATGCAAATCTAACTTTTCCCCTTGTTTTAAGAAGTGGCTGGATGATATGGTTATGGAGGAGATTAGGTATTCATAAAATACATTTGTGGTCCTTTTATTGATAATGTCATAAAAGCAAATATACTCCACTTCGACTAAATAGTGTATGCTGAGTGATGCCCCCTCTTGAGTGTAGCTTAATGTGTTTATTTGAAATGCACCATTCAAGTTGTCTTTTAACCCTTTCAGGCAATTCAGGCCGACGTCTCTGTCAAAAATAAAAGTTACGTTTTGCATTTCTTCTCGAATATCTGGTTTGTTTTGTTTTTTTCCTCATCACTCTTTGTGAATAATACTTTTTTTCTGTTTATGCTCGAATGAATGAAAAATAATAAAAGCTGGATCAGCAGTTTGCTCTTAATTCTGATACTGCAAAAGCTGAAATAAACAGAAACACTTTATCGTGCAACTCACCCTCTGTTGGTCACTGTGGATTTCTTCAAGTGGACGTAGCTGACTGGGAAAATCCCCTGTGGACAGAAGAAGGAGCAGAGACGTTAGCAAGTGTGACAGGATGGTGTCTTTAATTCTCCCGCAATAGAAATGCATGGTTACGTTTGTGTTATTAACTAAATCGTCTTTTTTTTTTTTTATTCTACCGGTGTCACATCATATGTTGAAGGAAATGCACAATGTCTGCTTGACGTTCTCATCCATATGAAGGGGGGGAAAGGGATTCTGAGCCCACACACAGCAACGTGCAGGAGCCCCATTGTGGCTCGGCTTAGCCGGGGAAGGGCACGAGAGACCGAGCGATGCCAACTGCCACCCTTGCAGTTCATCTTTCTAATTCTAATCTCCCAGATGTAAGGAATTGGCCACGGTGAACACAACTAATTCTCCCAGCACAGAGAGAGTATGGGGGCGAATGGCTGTGGGCAGCAGAGAACATAACAAAATGGAGGGGTGTTAGCGAGAACTGTAAATAGCAGATGAGAGTAGAGAAGGACAGCATGTAGCCACTAACACCTACATTTACCAGGACTGGACAGATTTCTGCTTTCTTAAAAACCTTTCTGCAGCATCACATAACACTTCAGCTCCTGACATTTCAGTTTAAAGCAGAGTCCACATATAGAAGAGCAGAAATTACGTGCTGCTCTCATGCTTCTAATAATATATCTGGTATTTTTGCTACACCACTGTTTGTTCTGCGGATGGACGGACATGACATCTTCGCTCTCTCTCTTTGTACCGTGACTCTGCAGACTGCTCTGCCACAGGTTCTAATTGATGACACCTATCATATACATTCCATACTGAAAAAAATATGGGAGGAAAAGATTTGTCAGTCAGATTTAATAACCATTTACTGCAGTGCAGGTTATTGATCTCTTGTCAGGAGTGATGCTGTTGTGTTGTTCAGAGTTCTGCACCTACTGTATGTTCTCCTCCGACTGAGCATGATGCACAGGATCTATCACAGTGATACTGGATGAACAAACTCTGTGCTGAGACCTGAGACATTTACCGTGTATATCTTTATTGGATTTTATATTTTTATATCTGTAGTCTCTACTCTTGTACTGTTTTCACTTTTTTTTAAAAATCCACTTCTGCTGTACCATCATTTTACAGGCTATGTTAGTCTAATGCACAACTTTGTGCAGCTTCAGTTATTTATCTTTAAATCCATATTTATATTTGACTTCGATCCTCTGCATCGGTTACTTGAGTCTTTCAATCACCCTTATAATTAAAAGATTTGTATTGTCAATATCTCCATGAGCACAAGCTTCTTTACAGGGACAGCTTTGTAGTAGTTCTGGTGGCGAGACTTTCATCTCAGTGCAGTGAACTTATTATTGATTAATTATTACCTTTTATTATTCCTATGCTCTTGTGTTTGACTGTTGTGCTACTGGAGGCCTAAATTTCCCTTGGGATCAATAAAGTATCTATCTATCTATCTATCTATCTATCTATCTATCTATCCATCCATCCATCCATCCATCCATCCATCCATCCATCCATCCATCCATCTAGATTTAAGAAAACCAAGACTTCTCTATGCTTCAATCAAAAACATTACATCCTAATGTTCTTTATATATGTCCTGCAGCAGTCATTTAAATTTACATCTAAACTGCCATAAAAACCTTGTTTTGGTAAAATGACTGGTTTTCAAATTACTAATTGCACCATCTGCTGGCAGAAAAGAAAACAGAATTTGATCTCAAACTCTGCACAGGAGGGAAAACAGTGCAGTAGTAAATGATAAATGGACTGAATTTATATGGCTCTTTTCTGCTCTAAATGACCACTCAGAGCGCTTTACAGGTCACATTCAGCCATTCACACACACATTAAGTGCAGCACTTTTTCCATCACACTGCCAACACAGCCATCAGGGGCAATTTAGGGCTCAGTATCTTTCCCAAAGACACTTTCGTGCAGACTGGAGGAGCCACGGTTCAAACCACCGACCTTTTAGTTAGTGGATCACCCGCTCTACCTCCTGAGCCACAGCCACCCACGATACTAGTAATACTGCACATCTGTACAGTTTCATATTGCAATTTAAAAGACAATGATGGGGCCGTCATACCAAGGTGCGACGTACACTTTTTTTTCACTGTTGTAATCCTTTTTGGGGATGGCATTATATTTAGTGCCTCTGTACTATGAAGTCAGAATATCATGGTTAAAACGGTGCCTTTGTTAAAGCACCTCTGGAAATACAGGTCAGGAGATTTCTATTTTTGTCTGTTCAAAGCTCTGCTCAATAAGTTAATCGGTCATTAAGCTCTTTGTTGTCGAGACAGAGTTATTTCTGGGATGCACGTCTCTCACATCATATTATCATTCATAAAAATGCTGTGGTGTTTGATAAAAGCTTGAGATTCAGATTTCCATTTACAGATGTGCTGCTTTCACTGCATTTGACGAATGAGCTTATGTTAAACAAGGGGTGGCCAAATATTATTTTTGTATTTGTATTGTAGTATTTGTTAATAAGAGGTTTAGTCATGTTACATTTCATATCACAATAGTTTTTATCTTTGTCCCTCGTGCTTCAAATATAATCAGAATACAGAAACCTCTATGTAGCCAATATATGAATCAACACAGTGTAAACTCAGTATCTGTGTATATTGTTATAATTACCTTGATGGAAGGCTTCTTGGTGGAAAAGCCTCTGTACCAACCTAAAGGAAGATCAGAATACACATTAGTAAACATGCAGCCTCACAATAAAACACATTCTTGTATTCAGTATGGGACATTACACTATTTTGCTGTGGTACTTAGTTCTATGGTTTACAAATCAGCTTTAAACAAACACTACATTTTATTATCTGCTGTTCTAATATGGTTTTCTCACAATTTGTCTTACAACAAAATATGTGTATTTATTCATGTTTACCTGTTACATCACTAAGCTTAAACAAAAAGATTAAAATGATTTTGCCTGTATTTTTTAATCAGTACTATATTATCAGAGACTTTCCACTGAACAGCCTAAACAAAATGATTAAAGTGTGTTTGCCTCCCTTTTTGATTAGCACTATATTATGTAGTTCTTAGTTAATTAGGGAATTATTAGTTAATTACATTCCTGTAAAATACAGAGTTCAATTTTCACTTCTTAATGTAAAGGTCTAAAGGCACGTTCCATTAAACCTCGGTGCTCGGAATTTCTGACCCCCGAGTCGGAAGTTGCAACTGGAACGCCCCCTCAAATCGGAATTTCGACTTGGAAGGTCGGAAGAACCTCTTCACATGTGAACAGTAGTGAAGCTCTAGTTTTTACTGTTTATTAGCACTTCTGTCATTAAATGTGTCGTACACATGGTACTGTGCAATGTCTGTCTGTAGATGTTTTAATACACGTAATGCGTAATTATTAACTGGTTTTGCTAACAATGGCTAGCTGGCTAACGTAAACATTGTTCCTGTGCGCTATCAATTCGGGTTTTTTGGGTGTGACGTCATGTAGAGGGCCGAGCTCCGAGGTGTCACGGAACGTAGCATAACACATTTTTCAAAGCCCTCTCAAGTCTAGGAACAAATTGACTGAGAAAGACGCCTACGAAATCCTTTATTTACCAATTTGCTTTAAAAGTTGTCTAATTTAAATAATGACGCTAATAGGGCTAGAATATTGTTTATGCTTTAACTGAAGAATAAAGACTTTTCTTATGTTGTGCAAAAACCTGCATTTTCCCACTAGTGTTCACTTTAACAACCTGACATCTCCCTGATAACCTGCAGTTAAGACCTGTGATTATTTACAATCACAATAACTGTGCCATATAACATGTGTGCATTGCCATAAGAGATGTGACTGTCATTACCTTCGCTCTTCTCCAGAATCTGTACAGTTTCCCCAATCTCCAGGACCAGGGCCTGACATATTGAGGACCGGAAGTTGCAGATCACTGTGCGGAGAAGGAGGAAAGAGGGAAACAGATAAAGAGACAGCCGCGATGAAGAAATACTTGACCTCATTGTAGTTCTAACTCCTGACATCACAGATAACCATCTATGTTTGCAACGTGTGACCTGTGATCAAACGAGGTGCAGCCTCCACGCTGTCGTGTCTCCTCACAGAACGTGTTTTGGGGTTGAAGCAGGGCTGTTTTTGCCGCTTTTTTTTTAATAAGCTGTTTAATGCAAACATCTAAGCACAGTATCATGCGGGAACCACTGCTTAGTGAACTGTAAACAAGCTCCCACCCTGAAGTGGGAAGTCATTTTAATAGGCAATTAATTCTTAAGCGGCCTGATTTTTGCGTTAAGTTAATTGAACTGTCTCCCAAAGTAAAGCCCACACGGGCTGCTAAGTAGTGTGGCTTAACGCTGCCTTGTCATAGGCCGTTATTAGCGTAGACCCTCTTTGCCACCTGCTTTTGCAGCATCATGCAATCTTTGACCGTACACAGGAAAACATGTGACTCTCACCCTGACTAGGAACATGATCGGGGATAGATGCCACAGTAAAGGCCTTCGCAGCAGGATATCAAGATTCAAGATTCAAGGTCTTTATCGTCATCATACTCAGGTGGTACATACAATGGTGCAACCCCTGGAACCTCCTTTCTAATCAATGCAGCACTGCAGTTTGCTGCGTAATATACAGTGTGCAATCCTCAGTAAGGACAGATTTATCTAATAATGACGGGGCTCCACTGACTATTCTAAAAAACCTACAAATGGTGGCCCTTCAAGGAGGGTTTGGTGTGAATCATTATGCTAATGAACTAGCCAGGGGACCCAGTGAGGGGGAGGAAGAGAAGGAGGGGCTTGGGCTCGGCTCCGTTGCCTGTATGAGGGTAACGAGTGCTCAGTTCCTGTGCTCGGGTAACTATGGCAACAGATCATCTACAAACTGGAGGGCTTTTCTTCACTGTAACTGCTGCAGGGATCTAGGCGTTTTTAAAATGGCAAGCTTATGAATGCTGCGCGGCACTAGAGTTCAAGTCAAGCATATTTCAGTACATATTAGAGGGACAGACGGATAGTCTTAAAGAGCCGGCTTGTCACCTTTTCCAGTCGGCCTCTGGGACTTCTTCCTGCCAGGGCTAAGTATTTCCTATTTGAGAGACCTATTCTATAATGGCCTCTATTTCATTTGAATAGCAAAAACCCCGCACTGAAAACTCTTCAGTGGAGGCCACGTCGGAACAAGATGAGATTGTCATGTTCGCGAGGGATGGGCGCATCACACAGGCTCATATTTTCATAGTCCTCCCTCACAAAAACCTCCAGGCTGTGCAAACACTATTTCATTGTGCCTAAAAGCTGCAGAGCATTAGCATATCCTCAAAAACAAAACCGACGAAATTCACCTTTGGACTTCAACATGCTGAACGTAGGATGTTGGAAGGACTGACAGGACGGGCAGCGAGAAAAAATGCTGGCAAAAGCAAACGTTTCTACTCAGCAACGGATCAGATCCAGACTGTCCCTCCATTCAGCTGAAGTCTGCACGGTCATTATTGTGTAACCAGGTACTGGGAGGAATGTTTGCCTCTCTTTCTTTGAATTATGGGGTTTGAGCGTAGGAGGAGACTCCCACTGTTCCACACTTTCCCATTGGTCATAACTCAAACCCTCATATGCAGTCATATACTGAAAGCCTGTGAGTTACAAACTGATATTCACCCAGGTACAACGCTTTCTAATCAATCAATAATCAAAGGTTTGATGAGTCAGAGCTTTTGCATAAGTCATATAGTAATTCTTCTAAAAGCTACAAAAATGTTAAAGTGAGATTGCAACGTAAAGTAAAACAAGATGACTTTAAATGCTTTTAGATTTAATGAACTAAACAAACTCATAATAATAGGATGTTCATGATGTGTTATCCAGAAGCAAATATAATGTTAAACCTTTTCCTCTCCCTGTCCAGTTGTGTTCTTTTGATATTTACCAAAAAGCCTGAAAACGGTCTTTTAAGAATCCATTTTGTCTATGTTGGCGTGAAGTGAGAACACAGGACAAATAATAATCTTGGGTTATTTCATCCACAAAGTTACAATAAATAAGCCGTGATGTCACACTGGTCTTATATATGACTGAGAATCACAGGGGGAGAAATCCCAGTGTGAGTATCAAGCATCGCTGTTTAATACAAACAGACTCAGTGAATTGAGTAAAATAAGTTTAAATTATTTAGGCAGCCTGCGCGAGAATTATTATCGCTCTTTATTATGCCTTTGTTTTTCTAAATTCTCCCCCCCCCCCCCAGTTCAGCGTGGGAAAACATGCCTAATAAAACCAGAATAAAAATGGCATGTGACAGACATGTGTTTTATTTTCTTCTTCAATAAAAACGAGGTAAAAACGACTAGGTTCCATTGTTGATTAAATCCTGCAGTGTAGCGGTGTACAATGGGATTCGGTGTGAATGTGAAGATTACAGGTGTGTGAGGTAATTCAGAGCTCTCCAGGTTGTTGGAAGAAGAAGATGTAACACCACCAAGATCGTGTCCATGTTGAGAGGTTTGTCTTGTATCACATCAGCAAACTGTAATAATGTTTAGAGGTTCGAATATGTTCAAGTCCCATTTATTATGCATCTGCTCCAGTTTTAACTTCAGTCCAACATATTCAGGCCAGAAAAGATAATCTCACTCTGTTTATTCTGAGCGACCTTTAAGGTACTTCTTTGTGTCTGAACTTTGATCCGTTTCCCTTGTCGGCAGTTCACGTCCCTGTTTCGAGGGAAATTTGTTTTTTTCTCTAATAAAAATTTATTTTTTTCTTTTATACAATAGAGCAAGTGAAGCTCATAACTCAGTGTACACACTGACATGCTGTCACCTCTTGAAAAATGTTTACCTCTATATGTAATATCGTGAAGATTAAAACAGAACAAGCATTGCACATACAGGGAGTAAATGTACAATGACCCGCAGGGGAGGAACATGCTGCAGAGAAGGGACAGAGGTCATCAAATACCTGCTACTACAACAGCAAACACTGTTATAGATTCTAAATGTTCTGCTGTTTGTCTTTCTTCAAAAGCACAGGGTGCTAATTGCACCGCTGTGAGAACATTTTATTAAAAAGGACACTGTGCTCATCTCAACTGCAGCAATGAATGAACTTAATTTCTTGAGCTTTTCTTTAGTCCTTTTACTTCCAGTCTCAATCAAAACTGGTTCAGCTGAAGCTGAAGTGCTGACTGAAGGCTTCCTTAAACCTCTCCAGTAATGCATTATGAGCACAGAGACCATGGAGGTCCTGCTTCCCTGGCTTGAATATAGTCCTGTCCCAGATCTAGCAAACGTTCAAAATTACCCAACGGTCTTTGGGCTTCACCCTCTGAGTCATGGTGTTTAGCACGACTTGAATGCACACTCACTTACTGGGACACATTACTGCACGGAAGTCCTGCTAACCTCAGGAATTCTGCCACACAGGCGGGGGGGGGGGGGGGGGGGGGGGGGATATTTCACCATATCTGATCTCAAATCAGTGTCACAGAAGCCGAGGCATGCCCGACTGCAGTGCTCTGAGATGATGAACTTATCATGAAGCACTTTTTGGTTTTGTCAGTTAAGCCACAGAAAGCTACAGTCGTACACAGGTTCGTGATCCGGTGCCCATGGGTCTAAAAGGTGATCACCAAAATGAAACTGTGCAACTTCCATTTGGAGGTTTTCATGAAGGGTTAAAATCGTGTCCAAATTTATAGGGAAAAGCTACTTTAGGCAAAATTAATCTCTCTAATCCCGCTCTCAGCTGAACATTAGTTCCATCCTTTGTTCTGCTATGAACATACAGTGTTTGGTCCCTTTCAGATAATGGTGGCCTCGTCAGCACGACTATTTCATGTGGCGCTACAGAGCTATGAGGCCATGAGCCATCTGATTCATTTCACTCTGTCTCATGTGGGCAGGTACTGACTTATAGTCACAGCTCGGCCCAATTACAGTGTAAAGAAATACTGTGAGTGCTGCTGCTTGAATGAGAGAAATCCATCAGTGACTCATTTGCACATGAGTAAAAATACACGTCGAACTTATAGAAGCAAAATATTTAATGAAAACTGTGATGATGATCGTGAATATATATGAATATATAATGAATATGTGTCATATCTGTGCTCGAATGCTGTGTGATCTTCAATTTGCATTTAAATTGTTTCTTATTGTTTGTTTTTAGACTGTTTGTGATTTGTTGCATTACATTTTCCATGTCTAACTTGTAAAGCACCTTGTGACTGTGTTTTGAAATGTACTCATATCATGTATTATATATTTGATAATCTATTAGTCATTTATCAATCGAAATTCCAAATATCTACAATATATTTGCTTATACTTCATGGCACATTGACTATCAGCATCTGGATACTTTTACAGACTTATTATTAATTGGGGCACAAAACAAGTAATTATTAGTTAACAAAATAATCATCAGCACAACAGTACATGCGATGCCGGCCTTTGCTGCCACTCTACAAGTGATTTACGAACTAATATTATCATTATTTCCTGCATAAACACAACAAGGAACAAAATAATGAATAGGCAGCGATTCTAAGAAAGGCATTAACGTTTCATGAGGTGGTCTCCAACTGTTTCCTGTTTAGACGGAGCTCATTAAGATAACCCAGGAGGGGGAAAGGGAAAGAAAAAACAGAGAGGAAAGGCCCGGCTGGCTGATGACAGACCACAGCTCTGTTTCCTATCGGTGTTATGGTAACACTGGTGAGAGACAATTTACGGGCAATGACAAGAAGAATGATAAATGTGCAAAATGGTGCAACTAGAGTCACGGCTGAGGCAGGAGAAGCGATGATAACAGACATACGGGGATTAAACTTGGCAGAACAGCAGCGTGGGCTTCATCCACAATGATGCTGGGGAAATATTCAACATAAGGGTCGACCACACTAATTACATTTTTTTTTATGGGGGGTGGGGGGGGGGGGGACTTTTACAAGGTACAGTGTGTTCTGTGTGTAGGTTCACACACAGCGGCTCCTGCGTTTCAGCACCGCGGACAGCGCCAGGTCACTTCACACCGACTGATGCGGAGGCTGTGCCGAACTGTTGCTTCATCACACACACACACACACACACACACACACACACACACACACACACACACACACACACACACGCACGCACACTTACCGCTATGAGAGAGCCGCAGTGATTCTATGATGGATGCATAGATGAACCTCACAGCAGAAGTGGCGACATTAAATGTGATCATGACACATGTGAGGCCTCCAAACAAAGTGAGGCTGTGGGCGTGTGCATGTACATGTAGGTGTGTGTATGTGTGTGTGTGCGTGTTGTCATGTGCACGCCAGCACGAGTATACCCTGCAACTAACAAGCTGTATCTAGACATGACTCATTCCCCAGATGAAAACCTTCTAGTAGAATCCTACGCTATAGACTTTTTTTTATTTCTACTGTGGATCTCAGCAGTCAGATTATAATCATATATGACACATCTCCCTTGTGATTGGACTCTATGCAGTGCCCCCCCAATGAAATGCAAATATGATTGGACCTGGAACTGTTGATCTGTGTGCACGTTTCCCTCCTAATCAAAGGTCAAAGTGCACATATGCAGGGGGCGTGCACGGTGTGGCCCAGCCATTGCAGCAGTGCATGCAGCTCTCTGGTCCACAGGTACTGTTTCACTCCAGCCTACACCTGTTGGAGGTACGCAGTCACGACGCCCCCTCGTGGTTTTGAACACGAACGGCATTTTTACCCCCCCACCCCCCCCCACCCACCCACCTCCTTTTCTCTCCCACTCGCCGCCCCTCCACATATGAGAAGAAAAAAGGGCTCCAATGCTACACTGACGCATTCTTTTTAAACCACAAAAACTAACAGCACGAAGCCGAGGTGAAGCACCGCCTGCGCCCGTGTGGATGGGGTCTCGGAGGGTGGTGGGCTGGAGGCTGGAGGCTGGAGCCCATCAGCATCCCACGCAATCCCCCCCCCCCCCTCCCATACATCCACTGGCCCGCGTATATCAGCCATTATAAGTGTTTGCCATTGGGGTGTGATGGCCATAATAACAAAGGGGGGGGAGGAAAATCAGATGAGGAGATGTCGATGAAGAGGATGGAGCTGCTTCCTCACGCACGAGCTGCCATCCGAACGATTAAAGTCAATTATAAATAGAAAGCGAACGTCGCACATGAACAATAATGGCCCCAAGAGGAAGAGATATACTGACTCACCAACTCCGATCTTCTCCTCTTCTGTAGGTATCCACATATTTGGTTATTTCCCCTCCGGTAGATCGAGCCACATTATGTCGATATGGTGCTGATGCTGCTGCTGGAGAGAAAAAACACAGGAGGGCTGAAGGCTAGAGGCGATCCAGGCTGAACACACACACACACACTACATGTCTCTGTGTCCCGAGGAGTGTGTGTGTTAGTGAGGGAGGAAAAGGACAGAGAGTGAAGCCTCGATGTCTCCTCTGTGTTATGTCCCGGCGTGCGTCTCCAGTCTGATGCAGTCTCTGTGTCCACCTCATGCAACGCGCACAATTACGCACGCACGCATGCACGCACACGGTGAGCGGGTTTCTGCCCCCCCCCCCCCCTCCAAAAAAAAAAGACAAGAGGTGCTATTGGAGCTATCGGATATTATCTCTTCTTCCTCGGTTCTTATTTATTTCATTTCTTCGTTTTTCCCTCTTTACAATCTTTTTTTCTTTTCTTCCTCCACCTCCTCCTCCTCCTCCTCCTCAGCCGGTCGCGCGCAGCTCCAGCTGATCCACGGTATTTGGCCGCTCGTGCAGCGCGAGCGCGGCTCGATCCGCGGGTGATTAGTGGGTAATAGGTCGCGGTGCTGCTCCGCGATGTGAAGTGTCGAGCGGCTGCTGCAAGAAAACACGGAGGGAGCTGCAACACACCGAAAGATGCGCCATCTTCATGCTCGTCACATGACTCGTTTTGTCAACACTGATGTGTCAAACATTTGCAAATATATGCCTCCTGCTCCTCCTCCTCCTCTCTCTGCATCCATCACAAACACAACCTGCATTATTTCCCCTCTCCCTCTATAGGACGCTGGACCGTGGCTGCATGGTGAACAGGCCTTTTCTCTGATTCAGTGTGATGCTCTGGGAGCTGGTGGCCATGAAGTGTTTTACAGATGAGATCAGGTCCATGTGGGGGAAGCTCCTCCTGGTTGAGTCATTTCAAAGAAACAGACCCACTATACACCAGTGGTGCTTCGTCATAGTGCAGTCATGCCCCCCCACACACATCAGATGCAAACAGTTCCAATACAAGTCAATTTCCCCTTTGTACTTGATTGATAGGTCCAAGACCTCCAACAACACTTTGCTGTTTATGTTTTAATCCATATCAAGTGGTGAGTTACATCACAAGAACTGAATGTGTATAATATTTTGTTATTTGTTGGTTATATTTATAAATGTAACTTTTCCTGAAGGTCTAAATCAACTTTTGAAGTCATCACCCTGCTTGGAACAAAGTTCTTGAGAAGAATTTCGCATTTATTATACTTATTCATGTCTTGAAAGCCTAAATGTCACATTTCAATATACTGACTAAAGAAAATACTGTGTCTTAAAAACAGTTTCTTTTTATCGTAGACAATAAACTGGCTCCAGGATTCTATATCCATAATGTTCTTAGTGTTGTCAGTAGTAGATGCAGCCTTGAAATCAATTATATGCCACCTCTGACTTAGAGGAAACTGTTAAACCTTCAGCTTATTGGTTTAAACTAAAGTGAAATATTTAGTTGAGATTTGTGCACAAAGTAACATGTGGATTTACGGCACACTAGTTGATTATGAAGGGTGTTGTGCTGTTAAAATAGTCTGTGGGGTGATGATAAATATGACACACACCCTTTAGCTGTGAAGCTTTAAGCTTGTGGAGCCACAGGCTGCGGAAATCCACCAATAGGGTTCTGATTAGTCAGTGAAGCTGAATGGTATTAAACCTTATAGCACAGAACATACTCATCAAACAGTCTAATACTTGTGTGAATGTTTCAGGAACACCGACGATGTTTTAGCTTAAAAATGCTCTTATCCAGATGTTGATTTGAACTTTTAACACCACTTCACTGTGCAAAGACGACAAATGATGTGTTAAAACACACAATATATATAATTTACACATCCCAAGAACTATCTCATGCAAAGCAATCATGAGTAGAATAAAACAAAGACGAGTGATTCTGTAAATATTGAGTTTCCAGTGAGTCTGATGTAGTGTGGGAGGGAGGGAGGGCAGTATTCAGTAGGGTAATTTCTCTCCATCACAGCGACTCTGTGACTGACTCCCATCTGTCTCTTACTTCAAGTGGAACACTGTGGGTGGTGTTCAAATCACATACATAAAGCTGGAGGCTCGTGGAGCATTTTATAAGCGAAATAAATATGCATCACTGCTAATAAATATCTGGGGGAAAAAAATGTAAATATAACAAACTTGCAGAGAAGGTGCTCAAGTGACACAACTGCATGTTAATGCAAAAACAAAGCAAAGAGGTTATCTTAAATTATTACATAATATTTTTCAGAGAACACTGATGTACTTTTTAATTGCAGTGGCTACATTCAGCTCCTGCTCTGATGCGGCAGCGCTGCGAGGACGAGACACTGTTTCTACTGCAAACAGGGATCGTCTAACACAGTGAGAGCTGCTATCTGCTCCAACACTCCCAAAGCCAGCAGACAACAGGAGCAGCCGAGGAGGTAATAAGAAGCATGTCCCACCATCTCATCCATCACCTGCCTTCACACACACACACATTCTTATCTCTTTATACTCCCCAGGATCATACGTTTCACACACACTAAGTGCTCCTTGCACACATGGACACACACACACGTGCCTCTGCATGCAGGCGCACACACAAACGCCCAATTTAAGACTATTTGATCCCTGTTTAAGTGGTTCTGGTGACTATTTTAATGTGTTCTATTATTAACTGTGGGGGAGGTCACAGGGAAATTTAGTGGCAAATCCCTGCATGCACAATCCAGCAATCAAGAGACATGAGCAATGCCCCTTCATGGAAATGCACATGTAGAAACAATTAAAGGGCATTACAGGCTCAAAGATGCAATTGTTCTCATGCAAAACATGTAGCATGAGATATATAACCTCTGTATTAAATGTAGACTGTCCCTTGAAGAATTCTGTAAAATAATTTTATTTAAAATGGAAATATTGGCTTATTTCTAGGGATCCAAACAGACATTTGGAATAAATGGATAAAATGTATAACCTCACTTCAAGCTGACTTCATGCCACTTTACTTCATGGTGAAATTGGTTTTCAGTTTTTACATAGTTAAGATGTGAAAAGATATAAAACACTTAGAAGCACAGACACACATCCATAAAACTGTATAAATTATGTATATGGGGACATATAAATATATACATTAAGAATATGTGATATTATGATCACATTTGTCTTATTTAGTTTTCTTGGCACAGTTTAAAAAAACACAAATGTTAAGACATCTCTGCTGTAACAGCTTATCAACCATTGACTGATCCTCAAGCATTGTTCACACGTCATTAAAGAAGCACACACAACTTATTTTGCAACTTTATTTATAGTAAAAATACTTTTAATACATACAAGATGTACATAATTGTCTCAAGAAACTCAACATAAGTCTCCCTATGGAAAAGAAAACAGGCAAAATTATTAGATACAAATCAAAACCGTGAGAAAAGTCATGAAATGTTTGCACAGCTTTCAAAAAAGTGTGCAAGTGAAGGCATCTGTTTTCACAATGTTGAAGTACGAAGCCTCCTGTCAGTCAATCAGAGGAAACGCACGTGAATATGTTTTGCTGTATCTCCTGTTTTTCAATGATTCAAGTTCTTTTTAAAGATCGAGTTAGATCCAATGAATGAAGCTTATCATATTTTCAGTCCTGAACCAAAGACATTGAGATATATCCTCAGTTCTTGAACATAAAACTAAGTTTAACTGAACCTGTGCTGTCATCAACTGAACCCAAATGATGGCACGGCTCAGTAAAAGGTGAGTGAGATAACACAAAGGTAGAGCGCTGCACAACCCTGTGTCTGTCATGTGCTGACAGTGAGCAGATGTAACAGTTTGGTTACGATGGCCACACTAGTTATGGTGTCTTGAGCGATTCAACAGCACCGAGCTGATTTATCTATTTACACAATGAAATCAGGAGGCAAAGTCAGAAATGGCACTGCTGTGTGTGGCAATTTGGTCGTCGGTTTGTGGTGAGAGTCAAACCTGAAAGTGGGATTTGACGCTTGATGAACCATCAGCAACATGTTTGTGCATCACATTAGCTGCCTAACTCGGCACTTCAGTAAGTTCTTGTGATTATTCCAGGTGTGGTGAAATACAAGCATTGTAACAAGTATACAAGTATTGTATCCTCGGTTCTACAGTTGCAGGCCCACAGCCCGGCAATGGAAGTTGTTTCCCCCACAAAACACTAATCTGTGGCCAACCAGAGGCTCACAAAGTGAGTGAATCAATATCAAATAAAGAAGCTCATTAGAGAGCCGCTAATGTGATCAAATATAAAACTTTTCTTCACTGCAGCTACACACTGGCTTTTTCAATCACCATCAAGCCCACTTTTGTTTTATAAAACTATATCATATACAATCATTTCTTTTGCCCACCACTTATTGGATTTCCCTGGTCCTGTCACTCCCAAAGTGTGCAGACACCTACAGTTACAAACTGGCAGTGCTCCAGATTATCTCCCACCTCATCTGCTGATACTCTCTTTTTCGCGCCTCCTGTTCCGCAACTCAAATGTCTGTGAAGCAGAAGTCTTGACATGTTGTCCAGCTCCTCGGTCCCAGACGCCGAAGTCTCCTCACTCGTTCAGGGATAACATGATGTCATCCTCAAGGTCAGAGTTGTCAGAGCTGTCTGTTTGTGAGACAGACAGATATACAGATTTAGAAGCGTAGGGACACAGATGTGGCGCCGGAGAGGTCAGAGGGTGAAGAGGAAAAACTAAAAAACAAAACAGCTCCGGCATAATGTGAACCTGATGCAGCAGATTAAAGCGCTTTTCAAATGTTCATGTGTTCAAATGACAAATCTTGTTTTCTGTTAAAAGTCAAACAGTTTCAACTGAATTCATGTTTTTCTTTTTTGGGGTAAGTTTAAGGGTACCCATTTTATTTTGCTATATATTTTACTCTAAATTATAAAAATTTAACACATTTATCACAAATAGATTGTAAGAATTTTTCACTTTTCATCTAAAATCATCCTCCCTCGAAGACAGAAAGCATTTGTGTTTCAAATTACTTCTTATATGATTAACCCTAAAAAAATCTTAAACAGGTAACTGTGAATTAACTTGTATTTTTGCAGGTTTAGCTTTAATAACTTTTTCTCCACACACATAACACAACCACCAGGACAATTAAAAACTAAATTACAGAATTACAGAATAACCGAGGGCAAAAAAAGACATGTTCAAATTATGGATCAATAGAACTCGATGCAGTGCAGCCAACAAGTAGCTAAAATGAAGCGCTACTCACCATTGTCGCCATCCAAATCAACATCATTATCAGAGTCATCGTCGTCATTGTCATCGTCATCGACTTCAAGAAGACGAGCCACCTCCTCATCAGAGGGAGAAAATTCCTCATTCCCATCATCCTCTTCTTCATCATCCTCGTCTTCTCCGCCGTTCTCTAGCTCAGCGATAAGGGGGTCTGTGTCGATATCATCATCCGAGTCGTCATCATCGTCATCATCTTCCTCCTGATCATCATCCTCCTGGTGCACAAATGACAAAAAAAATATTATTATCAAAAATATTATTATTGTATCAATTATTATTATTATAAAAAATAAAACAATAAAGTACGACCTGGTCCTCCTCGTCCTCCTCCTCTTCCTCTGCAAGTCTCTGCCGGCCAACTTCATACAATCTGCACACCGTGTCTGTGTTAAATGAGTCTTGGTTCTATGAGACAGATAAAGCAGGAGGACAATATGAAATTCTTCATAATATTTACAGATAGACATTATTACAATCTAATAATAGTAATTATTACAAAGTACTTGCATTTTAAAGCCACAATGATAAGAATTTACCTCAATCACAGCTAAGTAGCAGTCTTTTGTGTCTGTGCAAAGGTCAAATATATTCCTTTTGACATCAATAGTGGCTGAGAGGAGAGAAAAGAACGTGTTAGGAGTCAATATACAAGACAAACAGCAACATACTACAGAAATTAAATTATCACCAGCTATTACAAGGTATAATATAAAAGGTAACGAAGTGAAACATTTAATTATCTTAAGACTTTTGGGAAAAATCAATTGAAGTGAAGCAAAAGCAGAAAGCCTGATTACCGATTGGTTTGTAGTCTGTGGCATTAAAGGTCCTGAAGGACGAACCGAACGGACTTTTCATCTGCATTTCCATCATGTCGTCCTCATCATCGGCCTGTAACATTGCTGCAAAGACAGAGAGCCACAGAGGAGTGGGAGAGAGAAAATAAAAACTGTGCACAGCGAGCTGGTGAGCCGGGGTTCTGGCTCCTGAGAGATTAAAGTGGTGTTCGCGCGATCAGAGCCGCCACGCCACGCCACGCCCCTTTCTCTCCCTGTGAGGCAGCGTGAACCAGCTGGTTTTGTCTTTTGCCAGTCCAACACTGTTCCCTCTGCCCATATGGCTCGAAGTGACAGTGGAATCGGGCACGCACACACATACAGTCTCCAAATACACACACACGCTCCATAATTACACAACTTCACACACTTGCACTGACTGTAAAAAGGAGTTGTAGGCTTGATGCCAAAAGCTCTACATTTCCCATCATGCAGCGGTGTCCTTATTTACCTCCATAGATGACGGTGCCGTTGTTGTTGAAGACTATTCTGCACTGGTCCAGAGCGGGAACAGTGTGGAGGAGGTGGAAGGTCCGCAGATCCCACTAAAACTCCAGTTAAGTTTTTGTATCAACTAAATAGGCCACAAACTTAATTAGCCAGTGATTAAAACGGTCCCCTGAGAGGTAAAAATCAATTTTCATTGCAATACATATTTAATGGTTAGCAGTGAAGTAAAAGCTCAATAGTCGTCCCATAATTGAAGCGACAACAAATTCAATCACTGATACAAGCTTTCTTTTTTACATCCTGAATGCAATCACTTTTAGCCGATAACTTTAGCAATTTATTTAGCACTAAATTAAATCATCAAATGATTACTCCTGCAACTTTAGACTTTATATTTAGAGGATTTAAAGATCCATGTTTTTACCACTAATGCTACAGTACTCAATGCACTGCCTCACATATTTTAATAAGGCCAATTACATTTTATGAAGAGATAAGGGATGAGTTTGGGCTTTAATTTACTCCCCAGTCGATAGGCATGTCTCTTACTGTACTGAATTCTCATCAAGTGTCTAGGATACGATTTCCGTGTTAATGATGACCTCCAGGCTGTTGGGATGGAACACGCCGCTGATGTTCATGTTGAACTTGTCAAACTTGTGGATGGCCTGAGCCGTGCGCACATCCCACAGCACGCCGTCGTTCAGCACCAGGTCGTCCGTGGGGTTGAAGGTGGCACAGTTCCTCTTGTAGTTGTTAGCCAGGTCTGGGTTGTTGAGAGTCAGCGTTACCTGTCCCGTCTGGATGTCATAGATCTGACGAAGGGAAGAGAATCATGTGAGCGTTTACCATTTTATTTCAACTTATTCTGTATTCAATGATTTCAAAAAATGCTGACATACGTACTCGTGCTACATGCTCCTTAGTTCCAATGACGCGATCTTGTGAAAGTTTACTGAACTCCACATAATGGTCACCGAGAAAGGAATGCCTGGAGACAACGAGAGCAGCATTTCAACATTTAAATCAAAAACACAGAGTCAAGTATGTGTGGAAAATCTGAATAGTTAAAACTGTAACTGCTTAAAGACATGGTACAACAAATCACTCCATCGGCTGAGTCTCGGTAATGCCTTGGTTAAACTGTGCGGATGAATGAAGCCAAGTGCTTGTGTTCCATGAAGTGAAGACTGCAGCCCTCAGGCTGTTAGCGTGCATAATTAAAAAGCATGTCATCTCTTTTTGGCAGCTCCCTGTTTTGACATAAAAAAAAGCTGCTTTACCATTGGACAGAGAAGACCACATACATGGAGGCAGTGGAATCACAGACAAGTTCCTAACTGAACTGTGGATCGATTGTCTGTGGTCAGAGAGCTGTCATGTGGTCGGTGCTTTCTGGGTAATTTTCTGCTCCAAATAATTCAAGAAATATTTTATTCAGGATTTTTACGTAAAAGAATTTAGCTTGTGAAATTATGAGTTCAGCCTCATGTGAAAACATCACTTACTTCATGATGAACACTGATTTCATGCCCCACAGTGCAGACAGGGGGTAACTCCAAGAGGCTGACGTTAAGAGCAGAGAGCCATCCTAAAAATACAAAATACGATTGTTGAAAATCGTCCACAAACATATTTTAAGACATAAACACACTGTGTTTGAAATAATATTGTGCCCAACATGGATTTTCCACAAAAATCCAATCCTCGGACAAAGATCCCGGTTAAATAACAATTGGCAAAACACATTTTCAAGTAGATCGTCAAATATCTTACATGCAGGATTACACACAGCAACTGGAACTACCAGACAGATTGTGAAACAGATGATGTATTGGTTGCTGTCCGTACTGACCCGTGAGGGCTCCAGGTGAGTGATGGCTGAACTGTGACAGCTGTAGCTTGCTTCCTCCTGGCCTGTAAACACATTGTAGAGTTTGAGCTGCCCTGTGCAGGTCCCGAGCATCAGGAACCGTTCGCGAGCTGAGAAGGCACAACACATGAATCCACTCTCATCCTCATCAGCCTCCCTGAACACGGAGATGGGACGGAACCTAGACAAAAAGAAAATAAAGGATGTAGGAAAAAAAAAAAAACTGTTGTAGAGGAAACGGCAAAGCCTAAAGTGAATTGGAAACCTACCTGCTGAAGATGAGATGTCTGTCGAAGCAGCCTCCATCTACTCCTCCGTATTTAGGATATATGACTCTCCGTGTGTGTCGGGATGTAAAGTTAATTGGTGCTTGGCGTCTCTGTTTGGGCTCGGGGCACTGATGGGGTGTAAAGAGAGAGAAAGGCGGGCACGTTGCGACAGGGTTTTTACAGCGCGCGTGCTGCTCCCTCAGGTACTCTGTGATAATGCCGTCTAATGCAGGGGGGGAGGGCAAGAGCCTGTCAAACTGCTTCTTCATGGCTGGACTCTGGCTGAAGGCCCCATGGTCTGACTTCTGCCTAAGAACACGTGGTTTCTTGGAGCTCACCACAGGGCAGCCCGCTTGTCGCTCACGAGAGAAAACGATTCGTCCGATCAGTGGGGATCCATTGCTACAGAGGGGGACAGACGTAGAGGGGAAAGCAGTTGAAGAGGACCCAGTGGATTGTGATGTTGAAGGACGCGTTTGTGGATGGCTGGAACCGGGGGTGGATGAAAGGGAAGGATGGTTCACGAGTCTTGAGCCGACACCATTGGCCAGCCGTGGTGTGCGGGGGAGAGTGGCAACAGGAGTGGCAGGTGGAGGAGGAGCAACCGAAGGGAAAGCAGAAGTAGAAAGTGAAGTAAGAGACAGACACGCCGTCGGGAGTTCTGCCTCTTTGGTAAGTATGGTGGCTGTGTCATGAAGGCCTTTGGCCACAAGGTGGTTCCTAATAAGCAACAGCAGCTCTTTCTCAGGGAAAGTGATCCTGGACTGGGCGACCACACTGGCCCTCTGCAGCCACGCCAGTGACACGTCAGTACCGATCATCAGCGGTTTCCCAGAGATCCTTTCTATCAGCTCAGCTGCAAACTTACAGAACTTGACGTGTTCGCTGCGTTTGTCCTGAAGCAAAGGCTCCTTCATGAGCTGCTGGATGTGTCCGCTGCTGAACAAAGGCAGCTTGCTGATAATCTGTCTGACGGAGCTGGAGCGAGACAGACCCACCAGAGCCTTACAGGCTAGAGCTCGGATCTGATCTGCATCTGTAATGGGCATCTTCACTGTCAGCAGGGACAACAGGACCTGCAGGACAGGCGCAGAATGCAGGTTAAAAAAAAACAGTGGCAGACAGAACTGAGGGAATGCTTATAATTATTTTTAACAGAAGGCTCCTAAATCAATAAATTGACCCAGTTGTGTCTAAAAAGCACCCATCATGAGAGGTGGACAAATACCTTTAAAGGTAAGGAAGTGAGCTTCAGTGATTTCTCTGCTCTCACTTTTATCCTTGGAAGGTGCAAATGAGAAACCTGACATCAAGTATATAAAGTAAACCAGTTAAAACTACTAAAAAGGGAATGTATTGCATTATACTGACAGGTGTTTGTATTATTTTCTCTACTCCATTGATATAAATGGGTGTTGGTTAGATTCCAGAAACAAATCTCTGTAGGATGCAACACATTTCAAAAACATCACAAACTTCCTCCTCTAAAATGACTGTGTACTCCATTCAACACGTCTCTAAAAGGGTTTTAATAAAAACTAAACATTCTTACATTTTTATTGCAAGCTGAGGACGTCCATCCTTCTCCTTGTAAATTAGCCTGTTATACTGTTTCCCCTGTTTTAATTCTGTAATGTTCTAACTACATCTTGTTACACTGAGCTCCAAATGTCCTGAAGTGCAGGTCAGAGCCTTGCATTGGATCTCTTGGTGTGTTAATGCGTGTGTAAATCCTGTCCAGTTACTGCTGCAGCACCTAACAGCTTCCATCCAGGTGCACAAATCTACCTCAAACGTTTTGGCCGCTGGGACAACTTCAGACACAGTTTGACTGAACCAAGCCAATTGAGAGAAAAATCGAACACGCTTCAGTCACTGGTATAATTTAACTCTACCTTGATGCCATTGTTGGACTGCACCACATTCCACATCTTGGTGAGCACACTCTCGCTCGCTTTGGTCTGCTGGGGCAGGCGGCGGCGGGGGGTGCCTGCAATGAACTTGCCAATGCTGGACATGCGTTTGTCTGGAGCACAGACGCAGTTGATGACAACCTGCAAAGCCGACTTCTGAATCTCGGCATCATTCACAAATACCTCTCCCTCTGCCACTGCCAAGACGATACTGATTCCTGAAAGAGCAAAATCCAAAAATGAAATGAAAAACCTTGCAGAAAAATAAAACCTGGAGTTTTGCCATCTCTCAGCAGAGCTGGGCACAGTTTTATTAAATGAACAAAAATAGGGGGGTAATAATAATTTTTATTGTGCTGTTGATAATTGAACTTAATGTTCACACCATGCAAGAAGTATTCTAATGGTTTATTGAACTCATGTCAGCACTACCGAAACATTTATATTAACTGCTGCTAACACAACATTATATATGGCATGGTGCCATACACTTTTACACTGTTTCCGATAAAAGAAAACACTTTTTAAATATCCTCAAATGTCTAACAATAAGTCAAGTTTATTCATAGTTAACTGATAACACCTACCTACGGTGGAAACACTGGATCCTCCTTCATCAAGCACAGCAACAGCCTCAGACAACAACAGCTGGGTCTTTGGAACAACTGTTAGAATACTCAGGATGTCGAGGGCATAACGAACTGTATCACTCCTACAGGGAGAAGAAAATCATAAAACAATAAGTATCACGATGTCACTAATCACTCTCTCAGTCTGGAGGTGGGAAATGTTAAAAGATGTAAACAGGATGTGAAAGGACAGCCATATCTTTACCTGCCATAGTAGGTCCTCCAGTCACAGGCAATGGAAATGAGCTGTAGGAGGAGCTGAACACACGACAGCTTGTGGAAGACCTCAGCCGGTTCCCAGTAAAGTCGCAGTGGTCCGTACTCTATCAGAAACTCCATCATTTCCACCACCTGTTCACGAGTATAGCTGACCGCCTGGGACACAGACGAGAACACAAATGGTTACTGCAGGAATCAAAACTCCTGCATCAGCTTTACAACAACATCAACATAAAGAGAGCACTACACGTAATATCTGAATAATACATTAAGAAATCAGGTGTACAGTAATGTCAGGCTCAGATATTGTTTGTCCTCTGTGTGTGTGTACCTTGTAGTATGGCTGAGAGTGAATGGGGGCACCCCCCTCCGTGCGCTGCAGGGATTGCTTAACCTGCTCCACCTTGATTGCCAGATGGGCCTCAAAGTACCTGCGCAGGGCCATGCAGGTGTGCTTGGCCGTCTGCCTGCTGGAGAAAATCTCATCATCACTCAGCAGCGCTCCCTGGTCCTCAAGGTTCAGGATCTCCAGTGTGCTAATCTGAAAACAATCAGTTCGACATCATATATATTGGTACACAATCAGCATCTGTTACATCTTGATATCACAGCGACTGCTCGGCTTATCAGTTCTTGAAACACACAGTATTTTCTATGAATGATACACATGGTTAGTTTTACATGGTTGGGATCGCGAGAAGGCAGCTGCTGGTTTGTACTTACCAGATTGACAAGGCGCCGGAGCCCGTCCTGCCTGTCGAAAAGCTCCAGGACGGCACGGAAAGAAAAGGAGATGGAAAAGAACATTGTGGCATGGCAGCAGCCGGATGCATGCGAGCATTCCAGCAGCCACAGCGTGTAACCAACCACATCGGACAGGATGGAGTGGGGCAACATGCACACCTTGAGAGGAGAAGATACAGCAGTGAATACAAATGTGAACTGCTTCTGAATCCAGGAGATACTGATAAAATCAAAACATAATTTTCATTAAATACAGAGCTACAGAGGATTTTCTAAATAAATGACCAAAAAGGTAGAGGAATCTGTAGTTAATTTCTCTCACATACAAAAGACAAACAAATGCCGATATAGAATATTAAATTAAAAATTGGCATATGCACCAAAAGAATTGCAATAAAAACATGGTTGGCACATTTTATAAATATATGTACATATTACACGTAGCTCGCAGTGTATTTGTGTAGTGTGTGTCTGTTCTGTACCCTCTCCATTGCATCCTGGTTATAGGCGAGGTAATAGAGACACAGAGACACTCCGGTGGCCGACATCGACGGTCGGGGGATTTCCAGCAACTTCTGAACTCCTCCGTGAGCCACAAACTCAGCAGCAAACTTCTTGTGCAGCAGCAAAGATGCCAGGTACTGAGAGAGGGGAGGGGAGAAGAGAGACAAGTCTAGAGAGCTTGACCTTGTGTTGCAGCACTTTGGGGGGGTCAACTACACGAGAGTGTGTTTACCTTGAGAGCCTCAAAGGTGAGCTGCACATCATTGGTCTGCTTTAGATCCATATAATGCATGAGTAGCTCGCGAGCTCCAATCTGCATGAACACTGCCAACAGCTGCAGATAAGAAGAGGAGGAGGAGGAGGAGAAGGCATGAAGAGCACATAAATGATGTCACTGTCACTTTTGGCTAATTGCTATAATATATAGTTCAACTAAAATAATGCCTGCTAAAAACATGTCCTGTATAAACTGAGCATGCAGTGTCCCTTCAAAAAGGACTTTTTTTAATGTCACAACAGAATCATATCTTTAATCATAATTAAAGAAGACTGACATCTGCTGGTAAGTCTGTGACAACACAAGGAAACACATACACAACCTACAGTGATAAGTTACATATGCTGCAAAATACCATGGCTGCAACAAAAGATCATTTAATTTGATCAATCTGCCAATCGTTTTCTCATTATATCCTTTTTTATATGAATTTTCATAAAATAGTAAAAATAGTTTGATATCATTTCTGTAGTCCAAGACCCAAAGATGTTGTGTTTGCTACAATATATGACAAAGAAAAGCATCAGCTCCTCACATTTGAGAAACAACTAGCCAAAACGATTAATTGCTTTTCAAAATTGTTGCAAATCAATATCTACTCATCAATTAATGACTAATTGTTGCAGTTCTAAATGCTTCTGTAAATTGAGCCGGCTGAGGTCAATAGACCCACCTCCTGATACTCCCCCAGAGGAGTGAGATACTGCAGGATGAGCCTCTGCTCGATCTCTGGGGTCAGAGGGTACAGATGGTAGTTGTTGCCTATCACCCAGGGGCTCATTTCGGACCAGCTGCTGTTGGAGAGCTCGCTGAAGTTCCTCTCCGGATCTGGCAAAGAGAAATTTAGCTTCTGTTTTGAGGTCCTGCCAAGCTCCCTGTCTGCCTTTCTTTTTAGGTAACTGCTGCCATCCGAAATGCCAGGGTGTAACAGTGAACTTGGGGCAGACATGGGCTTCATCATGGTTTTAACAGCGGAGTTGGCATGGCTGCTGGCCTTGTGAGGGGAGTTGAGACGGAACGAAAGCTCGTTTTCAGGCTCAATGGCCGAGAAGGGAATTTCTCCATCCCCCTCGGGCCCCGTCCCCTCCCTTTCAGCTCCGTTTCTGCCCAGCATGAAGGGCTTCTCTTCAAAGCCTCCGTCGACAGTCTCCTCATCTAAAGGTAGCAGAGGCTCACTCAAACTCTTCCTGGGGCTGGGCCGTTTGATTTCCCTTTTGTTCTCAGCATCCTTATCCTGAAGCTCACGTAACCGATGCAGCATCAAAGGCACCTGTCGAAACAGAGCATGGAAAGTTAAAAGTTAATCGACAGCTGCGACTTCACACCACCTACTGATGATGAGCAAATAGTTCTAATGCTTGTTGAAATAGAATTGTATTGGCTGTTGTAGTACATTGTCCACCACTATGTACTTTCTGACATTTGACACAGGAGAATCCCCGACTCACCAAAACAGAGTTCTCCTCCCTGTAGTTGGCTGCAATGTCCTGATTCTCCATGGCACCAGCCAACAAGCCTGTGGCATAGATTCTGAGGGGCTGCTCTGCCTCCTGGGCCCACTTAAAAAGACGCTCAACAATACCCTCCTGAAAAACACAAACACAGATTAAAAGTCAATTACATTTAAAAACAAGAATATGAACCAATAATTAATCATTTAAAAAAATATAAAAAATGTAAGAGGGCTTCAAAAACTATTTGACAAGCATAGTTCTAAATAAAAGTTACATTTAAACAAATATTTCAGTTAAAAAAAAGAATCAGATATCAATCAATTTCAGTTTACAAGGTGTTCAAAGTGTAATGAAGTTTGCAGGTTGGACTGTGACTCCACAAACAAATATGAAAGCTGTTGCCAGTTATCTGAATTTGATGGGATTGTCAGGTCCTGCGACGATGAGGCTTCAGTTCTTTACTTTATACAACTAATATTTTTTTAGTGAAAACTTCATGGCCACTTCGGCCTTTACCATCTGCCCCTACTGCATTTGAATCTTCTTTAATACATGGGATAGTAGAAGAAATAGCTTCCTGAAAACTCTTGTAGCTTCCTGTTCACTGTAGTATGTGTGATTTTATTATATACCAGCCTGCTACACATGAATGAGTAATGTTGCCAGTAGAGGTCATGTAATTAAATGTACTACATTACATAATTTCCTTACGTGCATTTAAACACTAAAAAGGGCATATTGGATATGTATTTGGAAAACTATAACAATACAGGCTACCATAATAACTGAAATAAAGGAAACACGTTGTTTGGGCATAAAAAAGGAGAAAAAAGGGTCTAATAATGAAGTCAGGAATATTGTACCTTTTCTTGAAAGACCACTGCTGTCTCCAGTCCAGGCATGATGTTCTGAAGCAGACGACAAGCCGCTGCATTGAGGGAAAATTCTCTGCTGGTCATCACATAGCTATTCACCAGCTATAAACAGAAGAAATTTGTAAAACATTGAGAAAAAAAAAAAAATCACCTTCTGACTCAGACGCTAAGAATGGCTCTATGTGTTGTACAACAAGTGTCAGTTCACTCTTACTGCGTTCATGAAGTCATCATTCTTGAACAAGATCTTGAGCAGGTGTCCCAACACACACTCTGGATCAGCTCTCCCTAGTGGCCAAGAGGGAAATGTCAGACACATTCATAACATTTAACTTCCCAGTGATCTTGGCTTTATGCGTTTCGTTGTCATACCAGGATGTCGATCATCAAAAGGGTCTGGGTCTGCTTTGTGGTACTCCTCTGTCTCCTTCTCAACAAGCTCAGAGATTCTAGAAGTTACAGCAAAGTAACACATTTAAATGTCTTTGTGACTCCATCAGCTCAGCCCAGTGACATCACAATAACAAGCAGCAGGACTCCTTACTTTGTGAGGATGCTAACCAGCTCCTGGGTGCTGCCTTGTTGTTCTCTCTCCCACTGTTCCAGTAGAGCAGTCAGCTCTGCCTTGGAGTCTACGCTGGCAGATGCTGACGCCATAGCGTTGCCTGTCAGGATGGCATACATGTAATATAGATTACTTTCATTATTGAAACCAGAATCCTTTAAATCAGGTCAAATTGCAAATGCTAAAAAGTGCTTAAAGTGTTAAAATGCAAAAAAAAGGCAAATGTGATTGATCTACTATTATATCTTACACGATCAGATCATTATAACTCATTCATTAATGTGAAAGTGTAATGTAGTGAAAATGTGAGTCAATTTCGTTTTGTTGTTAAAGTCTAAAAGTTGTAATAAAAGTACTTCTTTTGTCCAACCAATGGTTCAAATCTCTAAATCATTAAAAACAATAATCAAAACGATTAAATCATTGAATAAAAAAATGCAGAAAATCATCACACACGAGAAGCAGGAACCAGGAAATGTTTGCACGAGAGATGACAAACAGAAATGAATGTTCTGTTGTTGAATAAATGAATTTTCTATTCATCATTAAACTATATTTGTATGTATTATTGAGCAATTCCACTATTAAAGCATCATCTACCATCAAACCACTCATATGTTTTGTATGGAGAAAGTGTAGTAAGTAAATTGTAGTGTGATGGAGTAAATGCTGTAGTAAATAGTGGAGTAGAAGAATAAAGTGGCATGAAAAGAAAATACAAGTACCTCAAATTTGTACTTAAATGCAACAGTACTGTAAAATATACTATAAATGTTCTTACTTACATGCAACCACAGATTAATATTGTCTCTACAGTTCCCTCTCCACACGCATCTACAACTCACAGGGGCTGAAACAAACTCTGCTGCAGCACTTAATCAAACAATCACATAAAATACTGTTCGTTACGATCCAGAGAACAAATATATAGAGATTTGATCCAAAAGCTTCACAAACATCCGAGCAGGTGCAGCCTCTCTCCGGGGACTTTAACTGTCAAACACTGTCACTCTCACTTAGCATTTAGCACCTAGCTCGCACTTCCTCATGCGCTTCTCTGGGTTTTGTTTGTGGAGCTTCACTCTCGGCTCCGACACGTTCCACGTCCCCCCCTGCACCGACTCACAGGGGATACTCACAGGGGATACTCACAGGAGATACTCGCAGGAGATACTCACAGCTCCAGGCAGCAGCAGCAGCAGCAAACTCTCACAGAGCCTGTTGCGATGTTGCTCCAGCTCCACTCTGGCTAAACAGGGAAGCTAATCTATTTGGCTTTGCTAGCGAACGCTGTTGACGGTTTCCGTGCTTCAGACCACCGAGCCGCCCCGGACATGTTTCTATTTGCTGTGTGAGATTCAAATCACAGTCGCACCAACACGAAACCTGCCCGTACATGAAGCCAGGCGCTGGGGGATGCTAGCTAGCGAGCATCACAGGTAAGCCTGGCTACGTTGAGCTAGCATGCTAACCTCGTTGCTCCGCTCAAGCTCTTCCCCGCTTTCTCCCAAAATGGACCGAGACTCGCGTCCACCGGTGTCGGTCCGACCTCCGTAGCTCCTCGGTGTCTCCGTGTGGATCCGCGTGTCACAGCAGCAGCTTCATTTGCTTTATTACAGCTTCGTGTTCACGCTTTATTATCATTATGGCGAACACGTTCCTCACGTCGTTTAGCCAGCGACGGTCGACGTTTTATGACGTAACGACTCGGGAGCAAAACAGTTGTGAAAGCACATTTATTAAAAATTATGAATCATTGCATACAAGTTACATGTTTTTTTGTATTGTATTGTAAGAACATAAACATTTAATTAATATAAAAATAATTAATGTTGCAAAGACAGCAAACGGATTTGGTTAAATGCTAATTTAGTGACATTAAAATATCAAGCAAATAATATTCTGTATGAAATATCTGCTTTTACTGATTATAAATCACTGATATCATATAAAAGTACAAAAGTGTCAGGTATAAAGGGATGTGGTTTAGATAAGTAAACATGATTCTCTGTGATGCACATACAAATGGCACATAACAATGTGAATTCTTGACATTAGATGTTGTCATGATTAGTCAGAGGCAAATTGACTTTCAGTGTAGATTGCTTGCTCAAATAGCTACACGAGTTCTACTACCTCATTGTAGCTCATCAATAAAATACCTCTATGTCAAATGACAAACTTAAACAAGGTCGAGACTGCCCACATCTCAGGGAATGCTCCATTAATCCATAGAACTGACCTGTGAGTAACATATTTAGAAGTCTATTTGCTTGGAAAGTGAGCCCCTTCATACACAGCCACTGCAGTCACATCACATTACAGTACAGCAACAGGTGGCAGGATAGTTGTCTGCATTAACTTTAAACTCGTTCCCGTAAACAAAGTAAATGTTTGAATTGGCTTTCCACACGTAGGTCACTTTGGTGACAGGGATCAGCTCGATGGTATGACGCTGCAGACAAGAAAAGCAGATATGAGCATGTTACAGATGATCAGAAGATTTGTCCAATCCAAACTAAATGTTTGGCATTACATGAAAATATTGTAAATACCTGTTGTAGAACACGTGATGTCTGGGAGAACTTGCCCTGGTGTTCACTGACAAGGCGCTGCGAAGCATTCACCACTGCAGGGTCTGGGAAGCCCATCACTGGGTATACCTGCACAGGGGGATCAGAAAAATATAAGTGTTTAAATCCCAATGAATATGGTTGACAGATCATACCAGGTGACAAACATTTTAGCTGTCCATTTATTGTGAGGAATGCACAGGGTCAGTATTACACTCAACACCAGCAACAGTACACAGGCTGAAGAGTAAAAGCAGCAGATAAGCAGCAGCAACTTCCTTCTTCCATCAGTGTCACACAGGATGTGTTCAGCAACAGCGCTTTTGTGTGGACCACCCATTACTTCACGGTGTCGAGAGCACAACACACAATCAAACTGAAGGAAATAGACTTGAAGCAGTTACCCTCGAAAAGCACCAGTGTAACAAGTTATGTGAGCTGTGAAAATTGCTTTATTGATTAGAAAATGACTGAAACACATTCTGTGTGGAAAGCGTGTGAGCCTGTTTGAGCAGATGTATAGATGCAGGTGAACTGAGGACACCAGTACAATTTCCTCACCAAAATCTAGGTAATGCGTTTGTTCTGTGTTTTTACACACGCCCACTTATATCTTGTGCCTCCTGTAAAAGTAAGAAACAATATTTTACCATATACTGAGAGTCTCTGAACATCTCCTTCCCAGACACTGTGCTGAGGTTGGTCACCTGCAGTCCGCTCAACTGTTCAACAACATAGTTGTCACAGTTGTTGATCCTGAATGCATATAAATAGAAAAAAAGAGGATATCCAGTTGAATTTTAGAACTATTAAACATGGATTAACAGTATAAAATAATCATAAATGTTGATGAGCTCAGGATCATTACGAAAATCCACTCATTGCTTTAGTTATCTCATATTCTTCACAGATAAACCATAAGAAGGAAACAGCACCATTTCACAGTGAGCTTGATGTAGACCAGAAGCTGTTGTTTTCCTTGACACACTTCACATTGCTTTGCTCCTTGCCCCCCACAGTGGCTGCAGCTGTAACATAACAACGGTTAATAACTACCTGTATGTTGTAGAGGAAGCACAATGTAATGTTCAGAAATCTGTGGGTGATTCTTACTTGTCCCTTCCTCTTCCATTGCATTGGTGGCATCGGTCGTCTCCGCTGCGGAAACCCGACCCATTGCACACCCAACAAACTTTCTGACAGGAGCAAGAAAATAAATCACATGATCATGTGATTGCCCAACTACAGGTATTGTAGTAACATTTGCTGTGGTTGGTTGGTGGAGTGACTTACATTACCAGCACCGGCACAGTCTTTGCAAGGTTTTCGCCCCATTCCCACACAAGCGTGGCAGGTCTGTAGATGAAATGTTTCTTATCAGGAAAGAAAATCTCTAAACACAAGGAGAGGATGCCTTTCTTCTCCAGACACATTGTGTATTTTGCAGTATTGTTATTGTTTACCTTCATAGATGAAGTGTAGGGAACCTTGATAACCTGTTTGTCCTCCAGAAAAAAACTGGGGGTTTTAGCCGGAACATCCCAAGGCCCTGGAGGTGGTTGGGCGTAGGCATCCACTGTCTGCCCTAAATAAAACAACATATCAGATCGTCACTGAGGAGTCAAACTAAATGGCTGACTGACCTTAGAAAAGAGTATTGAAATAATGTACTGATAACCTGATCAATAGAACCATCAAGTACTTGATTGATTATCAGTATTTTAAATTGCAACATTTGCTTGTTCCAGCATCTCTAGTGTCAGGATTTGGACACTTCTATCTGTCCAAATCTTTGTGGTTAGGACTGTTGGTCTGGCAACACACACAACTTGAAAATGTTCTCGTTAGCTCAAGGAAATTCTGGTGAGCATTTTTCATTATTTTCTAACATGTAAAATAAAAAATGTATGGTTTGTTACAGATCCAGAGCAGAAGATGCTCAAAGTGACAGTAAAGTGACAGTACCTTTATATGGCTCATGACTCCACTCTGTAGACCTTGTTTCAGTAAAGGTTTCCAGACGATACTATAACAAAGCCGGAGTGTAGAAAACACACATGATTAAACAATCTACTTTCATTTCTTTGCTTATTATCCAAAACTATCATACAATTCAATAGTGTCCAACACTAATTCCCAACCACACATGAACAGACATTGTCCCACCCTGTATGTATTGAATGCCTCCATGTTGGTGATCACACCATCCTTGGCCGGTGATGTACTGTAGCAGCACTTGCTGGAGGCATACAGGATGAATGCCGCACGAGCAGTGTCTTCAGTTATAGACGGGATACTGTGAGGAGTGAAAGAACGACATACAGAAAGTCCTCAAGTCTCAGTTTTTAAGAGGAAGGGATACCACCCAGAGCACTGAGCTTGCATAACTTTAAATCTTGAATTTCATTATCATGGAAAATATTCTCAAATATTCGGGTAATATTGAAAGAGAGGGAATAGTGTGAGACTTACTTCCAGTGTGGTTGTTCAGGTCCAGGCTCAGGCGCAGGAACTGGGTAAGCAGGCATTGGAGGGGGCAGAAATCCACCTACAGGACATTTTGAAAGTTTTAGTAGTGTTTCATTTATCATTTATCAGAGCGATCATTTATTTTACATTCAGTATATATTTAGTGACAACTTTACTTGGTCCACATTTAGACCTAAAACAACAGTTTGGCCTTAAATTCTAACTTTACTGAGACAATACTGTTCAGGGAGGTATTCATTTACCTTTATGATTATTATCAAAGTGGGCAGAGGTGTTGAACTGGACTGTGTAAGAGGTGTTTCTAATGGTATGTGTGTACCTACCCTATAAACCAACACTCAGGGAATACTTTATTACAACACATCCTTGTGATCCAGTAAAACACCACCACTGAATATGACTCCAGTACAAAACACACTGATGAATCAACACCTCTCAAGAAGTTGAAATGACAAACAGGCCATTATAGGCGTTGTAAAGGTATATCATGTTACAGAGCTGTTGTATCTGGATTGCTGGGATCAAATGAAGGGACAGACGACACTGAGACAGACTCAATCAACAGAACTGTGGTAAAGTTCACCAAGATGTTGACCAGGAACAACCTGCGTGACAAGTAAAACTGTGCAACATCAAGAGAACTGGTGTTTTAAAGTCAAAGAGTGATCACATTACATATGGGTTTGAGTTCTTACTGCACTTTTGTATAAAGTTAACGATAAAAGCCTCCTTACTTTGCTGTTAGAGCTCGTAAAGCTTGTGCACAATAAGATGTGTAACTAATAAAGTGATCACCACATCATATTATTCTTCCAGTTACCCGAACACCTACATTCATTTAGTATTTTACTCAAAATCTAATTTAGGATAACGCATTTATAAAGCACAAAACAAATGCAGAAATAGGCTTACCCGTATACACGAGTTGTCAAGTCATCTATCAGTCGTTGATTGATAAAAATACTAGATCGTGATCTCAAATTAATTATCCCGTTATCTCGAGGGAAAAAAAGGTTTGTTATCTCGAGATAACGAGTTAATTATCTTGTTATCACGAGATAACAACTCAAATTAACTCACGGAAAAACAGAGGAAACATAATGTATGATTCCATGTCCGTTCAGGGCTTCCGTATGAAATGAATTTATATTTACCAACTTTATGGGTGAATTTGATTTACCAATTATCTGCAAATAAAAAGCTCATTTAGATTTACTAATAATCTGAGTGAAATTGATTTGGATTCACTAAATATAAGTCCTTATTCCAATTTATATTTGAGCACATAGTTGTGCCATCCTCTGTGTCACAGAGGATGGCAGAGGTGCGGCTCACTTTACCTCCTCCCGCCACTGTTCCCTCGTAGCCCGGCATGCTGTCGAACATGCTGGCCGGAGGAGCGCTGGGTCCCGCCGCGGTGGCTGCTGCTGCTCCCACTGCTGCGGGTGGGGCGAACATTGCTGCAACAAACCAGAAGAACAGGTTCAGTCGTTTCCACAAACGTAGACGTTCGAAAAGATTTGATTCCACTAAACCTTTATTGCATTCTGACACAGACGATCAAACAAAACCACAGTGTGACTCCACCCTTCTCTTCTCGGGGAATCCAGTTGAAATATGAGGCTCCGTAGACACATAACGATAAGACGGTAGGAGAGAAAGAGACTTACCCTGCCCCTCCGTGTTCACATCCATTCTCAGAGGCTCTACGGCAACAGTGTGAAACTAAACACTCGCTATCTCCACCTAGATCTGGTAAAAACTTCAAGTCATGCGGTAAAAGTCGCCGCTCGTGAAGCTCGCGCAGCTTCAAACCTCAAATAACCTGGAGATCCACCTGGAGATCCACCGTGACGTCACTCTAGGGTGTGCGCCGCACGGAAGTGTGTAATTACCACACTAATGCGTGTTTTTTTTTTAAAAAAACAGATCATTATCAGCAATTTCTTTTTACACTCAGTGTCAACTGACACATGGACCTTCCATGTCTTACCGGGTCCCGCTGCCGCTGTTGCCGGGACATAACCGGGGTTGGCTACTCCGTAGTTTCGGTTTTGCTGGCTGCAAAGTAACGGGAAACGAAAGTTAACTCCGGTGTGGTGGGATCCACAGAGAACTGCCTAAAAAAAGTGTGGTGTGAAGAACTGAAGACACTCACTTCCCAAGGTGCTGATACGCCATCTGTAGGCGCTGAAACACGACAAGTAAAAGATCAATATAAACTCTGCATACGTGCTCAGTGTGTGCTGCAACCGTCATGTGACACCAAGTAAATCACGCACCTTTTATCACAACACACCCTGACTTCCCACTGCTCCCAGTCAGCTGACTCCTCTTCTCTGACAGCTCGAAAGAGGGAATAAAACTTCACCTCTGTTAGATTGAACAGATATTCGATGTTAATCCGACCACTCCGACACAAAGCCCCCTCTGCTACCTACCCCCGATGCGCCCTCTTATGTCCGGGAAGTGCGCACCAACCGCAGTAAACAAATGCGAGAAGTGGGCTTCCAGATGTTGTGCGCAGTTTTTTTTTTATACATGACGTCACATTTGATACACATTAAAAAGTTTCGTGTTGTTTCACTTCACACGCTTTTAAGGCAAAATGAATAAATTCCACTTGAGCACAGACGCTGTAAAAAAAGTAAAATAAATAGAGACCAGATAAACTGCGCTAACGTGCACACAAAGGAAGGACAACTACACTACCCACAAGGCTTTGCAGCACTCGCGGAAGTCCCTTTTCTTCCCTTCCGCCGTCTCTGAGGTCCTTTTCGGATCCACATCGGCTGGTGAGTTCACGCAATCTGTGAGAATCCGAGTGATTCTGGTCTTTAGTCGATCATCCTGATGTGGGTCGTGCATCAAACACGTTATTCACACACATGTGGGATTATATCGACCGTTCTGTTAGTTTATTTCCATGATTTTTAACGTGTGAGGCGCCGCTGCTGCTAAAGCGGCTGCTAACGCTCTCACCGTGAAATGGTGCTGTCGCCGTCAGTGGACGCGGACACGTGAGCTTTGAGAAATAAAATAACTACCGGTTTCAAACATGGGATTTATGTGAATTTATTATGAATGAACCACTCGGGCCAAACGGCTGGAGCTGTTGCTGCTGGAAGTACAGTAGCATGGGCTAACGAGCTAGCTAAGCACTGTAGCCGATAGCTAGCTAACGCTGGTAATCACGTTTACCTGCATGCTAACTCAACACGTTGCTTTATTGCTGATCGTCAGACACTCAGTGAGTTTAAGTCCTTTTAACATGACAATAAATAACCTTCAACAGTCGCCATAGCTCATCTCAATGTTGCTGCTAATTATTATGTTTGCTAGTAAACCGCTAATCATTTCCTCGCAGCACAGCACGTTGTGTTATAGTCACAACTCTGAAGTTGACGTAACATCTTAACTTGGATCTTAACTTGATTCTGACTTTGTTTCCCCCTCCCCAGCCACCATGCCAGCCCTCAGGCCCCTCACAAAGCCTAAGATTGTCAAAAAGCGAACCAAGAAGTTCATTCGCCATCAGTCTGATAGATATGTCAAGATTGCGGTAAGTTTTTATCTCACACAAGGTGCACGTCAGATTTGGACTATTGCGTTTTCTTTCTAGGATTGATACACGAGGAATTAATCTGTGCATTTCAACGTATCTTCCACAGAAAAACTGGCGTAAGCCTAGGGGTATTGACAACAGGGTCCGCAGGCGGTTCAAGGGCCAGATGTTGATGCCCAACATCGGTTATGGTAGCAACAAGAAGACCAAGTACATGCTGCCAAGTGGCTTCAAGAAGTTCCTGGTTCACAACATCAAGGAACTCGAGGTCCTGATGATGAGCAACAAGTAAGTAGTGGGAGCGCACACAGTAACATGTGGATTACACAGCAGGGTTATTGGTATCAGACTTGCAGGGTTGTTGTCTGCAGGGTTTGAGATACTTGCAAAGACTTTTGCTCTCACTTCATTATAACAGAGTTTTGTATAACGTGTTTATATATTGAAAGGTAACATAAAAAACACCCATTAATTCTACAGTTATGAATTAGAAACATGTTTTTTTTGTTGATGTTATCATACCTCTGTAGCAATATCCCTTGCAAAAGTTACCTCTTGTGTAGCAACTATTTAATGTGGTGTCATGCTGAACTCTTTCTGTGTCTCCTTTTGTGCTTTAAAGATAAGCCTGTGAAATGATATGCAACTATTTGTTGCACAATAGATGAAGCAGCAGCTTTGAACATTTTTTATCTTTTGCAATTCAGATGCTTGGTCATTGCATAAACTGCCCATGTCAAGCTGACTAGTTTTTATAGAAAACATGCAGTTCACACTGTAAGTTTCAAGTTTGAACCGATTTATTGACCATTAAATTGATCAAGGAAATGACTTAACATTAGCATTTCCTATCTTGTTTGACTAGAGTACTGTTGTTGCTGTTTAGTTTTCCAAATATAATTTTTCCCCGCCTTGAGCAACTTAAAAACTACAATTTCTTTTGAAGTGGCAGCAGAATTCTGTCACAGATCTCAAAAACCAAAGCTAATGAGACGAACAACATGTTTAGAAACCCTATGGACAAATTGAGTAAACTCATTCCTGAATGACAAGATTTGAACTGACATTTTCTTTCTTTGGATTTGATTAAAGGGTGATTTAATACAATACTGCATGTTGCTGCCTGTAGAGCAGAGTTCCCAAGTCTTTGAGCTTGGTAACACTTGGGTAAACACCTAGATACTTGGAGGGCTTAGAGTCTGATCTTTGGGTATTTATAAAACCAGGAAGTTGAAAAAATCAATAGCAGACAAGTTGAGGCGAGTTGCTACTTTCACCACATATCCCAGTAGTCGCCTCATCCTGGTAATTTAAGGAAAGAAGGTAAAAACAGCTTTTACCATTTTGATCTCAATTAATCTTGGAATGAGCAGAGTTTGACTGACTGACCTACAAAGTTATGACCATCACCATAGTCCAGCAAACTTCAGAGCAGAGATTGATCTGCTGTTCAGAGTATTGACCATTTGTAACTGCATTTTAAAAGAATTCAACAGAGCAGGTTATACAGCATACCTCAAAGTCAGCGCAAGGCCACTGGAGCGAGTCGACCATGCAATGTAAACCAGGTCTTAAGTCTTTATGGAAACAATTTGAGAAATCTCTCAGAACGAGCTTTAAGATTTGACTTTCTCTGTCAAGGCAGATGTTTGACAATTTTAGGAGTTGGTCACTATTGAGTAAATACATCCATGAAAATGCCATTTTGATTTGAGAAGTAAGATCTAATCTTAACAAGTTAAAGAAAAGTCTGCGAAAGTATAATTTGTCTCACTAAGCTGTTTTATGAACCAATCTGACCTGGATTTAGTGCCTGTGATTATGTGAGACGAGTTGAACTTTCAAACTGATCAACTGTTGGATCAATATTTCAAACTTTTTTTGACAGCTTTCCCCACTTGTAAAATGATTATTTGGACAAGTGGTGAATTCAAACAGGCTGTTAATGGTAGAAATGTTTAAAGTGTGTTTTTAAAGCATAAACCCCAAAACACTAAGGATGTTCTCCATCGTTCTGTGGTTGAGCTTCTACAACAGGATGATATTTATATTAAATTGTCCTTCATTAATTATGACACTACTGTATTAGTAGTCAGCATTTACATTTGGTTCTAAGAATATGGACTTGAACCCTCAGCACATCACCGCCCTTACTTCATCACATTCAGTAACATTGGTCGATGACTAAAACTGTTTTTCTTAACCTTTTGTAGGACTCACTGCGCTGAGATCGCCCACAACGTCTCCTCCAAGAACAGGAAGACGATTGTGGAGAGGGCAGCTCAGCTGGCCATCAAGATCACCAACCCCAACGCCAGGCTCAGGAGCGAGGAGAACGAATAAACTGGTTATTAACAATAAATGTGTAAAAATGGAAATTGTCTCATGGATCTTATTTTCCTTATGATAACTTGATTTAGTACAGAAATGGATATGAATGAGCATCTGCACATCTTTTCAATTTAGTGGGTCTCGGTGTGTTTAGATGAAAGAAAGGCAATCTGGGAACATATTGGTGTCATTTTAAATTGTACACCTACAATTCATGTTGAATGAGTAACATTTTTCCTCGACATCAAAACTGGTTTCCTTCTGTTTTTTAAACTTCTCACTGGTTGACTGAAATCTAATTTCACAAAGGAACATGAACATCCATTGAAGTAGACAGGGAGTTATATATAGTTTTTATGGGCTGTGATATTTCCATGACAAGCTAATGTTGCTTGTTGCACGCGTGTCAAAATGGTAAAGAAATGCTGGTGAAGGCCACAGCTGGTACTATTCTCCCCCGGGGTAAACGGGTTATTCCTCATCTGATTCCAGATGACTGGATGCTGGAGCAGAACAAAAGGGGCAAGTTGCCTGAAGAAGAGAACTGAACCATATTATAAATGGAAGAGCCTTCATAACTTTTGTAGAAATTCTGTTCTGCCTCCAAGATTTGATCTGGGGTTGCTTATGTAAAAGGGCTTGTACAGTTCGGAGGGCTTTTTGCTGTCAAAGAACATTCTTGACTGAAGTTTCTTTTAAATTTAACAAAGTTGGTCAAGTTCTTGCTTAAATAACTAGGGGGGAAAACTGATAATGAAGATGTAAAGCAAGTTAAGAACTAATTTAGTCATTTAATTGAAGGTTAAGCCAGAAGCTGTTTGTCCTTCATTGTAACGGTTAGAAATCAATAAACAGAAACAGTCAATCACTATTTCATATTTTTCTCAGCAGAAAATGTTAATGATTCTTCTGTTCACTTGAGGCATCTTATTTATTCAGGGAATTTTTTTTGACCTTTCTGTAATTATAGCTGCAGTTACATTATAAAATGTGCCAAATGAAATTCAAGCTAAATAACACACCTTAAAACGACTTGTGTTTCTAATCAGCTTTTCTTGAGTCGTATATGAGCGTGACACAGGTCCACTTTACTTACCCATACTTTGTGTTGAATTACTGAAGCACCTCCCATTTCTCCTTTGTCACCAGTTCCCACTTCTATCCCACTGGATCTTATTCCCACACATAAACAATATATCCTCGACAGCAGGGAAGATGCCAGTTCACAGTCGCCTCACAGGTTTTGGACCAAGTCAGTTTGGCACCATGTATCTGCATGTTGAGACAAACCCTCCACTGACATCCTCCTCTAATTGCTTAACTTGTTTTATCAATAATTTAAATGGGAGATCATCAGAAGCAATTGCGCTGAAATGGCCAGCTCAGAATGTACATTGTTGTGTTCAGAGCCGACTCCCTGCAGAGAAAGTTTCCATTGCATTCTGGCAGGCAAGCTGTGCCCCACAGCCCTGAGCCCTCTGCCATCTGTTCATGTAAAACCTGACGTTGCCAGAGATGCAAAAATATAACATTTATTAGCCAGTCAGCTTGTGGCTGTTTGGATGTGGCAGAGTGTTACCAATAGTGGCTGGGGGAAAAAAAGAGGCATTGTTGGATCTGAGTGTTTCCTCTGTTTGTGGAGTGGGTTTGGTGGAGTGGGTTTGGAGGACTCACCTGAGAGGACTGGAAGTTCTCCAGAGAGGGAGGAGAACATGAGAACAGCAGGACAGGCAGAGGCTGCAGAGTCTGAGAGATGGTGAGAGCACAGAATCCATTTATTTCCTTGTCACTGGTCATAAAATGAACATGTCAGCACGGGTAGTGTTTGGAAAGGGACACCTCTCTCCCAAGCAGCTCTCCTTTGCCTTCCCTCAGACTGATTCCCTGAGGAAAGGCAGCCGGTCCTCTGGAGGAAAGAAGAGGATGTTCTCCTTTTCTCTCAGATGTCGCCTGGGCATCATCAGAGGACGAGGTAGGGTAAAACCTTTGGGAATTCAAGCTCCAGTTTTCAGAAATGGTAATGTCTTAAATTTTGTGAAGAAAGATGTGTAAAACCTGAAGATAACATATTTGTTTATTAGTTTCGGTGGGGAAATTTGTTGTGTTACAGCAGCAAAGGGGATTCCAAAATGGAAGATGCAATATGAATACAAGGAAAATCTGAAAAATAAGGGCAATACAAACATAAGCAAATTTAAAAATAGCAATAAATATACAGGTGTAAACAGTTTTTCAAAGTATTTATAATGCACTATAGATAAAAGCAGCATAAGTGTTTAGTAATGCATTTGTCATATAACTCCAGTTTACGAATGGCAATATATTAAAACACAGTTGTAATAATTTGTGTAATAAAATGAAAATTGAAAGTTCTGTATATCAATAAACACTTAAAATATCTGAGTACAACTATATTACACTGTGTTATGTGTACTATATATGTTTTGTTGTTGCTTGTAAATGCTAAATAGGGGGAATGTAAAAATTTCACCAATAAGATTTTGTCGAAACAAAATAACTTGACTTCAAAAACTTTATACATTAATTAATAATTAAAGAATAAAATAATAAAGAGTCGCCAGATGACAGAAATGATCTGAAGTCATTTTAAAAAGAGTAAAAGTGTGTGTATGTTTGCAGCAGAGCTACTATTACTAAAATCGGACCTTTAAGGTTAAAAATAAATTGCGAGGATGTGTCACACATCCGTGTCCTCAGGATGTTTGTTTTTTTGGACACACACTGATCTGTGCTGGCTGACAACTGAGTTAGTCATTTGGCTTTTTCTGATTTTTCACATGCAACTGGAGCTGATCACCTCTAGGTGGCAGTGTGGATGAGGTTGTAGTTTGTAACACTGACTATAGAATACCTGCCATGTACAATAACATGTAAAACACAACGATTTCTTAAATAATCTAGATGAAAAATCTGCAAACACTTACAATCAAATACTGCAAAAACACATTATTCTCTTCTTTGGAGTTCTGCACTTCATGTTTTTTTTTTAAGAATCTCTGTCTCACTGCAATAATTCTACTTTCCTGATTAAATGATTACATTATCCCCCCCTCTGCATCAATAATGTGGATTTCTAGTCTCGAGGAAGTGCAGGAAAGTCAATTTTTATTATAGCCCAACACTTGCCACCCTGTTCCCTGAGGTTTTTATCAGTCCAGCACACTGCTCCGTCTCCTGGAGCTCTTTATTCTGTTGGAAATTAATTAGTCTCGCTCTGAAAGACTACACTCACTCACATTGTAAATGGGGTATTAAGGACAAAAGTCTCTGAGGAAATTATCCACACTGAGGTGCATTGTGTCCAGTGACTAATTAGGCTTCATGCAACAGCAGGTAGGAACATGGGCATGTTTGTTTTGAAAATACTTTACACATCTATAATATTGGCAATTGTAGAATACAGGCTCTAATTTCACATTGAGAATCACAGAATTTCTTTGGATTGTATATTTTGGTGTGCTGTTTGGTTTTGCTGGTGTTGATTTCCCTGCTTCCACAGTTTCGGACAATCATAGTCGTGCCTCGCATTTTCTTCACAAACAATGCAGATGAAGGTTCGGCCAGTGAGGCTGGAGGAAGGCATTGGTTGTTGGGGGTATTGGCTGCAGTGGGAGGTCAGGAAGTGGCAGGCGTCGAGGCGTTTGTGCACGACACATATCCAGACAGGTGTGGCCATGGGTCAGTCGGCACAGCCATTAGTCCGTCTGTGTTTGGGTGGAGGTGTCTCAAAGGGGCCCTAGGATTAGCAGTGGGTCATTTCAACCTCCTGAGGGGGAAACAAGAGAAGTCGAGCCTTGGATGACGTACATTTGATTTTCACACAGTTGCCACAATTCTACTCACTGCTTTTTATATATTTATAATCATGCATATCATTCATAATTTTGTGTTTTTCACATAAGGACAATCTCAACCCACAGCCCTCAACAACTGCACAGCATTTTGAATGGATTTCAGCTGTTAGACGTGTTCTCAAACAGCTGCACGGGAATTTTCATTTGCTGTAGAGTGAGCTGTGTGTGTGGAGGGGGGTGTGAGAAAGAAGAGAGTGAGAGTGAGAGTGAGAGAGACAGAGAGAGAGAGTGAGAGATACTAGAATTGTATGGATACACGCTGTGTGAAAGGGGTGCAGCCTGTGTGTGAGAAAACGTGACACTGTGAAAGGCTCAGTCTGACAATGCATGTGGTGTTAATTGTGCCGAGAGTTGAGTGTATGTGTGTGTGTGTGCACACATGTCTATCTATAGTTATGAGGGCCAATTACGGTTTAATATCATCATTGTGAGGACATTTGGACTCTTTGGCTGGTCCTCACAAATTCAAAGGGCTGTTTGAAGGTTAAGACTTGGCTTTAGGGTTAGGGTCAGAATTAGGGTCAGGGTTAGGCATTTAGTTGTGATCGTTAAGGTAAGGGCAAGGGGCTAGGGAATGTATTATGCCAATGAGAGTCCTCACAACTATAGAGAGACAAGTGTATCGGTGTGTGTGGGTCGGTTGGTGGGTGGGTTTGAGGATGTGTTTGACTTCGTGGGAAATGGATAAAGTGTGTGTGTGTGTGTGTGTGTGTGTGTGTGTGTGTGTGTGTGTGTGTGTGTGTGTGTGTGTGTGTGTGTGTGCACGCTGGGGGAGGGAGTGACTATCGTGTGCGCCCGCCTCACTGAACCCCTCTGGCAGAGTGAGGGAGGGAGAGAGAAAGAGAGAGAGAGAGAGAGAGAGAGAGAGAGAGAGGGAACGAGCAAACACACTCACTCCAGCTCTGTATGAGAGAGCAGGGTTATGTGTGAGCTCATGTGTGTATGAGCGAGGGATGATAAATGCTCTGGAAAAAGGACGAGTGATTAGTCTGAATAGCTCAAAAGCAGAACCCCAGCAAGATGGCAAGACCATCTCTTTCCATGCTTTGGATTTCGTAGACAGAGTTTAAGCAGATGCATATTTTTGAGCACTGAGAGGAATTATCCAATCTTTTTGCCAGCAACTTTAAATAGGGAAGGGAACTAGAGACCATCTGAGGATCAAATTCGCCCTCTGGAGCTCCAGACTTCACTGGGCTTTCACACAGGGACAAGGGTCAAACCAATGTTGGACTGGAGATAGAAGGAATGACGAGAATGAAGAAGGTCTCTCTGTTTTGTCCGAGCGGCTGAGACTCGTGGGTCTCTCGGGTTGCCTGCTTCTTCCTCCAGTGGATCCTGGTCCTCTGTGCACCACTGCAGATCAGCAGGGTTACTTCCTGAGGGTGCCTGTGCTGACTGAACTGCAGCCATGCTGTGTGGTCTGAGGAGGGACAGCAAGAACAGCACTGGTAAGAGCAGCGCACGTTGATCCTCTTAGTGCAGAGTGAGTGAGGTGTCAGCTGGTGTGTTGTAGTGGAGGATTTTATCGCCGGAGGGGGCGAGTGATCACCTGGATCGTTTTCCTCACCTGTGAACAGCAGCTTGTGTCTGAAATGAATTAATCTGATGGTTCAGCCATAACAAGTTAATTCAATGCCAATATGTTAAACTATTCTTATTAACTAGATTTGGGGGATTTGTTTATGTTGGTAATCTATTAAACTGTTGAGTTGTTTCAATGTTTGCATAATGGCAGTGATGGATCATAAGAGATTTAAATGTCACTGACCTCAGCCACCAGTGCTCGGTCATGTGTATTCGGGGCAGATATAGCAACACAAACTGGGTCTGGCAGGCCCCGGTTTATAAATAAAGTTTTACTTTCCCAAAATAGCATTATGATTTCAATGTCATTGTGAGCGCTGCCCCCCATATTTAACCTACATTCTGATTGGATATGACAGGGATGGCGCAAACTGCCCTGAATTAAATCAGGAGTTAATTAACTCACCACATATTCATGCGAGAGTGTAGAATTGTATTTTTGTCCTTTGTTTTAGCTGGTTAATCACGTCCTCAAGCCAAAAACTAACTTCCTCTACAAAGACAAATGTATCTTTCATTTCTGGATGAATTTTTGGGCTGTTTATTAATCAGCTCCATCCTGATCACTCTCCACGTCACCAGGGTGAATTGGCTGTTGTGAACTGGAGGAGGATGGCTGGGGGATTGCCTGATGGTACAGTAGTGTTTGGTCACGTGCACTGCGTCGGCTCTGTGTAACCCAGAGCTAATGTTGCCTTTTGACTGCAATGACAGCTGCTGGACTGTCAGGGCCCTCAGGGGCCCGCGTGGGTACGAGGCTTTTGCTCAGCCCAACGTGTTTGTGATGTGTCACTCGCTTTGTGTGTGTGTGTGTTTGTGCCTCACAGCTACTGGACAGGGATATTTGTGCAAGGATGTGTGCGTAAATTAGTGTGAAATACCATATTACGCATATGTACTGTATGTATCACTAAAATATGCAAGTCCAGTGAAGATATTTCTGCAGCGGAGGTCTGACTCATGCAGCCGCGTGCAAGAGAAGGCTGGATTTTCTTCATTACGCCTCATATCCAGAGTTTGCCCAAAGGTTTCAGGTCAGGGAAGGTTTGACGTAAGATCTGCCTCTGAGCTGTCGGAAGGTGTCTTCCTCTTTAGCTGGACACACGTGGCGAGTTGATGTGGACAGAGAGGAGACAGGGAGTTGACTGTCCTCCCCCAGTCCCGTCTTTACAGATCAGCTCAGGTCAAAGAGAAAGACAAGGACATGTTAGAGTAACTGAAATGTGTTTTTTCATGTCAAATGGAAAAACCTTCTGAGACGTTACCTTGAAAACAATGACTGACTCCGATCCGATATAATATAATATTATATAGGCCTTAAGTATACAAGTAAAGATGAAATTAACAGATTTTATTATTATTCATATTTTGGTGGAGTATACAAAGGAAGTGTAATGTAGTGTGGACGACAACTTGAGAACAATTAAGTCAGTATTTCTCTACATTTTGGCAAATTAGCAATAAAAGTTTGCAGAATTTGCTAGTAATTTCTGTTTGCAATTAACCCATGGATGTACAGACTGGATTATTTTAATAATATATATAATTTTAAACTTAATAATAATGACTCTCAATCAACTCTATCTCTCATATCTATGTCTGGAGCATCTTTTTCAGTAATTCCTGATCAGACGTTTATTCAGATGAACGTCAGAGTTCATGATATCTTTGGATGGAGCAAATTGCACGAAATCTAGGAGTTATGAGAAGGAATACGATTTTTTGACACAAACTGAAATATTTGGGCTCTATGGGTTTTAGAAGTATCTCAATAGCCTCTGTGAGCTGTGTGTAACAGTCACTGCTACTGTGTGTGTCAGGCCAAATCAATGGTACAGACGGCAATAGCTAACATTCCATTGTTTGAGAATGAGTATGTAGACGTGTCTCATACTTTGAATACCTCTGGTTCAAAGGTTACACTATTTCTGAAAGAGCTGTTAGGAAACCAAGATTTTAGTGTCTGCACTTATTGACACAGTAACTGGACACCAGAAGGAAGACGGGAACTCAGAGAGCGCATACCTCCACCATGTCTAACGCTTTATTTCACCTTGTTGGAGAAAGTAAAAAAACTAATTCCTGGATCTGCCAGTTTATCCATATACATTTAATAGATTCTTCCTTGGGTCATATCCCACCCATTCACAAAATGTCATAGGCATCGGTGTAGTAGTTTTTGAGTAATCCTGCTTAAAACAAATAAACGGCAATGAAAACACTAGATTGGCACTCAGGTCTCATACCTCCGCCAAGGCCCAACTGTCCCCTAACAAAACAACATTTACATATTTTTTTCTTACAGAACCATGAATCAATCTCTGAAAAAACTACAAAATTTATGAAAAATGTCCTGGATCTGCCCGTTTATCCGTATCCACTCCAAAAATGATAATTTGATGGACATCGGTTGAGCAGTTTTTGCTTAATCCTGCCAGCTAACTAGCTAACTAGCAAACAAACAAACAGAGATGATAGCATAACCTCCTTGGCAGAGGAGCTTGATCCGCGAAGTGTTCGACACTAACATGCACCCTCCGCTCTTAAAAAGAGGACTTGCCAGTCCTTCCTTAACTTTGCAATATACCGTTCAGTCGGTGCTGGAGAGCTGAAAAGGTAATCCACAGTGGACAGGATTAGGGAAGTGCCAAGTCAGTTTTCTCATCACTGTGGCTGCTGACATGTCTCTGCGGCTGCATTCATGTTCAGATGGCCGTGCAGCGGCTCCGCTAATCTGTGGCCAGCCCAGTGCTGCGTCAGAAATGAAATAAAAAACACACACACATTTCCCCCCGAAGAGCAGATTGAACATTCCGAGCTTTCTGTAGCAGCTGCTGTAAATGACATGAAAATGATAATTTTCTCTCTGTGCACAAACAGTCCATTAGCCGCATGCTGTTCCTTCAGGAGAGTTTCCATGCTTTAGTGCTGCAGACATCAAGCTCTCAGAAATTATATTCTTGTGTTAAATTAATGGTTTTCAAGGGTCTTTGCTGCAGTCGGAGAGGAGCAATTTTTAAACCCTTGACCCTTTTTTAGGGGGATTTTGGTGGAAACAAAGTGGAGCTGCAGGTTCCTGAGTTCAGGCTGATATAGTTTCATCTGCCTGGCAGACAAATGTGGTTGCTGGCTTAGGGATGTTTCGCTCCCAGAGCCCCCACGTTACCCAGGGAGCAGTTCAAGGCATTAACTTGTCATGATGTGCAAAGCACGGTGGTGTTCATTCAGCCTTCTGCTGCAGAGTTTCTCTATACAGTGTAACTACAGTTTCCCAACAGCACCTCTATACCTCACTGCTGTCTCCTCAGATGAAGGACCATATTCAAAGGGGAGCAAGGAGTCCGGGGGACCTGACCAATCACATTTGTCCAGGAGGCGCAGCCTTTCAGGTACGATCCAGTCAAACCTGACTTAACATCATGTTGTTTTCTGTCTTTTGTCTGATTCATGCTACTGCACCTATTTCACCTGTGTCCTTAAAAAGAGAAAGAGTCTGACTGGGATTTTTGTCTTTGTGCACGCAGAGTCGTGCGTCTGCTGCATTTTGTTTGATGTTGCGTTGTTTTGAACGCTTACGTAAAGTGAAAAAAGCGCTGGTGTGGCACACCTGTCATTGGTACTAAACCACACTTGGTAGACTTCACGTAGAGTAATCTGAGAGCTCAGCACAATGTGGACGACAAGACAGAATGAGTCCTCTGATGACAACATATAACCACATATCCACCAGAGCACATGAGGAATTTTCATTCACTTACGAAAACAATGGGCTTTCAATTAATGACCTAAAGAATCTGCTGTAATTCTCAACTGGTGTATGGTTTGTAATCGTGCACTGATTTCAGTATTTAGTAGGACTCATCTCCCTCGTGCTCCTGCTGCTGAAGCCGTCACACAGAATCACTCACACTGAGAAATTTGAAGGGACAAGGAAAAGACAGCAAAGTGAGAGAATAAAGTCTGCGGTTGTGTGTCAGCGAGCGTTTCGGTGAGAGAGTCAGGAGGGAAAGATGATAAAGAGTCTTTCCTTGCCTCTCAGACGGGGCGATTCTGTCAAGCAGATGCTAATGCTGACTGCGGATCTGTGCCTGTGTCTGTCAGCAGAGGAGTACCGAGGGGTGACCACGGTGGACCTGATGAAAAGGGAAGGCAGCAGCCTCGGCCTCACCATCTCCGGAGGGTCTGATAAGGACGGCAAGCCCAGAGTGTCAAACCTACGGCCAGGTGGGCTAGCTGCCAGGTGAGATCTCTGCCCTGTGATGTGATTAAAACCTGGCAACCACACCGAGCTGTCCGGACGTGTCACACGACTGCTGTCACAAACGTGCACGTGTTGCAAAGACACACCAGTCCCCCCTTACTGCAGAACTGTGGGCGTTGACTCCAACCTGCAGAGTAAAACCCCAACAGAGGCTTGTTTTTAAGTAAGGTCTCCAAGAAACAATGATTTTTTTGGGGGGGTATCTTTGCTTTAATATATAATACGTTATTCAATTCTTCAGTGAAATGTCTAAAAACAACCTATATATTTAACTTGTGTACTTACGTTATCCAAAATGTTTCCAACAATGTTCAAACCTGAGAAATTCCCAATTTTATTCAAGGTAACGGGACGTTTCATTTTTGTTTCCTCGTCTCTGCTTCTGGGACGAACAGTGTAGGAAGAAGGAAAACACACTGCTAGCCAGTTAGCCAGTTAGCCAGTTTTTTTCCGCCCACTGTTTGTAATGGTCACTTGTAATGGATCAGGTATATTTTCATCGGCGATGGTCGTGAAGACAACAAACCCCCATGATCCCACGAAGCTTCAGAATGTCACCAAACAGGTCTTCATTATTAGCGTTTTGATTGAGAGACCCCTAGTGGTCAAATTGACTTATCGTGCTTTTAATGGTGAATCTTTCATGGGTTTGCTCTTCATATTCTGACTTTATCCATCAACAACATGAAAAAAAGTAGCAGAGGACTTGCGTTTCATGATGATTAAGCAGCGTGTGACTGAAAACACACACACACACATTTTAAGAATGACACACACCCTCTGAAGATTTCCTGGCCAAGTATGCCATCGCCTGTCAGGTCCACGGAGGTTTAAAGACAGACACTGTGCTAATTCTTCCCAGCAGCTTGTCTTCACACAGCCGACTTCCTGCTTGTGTGGAAGTGCTCGCTAATTTACTGGGTGGAGGGACAGGAGAGAGGGGGACGGGCGGGGACGTTGTGTGATGAGGCCGGAGCGGGATAACAGGCCGCTCGGCTCTGCTGGTCGAGACGTCTGTCTGTCTGTTGTCAGTGCTGATTGGCAGCAGTAGCCCAAAGGTGAGCGGGCTGAGCGGGGCAGAACATCCATTTAATTAATTAGCTCTCCAATGAGCAGTGTGTTGACTCAGAATGTCAGATGTGAGACACCATGTACACTCATCTCTGAAGACGGGAGGCTTTCAGCTGTCGCACACACACACATCGCTCGACACAGCTGCCTCTGTGTGTCAGTCCACATACTACAAAATGGTTTATAATTACACTACCACAACGGATTAACGCAACAAATCATGATTGCCTCTGTTGATATTCAACGTATCGTTATTTCTGAATCAGTTTTTTATTTCTGCTCCTTTCCCCGCCCCATGAGATTGTGCAGTAAAAACCAGCTTGTAATCAGATTTAATGGCTCCATCTCATCTCATCATGATTAGATCAAGTAAAAAGGACATTTGTTGCCAAAATGTGCAGTTGAGCTGATATAGTTGGGCCTGACTGTGACAAACACGTGGCTTATAAAGACTTTAGCTAAAAAAAAAAGACCAAGACAATGAGCTGAATATAAGCGTAACGTTAGTGCGGTAAAAGAAGGCTGAAGCGGTGCCTGTAGAAAATGATTGGCACTAGCTGTTCTCGACATGTTTCACAACGACTGGTTCATTCACAAATCATTCAACTGCACAACCGGAGACTGTTACTCACATGGCGACGCTGGAGCCAGTGACGTTTTCTGCCACATCTTCTTCCACCAGCCCAACCTCAAGGTTGTCTTCACCCCTACCCGGTTGTTTCTAGGTCGGTTTGTATGTTTGCTTCTTGACAGATAACTCAGATCCAGACCGGGGGGCGGATCCAGGAAGTTTGTTTTTCACTTTCAGTAACACTGCAAGAAGGCACATTTTTGCCATTTTCTTCAATTTCCTAAAGAATGATAATTCTTGATGAAAAAATCCGGCACATTTAGAGGACTAATATCTATGAGTGTGTGATTTGCTGCAGATTGATTAAACACAGGGGGACCTTTGGGCCTTGGTGGAGGTTTGTGCTCTACTGAACATCATTATCTTCATGTAGGTGATCATTAATATGGAGATTAGCAGAATATGTGAATATCAGCAGAATCTTCATCTCTGCTCTTATTCCTTTCAAACAGCAGAGCAAGTTTCTGCTAAATTCAACTGTTTGTTAAAATGGTCAATTCATTGATGCAAAAACTAAAAATCCTTGATAATTATCAGTGGGTTCATCATTCAAGTCAGATTACAGATGTTTGCACATTTAAGATGTTAAACCCGACTATAATATCAGGTGCTAATGCAGAATCAAGCTGATATTTCAGCATCACCAACAAGCCTGCAAGGACAGAAACCAGCAGAGTGAATGTGTGAGTATGTCCGTCTCTTTCCACAGGAGCGACCAGCTGAACGTAGGAGACTACATCAAGTCAGTGAACGGCATCAACCTGTCAAAGCTCCGCCACGATGAGATCATCAGCCTGCTGAAGAACATCGGGGAGCGAGTCGTGCTGGAGGTGGAGTACGAGCTGCCCCCGTTCGGTGGGTGCAGTCAGTGCCTGAAACATTATATTGGATTTTTAAATGCACAAAGATAAGATTAAGGTTCCTAATCAACAAGACTATATAACTTTGGTTTGTAATCTGCAGACATTTAACCTTCAGATGACTTAACATTAAATGTTGGTGTAAAGAGAGAAGTCCATATGTAGAAAATATTTAGATATTCACAAAGAGAACACAATCTGATTGTAAGTTCTCCCCCTCGGAGCAAAGTTAAAGACACCAGGCTGTCGAGTATCACTTCAAACCAGCGTCTCTCCAGGTCTCTGCACTCTGATAATAAAATAGAAACTGGGAGAGACAGAAGCCTCAGCAGGAAAGTGTTCTCTCTACATCCCTCCAGATATCGTGAACATAGTTATATCATCACTGGTTGTAACCCACATTGAATATTATTCTTTTTTTTTTAGCTGCAGCCAGAAGGAGGGATGCAGAAAAGATGCAAAAAGAGCTGCTGGACTTGCTTTAAACTGTTCTTATCTCTCTAGCATTAATAAAATGCTTTCCAGACGGTCTTATCCGTCTGGGAAAACCAGACTTCACTTAGTATCCTGGTGTTCATTAGAGAAAACATCTTCTTATGTGAATACACCACCTAAAATATTTGACTAGAACTGGTATGAAGGGTCAATTGTCATCCAAGAACTGAAACATATTATTTAAAAGGTCTATTTAAATACAGAGCTGTGTTGTAATAACGTCTAAAAGCATCTGTTAATGAATAGAGCTTGTCTCAAATTATATGTGTTGATTAATGGACCCCAGGAAGATGAGAAAGTCTGTTAATGGCAGCTGAAGAGGGTCCTCTTCACAAGAACTATAAACATGCCACTGAAATAGGAAATACGATTTGTTTATTTTTTTATTTCTTTCCTTAATTTGTTCTCTTGTTTTTTATGTTTGTTTCTGTTGTGTTCCATATTATTTACCCCCTTGAAAACAAGACGATACATCTCAATGGGTTTATCCAATGACAATAAAGGTCTAGAATATTTAGCTGAGGGACCAAATTGTAAAAAATGTAACAAATTCAGACCTGGACATCTAGATGAACGAGTTATGTCGAGGCCACTGAATCTCCAGAAGCACTGAGGTCAACATGTTTGCATTTCTTTTCTGTTTTCATGTGTTGCTCAGCTGATGTAAAATCCTCCCTCAGCAAAACACGTGCATCTAAGTCACGTCAATTTATTCACAGAGCACATTTATAAACAACATATGTAAAGCAGCTCAAGTGTTTTGCAGAGATGAGAATTACAGTTGAACACACACGTACAATTAAAGACATCTAGGTCACGTTAAATTTAGTTTTTTGCATTTGCGTGTTTTGAACCACAGTTGTAACCTGTAGTCATCTTTGATATTTTTGTTCCTTTATTTTATTTAGTCTCATTTTAACCTCCACATCTCGACTTCTTTTAAGATGCAAATCACCAAGTCGATACTTATCGTGTTTCCCAGATCAAGGCATCAGGCCTCAGACGCAGAGCTGCTCCCCAGGGGCCGCACCGTGTCCACTGCTCACTGCATCAATAACATGGAGCAAATACTGAGAATTAATTTCTCCACTGAGATCAATTAAAGACATTTTCTCAAGGTTTCGTTCATTCCCTTGATTCAACACACAACACAGAGAACACCAACATTCAAACTTTACAAGTTTTGTAGTAATACTTGTTTATTTCCTCTTTACTCTCAGTCCAGTCCCCTGCAGGAGTCTTAACCAAATCCATAGAGGTGTGTTTACACAAGGAGGGAAACAGCTTTGGGTTTGTCATGAGAGGTACGTGTAAGGTGAAATAGTTGTTATGAACAATTCAGACAGAATAGTAAGCTTTTTATATTTGCAATGATTTATTTATTTGATTTTTGGATTTTCAGGAGGCTTCCATGAAGACTGGCGCAGGTCTCGTCCACTGGTGGTTACTTACGTCAGACCAGGGGGTCCTGCTGACAGGTAAGGACGTATACACATTTATATATATAGAGAGATATATATATACATACAACTCGCGATTGAAATGTCTGTTGCAGCAGCAGAACACAGTCACACATAGAGCTGGGCATCTAGGCTCCGACTTAAGTGATGAGCAAATATCTTCACCCTCCATGTCAGAACCTACAGGTGGATGCTGGGGGGGTGGGGTGGAGGGGCTGAGTCGACAGGCAGTGACACTGACGCAGGGCAGCAGAGGCATTGACAGGCAAAGGGAGAGATGGGAAATCTTTGCAGCTTAAATAGACCAGATTGGGAGGGTGTGTATGAGAGAGGATTGTGGAGAGTGAGCTGCTTGAACTAGCTCACTAGAATTGAGTGTGTGTATGTGTGTGTGTGTGTGTGTGCGTGCACAAGTGTGGCAATTTAGGCTATTTATATGGCTTGTATCCATTTTATCTCTTGATCATGCATGAATGAGCCTATTCACATTTTAGTCTCTGTGCCTGCATGTGTGTTTCCGTATTGTGTGCATCTGGATGTATAGATGAATGTATATGCATTTTACTAATTGCCTTATATTTAAGAATTACTTCAGGTTTAAACAACAATACATTTACGTGCACATTAATGTGGCCTGTGTATTAGTGTGTTCTCGGGCCCCTGCATGAAATTGTGGCTGCGACACATATAGCGTATGTTATCTTCCAAGCAGAAAGGGCAGTGCTCATCCTGAGGCTAACGCAGCGTTGCACTTCCCCATGAAAAGTGCGAGGATCAAAACAGTGGAGCAGACATAATTCAACATCAAAGACTTTTATGGCCGTTTATCTTGTTTATCCTTCATCTCACCTGGGAGGGAACTCTCATGTGGAACTCTTGAATGATTTACTGTGACCGGTGCTTCAACGCCTGTATGGTCAACCATGTTCTGTGCTTCTCTCTCTTTCTCCTTCATCTGTGTGTCTGCAGAGAGGCCACGTTGAAGGCCGGGGACCGAGTATTGAGCATAGACGGGATGCCTTTAAACAGGGAGAAGCACGCTGACGCTCTGACCATGCTGATGCAGAGCGGCCAGGAAGCTCTGTTCCTGATTGAGTATGACGTCTCTGTCATGGGTGAGCACACAAACACAGGGAATATGTGGAGGCATGGCAGGGCAGCGTTGCTCTGAGGGTAAATAATGTGGCCGTGTGGATGCGGGGGAGTGTCGGTGCTGGAGACGCCACCAGGGGAGTCACTCTGGCCCCGAGAGCACACTTCAGCAGAGAAAGGGTATGGGTAATATCCAGGGCTTTATTATAATGTCTCTCTCCTCTCCTGAATTACAGCAGGTTTAATCTCTGTTTGTTCTAGAAAGTATTATTCTTTTTTCTGTCATTGCAAGGCTTGACTTTTATTTTTCAGGCAGACAACTTCCAGGAACATTCGTTTACATGGATATTTTTTAGAAGATAAAACAAACTGTGTATTAAATCTTTGCATTAAAGGGACACTCCAGTGATTTAGTGTTGCACTTGTAAGGAAGTTGGGTTGTGAAGTTGTAAAGTTGGGAGATTCATTCTGAATAGTTATTAAACATTTAAGCAGCAGAGGCGGAGATAGTCATTAAGTTTTAGTTCCTCGGTTTATCCTACAGTTCCCATGATGCAGCTTGTCAACATCTTTTTTATTAACTAGGGAAACAAACCCCAAGTTTCTTACACAGACTTTCTGTTAGAAATGTGTTTTATCCATCCACAGTAGTAACGGTGGAAAAGAGCAGTATTATAATATTATTTATGGTAATGTCCAAAGAAAAGAATGTTAAGTCATAAAAACAAAAAATGTTTAGTAATCCATCGATGTTATACCAGATTAATGAAAATGTGAAACAATTGAGTGGTTATGATGGTTGGGTGTAATATTTTGAATGTGAGAAAATGTTGAAAAATGTACTGTCAATATATCGCTGGTTTCAAGCAACAAGAGATTCATATAATGTTCTGAGAAAATTATTCAGGATTGGAGAATTACATTTATTTGTAATGCAATGGAAATGTGAATCTCACCACAGTGTTGTGATGATTGTGTGATGTTCAGACACAATCTTGGCCTCTATCACCTCTGTGTGTATTATCCTTTTCAGAGGCGGTGCAGCAAGCCTCAGGCCCTCTGCTGGTGGAGATAGTGAAGGGTCCCTCTGCCAGCCTGGGGATCAGCCTCACCACAACAATATACAGGAGCAAACAAGTTATTATCATTGACAAGATCAAGGCAGCGAGCGTGGTGGAGAGGTGAAACCAGCCTCCTGTGTTGTACTGTTCCACAGGCCTCTCCCGGCTCAGTCTGACTAATGTCTCGCTGTCAGGTGCGGAGCGCTGCATGCAGGGGACATCCTCCTGTCCATAGACGGGACCAGCACTGAGCACTGCCACCTGATGGAGGCCACGCAGCTACTCGCCAGCACCTCAGATGTCGTCAAACTAGAGATTCTCCCAGCGAGTCAGAGCAGACTTCCTGTCAGGCCACAAGACACAGGTACTGTGTGTCCTGCAGCCGCCACAGAAACACGGTGTGAGACATTACATCATGTGACACAAGCTGTCACAGAGAGTGTCAGTTACATTTTGTGGACGTATCATTTCCAGAGCTCAAGATGACAACTTCACATGACCAGTTTCTGTCTGACCACATAAAAAACCCCCCACTACATTTAGATTTATTACTTTACAGTACGGTTATTTAACATATCTACCAAAGATACTTTTCTTCTCTAAACTTGGATAGATAGATAGATAGATAGATAGACAGACAGACAGACAGACAGACAGACAGACAGACAGACAGACGCATAAACTTCATTGTCTGTCCCAAAGTGACAGGGCTCAACAATACAATTCACATTTGAAAACACACAGTACATATTTAACAACAAGGCTAAAAAATTCACATTTGAAACAAAAAACATAGCACACATCTTGACAATCTTAAAATGCAGTGTCTGTTTTATAAATATACAAAATTGCAGCACAATGCAAAGGACCTACAGAGCACAAAGTTTACTAATTGTTGGGACTAATTGTTTTTACCACTACATCTTTTATATCTTTTGCCGTAGTTCGTTCTGTGTGTAGAAAATCGACAGTATGCAGACTCTAGCTCCAGCGTGTTGCCCTCGCCTTATTGTGACTGTTCTGCTCTTAGCTGCGTTACCTGCAGGCATAAAGAGCCATGTCCTCCCACATGCCCTCTTCCATGTGAATCAGCCACTGTGTGTGCGTATGTGTGTGCGTGCTGCCAGCCACAATCCCCCTGCCGTCGCACTTGACCTCATATGCATACCAAGAAGATTCCCACACATGCAGATACACGCATACATTCCCCATTCGGATATCATGTTCATGCCATGTTCTGCAGACCTATTTGTGGGTCAGCAGCTGCAGGAGCTATTTAACATGCGAGCACGGGAGGAATCATACAACATGACAAAGGGAAATAAGCTGCAGTTTAATGGGATGACGGAATCCTCTCCTCTAATATCTTTCTTTATCCCTGTCTTCGTGTATTTGCCTGGTCCAGCCTGCAGGCGACTCTTCCAACTGCCTTTGACACTTATTTTCCATATGTGCCAAATCAGTTTCTGAGATTAGTAGAGAGTGAAATCCTCCAGTGTTGGAGGGAGTACTAAGACCACAGTGAAAATGTACTCATTCAGATTAGAATAATTGTGCTAAGACAAAATAATATTGTAATGCCGTAAGTTGCACTCATAAATCAGTAGCATTCAAAAAACTACTTTTATTTGTCAATTCCAATGGACAACAAATCTGAACGTGAGAAAACACGGCTTTGTAAAAATGATGATAAATACTCTTATCTTATATAAAGTGATTTTATTATTCGAAAATCAAATCAGAACAAATCTACACAGTATTTGCATTTTGATGATCTTATTTCTCATCCACTGACATTCAAATCCTCTGGACTGGCCTTTCCAATGGATGGATTTTTTAATCTGTACATATTTTTTATGATATTTTGACATGTATAAGTAATATAACATTTTAATGGATTGATTAAAATTTGTGCTATGTTTCCTCCATGCCCAGAGATAAAGATAAAGATATATATAAATACTCTTCAGCACATCTCAGTGAAATACTTGAACTGTATGGGCTCACGTTGACTATTGAACCGTCTCCATTCAAAGCAGCACATGCGTCATTCCTCTATAACATTTCAGTCGTGAATCTTGTCTTTGAAATTGAAATTCAATCGTCACGATGAGACGATATATTTTTTTACAGTTTCCCCCTCGGGACAAGACGCGATTATAAGATGCAATTTGTCTAATCTCCTCTGGGGATTTAATAAGACTGATATGGCCACTAAGAGATTAAGAGTTAATGTTTCCCACCACCAGCACAGACTGAAAACACCATTTCTTGGAGAGCTTCCCCTAGGTGGGCTTAGCGTAAGCCGGCAGAGCCACAGCTTTACAGGTTTGACTGAGTCCAATGGAAACCGGTTCTCAGGAGAAGGGCCCGAGGTTCTCCTGCATGTATTCTGATTATATACAGTCAGATTTAACCAGGTCCCCTGAATGTGGCAAACATCCCAGGCACTAGTGTAGTCCCCAGCAAATCCCACCCCCCAGTCTGTGTGTGCGAGTTGTCAGCGATTAGACCCCTGCAAATGAAGCAGCAAGGATTACTGTCACATGTAACACTCAGTGACAAATTTAGCTGCGTGAATCCGCAAAGGAAAGTTAATTATTGAGGTGTGTGTGTCTCGCAGTAGGTCAGCTTCCCTTTGCATACTTCATAGATACTGTTTGAGTGAATGCACAGGATTTGACATGAGGGATGAGATGTCGTTAAGAATTAAAGAGATAGTTCAACGAAAAATGAAAATACACTCATTATCTACTCCGATGGAAGGATTGGGTGAAGTGTTTGAGTCCACAAAACACTTTAGGAGTCTCAGTGGTACACTGCGTTGCAGCCAAATCCCATACAGTTGGATTAAATGGTGACAGATTCTTCAAACGTCCATACAGCTCCTGTGGTGTCATCCAAGTGTCTGTAAGCCCCGACATTCAGATTTGACTCGAAACTGTGTAATTTACACCATCTTTAAGCCTAAGTGATCCACACGTGAACGCGGTTCCAGAGGAGGATATCAGAGGACATTTATGCTAAAAACATGGTGTAAATGATGCTGTTTCAAGTAAAATCTGAATGTCGGGGCTTACAGACACTTGGATGACACCACAGGACCAGTATGGAGCCATTAAATGTTTTTTTTATGTAGTTTCTTTACATTTAAAGACGTTGTCACCATTTACTTCATTTGTATTGAATTTGGCTGCAACGCTGTTTACCCCTGAGACCCCAGAAGTGTTTTGTGGACTCAAACACCATCGGCACAATGGTGAGTAGATAATGAGTGAAGTTTCATTTTTGGGTGAACTATCCCTTTAACAACAATCTCTGATCTATCTTTGGTTCAAAGCAGGAAACATCCCCAGAAATGCTAAAAAGAGAAAGAAAAAAAAAAACACATGCATATGAATCAAGTAAAAGATAAAATCTCGGCACATTTAGAGCAAATGGTTTTGATTGGCCCTGATGCAGACACTGACCCTGCATCATCAACCATCAAGCATTCAGCTGTGACCAATCAAGGTGCAGGCACATGCATCCGAGCAGAGTTCCTCTCTCTGTCATCATGAGAGCCCCCGGTCAACTCTCTCACACTGTTTTCGCACCTTTGGGCTGTTTGGAAAATGAAATGATAAAAATGATCTCCAATCTACACTCAGTTTTGTGGAAGCTTGCTAGAAAATGTAAGACTTGTTATTTTCTTCTTCCAATTCAGCTCCCAGTGTCTAACTGATTCTCAGATGCTCATCAAAACACATTTAAACAACAGGATTACATCTAGTGCACCGTGACGACAACATTAAATATCAATTACTCTGCTCCCAATCTGCCTCCAGGCTCTGTGTGGTGTGGTGCAAATTTAGACGTGGCGAATGAAAGCGTGATTTCATGGGTCGTATTTAGAAAAATGTGTGCGGCTGGATCTAGAGGAGGGGATCTGGTCTAACTTAATGGATTTCTTTTGCCGCTGCAGTAAAAGTGCAGAAGAGCAACCATCATCACTGGGACCAAAGCAGCAACTACTGCCATCCCCCACACGCCAGCCACAGCAAGACATGGAGCAGCCCCAGCCACCCACACAACCAGCAAGACCACTGCAAATGTAAGTTATCACTTGTGACAGCAGTGCTACTGGCGAGACACCATAGCAGGAGCCTTTTTTCTCCTGCATGTTTGTTCCATCTTATCCCTCCGACACTGTTACCTCATCTCTTTTGTTGCATGTTCCCAGGACTGTATGCTGCTGTGATTAAAGCTGTCATGTGGTGTACGCTCACTGTACCAATGTCTCCTCACAGCTCTGGTGAGTGGGGGCTTCTCCCCTTCCTCCACTGCCACCTCAGGCTTCAGCAGCCAGGGCAGCAACACACTGCCCTGCTCCGTCCCTCCGATGGCGCCCAACAGCCCCCGCAGCACGACCAGCAAGAGGAGGAACAGGAAGAAGGACCACAAGAGCTCACGTATGACAAAACTCCTTTTATCTTTTTTTTAAATTCCACATTAAAGGGTCAGTTCAAGCAAATGACAAAGAAACATATTTTCTTGTTATTAAATGGCCATTTGCTGCACAGAGTTTTGGTTTTTATCTCCTCAGGTTTGACGTATTTACATCAAACCAAACCTGATGTTTCTATTGTCTCTGTAATTTTGGCTGCTCAGTTTATATCAATGAGAATAGACTGAATAACAGAAACACCTTAGCACCACAAAGTGCATCCTCCAAAATCTTAAACAGTTTAGATAAAAAACATTATATCCTCCATGGCAGTGAGATTTACTGCAGGACTCTTGAATTGGACTGCCACCCATCTCAAATCGCAGACTTTAAAATGCAGCCTATAGGTTTAGAATCTAAATCAGACTTCGAGTGATAAAATGTTTTCTGTAATTTGAGTGTGCTGACCCTTGAAGTGCTGCTGCAGAGCTGTTGAAACACCTTTTCTGTTTCCTGCTTCTCCACCACACTGTGTGAACACATGTGACTGATCACTGACGTAAAACATGACTGACGTACACTCTGATCCGTGACTCATTCCCAACGTCTCTTCCCCTAACCCTCCTGACTTTTTTTTCTGTGGCTGACAATCCTTCTCGTGCTCCATTTATCTGCCACGTCTCCACCACTATCTATCTCTGATGTGTCCCCCCTCCTCCTCTCTCTGCCTCTCCCTCAGTGTCTCTGGCGTCCAGTTCTGTCGGCCCGGGGGGGCAGATTTTTCACGTGGAAACGAGCGAGGTCTTCCTGAAGGGGGATCCGCTCACAGGTTTCGGGCTCCAGCTGCAGGGGGGTGTCTTTGCCACAGAAACCCTGTCCGCTCCCCCAGTCATCCGCTTTATTGAGCCCGACAGCCCAGCTGAGAGGTAGCAAGCCTTAACACCTAACCAGTAAACACACAGACAGTCACCTTGAACCAGAGGACTGCAGATCATTCAGCTCTGCAATCAAACATCATGTGTTTTTAAAAAAGTCAGATTATAGCCTGGTGCAGGAGAGATGCATTTATCTCATGTTGGGTCTGGACCCACATAACGGGTCGCAAATCAGATGTTAGGGGTCATAATATCTGTTAGACAAAGTTATATGTATTATTTTCCATATAGTACTTGCTTTATTTTAATTTAGCTGTGCTCGCTCTGTACAACAATTTTTTCCACCATGAATCTATTGTCATATAAGTTTACATAGACAATCATGGTCCCCAGAGAATGAACCCTGCAGTGAGTTTGGTGATTCTCCGACTTTTACTATAGCACCACTACAATACAACTTGACAATGAGCTTTTTTAATGAGCTCAACACGAACTCAGTCATTTTGACACATGTTCCCTCTAAATGATCAGAGCCTCAGGGAAACAACATGGTTCATAATCTACTTCAGTGTTATCCGACAAATTAAATTATCTAGGGAGAGAGAGGGAGAGAGAGAGAGGAGGGTAAACCTGAGGCTTGTGGGGCCTCGCAGGGTCTGAGGGCGGCTGCTGACTGTACCTTCATCAGGAACTCACTTTCAAATACTTTAAAAACTACAGGGGTACTCGGAGAGCACATACCACCAAGGCTGATGGGTCACTTTATCACCATATTGCACATACATGTATTGAGATCACATACATATATGTGGACAGATGTTTTCTGCAATCTGTTGACATCAAACCTCACTTATTCTATGACATAGTTGAAAATAATTTCATTCAATTTTATTTTTTTACTCTACAGTAACCGAATAAATATCATGGATGGCTGATTTTCCTTTTTTCATTAAGATCTCAGCATTTTAACTTGAGAAATTCACAAAGATGTTAAAACGAATGGCTTCACAATCACAAAATGTTCAAGAAAGAGAGACAAATGCTGTAAGTGCTCCCTGATCCGAATAAACAACAAAATGAAACGGGCTCTTCACTGACCCATTAAACATCCTTCCACCAAGTTTAATGCTCATCCGTCTGCTAGTGTTTGTGCAATGCAGCTGAATAACTAACAAAACAAATCATCTTGACACATCAACAGAAAATCATCAGGACAGTTACTCTAGTCTTGAGTGTTTCTGACAAATTAAGAGCAGCAGTAGTGGATCCATGGTCCACTGAAGCAGCCAGTGTTTGTATTGGTGTGTTGTACATCGATCGACTCTACGTGTTTCAGTCCAATTACCACACAGCTCTGATCAGGCCAGCGCGTAGTATCTGTCCTTGTCTGGTACGATTAATGACGGCGTCTGTGCCGGCAGCTCTGGGCCTCCTCCCCGAGGTCTGGTTACATGATGAGTCCAGCAGCGGGTTGGACAGGAGTGAGTCAAGTACAGCATCCGACCGTGATGCTGGCATCTCAGCCTCCACGCAAGGTTAATGAGCAGCGGTCATCGGTGAATTAATATCAGTTGACAGTGCTTCTGCGTTTGCCCTCACAAATGGGAGTCTGATCAAACGTGTGATGTGTGTGTGTGATTCTTTTTTTTGTCTCGCTCTGTGTCTGTCTGAGATTATGTTGCAGGTTCACATAAGGTCAGTTTGAAAAGTGTGTATTTCAAGCCGAGAGGCTGTACTCTGTTTTGTAGATGGTATTTTAAACATTCAGCCCATGATTCGGTGTTAAATTTAACTTTACATTCTCAAATCATAACCTTCTTCTGACACGTGCGTACACAGGCTCACTGAAAATCTGTCGTCCTATAATAAGTTCTCCAACAATTCAAACTTGTCTATTGATTTGTGTGTCTGTGTAAAGGTGTGGGCTGCTGCAGGTTGGAGACAGACTCTTGTCCATCAACGGGATCCTAACTGAAGACGGCACTTTGGAGGAAGCTCATCAGCTGCTCAGAGACTCGGCTCTGGCCAATAAGGTCACAGTGGACGTTGAGTTTGACGTAGCAGGTATCCTCCAGCCGACATCCTCCATTTAAACCCGGTTAACTTCATGGACTCTTGTTTATTTGTGCCCTTCTGCTTAAATCTTCACCCTGAATCTCCCGTAGAGTCGGTGGTTCCCAGCAGTGGCACCTTCCATGTGAAACTACCCAAGAGGAGAGGAGTGGAGCTGGGCATCACCATCAGTGGTGAGTTTGTTGGCAGCAAAGTGTACACCAGGGGGCAGTGTTGCTCAATAATCCCACACGGACCGGCATACAGTAAACTTCCTTTGAATCAATGTGCTGTGATCCATAAAACTCAGGGTTGCAAAAGCATGAGGGCGCATAGCTCATTAACTCCGAATAATAATGGTCTGTACCAGCATTCATCGTGACCCTTTCTGCACTAACTAGCTCGGGAAAAAGACACAAACAGGAGGCGAAGAATGAGCAGAGCAGCAAAGAGAAAACAAAGTTGATTCATTTAAAGTATTTGCTCACAGTTACCGTGGTTTTTATCATCACATAACAGTTTTCTTTCCTCTGTTTTTCCAGCGAGTAAGAAACCTGGCAAGCCCCTCATCATCTCCGACATCAGAAAAGGAAGTATAGCACACAGGTAAGTCCTGTCAACAAAGAAGTCAATTGCATTTTCTTGTAAATACAAAAACAGTCCGTGGCCTTCAGTTCGGATGCTGGTCACAGTTGGGAGCAGGTTTTTCTGAACACTTCAGAGTGAACAAGGCTCATGAGGGGTTATTCATGAGTGAAACAAAATAGTTTTGTGAATCCATTGTGTAATACTAGCCTAATTGGATTGAGCAATCATAACTGGATCAGTAGGGCAGAGCAGCAGAATTTCAGCAGGGCTCAGTGTTGATTAGGTTGAGGGTGAGGTTAGGGTCACCCCCAAGGATCCCACCGAGACACCAGGCTAATAGGATTCCCACCGTGAGTCAGGAGCTGCAGCTCTCTGGTCCCAGTTAATAGTTGTGATCCTCTCGCTCTTGTGTCTGGCAGAACAGGCACCCTGGAGCCCGGAGACAGGCTGCTGGCCATCGACAGCGTGCGGCTGGAGAACTGCACCATGGAGGACGCCATGCACGTCCTTCAGCAGGCCGAGGACATGGTCAAGCTGCGGATCCAGAAGGACGAGGACAACATTGGTACATTAATCACCTAAAACACACACCATGGTATTTTTGGGTTCATTTAAACATTTAGAAAATGACGACATGATGATTTCAAGTTAAACATCATAGAAAATAAGTAAATCCAACAAATATCCACATCCATTTAGTATTTTTTTCTTAAAACATTAAACAGTTCATTGACCAATATTGTACGACAGATTAATATTCTGTCAACTCACTAATCATTTTATCAACTGTTGGTTTCAGCTTTACACTAAATAACTATAGTTAAAATTAGCTCCACCGTGTCCAGCTACCACAGTAAAATGCTGTTTATGCATCAATGCATCAGTTTAAATAAGCGTTTTTCTCTTAAAGTCATATTATTATGATGCTTTAAGTATATTTTCCCATTAGCTCAAATAAATTACTCTTTTAAATAGTTTTGTTTCTTCTCAGGATTCTTTGTGTTTTATATAATCTTGACTCTTTTTTTTGTTTCTGTTTCTCCATGTGCTGTAGATGAGTTGGAGATGTCCGGCTCTATAATCTACACAGTGGAGCTGAAGAGATACAATGGACCACTGGGCATCACGATTTCTGGCACAGAGGAGCCCTTCGACCCCATCGTCATTTCTGGCCTCACTAGGAAAGGGCTGGCAGAGAGGTGAGAGGAGGGCGGGGGGGATGAGGATGAAGATGTTGACACTTACATTAAACAGAGGCTGGTCAAATCTGTAGTGACCCACTCTGGAAGCACTTTTTTTTTAACGTAAGCGAGACAGTAAACAATGGCTGTCTCGTCTTTGCCTATGACAAGAAGCCTCTTTGTGTCCGTCTCAGTCAGCACATTGGCAGCCTGACCGGTCTCCTGGCCCAGCCTGTCAGTACCGTCTGGTATACTCTGGTGTCTCTGTCTCCTCCTAACCCTGCAGGACCGGGGCCATCCATATAGGGGACCGAGTCCTGGCCATCAATGGGGTCAGTCTGAAGGGAAAGCCACTGAGCGAGGCCATCCACCACCTGCAGATGGCCGGGGAGTCCGTCACCCTCAAGATCAAGAAACAAGCAGACAGTATGTTTGGTTTTTCATTTCAAATTGTTTTCATTTTTTATTTCTTATAGTTTCCAATTGCAGTAACGAGGTGAGATAAGAAATTCAAACAAAACAAAAAAGTATAAACAAGAACAATTTTAGATTTAGATTAGATAAAAAAGTGCAGATAGATTGATAATAATGACACAATGAGAAACTAATATTCACTTTTCTTTTTTATGTTGTGTGCTCCATGGGCAAAAACATTATTTTAATGACTGGGTGCCATTTGCAATGAAAAATTCCAGTGCTTCAACTCTTTTAAAAAATCGAATTCACTTCTTATATTCGACACCTTCCCTTTTACTGATCATACATTTCCTAGCACAAAATAAACTTGATTTAAAAAGCACTTTCAGTAAAAAAGGGGAGGGGAAAGAGGAGGAGTTATTAAATGAGACAGAAGACAACATGGACATAAACATAGACACAAATGTCAATCAGAAAATATGCTATAAAACATGCTTTTATATGCTTTTTTAAAATGTCAAAGTGCACTTTGTCCTGTGTCATCGTGACCTGAGTTAGTGTTTGTTCTCAGAGTCTGATGGTCGACAGTCTCTGGACAGAGAAGCTGGGTTCCTCAGTGATCCAGAGGACGAACTGATGGACTCCCATAAGATGAGTAAACACTCAGAGGTCTATTCTGCCACTGTTCCCAGTATAGACTCTGCCATGAGCTCCTGGGACAGCTCTGGGTTCGACGCGGGGTACAGCAGCCAAGGTGAGGCCCACTTGGATGGTCACTGCCTAAAAATGATCCATTTCCCCTTCATCAATTTAGACCTCTGCCGTTTTCTTGTGTTCATATTTCCAGGTACATATCTTCACAAAACCTCCGATATATTGCTCAATCCAAATGACTGGAGGCGCACTCAGCTCAGGAGCCACACGAATTCAAGCTCTGCGGGTTTAGTCCACCACTCGGCACTGTATGACGGGAGGTTCAGTGAGGATGAGTGGGACAAGATACCAGGGTGAGTGCAGTTTCATTCCTGTCAATAACTTGTCTGATGTCAGTGCAGCTTTAGGTGTTTTTGATTTCACAGCAAAAAACATGTTTAATCTAATTTAAGTCATTATGTGTATAAACAGTGGTGGAAAACTGTACTTTGGTAAAGATTTGACTTGAGTATTTTCACTTTATGCAACTCTAGACTGCACATTTCAGATGGAAATATTGTACATTTTACTCAACTATATTTATCTGAGTGCCAGTCATTGCTTTTCATATTCAGATATAAATACAGGTTTGATATGTGGGTTGTTGATATTTCAACAAATACATCCCCTCTAAACATCTCAGAGGTCATCTCAGCTAAAATGGAAAAGTTACCTTTAAAATGTGTCTAAGATATGGACAGATCTCCTTGTATGTTTCAATTATGACCAAAAACAATCTATATGAACTAATACAACTAAATCATTGATTCATTACAGATGTATTGTTTTTGTCCATATTGAATATATCATTCAAGCATTCACAGTGTACGTCAGAAAAAATATGTGAACCCCTTGGAGTCAGGAGGTGGTAAACTGAGTCCAACCAATAAATCCAGATCGTGGGTTTGAGCTTCTTTAATCTATAAAAAAAGCATGCAAATATTCTGAGGTTAATCTAGTGACGTGAACCAATTATCCCAAAGAAGGGATCTCAAGAGACTTTGATTAAGAATTTCTAATTTTCATAAAACTGGAAAGGGTTGAAAAGCAATGTCAAAGGGTTTAGATATTCATGGTCCATATATCTCAATTAGAATGGCAGTAGAGGACGTCCCTCAGCCCAACAGTTCTCTAAATATGCCTGATTCATGAACGACCCTATCTCGCTTCTTTCTTGGCCCATTTCCCATCTTCCTGGAAATCTGTTGTAGTTTGTGTGTGAACCTGTAGAGAGGGGTGAAAACATAATCTTGTGCAGCGGAGGTAGCAGAGTGTCTTTAAATAGAGACGACTTGTTACTCTCCCTCGAGGCGGGCACCCAGCTAAGATGGCTCCGAACACAAAACCCAGATGCTCAGTGAGGTAAAGACGGAGGAATCATGGGAGCCGTTTGACGTCATTGTTTGAGTCCAACCTGTGCTAATCACGGTGCGTGGTTGCATGAAGCATGAGCTTGACAGCGGGAGAGGAAGCTGCTGCTCCTTTCAAAAGGAATAGAAGAAGACGTGACTTGAAGTTTGCCAAAGAGCAGCTTGACACTTTGTAGCCCTTCTGGGACCAGTGAAGTAAATATTTTACAGAATTCATTCAAACGAAATGATTCCACCTCCTGATGTCCGAGCCCAGACTCTAACCCAGCAGAAATTCTAAGGAATGACTTCAAGAAAAAGTCCTCCTGAACATTTGTGCAGCTCTGACTACAGCTCCAGTACTTGTCTGAGATCGTTGCAGCCAAAGTAGGTTCAACCACTTATTCAATTTAAGGAGTCACTTATTTTTTCCACCAGCACTGTAGATGATTGAGCGTGTTCCATAATTAGACTATAATTGTTTGTGTGTTATATTCTTAAGAACATTGTGTTGATTGAGCATTGTTATAAGAGAGCCTGTGACCCAAGCATTTCATTGCAAGCGACTGCTTAATGTTATCGTTGTGCATATGACAATAAACTCTTGAATCTTGATGAATATCAGATCACATTTTATGCCAAGTTAATACAGAGATCCAGGTACATATATTCCAAAAATTTGATTTGTCCAAGGAGTCATTTTACTGCAGAATGAATACTTCTATTTTGGATTCTAGTGTATTTAGCTCATAATACTTATGCACCTAAATTTTGAATGCAGTACTTTGACTGTAATAGCTTATTTTTACGTGGTGTATCGTTGCTTTTATTTTGATAATCTGAGTACTATTTCCACCACTGTGCACGAGTAAAAGCTTCTTTCCTTCACCTTTTACTTTTCAAAGTCACTGACATAAGCAAACTGCACTGTCTGAGCTACTTTCTCTTCATTCTGTATTGTATGCTTTCATATTTTGTGCTCTTCCAAACTGTCCTCTTTTCTGTTTTCTCAGGTATTCTCTCTCTCATCTGCTTTACTAACTGCCCACGAGCTCTTTGGTGTTTTCACATAGACGCATCTTTTTCTGTCACCCCCTTGTCCACAACAAAACCCCTCAAAACGTCCACGGATACATCAGGCTTATGTCTCTTCACATTTCAATTATTTTTCTCCCCCTGAACTCTTCTGTCACATGTTCTCACTTTTCTGTTTTTTTGGGGGGGGGAGGCGACGTTACTTTTGTAAACCTGAACTCTTTTAAGAGCTTTATCTAATCTAGCGGATTTACAATAAACCCTCACGGTTGGTCCTGTGAGATTTTCAAAAGGGACTCTCCAGCGTGCGGCCCAAAAAACGGCATCTCCCATGCTGCCTTTGTATGCAGTACCGGCCTCCAGACTGCAGGGCTGCTCTCACGTTCTGGTTCCTGCATTGTCATATAGATTCGTCAGCCCTCCTCGTTGCCATGGCACCCTAAACCATGACGACAGCTTCTGGTCCCAGGCTCTGCAGGACCTCGAGACCTGCGGCCAATCGGAGATTCTCAGGGAGCTGGAGGTACGCTCACCCCTCCTTCTCCTGCTTCCTCTCCTCCTCCATCTGCTTCGTCCTCATGACCAGTGTCGACCTAAATGATCATGCCAGATGAAGCATTATAATAATCACCAGAGTGTAATCTGTTATTAAATCTGACAAGACTGGCCAGGCACTCGCTGCCATACTGACCGAGGAAGGGTTTGTGCAAAGCGTCTGCCTCTAATCACATTGTGTGCAACATAGTAGAGATTATGCTTGTGTGTGTACTTAAGTAGTTTTTTTTTGTCTTTTTAGTGCATGATGATATAATAATCAGTTTCATTTTGTGCTCTTTCAGGCATCCATGACAGGTAGTGCACTTAGTCTATACCTAGAGGAGACCAAGACCAATGAGGACTTGATGTTTCAGTCTGAATTTAGTCCCATTAAAAGGGAGGGAATCAACCACACGGAGTCAAAGACTAAAAGTAGCCTGAACACATCGGCTGGAGCCAGAAATGCAGCGGCCAGGGGCAGAGGGGACCTCTGTGACGGTTTGTCCAGTACGACCCTGGCACTGCACAAGGTAGTTTGTGTTCACTCTAAACATCGCTCATCAGAACAAGCGTGAATAAGTGTAACGTGTCCCTCTTCAACAATAAGGTTTTACACCTTATGACCTAATCTCTATAAACACACTCCACATGTTAGAATCGGTTGGCAAGGGACAAGATTCTGGGCCGAAAAAATCTTCCGGTTTCCATTCTTTAGTTTGACCAATTACATTTGAGCAGAGTTCAGTTGTCCGTAGCTTAACTGTATGTGTGGTGCAACCCATTGACTGAAATGCATTGGCTTATGGGCTTTTTAATTCATTCATATGCAGATAGCTGTAAGCAGATGTTCGCAAAAATGTCCTCTGAACCTAAAACCCCTACATGAATACCCCTGTTTTGTGTGGAGAGATGTTGGATTCATGTGATAGAAGGATCAGACTATAAATAGTGTCTCGGCCTGAATATCCACTGTCTACACCGGAAACCCTAAAACATTGGCTGTTGCCCTCTTTTCTTATTCCCTTGTACTTGCATGCAGCCACCTTATGCATTCTATTGAAACCTCATACTCTATAAACAATATACTCGTAATGTAATCTGCAAGATGTGATCCGAGGCGTGATCAAAACATCTATATCATTATTGACTGATCACCCAACTGCTCTCACAGCTTGATGAACAAGGTACAAACAACAGCGTCCTGAGGGAACCTGCCCATTATAAAGTTTAGACCTGCGTGCCTCCTCCACTTGACTCACTCCTGCTTTCAGTTCATTATAACTGGACCCAGTGGATACCTGGCCAGTCAGGACCTGCACCGTGTGTATGACAAAAGCACACAACACCCATTATTACAGCATTACCTGAGCACTGTTTGCTGTCATCACTGCTTCTCACCCTGTGACATGCACAAGGTGCGATGCACAGATGTGAAGTTTTGAGGAGTCAGCATTGATTTGCATTCTTACTTCGATTGAAGAGTGTCCATTATCTTTGACTCTTGCAGATAGAGATAGATATTTATGAATATGTGCTGTGCAATGTAATCTCTGTGTAACTCTAAGGTCCCGTGTGTTTGCAGGTGACCGTAAGGAAAGACCTGGAGAGCCATGACTTTGGTTTCAGTGTGTCTGACGGGCTCCTGGAGAAAGGGGTTTTCGTCAACATGATCCGTCCTGATGGCCCAGCTGATCAGGCGGGTGTAAAGCCTTTCGACCGCATTCTTCAGGTACTGTTCTCGCCATAGACCGTAGATAAGGATGGACAACATGAAAGTACCCCAGAAGTGAAACTAAAGCATCTCCATCGCCATCTGGTGGCTGGCTGCAGTGTAGCTCATAATCCATGTTTCCTCCATGTTAGTGGCTGGGACATTGATCAAAGTTCTCGTTGAAGGTTCAGTGTGTAAGATTTAGGTGAGAGGGATCTATTGGCAGAAATTTAATATAAAATAATCCTTGTGATGTTTTCTATACCCTTGAATGGGCCCTTTATATATAAATACTGTATCTTTACATCGGGAGTGGGTCCTCTCTACGAACCTTTAAAACAAAAAGTTCTCAAAGATGGTTTCTTTCATTTTAAATGGTTCTGATCACACTAATGTATTTGTTAAATTACTGGGGGTAAGTTTGGTCTTAATTAGTTATTTGATGCCATATAAACATAAACAGCTGAGACTGACACGATTGGTCGAGCATGTGTATCGACCTCGCTACCATTGGCTCCATCCACCAATCGCTACAGTGCACACTCTGGCTCCAAATGTGCAGGATTCCAGCATTTGCATCATTGATGTTTTGGCTTCATTTCTGGATAGAAGGAGGAAGTGCACATGTGTCGTCCATCTTTATATACAGTCTACGTTTTTTGCCCATAGACCTGATCCTTAAATCAATAGTTTGACATATTGGGAAAATGGTCTCTTTGCGTTCCTGCTAAGACTCAGATGAGAAGATCAAATAGTGTTTGTTCAGTATGAAGCTGGATGTCGTTAGGGTAGCTTAAAGATTGGAAATGACACAATGTGCACTTGTAGCACTCAATAATTAGCTAATCATGTCTTCAAGTGCTAAATTAAAGGGACCAGCTGGTTATCTTGGTTTGGCATAAAGACTGCAAACACAACAATTGCTATAGGTTCTGTGCACTTCTAAATCTCACTAATTAGCCAATCACATGAATGCTAAATATGTGCTGAATAAAAGGCACCAGCTGGTTAGCTTTGTTTAGCGTAAAAAGTGGAAGCTGAGGTGACGGCTAGATAAAAATGTCCATTTTAGCATAAGGACTTCTTATGAGATTATTGTGATATTTCCAAGCAAACAGCAGATGGACAAGAAATAATCTGGAACACAACCAGAGTCTTTTCTTTTTCTCACCTCAGGTTTTGGATTCAACAGATGAGATAAAGGATAATTGGCTTAAGTGGTTCTGGCAGATTTTATTTGTTTTCCCGAAGCTCAACGAGCCCTCTCCCGTCTCAAAATGTCAAACTGCTCTCATGTGAATGTAAGAGCACGTTGAACGTTGAGTTTTCATTGGCTCTGATCTTCCAGGTGAACCGTGTGAGAACCAGGGACTTGGACTGTTGTCTGACTGTGCCCCTAATTATGGAGGCTGGAGACAGTCTGGACTTGGTCATTAGCAGGAATCCACTGGCAGCAGCAGACACCGGGCTGCCTGACGACTGTGACGAACCCTCAAACTCACTGTTCTGCTTTCCCGAACACATGACCAGCAGCATCGCCCTGTGATCGCAAAGAAAAGACACCAGTCCTGGGACACACACCAAACGCGTCACGCACAGTTTAGTTTGTCACATTGTACCTCTCAGAGAGACCTTCACACTCATGTTCCGCACGCAGAGCATCCGCTCACATGCACAAACACAAACCTCCACTCTCCACCCCCTGAAAGCATTTGTCACTCACAAAGCTACAAGTGCATGTTGTTCACTGTTCCCGGTTTTATGCACCGTTCCGTGGAGGCTCTGAATCTCCCCACCGCCCCTCCTCCCCCACAACACCAGAGGCAAAGCCACATGTAGAGTTATATAACAGGGGTCTCATGGCTTCTGACGGAGCCAGGATGTCATCACACACACACGCACGCATACACACACACACACACACACACACACACCTCTCCGGTCTGGAGAGAGTCAAACGCTGCACGTACGTAACCACTGCATACATTTACCTTCCTTTCCTGTAATGGGTTTCATGTTCTGATTCAAAGAACAAGAATCCAGTTGTGCAAAGTGGATTTTTTTTTTCTTTATGTTGAACACAAAAGACTCATGCATTGCTCTATATGCATAGAACACACACATGCCCACCCACACATAGACGGGGGGTGGGGGTGGACTGAGTTATTTCAGCCATGTCTTGGCTCACTGCCCCTGTTTCCAGTCTCTCCTCCACACTGCCCCCCCCCCCCCCCCCCCCAGAATGGACAGTGCCTCCAAATAGACAGAAAGCTCCCAGCTACTTTCCAAGTATCATGAACTATAATTTACACCCCTTATATCTAAATACCACAAATGCTTTTAAAGACACTCTAACCTTCCTGTTTTGAAGTGAAATGTCCCTTGACAAATAGTTATTTGTATTAATTATAATTTTTTGGTTACTTTCTTTTTTAATCCACACACAAAGTTTACAAAGATTGTTTTGCACGTTCTGCAAGTTTTTTTTTTAAACGCTGCATTTTCATTCACAGCCCACGTTTTCATCCAAAAATTCACTTTCACTTTTTCACGTTTCACGTTTCACGTTTCACTTTCACTGTGAGTTTGAGTTTCTGTTTGTGGCACCAGAATATTTTTTTTTAGGATTCGTGGTCTATCACAGATTTTTCCTTAAATGAATCACATCCTTTACCGGAACAAAGGATGAAATGCCTTTTACATTTTCAGTGACGAATGATTTCACTCTACATCTGACAAGGTTTTTCCATCAGTGGGATTTGTTTGTGCCATACCAGTATCTATAAGCATGTTAAGCATGCATAAGTAGCTCTTCCTCGTAAAACATAAAAAAAAACAAACACTGGATTAATCTCTGCACCAACTGGATTTCTGTGCGAGTGCTTCCCCCTTTTTCTTTAATCATGAAATTGTTTTTTTATAAAGCATATGTGTAACAAATCTGGTGTGTCGATCAAGCTGCCTCTCTGGAAATTAATACTAATTTAATACGTCTTGCCTGATGTGAACATGTGAGATCATTGCGGTTTTATTAAGAGCATTCTCAGAGACTGGTTCATCCTTTTTCAAATCTTATTTCTGAATCATGTCTTTTATTAAATGTCATGTACTGAGGTCGATTCTTGAAATTTTATATTAATTTAATGTATTGTACCTTTTTATTTTTACTGTATAATGTATCATGGTATGCAGTGCTTTATTTTTATTGATCGTACATGCACATACGGTGTAGTGTCTTCATTTAAGCTGTGATACTGAATGTGGCTGCACATTTCTTTGGGTTGATTACCACATCCTCCCTGAATATGTCAGGAATCTGTTCGAAAGAACTTGAAAGATTAATTGGATATTATTTTATTTTTGTTATTTAATTTATTATAAACTAAGAAATGTATTTCTTTTTATGGAAATAAAATTATGAAACCATAGATAGTTTTTCTCAGCTGTCTCAACAGTGTGTTGTTTAATTTAATTTAACCACAGCGATGATTCACACTGAACCAGGAAATGTGTCAACACTTAACAGAAGGTGTAATGCCAAGTTATCTGATTTTAATTTGACTGCTCCACTGAACTGTCCAGACTAATATATCTCAAATACTGGAAGGATTGTGATGAAATATTATTTAGACTCTTTCTCCCAAGGATGATCACATTAGCGTCTGATTTGTTCTTTAAATGCATAAATTTAAGTCTTTGGGGGTTCGGCTTTTCAAGCCCTTAGGATGGACAGTGGGACACCACAGCCATGCCCAAATAAGCCAGTCTCCCCTTTGTGAGTGAGCTGTCAATGCAGTTCCCACCTGCTAGGGGGGTGTAAGACTAATGGTGGGACGGACACCCTGAAAATGTAGGACAAGTGTCAACGAGCTGTCACAGGGGAATGGCGGGGAGTGGGGGTGGCATGGGTGGCCTTCAAAGGAAATAAATATTATAAATAAAGAGCGCTATTTCAGGGGTGGAATCAAAACGTGCTGCGATTCGCACAAGTAGTACTTCCTTGAAAATAGATTGATGAAAGTTGTAAGTGGGAGCAGTTCAAAACAGATCTAATGAACAGTTTGCAGTCCAAGACTCATTAAAATGATTCATGGCAGTGAACAAAGTATGCAACAACTTACTAAACAACTGCAGCCTCTGTGGCTGTGCACGCATGTGTATTGAATTTAAGCGCTGCAGTGATATGCCCTGCAGGAGTGACATTGAGCCGGATGTCTGTGAAGACCGATAAGATGATACTGCACGGAAATTCAGTCTCTTTAATTATCTGTACATACACGTGTGAGATCTCCATTTTACAAACACAGGAAAGAACAGAAAAAACAGCCATTTATTCACTTCGCAGGTGCATTTATGAGAAAATGCTTCAGACATATTGAGAGAAAAAGAAAGAATCATTCAGACAAATGGATCCAAAGAAAAAAAGACGTTTATTTGTAATCTCTATAGAATGATGCAATATGCATCTCAAAGGGGACAACTGTGAGACAAAATTACTTTGGTACACATGAATTTCCAAGCACAAGATTTTCATGGACAAAGCAGCACAGTACTGTGATGAGTCTTGCACATGCTTCAGGATAACAACTCATTCGGACTTTACATATAACTGTTTAGGCAGATTCAGTGATAAACATTACATTTACTTTCAATTTGATGCATTTTGAAGGAGCAGAGAATGTCATTGCTTCATAGAATAGTGGACGCTGAAAAATTGAATCTTGGCTCACAATGTAATCAATATTGAAAAGTGAGATTGCTGAGTTTTAAGTAGGATCCTTGATGGTGTAATATGATGTACAGTATAAAATTGTTACAAAAAGGCATATGTGAATTACAAACAATTCAACTTCTACAAACAAACGTCTACAGTGAACGTTAGACACTAATCCAGTGGTAGTTCTGATATTGAAATGAGCACGATGGAGAGTCAGTCTGTTTAGAAAATAAATGTTATTAATTTAAGTGATGTTCTCACAGGCCCTACTACTAATGATGAGTCAGAAAATTTGACTTTAGATTTCTACTCTATTTTGTCATTGTCTTATCATTGGGACAACTAGATACTGTATATCAAAGTTTACAATATCAAAAAGTTAGAAGCTAAAAATATATCCTCCTGTAATGTGCTGCAAAGGTATCTGCAATACCTTGCAACAAAAACAACAAATACTACATTAAAGGTGAAACGACATATAAAGTGCAAAGAGAGGTTTCAATAAATGCACTGGGACTGACTATAATAGTCACACAGGCAGTGTACAAATACTCTAAAAATGCCACTTTCCATTTCTCCTTTTTTCTTCCTTATCTGATTTTTCCTTATTTTTGTCTTGGTAGTTTTTGAGGATGTATTTTCTTATGAATGCATTTCTCACAGTATTTGGCAAAGGCCTTGTTGAACTTGAAGGATGTCAAGCAAAATTCAATCTATGCCACGCATGTTTCCACTGAACATGTTATGGATATAAACTAAGAGCTGTGGCTGGTTTGCTTCTGCCGCAAGCAGAGGTACATTCATTTTCACTGTGGGATACACAACAACAGTAATAGATTAGAAGTTAGCTTGGGCAGCGAGGGCTGCCACGATCAAGTCAGAGTGTTAAAACATTTTCTTACATTTACATGGTTAATAACTTGTTTAGGTTAGTTAATTTATGAGAAGTGAGAATTCCATAATTTCTTCTTATACAAAAATAAAATAAAATTCCTCATCTCTCCAGAAATCAACAGAAAGGTAGTAAATACTGAATATGTTCTACCTCAAAATACTGCCTAAACTGAGATCAGTGCCAACTACAGCGACAACAAGTGTAACATCAACAATATTGATATAGTAAAAAATAAAAATAAAAACAATAATAACTCTTCATAGAAATCAATCCGGAGTTTCTCTAAAGTGAATATATGGACAATGTAAACCTACCATGATCAAAGTTAGCAAATATGATATAGCAGAAAGCACAACAATCGTATTCCTCTCACAGAGAGCGCTCACATCATTGTTTCTACAATGGTGTGGGTGGGCTTGATCAAGCCATTGTTCCCGTTTGGGTCCAGGGGCTGTGTCAGCTCGCTGCCCTTCACGTTGTACTCTTTTGGGCGAGAGCTCACACCGGACTTCGCCGGGGCTGCCACTGCTTTTATCCTCTGAGGGAAGGAGATCAGAGGTTGGACAGTCATCAGTAACCAGTGTTATACAAGGGGCGGTTCAGAGCTCAAAGCCGTTTTAAATGTCCAACATCGTAATTGAACTTATATCAATTCTGTGTCAACGATTCATAACTAACGTCATGTTAGCATTTTATTGAAATAATATTTCAATAAGAGAATATGTTCCTCTTTCTTTCGCCAAGACGTCGATTGATACCACTTTCCTATCTGTAGCCACCTGCAGATTAGCATAGCTTAGCATAGCTTAGCATAGAAACGGGAAGCAGGAGTAACCAGCTAGCCTGGTTGCTAGATGCTAAAGTAGCATGCATTGCCAAGTAACATGAGAAAATCGATACCACACTCGTTAGTATGCTAAATGGGAAGCTACAGCTAGCAGCAGATTAGCTTAGCATAAAAAGAGGCACGGGGAGTAAAAGTTTGCCTGGCTGCCTGGCAACCTTATGACAGGTGACCCATGGTGTTAGCATAGCGACTTATTAGCATGCAGACTGACAACATTGACCAAGCAAGACTGAAATATTTTGCTGTCAAATAATTATAAATTGGTGTAATAGAAATATTCAACCTGCTACTTTGTACAGTCCCGTCTGTGTTTGCAAGTCTATGAATCACCAAATGTTTCAGCTCAAAAATATGTTCTTATCTGTTTGCATAGAAGACAGGTTGACCTGACTCCCTACCAACTGTTTCCTTTCACTGAGCTCTGTCCCCTTCATTCAATGATATTTCTGTGCACACCAGATGTTGAGTAATGTTATCCCAAATTAACGTCTGACACTAAAGCAGCCTCCCATTGCTTTTGGGAGTGCTGCGGTTACATTCATTATAGTGCTGGTTAAAGTCATTAAGGGGGAATTCTACGGTGGCCGAGAGAGCTCAACGCACTGCAAATTAAGAAAACACATACAACGCATCTAAATATAGAATAGCACTGCAAATTGCGAAATTGTCAACGGAAATGTTTCCGAGGGACCCAAAGAAGTGATGAACCTGCCTGTACTTAAGTGCTTTGTGAGGTTCCATCACCACTGACGAGTAGCAGACCTCAATAACTTCAAAGCACTACAGCCAGGTTCAGCACTTTTTTGGTTCCCCTGGAAACATTGTAGTTTTCGCTAAGTCATTGATCATCTCATCTAATTCTAGACAACAGAGCAAATATAAAGAGCATATTTCCCCAAAAAGGGTTGTGTCGGCTAACCTCGATCAGGGGTCCCTCAGACTGCAAGATCTTGATGACCATCACCAATGGGATGCAGATCATGGAAGACAGGGCCAAGCACCAGCCCACACCGATGGCCCAGTCAGGGTACTCGTACACCTTGTTATACTTCAGGGGCTTGTACTTCACCAGGGAGAAGATAAAGCAGCCCTATAGGAATCAAACACACACTGCTTTTAGTTCTTCAGTTGCACAGCTCCCTGTGACCTTGAAGGTACCGTCGACATTTGTCACTTGTCATCAACAACAGTATCTCTGATCCCTCCGACACAATAGGCCGACTCTGATCTCTCACCATGCACAGGACAGGAGTGATTACGGTCCAGCTCCATTTCATCCATGGGTTTGGTCTGTAGCCAATCATATCCTCAACTGCGTCGTAGAAATTATCGACTCCTGTCAGACACAAAGACACAAAAACATGAGACCTCACAGAATCAAAGTGTGTCAGTATAATGAATATTGTAAGATAGGTTATCATCACTGTACTGTACTCGTGTTATTGTTTGCTGTTACAGAACAACCTTTATAACTACCTATGGAAATTAGAACATTTATGAACACTTTATCTCTATTGTCCGCCATAAATTGCAGCATATATTTCAACTGGGCCATGTCCCAATATAAGATAAACTGTCTGAGCTCTATCAGTTAAAACTAGGATACTAGGTCAATATTGATGCTTCCTGTGTTGATTGCGATAATAATGTGTTTTATTGCTTTGTTGACTGGGGAGTGTGCTGTGTTTTACACGTGGCTGATGTCCCTGATAAAGCCTGTTTGTACATGTTAACAATATGTTGTTATCAATACCAATGAGACAATGTTTTCATTGTTGTTGGTCTGTTTTTCAGCAAAGAAAAATACTCAACCGATTTTCTTTAAACTTAAAAGGAAGAATGGGCCAGGGCACGACCCGTTAAATTTTGCTATTGATCCGGACAAAGGGGTGGATCCAGGAATTTTTATCATTTTCTTGAACCCAATGTTTTCTGATATTTTACCTGATTTACCAGGGAATCATTTTTTGATCTTGATAAAAGAAATCAGCCAAATTGGAACCGATTTGTACGTGTGTGTAATTTAGTGAGGCTTAATTGTTCTGGGTTTGTACCCTCATGGTTGGATGCACTTATTGTAAGTCGCTTTGGATAAAAGCGTCAGCTAAATGAAATGTAGTGTAATGAATTCATGGAGACTGTAGGGCCTTGGCAGAGGTATGCGCTTTACTGTCTTTAAAGGAGAAAATCCTCTATTTTGTTTAGCCTTTAATTTTGTGTAAATGCACTAAATTTGTTTAAAAAGCAAATCAAGCAGATTTGATTGACAAGGGCCTGGGGATAAAGACAAATATGCCTACACTTCAAACACGTGAGAAGAACAGAGAGAGTAACCAAAATACATGAATTTGATATGTAAAAATATCCAAAAGCTACTCTCATTTTGGCAGAAAATGTGCATGTAGTACTCTCACAGTAAGAAATCTTTCACTTCCTTAGATCTTATCTTATGCTCCCTCGAGGGATCCCAACCCTCAAGTTGGGAACTAATAGTGTAAAACACACCCAACCAAAAAGTGAGAGGGGCTACTGTTGTGCATGATTTAACCACAGTGTCATTAACACAGGCAGTTGGTGGAAAACATTTTGGAATAATAGGGCCTTTCAGTGTGTACACTATAAATACTGTGGTTGCTGAATGATGTCAGATGATGATTTATTGTTATTGAAAGATGTTGATCTCAGTAGTTTATTACTGGAAGGCTTGATTTAGTTTAAATAAGGATTTTTCTTATTAGACTCGATGTTCTTCCTTCATGATGATGTGAGAGAATGTAATGTGTAATGTGAGGGGAGAGAACCACGGCTATCCAATCACACCCCAGGACTACCACCCCACTCGTCACACCCCTGCAGGCAGTTAAACTTATTTAGTGCTGAACCCCAATGGACACCTTTGATTACGCACGACAGAAATCTATCACATAGAGTTGTTTCCACTTACCATAAACCCAGGCTACAGCAATGCATTCAAAGAATGCAACCCACAAAAGGCACACACCACTGGCTGCATAGTAATCAAAGAGTTGAAACACATACATGCCACCCTGGAAGAGGAAAAGACAGAAAAGAGCATAAATTATCCTTCTGGTGTGTATGGAGAGAAAGAGAATCACAGAGATAGATGGGGACATTGAAGCAGAGGGGGCAGGCGGGGGGTGTTGAAAGCAGTGTACAAGGATGCTGGCACTTGACCAATAGAGGCAGAGTTCAACAGGTGCTGCGACGTCATTGAAACACGGTTAACTGCTAAACGGAAAACGGCATTCCAGCTCGCTCCATTCAGACACACAGGACGCGAGTGGTGAACGCCGCAGGGAGCCATATTTGGTCGCAAACGCGCAGCGGCCGGCGAGCAAGTGGAAAGTCTGTTATCTCTGCTGTAGAGCCGAATGCACAGGGTCTCTTTTCCTTTTCTAAACACGGTCGAGCAGCAGAGGAAGCTCAGCGAGGAGCCCGCTGGTGAACTTACTTTGGTTACCATGGCGAGTCCCAGGAGATAGCTCATGAAACACATCACAGCTATAAAGATCTCCCGTCGGTAACCCTTCCTGAGGACTGATGGATACAGATCCACAATAGAGGTGATCTGTCCTTCCACTTCGACAAACTGTGGAGGCAAAAGCAACTGGTTACTTCTCAGAGGACAAAAGAATAACTAAACAACCAGTGTGTCTTTTTATTCAGAGCTCTAAAAATGAGATCTTGTAAATAAGACTTATATCTGTAACACTGGTTTATGTTATTTATATACCAAGATACAACAGAAACAAAACATTGAATCACTGTCTGTGTCTCTGCTGTGCCTCCTCATAAGCTACATAATGTCATAACATTATGAATTTGCTCCCATTTATCAATGTGCAGTGGCTTTATGCTCCGAGGGCAGGCCCTCTTTGTTGCATGAGGACCAAACAAAAACCCCTTACATAACAGTGGCATGTGTGTGTGTGAGCCATGTTAACAATATGTAGCATTCAGGGCTACAAATCTGCATGAAATTTATGGTTGAGCAAAGCACCCACACACGCACACGCACACACACACACACACACATGCATGCACGCTCGCATGCCGTCACTGGCAACATTTCTAAATAGCTGCACTTGCTTGACTATTTACATAGGCTCAAATTTAGAGCATTGGCCTGATCTTGCATTTGGCTGAGATGAGTAGCCGGCCATTTGCAGGACTGAGTTAGCACAAGACTAGAATTACACATGGATGCAGGAAATGTGATACAGCCAAATAATCACTCTGGTGCACACTTGGGTTTTGTCTACTTAGATTATCTCGTCTCAATCAAAGCTCTGCCTCCTATCATAGCCAGATAATGGCTTGCGAGCTATAATGATGACTCCTTCTGACTAAATGTTTGACAAACAGCTTCTAAAAACTTAATTCGTGGCTTTACAGAGCACGAGAAGGGGCCTTAGACCTTACACAGAGCATGGCCGTAAAAAGTCTTTGTGGCTGCATTACTTGGCTGTCAGATATCTGATCTCTTCAAGACATTAGATATGGATCAGAGGGACACTAAATGTGTTTTACACATTGAGGGTTTGGCAGGAGCCATCTAACCTATACCAAATAGCTACCCTGCATAAAGCTGACAGCAGATTGATTGTGAACATACCGACCTGGCTGTCAAGGCCCAGCAGCAGCAGCATGATAAAGAAGAGGACGGCCCAGAGGGTTGGCATCGGCATCATTGACACAGCTTTGGGGTAGGCGATGAAGGCCAAGCCGGGACCTGGAAGCAGAACAGAGTGGGGATGGGGAGAAGGGGGCAGAGGACAGAATTAACATTTCTATCTGATTTCAGCTTGGACGACATACGGTAAGGGGATCTGAAAAAATAATGTAAAGGCTGAGCTGAGCTAGAGGAAATGCGATCTAATTTGGCCATCAGTTGAGGTAAGATAAATTTAACTGGATTGAGTGTTGATTTTTTGGTTACAGGGTTTTCCCACTCTACAGTCGTCTTGCGTGTACGTAGCTGCAGGGCAGATATAAACAACTACATTGTCTACTCTTTTACTCACGACATACTGGATACCTGCCGAAAGTATTATCCATAAAATAAGCAGAACACTATTTATTAGGCTCTTTTGATGCATTACATTTTACGTATTGTTCTGCACATGTCACAGCTACATCATTTTTTTCCTGCGCTGGTGTATCATCCATTCTTTACATTAGATAATCTTTATATATATTTATATATGCAATTGCTACTGTCTGTAAGATGTTAAACTGTATTGTGTTGTACTGGTGCTAACTCTGTGCAATCAAGGGGATTCTGAAATAATCTAATCTAAATAATGCAGTTGAAGATTTTAGCAAAACCATGAACTGGTTTAACAGGTTATATTAAAGCAAGAGACACAAAGTCAACAATCACATAGACTAATGCCTCAATTGAGGAGTTTAGCAATACAATTCAAATAAATAGTTTCTGTGATTTCATATATAAAGGAATACGTATGTACAATCTATGTGTTTATGTCGCTCACAGAGTCTACATACATGTACGACTATGTCCATCACAGAAACACCGTCATTGTCACTGGTTTCACATCATTATATTCAAGTTGCAGTCTTACAGATAGCAAAAGTTTGATTTTAAAAGAAAAGAGCAGGCATGCTGAAATAAGACGCATCTCCTTCAAAGTCCACATGAGAAGCAGAAGCAGAACCGGTGGCATCCACCTCGCTCAGGAGATCCACAGCTTGTTAACAGAACAGTGCACACACAGTAGAGTACATACAGGAGGGTGCCCAATCGTCTCAGCAATGTCCCCTGGTCAAAAAGACGTAAAGTAAACTACATGACATAAGCAGGTTGGATGTGGCACGTGAGGACACCGGGTGCAATTGACCGCCTGTAAATAATGATGATGGAGCAGAACCACAGTTCGTTCTGTGGCTTAAACACGCAGCACATGAGCAATTCGATGTTTGTTTCTTTGAAGGCTTTTTTTTTTTTTTTCAAGGAGTGTGCAGTTGCCGATACCTCTACATTTCAGCATCATGATTTCCGAGACTTAAATATCTATATTTTTTCCATCATTTTAAAAATTTTGCTTATTATAAGGTTTCCAATTGTCTGTCTTTCTCTTTTCCGCAGCAGCAGCAGCACCCACCGTTACTGCTACTGTCACCTTCGACCCTCGTACCTGACTCTGCCACATCGGCAATGTCCACCCCTTGTTCTTGTGCCATGAAGCCCAGGACGGAAAATATTGCGAAGCCAGACACAAAACTGGTTCCGCTGTTGAGGCCTCCCAGCAGCAAACAGTCCCTATGTCACACATATGTCGAGGAGGTTGTTAATGAACACAGGTGGAACCGAAGTTCCCATTTTCTTTTCACGCAACCGTCTCTGACACGAGTTGCTGTCACTACTACAGTCTCACTCATCCCAGCGGAAACGCAGCTCACCTGTAGCAGTTGTACTTGTATTTGTTGTAGCTCCCCAGTGACGTCATGGCTCCCAGGCAAATGGCGTAGGAGAAGAAAATCTGGGTTCCTGCATCAATCCACACCTGAGGAGACAGAGGAAGAGGACTTGGTTTTGAGACGACTGGTATCACCCTCATGAAGATGGTGGATGTTGTTAGTTGCTTTCTGTCTTTATGTTAAGATAATCTAACTGGCTGCAGGTTATAGCTTCAAACTTTGCTTGAAAGTTTGATCTAGTTTACCAGCAACTCACTAAGTAAACATCTTTTCCAAGATGTTGAACTTTCCCTTTAACACCTGAGGACAGAAATGTTAATAAAAAAAATTGGTTTTAAAATTTACCTCTGGATCTTGGAGTCGGGTCAAGTTGGGGTAAAGGTAAAATTTGATTCCTTCACTTGCCCCAGGCAGAGTCACACCACGGATCAACAGCACAATTAACATCACGAATGGGAAAGTCGCTGTTATGTACACCACCTAGACAGGACACAGGAATTGTTACTAAAAATGCAGGAGAACAGTTATAGACTTAGGACTCATCAACCTTGAGATACAATGGAATAAGCTCTACCTCCAAATAAACACGACTTCCCTAAGTTTTTTTCCTCGACTCTTACTCATATTTTTTCCAAATAGAACAATGCATTTCTGGTGATCAAATTACAATGAGAAGGAGTTTGACCACATGAAACTACAAGTGTAAATTCACTGAAGATGCATTGAGGGTGGGTTGTGATCCAATCAGCCAGAAAACCTCTAAAGTCAATTATTTCGCATTCACCTTTTTGGCCATTTTAAATGTAACAACTGAGAATTTGCATTGTCCTTTATATTATAATATGTATCAGTGTGAAAGCACTTGTGCTCAATAGCAATAATGAGTACAGAAGAACACAAACTGAGACACAGCAGCGGTTTCTGTCCAGCTAACAGAAACACACTTAGGGCTGAGGAGCGACACAAAGTCTGGCCAAGAAACAACCTCCAGGGCAGCGCTGAGACTTGTGTCTCTACATCAACTAAATCAAGCTTGTTTCTAAAACTGTGGCTGTTCTCTGAGCAACAGGGTTTTGTCACCGACTCGTTGGGGTAGAAAAGTAAAAGGCCAAACAGCTTCCAGGCAACACAATAAGTAAAGTATACACTACATCACTCACTTTCCCAGTGGACTTGACTCCTTTCCAGATGCAGAAGAAGCAGATAACCCAAACTGCCAGGAGACACAGGGCCAGGTCCCACTTTATGGGTCCAATGTCCTCGATCCCATTGGAGATGCTCAGGACATTGCGTCTACAGACGACACAGAGGCACCAGTTAATGGTAGTTTGTGGGATTTGAAACGTAAAAAAGTTATCTTGCACATTTTTAAACACTCTCAAAGACAGAAGTCATGTAGTAACTCCAAACCATGAACACAAGAGAATGATTAAGAGGATAAGGAATAGGATTCGTTGAAATGAAACAGGCACATAACTTGGCCTTTCATCAGTGTTCTGCTACTTGTCCAGAGTCTGAGGACACTTAAATGTGAAGAGGATTATCTGAAAAACTTTGAAGCCGAAGCCTTGACGCACCATGAACACTTCTAACTTAGTGCTAATTGTTGTGATGAATTACCATCAAATTCAAATGGGTAAAAAAAGGCCATGAAAAACATTAGTATTTCAGTTTAGTTTGACAAACTCTGATTTGCATGTAACACATGAAAGGTGCAGTACAAATAAAGTCTATAATTAACTGGCAGACATTTAACATTCTAAAGTAAGCAAGCGAGATAAGGTGGCAGTGTGTTGCTTGCATGTTCTCATGTGTGCATGTCTGCGTTAGGCGTGCCGTCCGTCAATACTCACTCCCAGAACTCAGTGACGGGGGATGTAAAGTTGGTAATGTTGGCTGCCAACCAAAGGGTCTTGTTCTTGCGGACCGTGTCCTCCACACAGAACTCTGTGTTCCAGGGCTGCTTGCATTTTGCCCAGGGGAGCTCCGGCTGAAAGCAGTGAAACAGGTAGTAGAGACCCCAGGCCAAGATCACAATGTAGTAGACGTTCAGGAGAGATACGATGACAACAGAGGCGTATCCAATACCTGGGGAGAAACAGAGGTTGGATTTCCACATCAGCTCTATATCAACCAACTCGGCTGAGCATTTTGATTTCTGCTCTGGTAAAAAGACATTTTACAAATGAGCTTTTGTTTGTGGGATGACATAAGCTGCTTTCATACATGCGCTGAAGTTTATTCTCCAGAAATTATCCTAAGAGGGTGTAAGTGAGAATGTAAATCACAGAGTCAGAGGCTCTGGAGTTTTTCCTGCCAGCCCCCTCACAAAAACTCAGGATTAAGTCCATTTCCAATTCACGGCAAGTTGAGCACATTGAGGATGTTTCTAGAATGCAACAGACGCAAGACTGAAAAAAATCTTTTGGTGATAAGGGTCAATGTGCTGGAAACAAAAACACATGATCTCCGAAGCAGAATTTATAGATTAAGTCCTGCCTCACATGATCTGCCCAGGAGCCACTCCCCAGACATTGTCTGGAGTTCATGTCAGAAAATGTCTCTAGGGGAAAGGCCTACAACATTTTCTCTGGTCTACCTACTGTCCCTACCAGTGGCACAAGACTCCAAACACACATAATTCATATTTAAGATGTAATGTGATGCATTGTTGTAGAAATGAAACTTCTCATCTTGCTGCAATGATGAAGAATTATACTCCTGGGCGTGTCAGTGCAGTATGCCATCACTGATGGGTGTGGTTGCATTGTGTAATACAGAGCACTCTATGATGCAGCACATTATTAAATTACTCTTTAAACTCAAACAATTTGACTTCTCATGGGGGATAAGGCTGCTGAGCAAACTCTTAACAACTAACTCATAATGAACTTACCCGACTACATTACCAACTGTTGTTAAGTTCTTAGTGTTAGGCTATTTTTAGATGACTTTGCCATGAATCTGGATGCAGAAATCCCCGGTACTCTTCCACTGCTTCAGAGTATTTATAAACTCATCATCTCTATTGCCCCCACCTCCTCATTCCCACATACCGAATGCAAACAGATAGACAACTAATTTCTAGGACTTGCATGCGCGTGTGTGTGTGTGTAGTCCACAGTGTGTTTGTGTGTGTGCTGGGTAAAGTCATGAATTCACAGTGTGATAAAAACACAAGGAGGTGGGAGGAACAATAGGAGACTTGTGAGTCGCCCGTTTTGTGGCCACTTGTGGACTTTCACTCCCGTGTCAGACGCCAGATGGACAGGCAGCAGCCTCAGCATTTCTTGAATAGCTGAGCCCATCTGCAGCTGCTGGAGATCCGGTACCGCGCAGTTTCCTCCCTTTTCATGTAACGTTGCCCATGTGAACATGAGTAAAGGCATCACGGCAGCTGCTGAGGCTGCTCAGTGCGACAGCTGTTGCTCAAAAGAAGAGGGGCTGCACCTTGGAGGAATGACGGGCCCTCGGGTGTCTTAGAGTAAACTTATGGTGAGAGAACCCCACCCTGACAACACGGCCACAGAGGACATTTATAATATAAAACAAAACAAGTGGATCCACACTGCAGCTCCATGTCAACAAAGACCATCACATAATCGTCATAAGTCCCCATTGCTCGGCAACTTGACTTATTTATGTATTTATTTATTGCTTTCGGTTTCCGTGGTAACCAAGACCTCATCAAAACCATTACACACACCAGATCTTCCATCCAAAGATGACTGTATGACATGGGGTGCCTTCAAGCATGTGCTCTTTGTATTTTTTTATATTTAATGTAATTATGTTGCATTAAAATGTATATATTTATACTTATCTATATTCATTTACATGTGTGTGCATGTACGTTTGTAATCCCTCTACGTGAGGCAGACCGCTGCAGTTAAATATCATTCATTCTCCCTGATTGTCCATGTTTCTGTGCTTTCGTTGTTCAGCTCCTGCTTCATTTTGCTGTAAAATGTTGTTTACACAAAATAAACCACCCGAAGGAAGTAAAACTGTTCTAATTACCTGGGGTGTTGGCCTTGGCACAATACAAAATTTGACTGTTGAATACTGGACTGAAACAGGAAGACAACCAGGGCTGAATTCTTGTTCCAGCAAATGAGGCTTTTACTCAGCAATGAATATTAGATGATCTTGTCAGGGGATATTTATACTGCGATAAACAGCCTCTATTTCTGTGTGTGAATCTATGCAGTGTTTATGTGTTTGGACTGACCAGTGAAGATGGGGCAGATCTTGCCCCAGCAGGTGATGCCTCCTTCAGAAGTGTACTGGCCCAGTGCGACCTCCAGGAAGAAGACAGGCAGGCCGCCCCCAAACAGGAAGATGAAGTAAGGAATGAGAAATGCACCTGGGGAAGGGCAACAGGAATCAGCTCTGAGTAATCCTAGAGCTGCAGTGATTTCATCGCAACATGTTTTTAGCTCTGGCGTTTGTTGTGAAGCTTTTGCTTACCTCCACCATTTTTATAGCAAAGGTAAGGGAACCGCCAGACGTTTCCTAATCCGACAAAGCCTCCGGCCACAGACAGGACAAAGTCGAGCTTACTGGACCACTTCTCCCTCTGAGGAACCTTGCCCTCTGCCTCGTCCTCGGGCCGCGTGCCCGGGCTCTTCCCCGGCGAAGGTTTCAGGGTGTCCTTATGGAAGTCCTTCAAGCATTGGAGCTTCTCTTTTTGTGCCATGCTGTGGACGGCGGATGGGAAAAAGGACACATTGATGGAGAGAGAGAGAGAGAGAGAGAGAGAGAGACAGTGACAGAGGTGAGAGGGATAAGACGCAGATAGAGAGGAGCATTAGGGAGATAATGCTGTCTCCTGATTGCGTTACAGCTTGCGTACATGATATACAGCACTATGCAGCTAATCTTGCTAATCTGAAAGACTGATGCATTGAGGTCATTCAGATTGGAGCAACGATTGGTGGAAACATGGAGCAAAATCAAGTTAGAAAATGAAAAATATATGCAAGCGTATGCGATGGAGACTAGTGATAAAAGACAAGCCCAGTCACACACGGTTTTTGCATTTCACAGTTTTCCGGGGCAAACAAACAAGGAGAATACCCAGTGTGTTTATTTATCAGCCTCAATCAACCAATCACTTTCTAGATAAGTAAAAACATCTATATATCATGTGTTTTATTTTGTATTCATGCGGCACAGCGAGTAGTGTGACCCTTCGCTCCCAGGGTGAGTTTTTCTGCTCAGAGGGGGGGCACATTGTCACTGGAGGAAGAGGAAGGGAATGTTTGGACACACTGCCGAGACCTCGCCTGAACCTGGGGCAACGTTTTTCTTTTCGCTTTCTCTTATGCTACTGTATCAGCAACAGGTCAGCCCTCCGTAATCCAAATTTAGAGGGGGAGGGGTTATATAACCCCTTTGCATTCCCTAAGCACTGGCCTCACACAGGAAGACGCAACAGCTTTAAGTTCCCAGAGTGTTTACACTGTAAACTTTCCAAGAAAGACAGGATTTCTTATACCGGCTGAGGTGTCCTGTATCCCCCTGCTCGAGCCAAAAAGAAACCCTAATAGGACAGGATAAACTATGTGTCAGGAGTGACTGTGATTTAAGCTCCCAGGCTGGGACACCATATGGAACAAAGGAGGGGACAATGAGAAAGCTCAAATGAATCATCTGCTCTAAGATACAAGAGTAGTAGTAATACAAGAGGAAAATACCTCTTTTTTAAAAGAGAAGTTGGCAGAGCGACTTCAAATACTCCCCCTTAACTCTTGTGGGCCAATGGAAGAAGAACAAACTCAGACTGCCTTGTTCATTGAAGCTCAGATGAAAGAACATTTTGTACGGAAAAGTTTCTACGCTGAAAAATATGACAACCTTTGCTGAAAACACAGTGGAAAACTGTGGAACGTGCAAGAAGCGGAAGGCGGTGAACAGATTTCAGGATGGCAACTTGAGACTTTACAATAAAAGAGTGATGATGATCATACTAACATCCACCTCTCAGGAGCTGCCTTGTACATGAAGAAACCTCTAGCATTCCTACTGGGAACTGTGCGTTTCCTCACTTAATTAACGCTTGAACAACAAGCCCTGCATCCCCCTTAGAGAGAGAGAGAGTGTGTGTGTGTGTGTGTGTGTGTGTGTGTGTGTGTGTGTGTGTGTGTGTGTGTGTCTGTGTGTGTGTGTGTGTGTGTCTGTGTGTCTGTGTGTGTGTCCCATCCTTTTCTAGGATTTTTTTTTCTCTTCCTGTTATGCATGACAAGTCAACATGAACCGCTTTCCATTCCCAAACCTTCTTACGTAACTGGATCAGTAGTTGCCCACTCGGTTTCTCATCCTGTTTCAATCCCTCTCTCTCTCTCTCTCTCTCTATCTCTCTCTATCTCTCTTTATCCCTCTTTCCGTGCACTCCTCTCTCTCTCACCTGGTTGCCTGCTGTCACGAGCCCGTCAGATAACACCGAACGCAAACTGTCCCTGACAATAAACCCAGACGCGCACTTCACCTGAAATTCCCTTATAATAAAAAATAAAAAAACGAAAGATGCGCGACTGAAACCGGTCCAACACGGATCGCTCTGATAACACACTCGCTGTGCTTCCTTTGTTCATTCAACCTTTTCAACATGCAAACTGAAATCTTAAACACACCAACTAACGGGTTATTCTTAAGCAAACGAATGCAACAAATAATAAATATAAAATGAAAACAGACCACCAAAAAAAGCGCATCCAAACTAAAGGGTAATAACAAATCAAGTTTCTTTTTCCAGCAAAGCAAATGAGAGTAAACTTACATTTCCTTCATGGCTGCGGCTGTGTGTAATGTCCCTCTCTCTCAGCTGTCACCATTCCACTGTACTGAAAGTCTTTATGCAGACACGGGTCACCAGGAGTGGAGCTGACAGCAGGACCCGCCCCCTGACTGTAAGACAATTAAATCCAAAGTGGAGATTGGACGCAGCCTCGCTGTGACTGACAACTCAGGTACCAACGTGGTAGACTGTAAATTTCCACTTCCCACTACTACACACATACACACACATACATACACACACACAGCCCAGTGGTGGTGGGGGACGAGTGTGTCACACATACACACCCACACACACACACACACACTCTTTATTCATGTTGGAGACACAGAGGACAAGTCAGGGGAAGAGAAAAACAGAGCTGTGCTTGGTGCTTGGTCTTGAATTATGATCTGCTACAAATGCATTGAATAAAAAGCAGAGTTGAGTTTGTTTACATTGTTATTTACTGTATATGCAACACAGTTTCATAACCAGCTCCCTCCGTAACATCGCCATGCCACGTCCGAGTATCTTCGAGTGAAAACTATCTTTATTCATGGTTGTGTGTGTGCTGCGATCAGTCTGAATCACTGTCCTCCGCTCTGGTTTGTTATCTGGGAAATGTAAACCAGTACAGTATCAGCGTATAACAAGGCCTAATAAGGGAATATGTCTCCTCTGCGTCCTTCGTCTGCAGTCTGTTTGGTTACCACTCACTGTTCTCAGAGAGCACAATGGCCTGACAAAGTCTGGCACTCGACAATCAACTCAAACTGATGAACTCCTCATAGGGGTTTATAATGTTAAACATCAACTGATGATGAGACGTACACACACACACACACACACATACTCACACACAAAAACACAAAAACACACAAACACACACACACATTGTGGGGAGCAGATGTGTGTGTTCGTGACTGTGTTGTTTTGAGGAGAGATGTTACCTGAAAACCATAAAACTTAAACCAAATTGATCCCTGAGGTTCCAGGTCCACAGTCTGGGAACGTTGTTTTCAGCCCCAGCAGCTAAACAGGGGCAGCCACACCTCAGGTTTTATCCTGCTGAGAGGGCGGATTGGGTTTATGAAAGGACACATGTTAATTAATCATACACTGAATGGGGCAGTGACAGAAAAAGTAGGTTAAGTATGTGCCAGTAAGCAAATGGTATAAGCTGTAAATGTCTTAGTCCATCAGACCTACTTCAGCAGACTCTCCTCTATACAGTGCATAACACACATTCATTGACTCATCCACTCATCCACTCATTCATCCAGTGGGTGACTTGCAGATATGGACAGTGAAGGTGCACCTAGAGCATGCAGGGAAAAAGAAAACATATACTTTTTGCCCCAAACATGGAATATCCCGAGATGCTCCTGAACGCATCACAGCAGCCCTCCAAAAATGAACAAACAGAATCAAGGAACATGTTCTTATCAGTTATAAACACAGGAAACAGGGTTCAAAGACCAAACTGCTTTTTCTTTTTATAACCAAACAGCATTTGCTGTTGATTTTTTTAAAGCGAACTTAAAACTCATGATTCGGCTTTATCTTTCGCGGAAAAATAAAAATCGATAACACGTGTGATCTGATTCATTTACATGTTGATTTATGTTCACTTGCAACATTTGATGTTTGATGTACAAAGTTTGTTCGATTAGAATAATTAAATTTTTTTGAAACATTCAATCATTTCTGAGGCACAGTTTATAATGGTTTTATGAGGTGTAATTAATAGATTTATTAATGATTAATACATTTAGATGAATTTTTAGTAAGTATAACTTTTTTGCTGCCAGATTGTTGAAAAAACAAAATCAAAATACTTATTTAATGATTTATAATCATTTATAACTGTATTATTACTTGTTAAGTTTTAAGTTGTTACTAAACAGAGACGCCAGAGAATTTGTAAATAAGCGGAACCGGAGACCGGAAGAAACCCAACACAGTAGCATAGAAACTCTACAGCCACTAGTGTTTCGGCGGTGTAATTGCAGAGCAACGCACACACACTTACTTAGTTTTTTTATGCTGTACGAACAGGGTGAAACGTCATGACGATGGACCACCCTCATCGGACTCATCTCTGCAAATTCCATGTATGTGTAAAACCTACTTGGCAATAAACTTGATTCTGATTCTACAGGTTACAGACATGTCATAGGTGTGACAACAGAGAGGAACGACTTAACAAGTTAACATAGATGCTGCTATAGCATCAGTTAATTTAGCACTGCAGAGTATTTCTTCATTAACAGAAGAGCAAGAAACAGCACTGGAGGCTTTTCTCCATAGAAAAGAAATGGAAACGATTTTGCCCTTCGTCTGACTGGCTTCAGAAACTGTGATAGACAGATGGTTCATCCAATCACCTGCCAAGTATTTTTTTTTTTTAAAGCGCCTGCCCTTCTACAAACAGTTTCCAAGGAAGTCCTCCAAATAAGTCTGTGTAATAAACCATCTGGTGCTTCAGGTTATTAGATTTTAGCATGTAGCTGAAAACACTATACTGTGTACAGCCTCACTGTGCTGATAGCATCGCTGTAAGATAAGGCGAGGAGATTTTATTAATAAAGCATCTGTCATACACAGAGATTCAAGCTGCTGAAAAAAAGGTCAAAGGGTCTAACCAGTCAAAGTGGTTTTTAGTTTCTAATAATAGTGTAAAACTCAAATACATATAACATAAAATATTCATCATTTATGCCACTGGAGTAGACGAGACTGCAGTTCACTCTAGCGTCTTAATCCAGAGCATCAGCCAAACAGATGGCACCAGCACATGTTTGTACGTCATCTATTGCAGGAAAAGTGTCTCTTCAATTAATACAAATTATTATGTTCTTATTAAAATATTCTAAATAAATCATTATCTGCTGTGATTAGTGAGATAAGATCAACTTTATTATTGATTCAAAGCCAGGAAGAGAAGGCGAGTAATCTTTAAAATGATCAAACCAAGGGAGCTGTTTTTATACTGAAATAGAAATGAAGCATTTCATTGTACAGTTTTATTACAGAAATACACTCAAATCAGGAGTCCAGGAACAAGTAGAGTGCTTTTTACTCCTTATTTTTATGCTGTGCATGGGTTTTACCCGTTTCAGTGATGGCTTCTTCTGCAGAGAACAAAAGCTCTGTCAAGTGCTTTCCTGGTGCCTGAGGTGAAATGGCCAGGAAGCAGGAAAGTGAGTGAAAGAAATCGCAAGTTTGGACGCTCACTGTTTGTAACTGTGCAAAAAAAACATCCTTGAATCTAAAGTAGCTGAACACACACGGAGGAAAGAGAGCTTTGTATCGAGTTATATTAGCAGGAAAGAAAACATCGGAACCATCAAAGCAAAGTCATGTTTCTAACTATTGCTGTGGATTTACCATTAGTCTTTGCAACTCTTAAGAGGAGACTTATTCATGTGTTTTTATTATGGTTCCACAGCTCAGACATAACACTGTTTAAAACCTCAAAATGAAACCTTGACCCATCATGTAGAGAAAAGAGGACTAAATCCTGCTGTGTTTGATGCATCTTGATGATCCAGGTCTCTGTGCAGGCGTGACAATGGGATGTATTAAACCCACTGAGGCTGCAGCCAATGAAAAAAATAAACAGCAGAAACTTGAACTAGAGAGGCCCCCCCTTACATGGAGCACATACCTCCACCAAGACCCAATAGTCCCCTTAAATTGAAGGACACATTATGTTATCTCAGCTGCACATTGTTGGTAGCTACAGGTTTGTAGCCATTGTTACTGGATAGCAACTGAAAAACAACTTCCGTCCTGAAACCACAATAATCTCTGCTACCAAATGTCACACCCGAGATAGAAATCCCCTAAATATGCCAGATATTTTTCATCAAGATCCACTAATGATTCCCTTGGAAACACTGAAAATACACCCCCCCCCCCCCCCCCCCCCCCCCCCCCCCCCCAAAAAAAAAGAAAAAAGAAAAACACCCTATCTCGCAATATTAAAGAAAGTGAACAAAAAAAGACCTGGATCTGCTCTTTTGTCCTGGATTCTTTTTTGGTCTCATTCCACCAGGTTTTGTGGCTGCTGACAAACAAACAAACGGAGAGGAGCAAATATCTAACCTGCTCTGGAGGTAACAAGGAAACATAAACATCATCAATTTGAACAGAGGAATGTTTTTGTATGTTTCTTTGTCATTGTTTGGATCTGCATTGGTAATATACTCAAATGAAAGATTTTAAATCAATAACTTTTAGCAGAAATCTTGATGGTGATTTCTTTCTTTAAATTTCAATTGTTGTGCGCCCCTTACATCTGATATTATAACTCCACTCACTTAGATCTTTAGTTTGTTTTTGTTTTTTTAAACATAGCCTCAGCAGACACAGACACTAAACTCCAAGGTCACGACGTGTCATCCTCGCAGCAGCTTTAATGAATCCACACCCTCAGAAGTCCGTCTGATTGTTTCTACTGAACAGTTCTGGACCAGAGCTTGTTGTCCTGGATAGATTTAGCCTGTCTTTTGTTAGAGGTCTGTCTAAGGACAGACCAGTCACATGGTGACACTGTAATCCTGTCTCACATGCAGACGCTGTTTGTATATCTCTGCAGAGCTGGCTGTGTTCTCTACTGGCAACCTTGTGACTCACCTTGAGCGGAGCTTTCAATTGTGCTCTACACAAACAATCAAAGAAGATAAGACACACGATGAAGAATGATTGAAAAACTCGGACATTTACATGATAAATAAAACCGCTAAGATTACCTGTGCTGCAGCTTGGGATGCTGCCATGATCTGTGTAAGCACGGGCCGGATATATTTACTCAGCTTTCTCAGAGGGCCTGCTGTCTTTGTCAAAGCTGACTAATAAGACCACTGCTCACTCGCTTGTCTGCGTCCCGGCCGCTAATACTTCAAGGGAGCGTATAAGGCTTAATCCCATATTACCGTGGCTATGTTAAGTGTAAGCATCTGACTCTCACACACGTCCAAGAGGAGCCTCTATGCAGTGAAAGGAGATAAACCGAATCGTGGTTGATAAGCTTCAGCGGCAGTGTCTATGAAACTGTGTAGGCATACCCAGCCTGGTATTTACATGACAGGACATGGAGATGCTGGGGGCAAAGCGTCTGGCTGCTGAGCCCCTTCTGGTTTCAAGACAACCCTGTAAACAGATCTTCTTGGCGCGAACCTGTTGTTTAATTTATTGCGTGTATAGTCTTAACTGTGCCATTTCCCAGCCAGCCATTCTTACGTAATCGCTGGCTGGGATGAGGCTGCACCGACTCCAAGTCCTACGACTGATGAAATTTAAGCACAGGCTTTCTGTGATGCCAAAATAAAACTAAGATGTACTACGTTGATATGTCATGTAGCACTAATATAGTAAGTTAGTATTGCAATATTGTTATTTTGAAGGTGTTCATTTATGGAAATATAAAGTGGGGAATACAATAGAGTGGGAAGGAGAGACAACACTTTTCAGGTCAGTCTCTGGCTAAGCATGGGCTTACCTCTCTCTTTCTCTCTCTCTCTCTTTGGTGGTAATCCCCAACTAATTGCAAATTAGGATATTGGCAGTGACAGCAGCAGTGAGTTATGTCTTCCGTCGCCTGGAAGGACGCAGCAGTTGTCCGCGCCATCACGTCGTCAATGTGCACGTCTGTCCCTCACAGAATACAACGCAGTAATGGCCAACACCTTAAAGACAGATGTCAGAGGTGAAATTGTAGACTGTGTGGTAGAAGTACACTGAAAGATATGCTAAACACTAGAGAATTTGCAGTACTCCGGTGTGAAAGACGTGTTTCTTTTATATTTTTCTTTTATTTATATTAAATATTACTTAATTTCTCAGTTTGTGACCAATCTGTTCTGTGTATTTGTTTGTCCCCTTCCTTGTTTATTTCCTAGTGGCTCCCATACTTGCAACGACAGCTTTCTCATACAAATGACCAAGAAATCTGGTGTTGTTATACTGTGTAACTGAACAAATTGCAAATATAGTTACTTGCAAGTAAAACAAAAGCTTTGTACTCAGAATCCTTCAGATCTTATAGATGCATTATGCTTGGCATGATGCTCAATTTTAATCAATGCCAATTTCCTCCACTATAAAACAGAGAAACTCAAGTTTGAAAAATAGAATAAAAACAAACATTACAATAACAACACTTCATGTCCATCAGCTGCAGCTTCCTCAACTGCTCCAAACACAGTGAATCCTACATGTGAACGTTATGGTCAGCCATAGACCACCCAAGGTGAGTTATGATGCACTTTAAGAAACCACCAAAATAAGTCAGCGAGAGGACCTTAGAGTTGACCATTGAAAAAAGAAACTGCGGGAAGAGAATCTGGGACTATACTTACACATTTATTGTGAAATAATACTGCTGATCTTTATTGCTGTGTGCTGGGTCTAACCAACACCCAGGCTAATAATAACTTTACAGATTTTTACTGGTTGAGGGAATATGCAGAAAACAGCTCTACCTCCATTTGTCTGGTATGTCAACCCTGTATGAAGGGACAGATGTCACAGTGACGTCTCGGTGAGTCAGACAGAACTGACTGTGAGTCAAGGGATCATAACCTTTTCTGCCCTGGAAATTGTGATTGGAAAATATTTTTTTTTACTGACTTTACTGGACACATGACCAGAAATATGAGTCATAACTGGGACAGAGAAATTAGTACCAGTCAGTGTTCTTTGGCTTCAGGCTGATTTGAGGATATTGTTGATAACAAAATATGATGCCATTACTTTGAAAAGGAAATTATTTGAAACCCAATCAAAAGTGTCGAAATAAGTTTTCAATGAACAGACACAAGTCAGATGATTGTGTGATTATTTGATGTCACTGATGAGATGGTCTCACAATTTCATGCTATCCAACATCTGATTCTCCTAAATCAGATAAACTGGGTCACATCAGCTGATGATGACCATTAACATCAACAACAACAACTGGTAGGTTATGTGAGAACTTTTATTAGTGAAAACCAAAACGTTCAGCCTATATATACTGCTGAGGGTCGTGGGCGGAGTTGGGGCTAATCCCACCTGACACTGAGCAGGAGCTGGGGTCACCCTGGACAGGTCGCAAGGTCACCACGGTCAATTTAAAGTCTTGAATTAACCGAGACCCAATCTGTGTAGAATTACTGTGAGAAAACCAACATCTTCCCATGCAGACACAGGGACAACATCTATACTCCACTCTGGGTGAACCGGGATTCGAACTGGTAACTTCTCGCAATGAAACCACAATGATAACCACTGACCAACCGCCCTCCCATTGGAAGATATCATTACGGAGGTCAGACCTCTTGACAGGCTGCAAAGAATGTTTTACAGGCCTTTGGACATAAACTAAACAGGTACTTCACAGAATCATTAAAAAATATATTTATTTGCATTTCTGCCTTCATTTTATGGTGATAGTAGAAAAAAGTATGATACGCAGCAGAGAGCCCAGGATGGATTTTAACCCAGGCCACTGCAGGAAGGACTGCACCTTGGTACATGATATGTGCTGTACCAGATGAGCTACCTGATTATCCCAAGACTAAGTGGAAAATTTGACCTGATGGTGGCACTAGATTAACAACCAGTGGGATCAGCAAAGCTAGAACAAAACATCCTGAAGACTCCAATGATTGCAGCAAAATTTAAAGAAATCCATCAAATTGTTGTCAAGATTTTTAACTGGAAGGCCCTTTAAAGTTGGATTTAACTGACAAAATGTTGCTTTCCACAAACTCCACACTCCCAGTTTTCAGGCCTCACTCTCGCCTGCTCAGACATGGAGCCAGAGTTGAGGCGTTAAACAGGAACTAACTGGTGTCAGTTCCACGTGCAAACACCGTCTCCATGGGAATTGAATAAAATAACAAGAAATATAAGATCTTCCTGCACACAGCGTAAATAATCATTTGTCTAGTCTGAAACCCAATAAACTGGAGTTTCCCAGCCAAGACCAAAACCTTTCTGAGTTACCTAGCAACAACCGTAAAACATTTGTAAAGGGAGCTTGCTGGGGTAATAACTAATTGTGCTGTTTACTCTTGTCTTTTTTCTACATGTAGGCCTTGAAGAAGTTAGGCTGGAGGCCAGCGGTTTTGTTGTCTAACGGATGGCCTCAGTGTTTCAGTTGAACTGCTCTTTAATGTGTTCTAACAGCAGCTCTGCAACACAGTGGGCTCCCGCTGGGATTTGAGCTTACGTGCTATTCAGAACCTCAGGGCACCATTAAGGTGACATACAGCTTTGTCTTTGCCTCAGAGACTCTTTGAAATGGAAGTGATAGAGTCCAAAGGGGGGCCAGTTATAAACTGTACAGTGAGCACAGTGATGCAAACGTATACACTTATTTAAATCACCGCAGTGACAGTGCCCCGCCATTTACTGACCTTGTGAACCTGTGATGGACGAGTGATGTGAAAAACGGACAACTGTCAAACGGCCCCTTTCAGAAACTGTTCCCATGAGTTCAGAGCTCAAGATGAAGGATTTAGTTGTTTTCCACAATGTATGAAAAGATTTGTTTCCTCCATGAGGCAGCTGCTGTGTGACAGGCCACACACTGACCATAAACTGAGAAGTGGCGCCATCTTTAGGTGGCTTCCTCATAGACAGTGGATCACACAGCTGTATCTGTATTTTATTTAGATGAAAGAATAGAAAAAAGATAGAAGATGAAGATAAATAAGATACAGGTAAAGCCACCTCCAACACACACACACACACGTTTGTACATCTATCATGAGGAAACTCATTGGCATCATACATTCCCTAACCCCTTACCCTAACCCTAACTATCCAAACTAAATGCCTAACCCTAACCTAACCCCTTAATCTAACCCTAACCCTAAAACCAAGTCTTAACCCTCAAACAGTCCACTGAAAAATTGAGGACCAGTCAAAATGTCCTCACTTTCCCTTAATGTCCTCACTCTGTGGGTTGTAGGCTCAAAATGGTCCTCACAAGACATCTGTACAAATGGTAAATGGTCTGTATTCACACACACTCACAGCTGTAGGACCTTTTCTGGTGTTTTTGCTTTATTTTTAAAGTAAAATATTAAAATGTTGAGTACACTCACAGTAACACTCCTCAATCTAGCATTTGCAGTTTGATAAATAGTTTATGAAAACACTATAACAAGCAGTAAGCACATTTAAGTGTGTGTGAAAGCTCACGACTCCTCGTGGGGACCCTCATATGTGGCTGGTCTGTAATAATGAAGGACAATATGGAAAAACACATTTATAACATATATATCCGGTGTCTTTAGGGAAGGCATTGCATTCACTGCCCCCTGCTGGTTGAGCTGTCACATTCCCTCACTACTCTAATTTCATGTGTACAGTTTGGCTGGTGCAGATCAACATTTGTCAGAGGGGGCAGGACGTTTCTCTCTCTCTCTTCAGTCCTGGTTGCAGCAGCAGACAAAATCACCTCATCAGGATCCGTTTTCTTGTTTTTCTTCTCTGGTGGCTGCAGTGGTCCAGTTTTTGTAGATATATTTCTGTTAGGTTTAGTTTTGGTTGTTGGTTTATGGTAAAGGAGGATTCCCATGTTGGTCGGTTGGGTTTTCTTTCTTTTGTTTTGGCCACACAATCAGACCACTATTTATCTTGTCTTAAAGTTGGATGTGTTTGTTATTTAGTTATAAATTCATGTTCTTTTGGACCGTTTCTCTCTTGACTCTTACTTATGGTCAACCTCCTTGTGATGAGTCGCTTTTGGGGTCGTAAAAGTACATAAATTAACATAAGAAATGTCATTATACCTGCTTAAGACTTCATTATAGTGACCAATAAATGTTTAATTTAATGTTTGTACAGTATAGGGCTTATAACTGTTAATAGGTGGGGTTGTCAGTGTTGCTGAGGTTGATGAGGATATCATTAGTTTTGCAGGTATTCGGTCACCAAGTGATGGACAAGAAAGAGATTTGAACTGAAGATGGCACTAGATGACAAATGAAAGGGGGTTACAATTCCTAAGACACATGTGAACATCTGCACCAAATTTCATGGACATCACAAACTGATAGCTGTTTAGATACTTGACTTTAACCCACAAATCCCCAAACCCTCATGGTGGCACCAGCGTCTGGCTTGAAAAAGAACGACACAATGAATTCAAATGAAGTTATAGTGACATACTTCAAAATTCATGGAGATATATTGAATAACACACAACTCGTGCTCACTGTACCACGTTTAATTTCAAAAATCCAAAGCTGTTATTTATTCATTTTTCTAACAGCAGGCACATCAGGACGTTTTAAAAAACAAACCTTTAAATATTTTGCTGTGTCGATGGTAAATCTAACGTGCAAACAGTAGAGTAACAGCTTCATTTTTCTCGTGGACAAACTGGGTAAGAAAGGTATGCTGTGATACAGAGCTGCGGGAAATAGATTCATCATTTTTGAATTTACACAAAGTGCAAGAGTATGTCGAGGGGGAGGGGTTAATGTACTGTAAGTGTTCACACTTGAGGAATGTCATTGGTTGAATAGTGAGGTGAACTAAAGTCACTAAATCCAGTCAAACAGCAAATAAAAACTGCAGTTCATCTTCACTGCTGCTGTGCAGGAAGTAAAATATCATAAAACCATATTCTATGCAACTTGAAAATAAAAGCTGAAATTAAAAATATTTTCAGGACAAATGAAGTCAACGCACACTTCTTCTGACTCGACCACAGTCCAACACAACATCCCAGAATGTCTGTGAACAGACTTCACCCTGCCAGCTCCCTAAGTACAAAACTCTGAGCTGCAGTTTCACAATAGTTTTTAAGCAACGTCCTCAAACGACGACACAGAATCCAGCCATGTACTAGGTTTAGACCTAGTTACCAATAGTTCTCAAGTGTGAGCCAGTGCATGGCATGGACTCACTCTGCTTTCAGTTACTGTCAAAGTAAAATTCCAAGCTTCATTATAAGTGCCGGTGCTGAACGTCATTGGGGCCAAACCATGTTTTAAAAACGCTAAATAAGCGGCTATCCCAGCAGCTACAAATGATGTGTAAAGTAAATTCATGCATTTGCTATACAATGATAATAATAATCCGTTGTAAATACATAATAAACCACTAATGTATTTCCCCACACATGGTATATCTTAAACAAACTGAGAGCAGTCAACATACAAATCTGCCGCTACTCATCACAACCAGCTCCCACCAAAATATATACTCTGTAAAATATACTGTAAAAGAAATAAAACCTACAAACATACAGAAACATATGTTTTCTTCTCATCTCATTGTTTTTGTTCCGGGCTACAGATTCGCCCACTGTAAGCCCCCTGACAAAAAATGCACCTCGAAAACCTCAAACAGTTCAACAGTCAATATTAATGCTGGACAGCAGCTCCTCTAAGGCCTCCAGCTTCTGGTTGGCCTCCTCGATGGCGCTGTATGTCTGTACGTTGCTTGTAATGTGGTAGCGGATTTCATCCACCAGGGGGACGGAGTCGGACTCGTGACGGTCATCAAGGGATGCGGCGTCCTCTTTGATGATCTCTGCAAACTCAGGCTGCTCCACCAGCTGCAAAAGACCCGTAGGACAAGTAGGACAAGGATGTGAATTTGTCCTCAAACTCAACCTAGAGCTGTTTGAGTTTGAAAACTGGGATCTCACAAACAACTCCTCATGCTCACAGCTACAGTCTCCAATTACCCTAACCCCAGTCTGCATGTATTTGGACTGTGAGAGGAAGTCGCAGTACCCAGAGAAAACCCACGCAGACATAAGAAGAACATGCAAACTCCACAGAGAAATACTTCTGATTGACAGCACTTCTAAAGGTCACATATCCACACAGTATATCCTGTTAAATCTGTACAAAACCCACATGTTTAAATGGCCGTTTGTTTAACAGGGAGTTATGAATTGAACAAAGTATTTTTGACCAGATGTAGTAACTTCTCCCCTGCATTCAGTCTTAGTACCAAGCTAATAACCTACTTTCTCTGGCTTCATATTGATCGGAGACGCAGAGACCAACACCTACCCGCTCAATGATCTTGGCCATGTACTCAGTGCATTGATCCTCCAGCCGGGAGAGACGGAAAAGCTTGGCCGTCTTCAATATGTACAGGACGTTATCTTCACATATAGTCATACCGAGCGTCTTCCCACACAGACGCTTCAGCCCCGTCAGCAGATACATGTCAGCCACAAACAGCACGTCCAACACGTTCTCCGTCGTCAGCTGGACACGGAGAACAGATCAGGTGTCACACAATGATTTGCATTCGAGAAAGAATAGTTTTGTTGTATAAGGAGCTGTGTGTTTTAAAAAAACTCTGTCATGTCAATGTTAAACATAGACTTGTTACTATACTTATAATGCACCATATAAAGGATTGGTCAAGAATCCAATGTTATGCACTTAATAATTTCACTTAACCAAATGCGTGAATTTACAAATATATATATCACATTTTCAACAGAATTTCCCAAAACATATGTAACAAAAATTCCTAATAACACTGGACAAAGATGTAGAAGATCGATGAATTTACCTGCAGTATAATTTACATGAATTCTACATTATGTCACAGGTCTGGGAAAATTGTTTTGGAAAGAAATTACCAACAAGAACATTTTATAAGTAACATTATTGCCTGTGTCAGAGCAGAACGAATGTTCCCTTGCAAGTTGTTAACTTCGCTTTCAGAGGTTTGAAGCAACAAATTGATCCGTGAAAGCAGCGTTTCTAGTTTCCCATGTTTTTATGACTCCTGGGCTCGTAGCCTGGGAAGCAAGTGTTTCCACAAACTAACGACTACAAACGTCAGACTGAAGCGGGTCACCTACCTCTGTGGTATTACTGTAGATGTAATACATGACATGGATAAAGACTTCATGGGAGATGTTGTGTAAAGTGATCACTGGAGTGCTGGGCAGCGACTGCAACTGCCCTCCCTCACTGAAGTGATCCAGCAGTAAGGCTTTAAAGTAGTCGCTACGCCCGGAGAAAAACACCTAGTGACAAAAACACACACACACACACAATAAATCTATAATGTTCTCTTTTATTTATTTTTTAAGTGACAGTTTTTGTAGTGTTGTGTGATTTTGTACCTTATGACACAAAAAATCATAACCATCCACTCTGAAGCAGAGGTCGGGATAAGTAGGGAAGAGGTCGACTCTGTTGAAGGGAAGTTCTCCAAATCCAACCTAGAGAGGATCAACAACACAAAGTTTGTTCAGACTGTCAGACACTCACAAATATAGTGTGACCCAATTCTTATTCTTTGCTAAAACGTCCTTACTCTTAGTTCAGTGGGCAGAGCACAGTCTGCTAACTGAGCCATCTCCTCCGCGAGCTGACAGCTCTGAGTCTCCACAGTCAGGACTTTCACACAGATTCCTGGCTTGTTGGACACTGAAAAAACACACGGACACACATCATGCAGGCGGAGAAGATTATTTCATGCTGCTGAAAAAATGGCCATGAGTAAAAAGTGTCCCGGTACACTGAAGCTATTTGAATAAGCTCTAGATGTGTCACAGTGATAACACACAACAAGTACAAAGAGTACGGTCTTACCAAAGTCATACACGTGTTTACATTTATTCTCCAGCTCCTCTATAAAATCTGTCATCTTGCACTGTTTAGCAATCCGTCTGCACTCCTCCACGAGGCTTATATCGATGTCCATTCCTCCTATAACACAGAGGAGAAAAAACAACAACACTTTTTACAAGTTGAAAATGGCAGCAGGAACATGTCTGGCTCCGTTTGTTATCGTTTTAGATTTTGTGCATTTGGCCTATTTTGCTTTTTAAAGGTGACAGTACGATGGTGTAAAATGGGAACTTATTTAAATTAACACTCCACAGAGCAACAAATGGTCAGAAACTCTATAGGGCACCTTTGAAAACAGTGAGTGCTTCCAGCTGCAGCTTGAAGCCTGTTGCAGCCACTATAGTTTTAACTGGTGATGAAAAAGAAACTGAGGCATCTACCTCTGTGTCATTTAGGCAAAATACAAAAAGGACTTTCTCACTAACACCCGGCATGGTTACACTCCTGTCCTATTTTTCACACATGAAAAATAGGACAGGCTAAATTTTCAAACGAAACCGTGACGCCTGAACATTTTCCGCTCTTAAACACACCAACCTGTGTAGAAATACTGCAGGATGGCTCCAAAGGCTGCAGGGTGGATCTGGAATCACAAACAGCCTTCATGCATTTTGATACAGACGATATGACAATATTGCACAGTGTAATAGACATGACACTGTAACAGCAGCACAGAGGGAATCAAAGAGAATACATATTTATCTACCAAAGGGTGTTTGAGAGTTATCAAGTTCTTTCCCTTCCATTTGCTCTCAAACATTTCAGTGAAGTACTCGGAGCGTGCGCTGAGTACACAGCGGTGGGCCTGAAATGTCTGACCATGAACCAGGAACTTGACATCACTGTGTTGGCCCTGCTCAAGTAACCTGAGTGCAAAAACAAAACATACAAATGTTTGGATTACATTTATGTACTCTGTGTGGTCCTGCAGATGTAAGTACAAGCCATAAAGGTAGTATTCTGTGCTTCTGATACAACTGAGGAAAATGAACAGCTCTGTAGAGAAGGCGGATCATTTCCATGCCCAGACACTTGACGCTTACATGTGCAGGAAGTAGTTGAAATCATCCCGCTGCATAGTGCGGGCACTGACACACTTGTAATCTTTGAGCAGGCGTCGAACTGAGTCACTCAGGGAGCCGTACAAGCACCTCTCGCCATCAAATGTGTTGGCTTCACACTTGGCACCTGAAAAAAAAAAGAAATCTGATGATACTACAAAACATCTCGGTGCAATTGTAAGAATCAGCAAAAGGTCACGGGGAAGTAGTTTCAGTGTTTAGTCTTTTATGTATTAGCAGCCTCACCACTAGCCAACAGGTACTCGACCAGTTCCTCATGACCACAGAGGCAGGCGTAATACCTGGAGAATAAACATGTACACAGTTCAACATAGGATAATGATGCCGTGTTGGGATTTGACTACTCGCCGAAATTTGTACTTACAGCGGGGTACTGTCCCATTTATCTCTTACATTGAGCTCCACGTCTCTTTGTTCAACGAGGTATCTGAAAGAGAGAAGAAAAAGTAGAAGTTAGTAGTGGTGGAAGTTACAGTGGTTTCAAAATGTATGTTTTACGTTATTAATATATATATTTTTTACATACATGATATCATTAAAATATCTGTATAACTGCACACATTATGTTTGTCAATATACACGTAGAATACATTCACTGAAAGTGATATTTTGCATGGATATGCAAAATATCCTAGACCTTGCACAGCTGGAGAAATGCACCACATTGACTAGCCCTGCATTCCAATTGCTTGAACTGAATGAACTAATTACTGGTCTCCTGGTATTTAGCAGGACATACCAGTGTGTCCCAGAGCAGAGTTAGACCCTCTTTCTTTAACTAACTACAGACCAACTCCGTACTGTCTTCTTTATCTAAGGGTCGGGTAAAAGTAATCTCTTCTCTAATAATAATAATAAGCGCTTGTTAAGGTCGCTAATGACTAACTACTAAATCCAGAAAGAGGTGAGTGCTCGACTTTAGTTCTAACAACTTAAGTTCTGCCAATGATGTTGTTGATCAAAACGTTCTTTCACACCGTCAAGACACTTGGGTAGGAATCAAGGGCACTGCTTTAACCTTACTATGGTCCTAACTCTCCCTCAGAACTTTCTCAGTCACTCAGCTGAGATGTGGTGTTCCTCGGGGCTCTGTCCTTGCCCCCTTTTGTTTTCTATAGCATAGCAGTCTAACAAATCTCACAACCTGCAACTCTGACACTAAATCCTGCACATCCTCCGATTTCCTTGAATAATAATTATTGTAGTAGTTGTTATTGTTATTGTTATTATTACCGAGCTGACAGCCACAACCTGATTTGCAGCAGGAACCCGAGGAGCTGACCTACAAACGTTGGCTTGAGTTCCCAGCTGGGTCATCAGAGCTAATGTTAGCAGGCTGGGCTCAGCTCCGTGTTTACATGCTGCTCACAGTCAGATTCATCCAGCTGAGGAAACTATATCTGAACAAGCTAGCAGCAATAACACGTCATGTAAATCCAGTTAGCATTTAGCACACACACACACACACACACACACACACACGCACGCACACACACACACACACACACACACACACACACACACACACACACACACACACAGTCACACACACAGTCACACACACACACACACACAGTCACACACGCACATACACTCACAACAACAACAACAACAACATCATCTGATTACCTGACTCTAAAAATGTCGCCCTTTCTGCAGCTGCTAAACAGATCGTACACATCCATAGTCTCCTCGGTGTTTTCGCGGCTCTGTGATGCATTGAAACGGCCTGTCGACGGGACAGGTGAGCGACAGTTTGCTGGAAAGCCTCCGGGTTTGCAGGGCTCGACGCTGGGGCAGTTGTCTGAGATGTCACGCCTTCCTGCAGAGTTGTTTACAAGCTGCTCGGATCCTCGGTGTTTTTTTTTTTCTCCCGTCCCCGAGGTGGGCGAGGGCCCGCTCCTGCGCCGCGTCTGATTGGCCAGTGCCCGTTGACTTCCTTGTTTGGGTTCCAGGAGAGCGGTGATTGGTTGAGGGGAGCACATCCGCGTCTGGTTGAGCCAATCAGAGGCAGCAGTAGGGGGCGGGTCTTGCTGCTACACTTCACTTCAGATGTGCAGAATATGTGTAAACTGGTTCTGTCGACTTTCCTGCAACATACAACAATAAACCCTGAATTATGTATTATCATCATCATCCCCACCCACAACATGTAACTAATACAAGACACTGCTCATGAAGTTCCTCCATTAAGTGACCTTTTCTATTCTGGCTCAGTAAATCCTCCTCTCAGTGGTTTTCCTGTGTACAAGACTGTAATGTGACATTTTGCTGCAGTGCATGTGGGCACTATAAACATCCTGCCTGACGGGCTGAGGAGCTGCAGCTCTGTCATGACTATTAAAAACCAAACTAAAGAGTCTGTTGAAAGCTGCTCAGCACTGACCCTGAGCTCTGCCCCTTTTCAGTTGATGATAGTCTTTGGACAAGCACACTCTTGTGTTGTGCTGTTGTGTTTGTGTTATATCATGCGTAGTCTTGTGTGTTGTCTTTCTGTTCTGACCCGCCAAGCGGCTGCAGATGTGAACTGTCTTTAAACTATAATCTGGTTCAGTGATATTAATGTTTTTAACGAAACAAGGACCCTTTTAAATAAACTAGATAAACAAATAAGTATAATTCATCTGCAGGTCTTTGTGTTGAATCTTAAAACACTTTAGGGGACGTGTTGCCGAATTTCATTATATTTCGTGGACATATGGATGTTGATGTTTCTGATCTTAGTCTGATTTTTTCAATTGAAAATAGCACACACACGACACAGATGACCACAAATGTGTCATAATAAAACCATAACTGACTTTTTGTAATATACACAAATAAAACATATTAAACAAGAAAGTAAAATTAAAGAATAGAAAAACATAAAGGCAAAAAGAGTGGATGAAAAAGAAAAGGATTCTGTGTTGTGGCTTTTCAGGCCCATCAGCCAGCTCCTCGTTAGACAGCTTCAGTTCCTTTTGCTGCTCTTGTCTTGACCTGTCACTCTACGCCTAAGGGTGTTTTTTCAAAATCACCAGCATGTTTCGACATTCAGTGCTTGCACAGAATAGCCACAATACACTCTTTCATAACTTCTTCTGAATGATGTTTCAGCCTCTATTACATTGATCATTACAAAACTTGTCTGCGCATTTTTTGTATTTCTGTGTTGCATTTTTTATTTATGAATGTTCTTGCAGGAAGACTGTGAATGGTCTGGCTGGAGATTCTAACACTAACCATAAAGTTTTTAAAGTTGTTCCCAATATGCCATAATATTTGTGTGTCATGCCATGTTATCACACAGGTCTGAGTGCATCAGAACATGAATGATCCAGATCTTAGTTTACCCACTCGCGTAACAAAGGTTCATCTTGCATCTCACAAGCTACTGTGTACTTTATTGATAATTCGGACCATGCTGTTTGTCGTTAAAAACTTCACTTCCTTCTCAAAAAAAACCAAGATGAAAAATTACCCAGACACACAAAGGGATCACACAAAATGACCCAATGCCAGATGACCAGAAAATGTGTTGTATAAAAACCAGACCAGTTTCAAAACAGTAATTTACCTCAAGGCAAAAATATGTGTAACAAAACATTATTTATTTATTTCAAAATGTAAAACACGTAAAACACGTAACTCGAAGCGTTTCAGAGCTATTATTCATTCCTCTAATTCCATTTTGGAAAGTTTCTGTTTTAATATGGAGATCTGAAGTTGAAGTTTCTTTCGTGACAGCAGGAGGTTTTCCTTCTGTAGTCTCAGCACGTCGACCTGCAACGTCTCTGCGAGGAGAAAAACACACACAAAAACACACAGCTCATGATTTCACAGACACAACAATGTCATTGGACATAATTCCCTACTTAAATAAGTGTACTCTCCATTCAACAAAGATTAAAACAGGAATCTAAAGGAAAATAAACACTGACGCACACATGATTCACCTCTTTTCTTTTCTTATAAGCGCACAGTTCATTCCATAATGTTGACAAATTAGTGCTTTAGTGTGTAGGTTTGAAATGCTCAGAAATAGAACAAACTGAAATATAATAGAAAAAGTGACTGAAGTGGAGCAGAGAATCTTTCATCATCATGCATCAGTCGACTGAAATTATATCTGGTGAATTTAAATGTGGTGTCAAAGGGGACAGTCAGGTCTGGTCAAAGTACATTAGTATGATAACTTCATAAATATTTTTTGCCTTTTAATGAGAATTCTAGATAATAAGGAAAGATAGAACACAAACAACCTGTAGGTCCTATTGTAAAAAAAAAAGATTACTACCCCCAAGGTGTCAAATACATGTATTTCAACTCTCGTCTCACTTCGCTCCATGTCTGCAGGGGAAAGAATGTCAGAATGAGTAAATTACAGTGTTGCTCGTTACCTATGACGGTTTTGTTGACAGATGCATTCTGGGTATCGACTATGTCACAACTGTGGTCAGTCATCCAGAGAGGTACAGCGATTTGTAGATCTACCTCAACAGGGTAGTGATCGCTCACTCTCAGAGCCTGAGGATGATACATATTCGTAATTAGTGATATCACCAAGAAACAGGAAAGTAATAGAGGTGCATGAAAACATAAACTTACCATTTCCTCTGTCATATCAAACTCTGTGTGGAAATTGAACGGCTTGGCTGAATTCGGCACAATAGCAGCCAGCATGTCTTCACCATACACAACAATCCTGTTAGAGAAATATGTATATAATGTAAGTCATTCTGACAATACACCGTACATACATTTTTCTTCCATTCAGAGATAAATATTGCACTACTCTTTAAATCAAACATCTTTTCTTAAAAGCTTTACAATGTCCACCTGCCTGTCGTAGGTGTGATCATTTGACATATTTGCAGTGGTGTCAACGTCATCCCCAATCAGCCAGTGGAAGTTCTTGTCACTGCGAATGCGGATCTCCTTCATTTTTTTACGTGTGACATACGCACCATCTGCATTGAAGTCCCCCAGGATCATTATGTTCTAAAGGAAATCAATAACAGTAAGTGTTCAATGGTCTATATTTGCATTTGCATTCATGTGCAGTACTTTCTCTATGCGAAGGGGCAATTTCAGCATGCGGAATGGGGAAGACTGGGATCGAACCGCCTACTAAGAGGATGACCGATACTGCAGCGGGCCGTCGTAACTCACATCAGTTTTCCACTTGTCTTTAACCACCAGGACGACCTCGTACAGCTCATCCAGCTCTTTCTCCGAGTCCCAGGGTGTGGTGTGGACCGGGATCAGCACTATGTCCTCCAGCACTGAGACAAACACAAAGGACAAATGTTTGTCTCCACCGACATGTCCCATCATGACTGTCTAAACTTGATCAACTTGCTGCTGGCTTTTATTCTCATGTCAAACTGGATCCCATCACAAACACAAACATGACTCAGACATACCGCAGACGTCACAGCAGCAATCTGTCTACAGCAACTCAACCCTTAAACACTGATAGAGCGACTCCCTGTTAAACTGACCTGTGTTGTGTGGTTTGAAGTGGAGAATGTACGGCTCCCTGGCAAAGGCATCAATGTCGTTGACCTGGTTGTCTTCATATTGGTAGCAGTCAATCAAGTTGACCACATCATCCCTTCCAGTGGGAGAAGATGTGTTTTAGTGCAAATGGTTACACTTAGGGAGTCTTATCGTCAGGTAAAAAGATTTGAACTCACCTGAAGAGAAACAAAAATTGTTCCTTGTATCGGGTCCTTCCCAGGCGGGTGCTGAGCTGCAGGGAGTAGTGATGGCTTGTGTTGACCCTGACGTGAGATAAGCATACAACACACACAGTAAACACCAACATCAACCGTGTTTGCTTCATTCAGAGATTAAAAAAGATAAATAAAAAATCAACTCACCTGTTCAGTTCGTTCAGTAACAGTTTGACAGAATCTCCGCTCACGTCCACAACCTCCAGAATGAGGATGATGTCATATCGAGACACAATCTAAAACAAACAGTGCCAGAGGTAAGTAGAAGTCTGAAGTTACGAGGAAGCAAGTTACACCTTTCAGTCTTAAATATGAAATCATGAGGAAACAGAGATTTGGGGGGTTTTCTGTAGCACACCCTGTCACACCAATAACAGCTAATAAATTTACTTTGTGCTTTGTTTGTCACACTGCCTCATTAAAGCTCTTTGGCTGCCTCCCAAAACTAAACCCTTGTAATTATTACGCATCCGAAATTGTGCTCTGTTTAATTGCCCAATAAATCACTGCGGAAATCAGCCTCCTCACAATTTACTATGCCACAACCAATGAAAACACGTTTTACCTTAACCAGAGTCGACAGCACATCTGCATCGGAGACCTTTGCCAGTCCAAACCTCTGCACGTTGAATGAAGCTATCTTCATGCCTGACACGAAAAAAAACTCAGACATTTAAAATAGAGTCAAAGATAAAACATTTACATTATTAATTATCGCTTTACATAAATGTACTTTTTACCCACCTCCGATAATGTATTGATGCTATGCGTCAGTGGCACACCAACTCCAGAATGGACCGTATGAGAAATGTATTCATGTGTAGCTGTTATTTTAAAGGAAGGAGATGATTGCGTAAACGGTCTGAAAAGGGGAGAGAGACAGTTTCCAAAGAAAGCAAAGAGAGGACGGACCAGTTTTATTGTTGACAGCCGGCTGTAACCAACAGTGGCTCTTGACATTGCACTTAACATGGAATTACATCTAAAGCAACAATATGAATCAGTCTACTTTTCTCTTATGATCTTAATTGTTGTAATATCATCCGAAAAAAATTCTAATCTACAACATTTCACAAAACACAAAGTATTCTTATATTATATATGATTTTATGACGTTTGAACACATTTTGTTGGAAATGATGTGTATCCTTGTTGTTTAGGTGAAGCATCTTTTGTGGGCTTAGTTTTCAGGAAGGACCTGTGACCCTCCTGCAGTTTAAATCATCTCAAACTTCCTGTTTTTCCTGCTTCCTTTACATCTCATCCAGCACCACTGTAGACCAAACTGAAATCTCATTTGGACATTAGGCCAATATAAATATTCAATTAATTAACAGTAATGATTTTTGGCTCTTGTTGATATAATCAAATGAAGAGTTTTTCTTTCTAATGTTGTAACTTATGTCACGGAGAAGGCCTGGAATCCAGCATGAGAGCACAAACAAAGCATCCTTCAGAGAGGGGTAGGTGGGAGAACAGGTATGTGTCCGACAGGTTGAACCACATTGGGGGAGCCACATAACTTCCCTATCAAGCCACACCTATCCCTGCCTATAAAGTAAAACCCAAGAGATAAGAGATACACAACCGAGCTCGACCACTGCCCGACATCTTCATCTTCCCCATCAGAGAGATCTCCAGAGAAGCACCACCATGAGTCTGAGGAGAAACCCCACCAGCCGCCCAGGATTGCACTCCAAGGGCTTCAGCAGCTTGTCCATGGGATCCTACTCATACCACAAGATGAGCACCGGCACCGAGCAGAGGGCCCCGATCACAGCTGTGACTGTCAACAAGAGCCTGCTCGCCCCACTGAACCTGGAAATCGACCCCACCATCCAGGTTGTCCGCACCCAGGAGAAGGATCAGATCAAGACCCTCAACAACCGCTTCGTCTCATTCATTGACAAGGTGAGAATCAGGTTTGCAGATAAATAACCACAGTGAGATTTTTGTTTGTGTTGCCCTAAAGTATTTGAGGGCCAGTTTTATGTTGTGGGTCCTTACTCCCCGTGTCACAGGTGAGATTCCTTGAGCAGCAGAACAAAATGCTGGAAACCAAGTGGCAGCTGCTGCAGAAACAGACGACCGCCTCCTCCAACATCGAGCCCATGCTGAAGTCCTACATCAGCTCCCTGGAGAGACAGCTGGGGGGCATCAGCAATGAAAAACTAAGGCTTGACATGGAGAACATTGTCATGCACAAAAATGTTGACGACTATAAGACGAGGTAGGAAAGAAGCACTTGTTGTTGAGTCAGTAAACACGAAGTGTGAAGATGTGCTGGTGAGATATGACCTGTGGCGTGTTTCAGCTACGAGGAAGAAATCAACAGGAGGAATGATGCTGAGAACGAGTTTGTCATGATCAAAAAGGTAGAGTATGCAATCATGGTGGCTATGATTGATGTGTGCATGTTTAATGCTGATGAATATTCAAAGATTCATTAATCTCTCTATGCATGAAATGTAGCTGTGTCTTTCATAAAGTCATATACTAAAGCAGAGGTTGTATGTTTTTCACTGACTGCCTGCAGGATGTGGATTCAGGTTATCTGTCTCAGGTGGATCTGAGCGACAGGTTGTCTTCTAACCAGGATGAACACAACTTCCTCAGGGCGCTGTATGATACGGTACACAACCATTCATTGAAAATCCTTTCAAAATGTCATACAGTATTCAAAAAGGAAAACATGTAAACTACACGTGTTGTACTCTGGAGTATGTCTCCTCATTGCTGCCGTGTCTGTTGTTTGATAAAAGGAGCTGAGTGAGCTGCAGGAGAGCCTGAGGACGACCTCTGTGGTGGTGCAGATGGACAACTCCCGCGGCCTGAACATGGATCAGATCGTGGCTGATGTTAAGGCTCAGTACGAGGACATGGCCGCCCGCAGTCGTGAGGAGGCTGAAAGCTGGTACAAGAACAAGGTGAAGTACTAAAGCATATGACCCCAGAACAATTATACACCACTGTTAATGTCATGCAATTTTGTGGCAAAACAGGTTTCTCTTGAAAAGTTTAAATAAATGAGGGGGGTCATTATTTAGGTCAAGCTCATTAATCTACTACACAAGGGACTCTCTTGTCAAACCTGATAATTACTGGACTAACACCTTTCTTCCTGTTTGGTACCAGTTTGACCAGATGACTGCCGAGTCGGAAAAGTATAGCAGTGAAATGCATAGCAGCAAAGGAGAAATATCTGGACTCAACCGAATGATCAGCCGCCTGCAGAATGAGATCCAGAATGTGAAGGCACAGGTGAGTGAAATAATGAAAGTCAAAGGCAGCTGAAAAAACACCCACATGTTAAAAACAATTTCTTCTGATCAATGTTGTAAATGTTTTCTTGATGCGTTCAGCCACACTCGGCATCATTCTGATAATAAGAACTATGACATGGAGCAAAAGCAGAATTTTCAACAAATCACACACTTTAAGAAAAACTAAGTTAATTGCTCGATGCAAATTAAAAAAAAAAGATATCAGTTCCCTAAATATGGCAGATTTTTTTTGTTATCAAGATCAACTAATTATCCTCGGGAAAAATGTGAAAATGTTGGAAAAACTCCCCATTGAAAGTGTGAAAAAAAAAAACTCCTGCATTCGCACCTAAATGTATTGGGTGTGTCCCTGACCAATACCCCATCCTTTCAGTCTGTCCCATGGCTTTTGCATATTCTTGCTTAGAAACAAACAAACAAACGGACAGGGATGAAAACATAATCTCCTTGGTGGAGGTAAAAACTGCCTGTAGTAGGATGGCAGAAACAAATGACTCAAAAAAGTATGACACACACAGGATCTATTATTACAGTTGTTCTGTTGTAATTTGTCTGTCTGGCATGCTGACTACATACTTAACATTACTCTTTATATTGTGAAATCGTATCTGGCTTTCTGGCAGCCTCTAAATGTTTTGGTCTAGGTGTCACAATCCACATTAACAAAGGTACATGACACAGTGGAATGGTCTTTGAAAGAATTCCCTGTCATCTGTTTTGAAATGAATGATTGACAGACTTACACCTCCCTGCACATTATTTTTCAGTGTGTCAGTCTGGATGGCCAGGTCTCTGAGGCAGAGCATCGCGGGGAGGAGGCCGTGCTGGATGCCAAGGCTCGCATCAAGGACCTGGAGCTGGCTCTGCAGAGGGCCAAACATGACATGGCTCGCCAGCTGAGAGATTACCAGGAGCTCATGAATGTCAAGCTGGGCCTGGACATAGAGATCTCCACCTACAGGAAGCTGCTGGAGGGAGAGGAGGAAAGGTGAGTGGCTCGGGTAGATCTCCGATCACAGTCTAATGCAGGTGTTTCTGGAAAAGAGTCTCAAAAGGATGTGTTTGGCTCAGCTCTCCACTCCTGTACATGGTTTTCATTTTCAAACTTCAAATTGGTCTGATAAAGAAAAGAAAAGAAAAGCTTAGCATGGTCTGGCTCCCTGTTATATTACAGCGATAATAACTTCCTTTGCTCCAAGCTTTAATCTACGATCTTCCAAGGATTTTGCCAGCAAGGTCCCAGAGGCTTTGGAATTCTTTGTCTGAGGAGATTAGACTTGCCAGCACTTGAACTGTCTTTGAAATCATTGCTTAAAACATGTTTGATTGGAAAACCTTTTAATGCTTTTTAAAATTTTATTTCATCTTTTGACTTGTTTCATTCTGTCCTGTTTTACTTCCATGTATTTTGGAAAGCACTTTGTAACCTTGTTTAGATGGTGCTACAGAAATAAATTAATAAATAATTGTTAATTATTGTTGTGTTAAATTGGTGAACTTGACCTTTGAAAGACTTTAGCTCACAGTGTATTTCTTCCTCTGTCACTAACAGACTTGGACAGGATTCTATTGTCAAAATCCAAGAAGTGCCGGGCCAATGTAAGTACTGTGCTTTACAGCTGCAGCTCACTCCATTATCACCAATAATCAGATCAGAATGACCTCATGTCCTGTTTGTATTTGCTTTGTCCAGCCTCCCAGGTTTACAGCCAGCAGCGGCGAAGGTCAAGTCCCCTCCTCATCAAGACAGTGGAGACCCATGACAAATTATATGCTACAGAAAACGCAGAGTATTAACCTGCTGAATCACCGTGGCAACATAACTCCCCCTTTACAATAACCTCCTTTTTAACCTGCAATAATTCCACTGCACATATGAGCCAAATCTGTCTGTTCCTCGTCATGTTTGATGTCACATGTTGTGTTTGAAATAAAGATGTGTTCAGCTCTACGATCGTGTCCTTTTATCTTTTTGTCCTTGGTAGTTTAGAGGTATTGGTATTGTTTTATATTTATATTTATATTTATATTTATATTTATATTTATTATTATTATTATTATTATTATTATTATTATTATTATTATTATTATTATTATTATTATTATCTTCATGAATAAGCATGGTGGGTGTGGGGTTAATTGTAATTATATCTTCTTCTTATTACTAATCTGGATCATATTATGTAAATAAAGCTGTCAGATAAATGTAGTGGAGCAAAACAATTTACTCATCTACTCAAGTGAAGTAACATCATCATTTTCAAAGAATATAATACGATCATAAACTGATTATGTGATTATTACTATGGCAGATGTGTAGGACCAAAATGTACTAATATGATAAAAACAACTTTTTATTCACTGCCTACCTTTATTCATACATTTTTATTCTATTCATTATTTGCATATTATGATTATTATTATTATTTATAATCATAGTGTGACTTTGAGACGTTTGTAAGCTATTCAATGTTGAATAAAGTTTTTTTAAAGAGTAAAAAATGAATAGATGCACCGGGGGCGTTTGCCACAGTTTTTTTCTGCTATAACTTTATTGATCAAACTGCTGCGATAAGGAGGACAGTCCCTGTGTTGACTCTAATGTCCGTGTTGTTGGACCATGGACTGTTTATAAAGGGTTGGGACCAGGCTCCTGCGGATGTTAACCACACTTTACTTCCTGTTGGGAGTCAGTCGTGGTTTAATGTTCGGGAAGCTGCTGATCATCATATCTCCACCATTTAAAAACTCTTTATAAACCGTCTGTGTTAAAACTCGTTTCCATCGTTTTCCAGCGACGCTTCGTTCAAGGTAACTTTACTTTTAACTTCACTGTTAAAACAAATTACCACGTGAGCATCGTATCTGTGTTTTAAGACACGAGGCGGAACAGCTTCAGAAACAGGGAAGTTTATTACTCGTTATTAATAATCTACCTGCGGACATGTTGTCTGTCTCACCCACAGTCACTTGTTCTGTCTCTCTCTCTTTTTGTCAGTCTGTCTGTTTCTGTCTGTCTTACTCTCTCTCTCTCTCTCTCTCTCTCTCTCTCTCTCTCTCTCTCTCTCTCTCGCGCGCGCTCTCTCTCTCTGCCTGTCTGTCTGTCTGTCTGTCTGTCTGTCTGTCTCTCTCTCTCTCTCTCTCTCTCTCTCTCTCTCTCTCTCTCTCTCTCTTGCGCTATCTCTCAGCCTGTCTGTGTTTTTCTGTCTGTCTGACGGTCTGTCCGCCCGTTTGTCTCTCTCTCTCTGTCACTCTGTCTGTCTCACTCTGTCCATATGTCTGTTTTGCTTCCTCTATCTATCTATCTATCTATCTGTCTGTCTGTCTGTCTGTCTGTCTGTCTATTTATCTATCTATCTATCTGTCTGTCTATCTATCATATCATATCATATGTTTTCTCGTTTCTCCGTAGTGACACGATGGACAAAGATGCTGTGCTGACTCATGTCCTGAAGCAGAGAAGAACTCCGTCCCTTCTTGGAGGAGAGCAGCCCGTCAGTGTGATGAGCAGCAGTAGGTATGTATCCCAGCTGACAGACAGAGAGGTGGAGAACCAGCTGACAGACAGAGAGGTGGAGAACCAGCTGACAGACAGAGAGGTGGAGAACCAGCTGCCCTCCCTCGATCACGCCATCCGCACCGCTCTGTCTGGTGAAGTCCAGACCGTGGTCCTGGTGGGTGGAGAAGGATCCGGTAAAACCACTGCTCTGGAGAAGCTGGTTGTGGACTGGGCCAAAGGAGAACACCTTCAGAACTTTACATATGTTTTATACTTCGGGCTGAGGGAGATCAGGTCTCTTAAAGACGAGCTGTCGTTGGAGACTTTACTGCAACACCATCACAGTCCCGTTCCCTCTGAGTCCATGCAGCTCGTTCTGCAGAAGCCTGAGGATGTGCTGTTTGTTTTCGATGATCTGGATCAATACAAACTTTCCCTGGACCCCTCCGTCCACACCCTCTGCTCTGACCTCAGCCAGGCAGTGTCAGTGTCCTGCATGATATCCAGTCTGCTTCATGGATCACTGCTGAGAGGAGCCGCCTTTGTGGTGGCGACCAGGACGACGGGATGGCTGGAGTTTCTGAACGGCACCAGGGTGGAGGTTTCTGGGTTTTTAAAGCCCCAAAGAGAGACTTACTTCAACGGGTTCTTCAGTGACCCGGCTGCAGCTAACAAAGCACTGCTGCACATGGAGCGGACGCTGGGTTTTTATGATTTCTGCACTTCCCCTAGATTCTGTTGGACAGTTTGTTCTATTTACAAAACTCTGATGGATGCTGGAGCAAAACTTCCTGACACATTGACTCAGCTGTATGTAGATATCCTGGTTCACCTGATGCAGGCGCTCTCGCTGAAGGAGGCCTGCAACAGAGAGCTGGTGCAGGCCCTCGGTGTCATGGCCTCACATTGCTCCGTCAGTCAGAATTCAAGCTGCACCAAAGAGGAACTCCACTCCTTTGGTTTTCAGAAATTACTCAGCTCTGTTGGTGCTTTCTTGAACGTAGATGGTGACCTGGAGTCAGATGCATGTGTTTTCTCTTTCACCTCCCAGCTGATGCAGGAGTTCCTCTTGGCCGTGTCTTTCTTTTTGGACATGTCTGTGTCTGAGGGCATGGAGAAGATGTGGGAGAAGCACAAAGGTCACGCAAAGTTTCTAGATCTCTTCTTGTCAGGGCTGTCGGAGCCGGTTCAGCGCAGACCCCTGGTGATCCTGCTGGGGGAGTTTAACTCGGATCGTATCTCGGATTTTAAGAGTTGGTTTAAAAGCAGCTCAGAGGAAACACTGAAGGGATGTTACAACGACAGGCACCATCGATGCTTCCATCTACTTCATCAAGCTCAAAATCAGAGTTTGGTGAAAGAGATCATCTCCCCATCAGCACGGACAGGCATCAGCTATGGCGACCTGAGCCTCCAGGACTGTGTCGCCCTGAACTACGTCTGGTCGTGTCTCGGTGAGATGAAGCTGTTGAATCTGTACAGGACAAGGGATTTGACAGATGAGAAGGCAGAAGTCCTGGCTCCAGCTATGAGCTTATCACATAAGATACAGTAAGTCATGGTAAAAACTCATATATTCTGGCATCATTTAGTTCACATGTCATCATATGTAACATGAGGCTCTTCGGTCCCTCAGGTTGTCATACAGCACCTTGAGTACCGGGGCCGTCTCTCATCTGGCGTCAGCTCTCAGCAGAGGACGCACCGAGGAGCTGGATCTCGCTCACACCAGCCTCGGAGATGAAAAGTTGAAAGTGCTCTGTGCGGGACTCCGAGACTGCAAACTGCACACTTTAAAGTAAGGTTTAAAGTAAGCTTCTCTAATAACAAAGATTTCTCAACGGCCAAAAATCTGTTCGTCAAATGAATACACTCTTGATATTTTCCTTCTTGTTTTGCCCAGACTTCTGGTATGCAGACTGACTGAGGCGGGCTGTGAAGATCTGATGTGTGCGCTGACCTCAGGCTCCTCTCAGCTGCGTGTGTTAGAGATGATGTTTAATCAGATCGGTGACCTGGGCTTCATGAAACTGTGCAAAGCGCTGCAAAGTCCTCAATGCAAACTGCAGCAGCTCCAGTAAGTACTTTGAAAGTGTTGAATTATATTCAAATTGTAATATTTTGTCAGCACCGTCTATTTATGTCCGAACCATTGATCTGAGAAACAACTTTATTGTTGTTTATTAAAAGGCTACGAAGCTGCGAGTTGACTGCAGTATCCATGGAGGCTTTATCGGCAGCTTTGTGCTCTGGAAAATCCGAGCTGAGAAAAGTGGACCTGACATCGAACACAATCGGTGACGGTGGAGTGGAGGCTCTGTGCAAGTCGCTGCAACACCCACATTGTAAACTTCAGAGCCTCAAGTGAGTCTGTGCTTCGGATGTTTTGCATCACTGCCTGTTGATTGTACGCCTCGCTAACCAGTGCAGTTTCAGTCTGCATTCCTCACCGTGAGTTCACCATGACCCTCTGAAATCAAATCAGTTCATCTTCGAGTCCAAGTGAAAACTGGTCAAAATTAGGAGAGGTTCAGGCAGCTTTGAGATATCATGTTCAAGAGGCCTAAAACATGTTTTATGAGGCCATTGTTACCTTCCCTTTGATCGCCAAATCTACTGATCAGCCACTAGTTTTCTCCGTTAAACAGAGAGTGAGACCCTGACCTTCTGGGATGAGTTCATTAATTTACCTCCCCTCTGTGACTTTGAATAAATCTTTCATTTCTCTGTCCAGTCTGTTTGATACTGAGCTGACCGGTGCGTGCTGTCCTCATTTGATGGAGACCTTGATGTCAGAGCACTGCTCTCTGTTAGAGCTGGATCTGTCAGTGAATGATTTGGGCCATGAGGGGGCGCTGCTGCTCTGCCAAGCCCTGAGTTGTCCTGGATGTCCAGTGGAGAAACTGGGGTAGAGTCACACTCTTGATTTTTCAGTACCACAAATTAAAGAACCACCTGTCACAAATATCTGGTGAAATCCAGATAACATTCGTACTATGTGCTCCACCCTGCAGGTTGACACGCTGCGAGTTAACGCAGCAGGTCTTTAAGGAACTGGGCTCATTGCTGAGAAGTGGAACTTCTCGACTCAAGTCCCTGATTGTGGGTTTAAATAAAGTCGGAGATCAAGGGGTTAAACATCTTTGGGATGCTGTTGCACATCCAGCCTGTCTGCTGGAGGAACTGGAGTAAGTTCACAGACACTCCTTATATCATTTTGAACACCACATTGCAGTGTGCACTGCATGAGAATCCTCCTCCTCTGTCACAGTGTTGAAATGACAGATTTGACGGACGCCTGTGTTGAAGACCTGTGTGCTGCTGTAAGAGCCAGTAAGACTCTGAAGAGCCTGGAGCTGAGAAACAACTCCTTGACTGATGCGTCCGTCCCGGCCCTCGTCCAAGTCATGCAGGACAGCTGCAACATGCAGGAGATGAAGTAAGTCTGATTCTCTTCAGCTTAATTAGAAACTAGAAGAGAGCGTGTAGCTCTGCCAAGGCCCAACAGTCCCCTAATGAAACCACATTTAAATTCACTGGATTTTTATTTGAATCCGCAGCAAATTGCAAACACTCATAAATATCAGTTCCATAAACATGTGATCAAGATCCATGAATTATTCATAGAAATCAATGGAAATGTTTAACGCCCAATCTCACAATGTTATATTGATAAAAAAAAATCCTGGATCCTCCTCCTGATCCGAACCAACACCAAAATTTAATGGATTCTTCCCTGACCCTTCTACCACAAACACAAACAAACAAATGCAGACAAAACAAGACATAACCACAAGAAGTAACTACTGCCAGCCAGTTAAATACAGTTTTTAAGCCCAGAAAAACATCTTTAAACAAGAATCTAACAACTGCTTTTGTTTTCTGACTCTTTCAGCCTGAAGTACAACGACTTTTCAGAGGACGTTTTCGAAATGTTGGATGAGTGCGATAAAATAAGATACTGAAGAAGGCGGACTATTCCATCTATTCTCCACACGCTGCTACAGGGTCACATATTGTAATGCTGATTGATGATATTATTACAGCTGAAGAACTGGGGGTGAGAATCTGTTGCTTGTCTGTGTCTTATATTATCTTATCCATCCATCCATCATCTATACTACTAATCTGCATGTCTTTGGACTGAGGGGGGAAGTGGGAGGAACCCCACACAGACAAAGGGAGACACACAGGACTCTGGTCGAACCGGAATTCAAACCAGGAATCTGTGAGGCATCCCCCCTCTGTGTCATATGTGAAAGTTAATATCTTCATTTTCTGACGTTGTGGTTGCTTTTCTGACATTTTGTAGCCCAATTGATTAGTCGAGAAAATAATCACATTAAATCACAACGCATTAATCAATAGTTAACATTACACATTGTTGCAGTCATTTCACAGTCGAGCGAAGTCCTTCAACACATTCATTTGATGCAGTAATAGTTTATTAAGAAAACTTTGGCATTTTAAAGAGATATTTCTTGGCTTCATTAAGACAGATACACGATTGCGTGATTTTGATTTACAGCTATAAAATATATTTGACCAAATTCACAAATGAAATCTATCTCTGTATAAAACCAAGTGTCACACGCTTGCTGCAGTTTCTAACTTTGAGAAAACACACACACATACACACACACACACACACACAGCGAGGTGCAGACAGACCACACAGATTTCTCCGTCTGCCTCTGTCAGCACAAAGCAGGAGTAAACCTCACACAGTGTAAACCTGACACAGGGACACAGTGCCAAATCCGATCCCGCATATGGAGTCGCCCTGTATCCAGTCCTCTCCATTTGAAAAAAAAAAAAAAAAAGAAGTTGGTCAAGTGAGGAGGGTGGGCCTCACCGGCACACAGAGCCTGAGTGAAAGCCACACTGGAAGTAAATATCCTCCTCCTGGTGCTCAGTGGTCATGAGTTTCTCCATTAAGGTTCCCAGTGTGACTGCGGCCCTTTATGTTCAGGGTCCCTGCAGGACTTTTAATGCAACTGGAATTAATCTCTTCTTCTGAGCTGCTGTCGATGTCACTGCGGTCGTCTTTTGACACCTGTAAAATAAAACGTGACCGTTTTACTGACATTCGGATTTGTGAGGAAAGTTACAATACAACTAAAATGTCTACGACCACAACTTTGAAAAATGACGATGTGAGATTGCAGATTTCCGGACTTTGCCTTTCATGCAGTTCTTGCCTGAAAATAGCTTTAGTGTGGTAGTGGGTATTTGCACTCAAAGTTTCAACCTGAGGATACTGCTAGATGAAACAGGTCACTACAGTTATTCATTCTCTCAGGACGATGATTTATTTGTCAATCCAGTTAAGTCTGGACCAAAGTAAAGGAGCCACTGACAGACCACAATGCCACCTTGTAGGCATCATGGCTAAACATGATCCTGCTAGGATAAGATTCCCAGACTAACCTTTCCCTTGAATATGGCTTTGATGGCAATACGAGCGATGAGGTAGAACCAGATGATGTGAAGAGCCTGCAGGACCAGCAGCAACCCATTGAACAGCCACCAGGCCTGGTATGGCCCGCCGATCTCCCAGCTCTCAAACAGAACACTGTTAACAATCCTACAACAAACACAGACAAACAAACAAACAAACAAACAAACAACGGTTACTAGAGCCTTCAATATATTATTATTATTATTATTATTATTATGGTTTAAAATACATCATCCCTCCTGTAGGACACTTTGATCTTGGTAGCAGAACTTTAATGAAGTTATATATAGTTTTAAATCTCTCTCAGCTTCTTTCTGTGCAAACTATTTCAGGATCTTAATATCACCTCAAGTAGTTAAAACTTGTGGATGGTATTTTCGTTTTATTTTATAAATGTAATATTCACTTCTTATGCAAAAAAACAGTCATTCTTTTGGTTGTAAATTTCAAGTAGTAGCCTTCAAAGGGCACCGGATAATGAGTGATCGATCTTTTTTATTTTGGGTTAATTCTTTTTGGGCTTGCACAGAATAATGGGAGTGGTAACAGGTTATGAAACTAACCAACTGTCACAAGGCCAGTTATTTGTTATGCTTGTGTGTGTCTCACCAGAAAGGATAGATGACAAGTCGAGTGATGAAGAAAACTATGCTGAACATCACAAACAGGCCATCACATAGCCTCTGGTACTTGGCATAGTTAGCCAGCTTGGCTGCCTTGGGAAACAAAGAAGGCTTTAATGAATCACACTGATAGAATATCAAACCAATATCTCCAAGTTGCAGAGAACAGTATTCGTATATATATACATTCACACTCATGCTATATTTTCATTGCTGTTTGTTCATTGGTTGTTACTGACTTGGTGGAAGGGTGGGGTGTGGGCCAAAGAAAGAACCCATCAAGTTTTAGTGTTGATTCAATTAAGGGGGCGGATTCAGGATTTTCTTCTCTTTCTTTCACATTGCAAGATAGGGCGTCAGCTTGGCAGAGCCATGCTCTCTCTTAGTGCCCTTCTAGTTGTAGATGTGCTATCTTGTCAGACTGGTACCAGAAGTAGCTCACAACACAATTATATCATTTACATGCTCCCAACTGTATTCACCTACATTTTGTAAAAACAACTCAGAACCCCCTCAAATCTGCTTCATGGAGCAATTAAAAGAAAAACTAGAATGGCACTCAGTAGAGTGCATACCCGTGCCAACACTCCCTTTTATGAAACCAAATTTAAATGAACTGGATCTGAATTTCCAAAATAAAATAAACAATCATAGTTATAAGCCCCCTAAACTAAACATGCCTGATTTGTTTCATCAAGGGCCATGAATCATTCTCTGAGAAACCAAGGAAAATGTTGAGAAACGCCCTCATCTCTCTGTGATTAAGAACGAGGGAAGAAGAAAATCCTGAATCCGCGCCCTGATCCGCATCAAACTTGAACAGATTCTTCCTCGCGTCATGCCCCACCCCTCTGCAAAATGTAATGGCAATTGGTTGTGTAGGTTTTGTGTGATCCTGCTAACTAACTAAGAAACAGACAATATCCTTTACTGAGTGCTTTACCTCAAGGAAGATGTCGGATGCATCGTGCACACACATGACCAAAGTACCAGCTCTTAGCATGTTGTTGGCATAGGAGAAAGTGATGAGGATTATGGTGGCCATGTGGTGGACAAGCATGATCATGAAATCCTGTCGTCGATGAAGTGAAGGGGGATGACAGAAAGGAAAAAGGATGTTAAAGGGACGTATTCAGCCACTGGAGATGTGCAAACTCATAAAAACTCCTGCAGCTAAATGAGCAATGAGACGAAGCTGGTTGCAGAATCATCCTCACTCGTTGGTCTTTGTCTATCACAACTGAAATACATTGTGTCGATACTGGTAGGACACACCGATGTTAAACCATGTGTAAGGAGTATCGTATCTTTACGGCACTGCAGCATTTCATTGTCTAACCTGTTCTGTCAGAGCACATGACCACGGCTCTATTCTCATGCACAAAGCTGGGAGCAGAAACTAGTCTGACAGTTTGTAAACACGCTGTCAAAGAAATTTTACAAAAGGGGAAGTGAAACAAAGTTAACGAGAAAAACTGGTGAAACCGCTCTGAAAGGAGGTGCATCAAGTATTCAGCCGAGCTCCTGTGAGGCAGCACAATAGAGTTGTGTTTAGCCGATGATGCCTCACCTTGCGTTTTATGTCTGTGAACTGGGAAAACATCAGCGACCAATAGAAAGCCAGCTCAGCTACATAGTGGGTGTACTGTCCAGGGCTCAGCGCCTACAGGGGGAGCGAAAAAAAAAAGAGAAAAAACAGCTTAAACAAATATTTATTTGTGCTGACCTGCAAACATTATGGCGTTGAACTGGTTGGTGATAGTATAGACAGCTGATTATAATGATTGTTGAGTTGATTAAAAAAAGAAACAAACCTGCAAAGGAAACTTGTGCCAGCATATTCTGGTATCCCACATCCACGGCGACTGGGAAAAAAAATAGATAAATATGTGGGATTTAAGGACAAGTTATATATATATATATATATATATATATATAAAACACAACAATAATCAGGTGCTCATATGAATATATGATACATGATATTATAATTCCTTAATTTCATTCTGGCTCTACAGAACTGTATTCCAGATGTCCTTCCTGTGTAAGTGATGACAGTCTTGTTTTTTTGTTAAAATGTTTTTCTGTTTATCTGGATGTACTGACAGCCTTCAGCAGTCTGAGTTAACAGTTTTTTTTAAGCAAAAAATTCCCTCTATGTTACAATCCCTCAATGAAACTCAACATGATAAACAGACAGTATTGACCAACTTAAAAACAAACAACTTTGTCTGCTGAAAGCTTGTTGAGCTTGAGCTAAAGTTTTTGCACAGAAAGAGGACTTTGGATTTTCACTTTCAGAGGCCAAAAATGTTTACCTGAAATTTTTAAATCAGGAAAAGAAAAGGCAAACTAATGTGTTTCCATCCACCACTGTTATGCGATCATAAAGGAATAAAGCACATCCAGATGAACAGCTGATAGCACTGTTTCTCTAGTTGTGTGCCATTAAACTATTGCAGAAGAAGAGGACCTAGTACTAGTGAGCGCTAAGTTAAGCTAAGTTTATCTTACTGTGGAAAACTGGCAAGAAAACCGGTTTTAAAAAACGCGCTTGTTTGTTTGTTTGTTTGTTTCATCTATCAATGTAACAGATTCCTCTTTGCTCCACACATATCGGATGTTTTCATCTGCAGCTGCTTTTCTTCTGCTCGGTAGAAGCTTGAGTTCAAAATACGTTGCTTGCAAGTCACGATTTTTTCACTAATGCTGGTTCCACTGCACTTTGTTGCATTTTGGTGTAAGTCAATACTTCCACTTCAGCTACGGGTAGAAATGTTTTCATGAGATTTGAGATTTGTTTGCCTCTGTGCCTGTGACCGCCAGTAGCCTGAGGCTTTTATGTTTTGGGGTTGTTGGTCCTTCCCATTCTTATGAACATGATATCTCTAGAACGCCTTGAGGGAATTTCTTCAAATTTGGTACAAACTTTCACTTGGACTCAATGATGACCTGATCATTATTTGATTGTCAAAGGTTCTCGATGACCTTGTGTTCTTGTGAACGTGATCTATCTGGAGCACCTATAGTAAATTTTGTTTCATCTAGTACAAACATTCACTTGGACTCAAGGAAGAAGTCATTAGAATGTGGAGATCAGAGGTCAACGTCACTGTGACCTTTCAAACCCATTTGTTGCCGCGTGAGAGCATTATCTTAAGAACGCCTCATGAGAAGCCTGTCAAATTTGGCACAAATAATCACTTAGACTCATGGAACATGATATCTCAAGTTTGCCTTGAGAGAACTTCTTCAACCTTTGACCAGTTGTCCCCTGAATTTAAAGATTAACAGATAAGATTTCCATGGTCAAAAGTCACCATGACCTTAAAGGTATGTAGACGGAAACTGCACTGGTTGGCTGAGGTATACAACCGCAAGGAGGTCAGTCACTTTTCCCTGAGATCAATACCCCAATTTAAAAAATGCACATAAATGCAGGTGGATGGAAACAATAACTGTAGGTGCTTTAGGAAGCCATCTATTGATGACAATTATAAACTGGAGGAAAAAAACTACTAATACATATGGACACCTGATAATTGTTTTAGGACTGACTTTGTGAAGCTCTCCTTCAAGCCTGTCTCACATACAGTGTGCTTAGTACATGTCCAACTTTCAATATAATGTCATATGGTACAAAAACAAAAAAAACATAATATGCAAATTCTCAACTCACCACCCACAAATGACGAATGGAATAGATAAAAATCCCCAAGTAAAATGTAAATCTCCACCTGTCATTAAAGAAAAGACGAACTGGTTAAACAGACCAGTTACATATTAACCTTTCGTAAATAGTTTGTTCACTCATAAACTTGATTCGTACGACTCAGCAGATTAGTGGGAACCTTTGGAAGAACCTACATGCTCTCACAGAACTTTGTCTGCGTACTGGGCCTGTCCTGGTTCCGGCGGATGCGAAACCATCGCTGTATTTTTCGTACATCCCAGTCCAGCTGCTTGGACAGACCCTCCAGTTGCCTTGTGTCTGGACTCTAAGGGGGACAACACATGAAAATTACAAATGACTTGCTTTCCGGAGCCTCTACTTGTAAAACCACAATAGCAGTAGATATTCCTGTCTCACAACTAAGAGGTATTTACTGAACACGTCATTATGCCTGTGGTGGTGTGCTCCTAAGCAGTAACACTGGTGTTGCAGTGTGCAGAGGAACATTTAATGGACTACAGGACAAACGTGGGCCTTATGTACCGTTTTGGACAGATACAGCCTCTCCAGGGCAGCGTTGGGCAGAGCTTGCCGAGGCACTCCCGCCTGAATCTGAAGTATGTGGGCACAGGGCTTGGCCACCAGCCTGTATACACACAGACAGAGGCAAAAAAAAAAGGAAAGGGAGAAAAGAGAGAGAGGGTGGGGGCAGGGAGGGGACAGAGACATTTGGGGAAGGAGAGAGTCAGAGAGAGAAGTTTAATACTTTCAGAAACAGATGGACGACAAAACAAGATTTGCCAACAGACATGATGCGTTGAGCTTTTGCAGTTGGCCTACAAAGTTATGTTTGACGTGTGTGTGAGTATATCTGTGAGTGTGTGTGTCTTAATGGGAGGGAAAGCGAGCATAATAGAGGCTACAGCCGGGACACAGGCCAGGGCTAGAAAGCTGGAATCCTGGGGAATGTAGCACCTAGACTAAACAGCATGATGACCTGTCATGTGAGCGTATGGGAGACGGAGATGGGAGTTCTGCCTCCAACTAAAATAGTGATGTGTGTCACAAGATCATCTGGTTGAGTTACCCGGTGTTCAAGCTCCAACTCGGAGCCATTTATTACATCTCAATCTAACAACCCCCCACTTATCTGGAGGAGCTTCCACAACATGGAAACACGCTGAATGAATAGAGGCACACACTGCGCTCTTGGCCTGCCCCGGCAGTGGTGATTTTCCTGCTGAAATGAAGCTGCTCTTTACACGACTGGTGTTGGCTCAGTTGCCGTTGCAGCACAGACCGTTTTTTTAAACTCCATAAAATAACACAAAGAATTTTGACTGTGCAATTATTATATGTCACTTCTGTCTTTTCCTCTTTAGCTATTTATAAAAAAACTGTAATTGCTGACGAAGGTAAACACGCGCCATAAGCCAGAGGGGTCATTTTCATATCATCACCTCGCAGGAATGAGAACAGTGTTAAATAAGAGGCTGAGATAAAACCAGGAATGATCTAAGAATTATATTCTCATCTTAAAAGAGGCCGAAACAGGTTATACGAGGAGACAAAAGCTGAAATATCCACAACAATTTGTTTAAAAGGGATTTTTGCCTTTTTTCATTTCAACTACATTTGTGTATTTGTCAAAAATAGCAAACTGAAGGATTTTAGATGAAGATGCATAACAAGACCACCGAGATATTGTTCTTTCTGGTGTCCCTATAGTTTTACAATTTAAAGTATATATCCTCATATAGATATGATTACCTGCGATGAATAACATTCATATTTTTTTGTAGTGCTTTTTTCTTTATGATCAACAGTTTCCACTAGAGCCTGAACCTCACACAGAGCTTGTTCTTCATGTGTTGATTTAAATGACATTATATAACCTCATATAGAAATCATTAACTGCACTTAAGAACCTTTGACTTGTTATCCTTTGAGTTTTGTTATATTCAACAGTTTCCCAAAGAGACTGAACCTCTCACTTGTGCTCTCACACAGAGTTTGTTCTTTCTAGCATCCAGATAGTTTTAAATTTGATTGATCTATCAAAGATTGTGTTTATTAAAACTACGACACTACATATGCTCACACAGGAACCTGCAAGGGTCAACATTAGAGGTGTTATCTTCAGATAAGATAAGATCATTTTATTGTCACTGCACCGGTACAGTGGAATTCTGTTCTAAAGCCATCCTGTAGATGCCCATTAGAATAGAATAAAAGAATAAAACAAAAAAGATAAAACACTAGATATTATATTATTAAACACTATATTCATATTGTTATAGGGGTTTTTCTTTTTTCCTGTGTGATCAACATTGTCCACATGAGCCTGAACCTCTCACCTGTGCTCTCTCACACACGCAGTTTGTTGACTCTAGTGTCCAGATAGTATTAAATTTGACTGATCTATCAAAGATCGAGTGTTTATTTAAACTGTGACAGTATAAATCCTCATATAGAACTGATTAGCTGCAATTAATAACCTTCCTGTATGATCAACATTTTTCCCATAGAGCCTGAACCTCTCACCTGTGCTCTCACGCACAGTTGTTTGAAGCGTCCAGGTAGTTTTCAAATGTGACCGATCTATCAAAGATCGTGTTTATAAAAACTATATCAGTGTTTCTCCTCATGAAGGAACCAGCTGGGGTCAACTTCAGAGCCGCTGTGTCCATGTTGTTGTAGCGTCTTTTCTCTTTCTCCTTTATGATCAACAGATGCAACACGAGCTCTGCATACAGACGGCGGACATGCGAGAAGAAAACTTCGGTGACATTTCTCCCGGCGGTGTTTTACCTCTCGAACAGCAGCCTCAGGAGAAACACCCCGGCAGACAGAGGCAGGGCGTACAGGACGTCTCCCGCCCGGGGATACTCCTCACCAGGTGGGGGATGTTCCAGGTCCGCCCATGTAACATTTTCGGGAAGCCAGAATCTATCGCTCCAAAACCAGGCCGAGAAAGAGGAAGTCATCGGGGGAACAGAAGAGCACCCGGCGGCAGCAGCAGAAGCGTGTAAAAAAAAACAATAAACACAACCAGCGGGGTAACGCAAAGCGGACGGATTTAACTGTCGCACATCTGCTGCGTGGACTTCACTGAGATTAAACTTTGGCAGCGGCGTCCCCACCTCCTCGCTGCGACACGACAGGAACCGAGCATCGCCTCTGGTGAACTAAACTGGCCGGACCACTCGCTTCCGACGTAAGGCTGAAACGGCGACACCCACCGCACTGATTAGGCAACTTTCAATGAAGTTTTTCCACTCGAGCCTCCCACACGCAGGCGGCTGCTGCCTCCCACAGACACGCTGCAGTCCGCGGGGGTTTGTGCGGCGGGTACACGGCACCTTGAGGAAGTGGAGCTAACTCACAGGCAGCTAACTTCAGCTAACTAGACAGCCACACCTCCCATTCACAATTAGCCAGGGCTAGTTAGCCGCTACAGCCAATTAACCGCTGTAACTCTTAATCCTTGAAACTCACCACTAAATGCACCTTAACGTTATGTCAGGTAACAGTTAACTATTGTCAGTTTGCTATAAATAACCAAACTCACTAAAAACACTTCTCCTGTAAGCTAACTTTAGCTAACATGATAATTACGCTTCCAATTCACAGTTAGCCTGGGCTAGTTACCCTAATAGCCAATTAATGCTAGCGCAAACTCATTTCAAAGTTGTTTGGTGGTTATTTACAGTGCACAGAAGACTTTTTCTATAGGTTAAATCACACTTAACTCTGAAACTCACCATTAAAGGCATCTAACGTGATTTCAGGTAACAAACCATGTGAGCTTGCCATAAATAACCAAATTCAATAAAAACACTTCTCTAATAAGCTAACTAGCTAACTTAAGCAATCTAATACTAGTTGTGGTGGACTGTACAAGATGTAAAGTCAAGTAGTCTGGTTTTACTCAGGGTTATGTCTGAATGTGGGGCTGGAATAATGTGTTTAACAAGAAACTATTCATTCCATTCGAAATGACCATCCTTACCTAACAAACAGACACATGTATTTGTTCTTTAATAGTCCTACTCAACTGTCTGTACCATGTGGTTTTTATTTGTTTTAAATATGAGTTGTGTATGTTGAGCCCTTTTGAAGAAGACAAACCTTTGGAGCAAACAAGACATTCAAATAAGCCTTTCTTCAAATATGTATTTGCAATTTCTGCAATTAACCCAATTTTTCATTCAGGTTTCGATTGACCAAAATGATCATAAAGTTAAACAAATTCTGCTAAAACATAAAAGCGGTTGATTATAATCTTCTTGAAGGGAGGATCTATAGCATGTTGCATTAGATTGCATTTGTTTTCATGTAGATCTTTGCTGAATTCAAGTCAACCGAAGTGTGTTTTAAACCCACCGATATTAAATAGGTTTGCACTTTTTAGAGAAGACCTGTGAATAATCTTAGTCACCTTAACTGCTGCTGGGTTTTTAAAATATTACAATAACCTTCATTGTGGGGCTTTATGAAGATGGTATTTTTTTCAGAAAAAAGAGTAGAGGGTTTATTATTGCCTGAAAATGTCAATGATTTGCAACTCAACATCTTGAACCTTTGCTCCATTACTAACTTGCCCAACTAAGGTTAAAGTCTCAGGCTTCAGAAGTCTATAGGAGCCACACAGCAAAATCCAGACCCATTACAATATGTTCCTGAATGTTAAATTTCACACTTTTAGTCCTGAGGTAACCTCTTTAGCATGAATTGTTTTGTTTGTTTTTTTGCCCCAAATTAACAATGGCAATTTCGAATAATTGGATATTCCCTGAGATAGTTGTTCAACCATAGAAGTCATTGGCTGTTTCACCAGAACATGCATCACAATGATTTGTATTTGTGCACTCGCCTGTTCCTTCTCTAAAAAATCATAAACTTATCAGAGTAGAGCAAGAAAAGTTAGCATAAGAAAAGGCATGTGTGGCATGAGACTGTGAGATCTGTTTTAATAGCGTGAGAGTTGGCAGCCCCCTGAGGAAACTTCATATCTTGTCATTGGAAGGTTATGTGTTAGCATCTTAACCCATCTGCCTCTATGTCATATTATAAATACTTATTTAATATTAAATATAAATGTTATTAATATTATTTGAGTCATGGGAACGTATTCATACCAAACTCTTGTGATCAGGGCTTGCATTTTGCATCGCTCTGGTGGCTGCATTTACAATATTTAAATTTAAAAGTCTGATTTTCCACTGAATATATTTGAAGTTCCCCCTGCAGGGGCACTGTTCATCTCTTACTTGGCATTAGCCCTAGAAATACAGCATTGGTTGGGCTATTGAGACACTTTGACATGATATTAGAGTTGCAAGGAAGAGGCAATTGATTTATTACTATTTTCTGATTGCTAACCCATCTTTATTCACTTTACAGATCTAATGTTTAATTGAGGAAATAATCAGCAGATTAATTGTAAAGGAAAATAATCCTTTTGTTTCAGTCCTAAAAGCTTTTCAATACAAGCCCCTTTTTTCATTATCTTGATTTTTACCCCAGCCTTAGAATCATTTCAGAGCATGTTGAAGCTGGTATTTTATAGTCCCTTTATAAATTAGCCTAACAGTACATATCCTGTATTAGTTACATAATTCCCCTCTTCAGAATGACACGCGGATTTAACCCTGAAGGCAATACTTCATGAATTTAAAGTGAGAATAGAGGGACCTAGAGGGCAAAACAAAAGAGGAGGTGGAGGCAGTACACATGACGCACACTCTCACACCAGCAGTCCCTCGTCTGTTTCATCATCCTGTCGGTTTTTACAACAGTACCAAGTGGCCAGAGAGCAGCTCCCTGAACAAAACCTCTCTGTGTCAGTATGCAGCTGCAGCTTCCGAGATGCCCTATTCGGATACATGACCTAGTGTTTAGGGGCTGGGGACTTCAGCCACAAACTAAGGGGGGGTTTGTTTTTGAGGATATTCATCTGATTTACTTTTAGTGTAGCATTTGAGCCCCACTCCAAATATTTGTCCATTCACTTCAACCAGCTCTTTGTCCTTACTGGCTTCAGGCCAACTATAGCAGGGGAGGTCTTGTACACAGTGCTTGTCATCCCCTCTGTGCCCACCCCCCTCCCTTCATTGCTTGGACTGCTCCATTTCGCATCTGAAAAAATCAGATAGTTGGTGAAGTGTTCTTCATGTCAGGGACTGCTGTAGCCTCAGCACACAGAATACTGTAGCTCCTGGATCACTTAAGGTAATATCTCATGCTAAGTTTGATTCTTGTTGTGTATCAGCACATTTTCTGTGACCTTGTCCTCAAAAAGACATTTCTCAACAGCCATGCAGATGCCTCTTTCTGAAGTACTTGTGATGTCTTCGTGGATGATCATGCAGTTTTGTGTTCATCTTAACAAAACAAAATTTAAACAAATCTTTAACCATAAAAGCAGCAATAATGGTTTTAATTGGTATAGTTATGATAATAACCTATATATTTTTTTAAAACATCTAAAATGTGTTTTTAGATATATATGAATGTGTATCTATTCACAATACTTTTTCTTACAGAGCAAACAAATGGACGACAAAGAGTTCAGTGATCCCCTAAATAACGTATCACTAATTAAAGGTAAACCAGTTTTTTGTTTTTTCTCTCTAAAATGGACAGCAATTATTGTTATAAAGTTAAAACTTGGTAATGTTTGGTGTTGTTTTGCTCTTCAAATCAAATATCTCTTCCCTGACGCAGCATATCTTTCTATCAGACAAGATGAGGGTTTAAAAAAAAGCATGAGTCACAGTTAAAATTTGTGTCTGGACCATCAGGGACAGTTGGTATGCTTTAGAGCGTACAGTGCTGTGGATGGCCTTGTTTTAGAGGCTGATTTCTCCAGTGTCAACAGCAAATCAGAAGATGGAGTCTCTTTGCACAGAGGGCACATCCTCTGACTAATATGTCTCCTGCTCTGACATTTAGGGAGACGGACTAAAATAAAATCCAGGGGGTAATGGAGGAATGGGTGCAACACGGAGAACATAAAAAATCAACCGTGTGAGACCATATCTGCAAGCATGTTACTGAACGAATACATTTTGCATGATAGATGCATTTGTAATGCTACACTGCACAGCTTATAGGAGGCACAAAGCGAACTGTCCTCGCAACAACAATAGCTCAGTCATTTCAGTATAATGCGATGTTTTTCTGTTTCGGTCACATACAGCACATGTTGTGGCTGTAAATATCACCTTCTGGCAGTTAGGATTAACAGTTTTATAGATTCACTGAATACTGGAGGCTTTCAGTGGTCGAGCGGCACTAACCCTCTGATTCGGTGAAAGAATGCTGTCACATTCATTGGGGAGGAAACCGGCAGCGGGGAAAGATAGACCATGATGGCTGTAGCCTTCAGCGCTTGAGCTAAAAAAAGACTTTCCCCTAGAATTCTTTTCTGTCATCACTTGAGGCAGGGTGATGCTGCTCAATATCCCCCAACCAGTCAGAGAGGTATTTTTACCCCAAGTCTAATCCCATTATTACTTTGTCAGATGTCATCCTCTGATCCGTAGACATAATGGCTATAATTACTAATGTTACTAAAGATAACACGTTGGGTGCCCTCGACGGAGTTACTCTTTCTCCCTCGTGCTGTCTTCAGAGGACTTTCATCTTTCACACAAACTGGACTCAAACAGTTGAACTTACTGGGAGCCCACTCGCATTCTGACTCTCACTCATACATATGCATGCAAGAAGGGACACACAGACCTCATACACACACATGCCGGATACAACACTGCCCGCCCATCCTTTGTCTGGCACACAGCAGGGTGGTCATGTGCTCGAGTCAGAGGGTGCCACCAGTCTCCATCAGTCACTTCATACCCATACATTTTAAGGGTTATTTATCAAAGCCATCTTGTGGCACTACAATGCAACACGTGAGTGCTGAGACAATGCAATCACAGTTGTCAGAACAAATGCAGAAATTCTCAGCAGCCTCAGTACACTCATGTGTCCTTTTATGGTGCACATGCTTGACCTGTCCCGACACTTGTTTTCGCCCCTGCCAAATGCTCGGTATGAGATGAGGTCATCTCTTTTCCGAGCCACGGCAGATTAGGGGATCAATCTACTGGGCATTCGCAAAGCCCAAGTATTTGTGGAGTTTGTTTCTTCCTCTAGGAAACACAACAAACCCCTGGCAGTCTTGGCCAGTCCATTCCCTTTGTGTATTGTTTGCAGCAACATACTGCTGAAAGGCACTGTAGACGTGCCAGAGACTCATGTCGCTAGGTTAACTGACAAAATAGCTGGGATAGAAAATGCAGATAATATAGTTGTGTCTATTCCTGGGTCGGCAATTAGTTTATGTAATAGGCCCATTTTAATATCTTGGGAAATCATCTAGTATGCCAGCCGTGATGAAAAGAATTGGGACTGAGGCAGAATGAACATGGAGAAACGTTTAGTTGTTTTAATGTTGTTTTGCCATATAACCTGATGTATAAGTATAGTTTAAACTTTACTTTCTAATATTTCTGTATGTGCTCCAGTGCAGGAAAATATGAAGCCTTGCTCTTACAGCTACTCTCATGTTAGCAGAATCGATCTTGTTGTATTTTTTGTTCTCCTTCTCTTTCTCAGATGACTTGACCAGGTCCAACATGGGATCCTCTGGTGACTCAGAAAAAATGATCAAGCATTTAAATGATGATCTTCGAGATTCTCAGGAGCTTGCTAACACTGAGAGACACAAATGCATGGAACTAAAAGGTAACATTATAAATATTTGATGCTAAATATACCCTGTTAACACACATACACATAGCAACCCATCAAATGCATGAAAGTAATGCAGTTATATTTTGCAGGTATCTTGGATGGAGAGAGAAAAGAAAATAAACAACAAGCTGATGAGTCTGCAAAACAGATAAAACATCTTCAAGGTATTTTATCTGCTTGTAGTTTTATCTTTGGTGGCTAAATTGGGCTATTATCTTGTCCACATGAAAACGTCAACACTACTAATTTAACTACTGTCCCTGGTACGGAACAGGCCAGCTGCGCCAGCTCCAGGATGAAATGGGCGTTCTCAAGGGGCAGATGGATGTTTCCTCCAGCTCACGTGATGAGCTAAAAAGTGCACGTGATGAGGTGAAGTCCCTGAAACGTGCCCTGGAGTCAGCCACTGCTGAGAGGGACCGTGACGTCACTGCTATCCAGACTAACCTGGCAACCGCCTCGAAGGATCTGGACAAGTGGCGTCAGACTGCCAGTAAATATGAGCATGAGATTGAAAACCTGCAGCGTGACCTTCAGCAGCAGAGCAAGCAGTGGCAGAAAACTGCAGAGATACAAGGTACTACTCCATGGTGCAAATACACATATTTATACTATTGTATGACTCACACAATAATTGTTATTATGATGTTATTTAATTTAGTCATACATAAATGAAAGATACTATTGAGGTTTTTCTAAATATTTAAAAATGTTATAACATGGTAGTTGTAAATGAGATTAGACTGTGGGGTTGTAGCTGTTTTCAAATTATAAACTTAAGTTTGTTACATGAAATCTTGACACTTTGTACTCGAGACGTGCTCAAAGGGCACATGATTTAAAATGTCTGTTTTGTTTCTAGCTTGAAGAGACTTACCTTCAAGCTCATATGCACTAGCCTGTTCAAGATAATTTATCTTTATGTTAATTAACAAAAGAGCATCTGCTCAAAGAATGCACCATTACATAACCCCCCTTTTTGTTCACAGCCAGTGAGCTGCAGTCCATGCAGGTGGAGTGTAATGGGCTTCAGAAGGAATGCTCTGTCCTGCGATCAGAGAAACAGGACATGGTGAATAAGCACCAGAAGGAGAAGATTAGTCTGCAAAATGAATGTGCTTCCCTCAGGGCTGAGAAGGAGGAACTCTCCAAGTCCAGCCTGAAAGAGAAGACCAACCTGCAGAGTGACTGTGCAGTACTGCACTCTGAGAAAGAGGCAGTGCTGCATAAACAGCAGCAGCTGGAGAAGGACCTTGCCAGGTCAGTGAGCAGTATAACCACAAATTCAGCTGCACCCTCCACATTTGTGTCTCATTTGCTTAACTCTGCTCCTTTGCTATACAGTATACCAAACACTTTGCTGTTTGTCATCCTCCACCTATTGAACTCGGTGTTGTTTTGTTTCTCACAGTTCCCGTGCTCAGAATGCTGAACTGAGCAACAACCTCAAAGCCCTAGAGAGATCCCAGCAGGAGTTGGAGAAGAGGCTGGCAGCCCTGCAGCTCCAGCACCAGCAGGATAGTACCAAGTGGCAAACCCAACTGGATGAGGCAGACAGTAGCAACAAGGCTCTGCAGAGAGAGGTATGCTCTCAAAATAAAAAGACATCCACCTGAGTGAGCATCTCACACTGGTTAGGCTGTGTGAGATTATTTCAGCCTCGAACCTGACCCTTACTGTTGTCGCTGTCCGTGCCTGGATGCCTTTCAGTTTCATATTTCAATCCTGCCACTGACTGGAGACAGAATGACTCACACTTCACCTGCACTATCACACATACATGAAGCCCCAAGGGATGTTTTAGGCCTTGAGTCTTATTTTATTCCATTTGAACATGCAAGCACATGATTGTGTATAGATCTGTGAGTTAGGTCAAAACAATCCTGAGCACACAGTAGCAGTGTGGCAGCTTATACACTGCCAGAGGACTGCAGCTTCTGCTGACCATGCTTCTTTACACAGTAAAGCTACCGATGTTGACAAGGTGTTAAAGTATTTATGAAACTTCCCACATGCACTCTCAGTTACGGGGTGTAAGGTTTTCGTTTTGAGAGCCAATAAAGTTGGACTCTACCGACACGGAACCATAAAATGAAGTTAAATTGTGTACTTTTTTGTTTACAATTTCAGTTTCTGATTCACTATAGTAAAAATACAAACAAGCTGTTACAGTAATTTAATGTTTTTTCTTTGAACTTTGCCCCAAGATTAAATGTTAAAAATATTTTTTTGAAAATATATTTATTCTACAGTAAGATTTTAGAACTGACACTTTAAACTGTTACTTTTCTCTTTTTTTTTTTTTGTATAGGTGTTGAATCACTGCTCAATCTGCTCAACCAGAACACATTATACCATATCATACCCTTGCTCAAAAGCCTTGAAGTAGTATGAAACAGGCCCATGTGAAATCCAAAGCATTTTGGACCCTTTAAGACTTTCTACTTAAAGTCCATCTAGGCCACTGGCTACTACTTTAGTGCAGAGCCTCAATGTTGCTCTAGTAATTTATTTACCTGTATACATTAATGAATATTCTAGTTAAGCTGACACCAGTTTCAGTGTCTCAGTATTCTCAACGTTAGTTCCAAATGGAAGGCATTTCAGCCTTTAGGGTATGTTGCTCTACGCTTGCATGACTACAAGAAAGACAGGAGACCTCTGTAGTAGCGTTTAATCCTGACATTTTGTTCTCTTTTTTTACTGACCATGAAATTCAGTTGTTTACACTTGGAGACATTATTATTTCTCTAATTAGACAAGCCTTCTTTCATATGCCTAAAAGTGATTCTAATTATGTGTCACTGGGTATTTTGGGCCAGTTAGGGCTGATTTCCTATATTGAAACAGCTGATAAATACAGTTTCTCTCTGTGACTGTCACTGATGTAGTTACCCAGACCAGAGTTCTTCTGCTGGTTATATTGCTAGAATAAGGCTAGTATAAAAATAAAGTGATTTACTGTTGTTTTTTAGTTAAACTTTTACTAAAACTCTAATACGACTATAATTAGTAATACTTTTGGTGATTTTCTTTGTACAGTACGAGGAGACTAAAACTGAGCTGTCGGACCTGACGGAAAAATATGAGAAGACTGAGCAGGAGACTCAGTCGCTTACAGATGAACTTGAGTCGTGCAAAGCCAACATGAAGGAGCTCCAGGAGAAAGGATCAAAGGTGAGTGATTATCTAACACTCAACAGAAAGGAGAAGGCCATCTTTTTCTCATAAAAAAACACATTATTTTTTGACAAAAAACACATGAAGAGTTGTACAAAGGGTAGAAATATGTGATCTTTTGTAGTCGTATTGGTTTTGGGAGCATGAGCTTTGTTTCTAATTTAGCAACCACAGTAAACTGAACATGTGTTCTATTTGTTAAAATGTCTTCAGGTTTATTAGATTCACAAAATGTTGTTTTAACCTCAGTACACCTGCTCCCTTCTACTCATTCACTGTCGATGACTGCTTTTAGACATTGAGAGTTGTATAAACACCACAGACACAGACTACTGACTGAGGGTTTATTAATAAAGCTACAACGCCCAACTAAAGTATGTCCCATTGCAGTTGATTACTATAATATCCCTTCCCTTCTGTAGACATCCCTATTGCTGCCTGCACAAGCCATAGTCATCGGCCTTTTCCTGGCTTTGCTGTATTGGTGCTTCGGTGCATTGTGGTAGTAAGGTACACTCCTGTCAAGTCGGCCTACATCTTTCATTCTCATCAGTGTCTTTTAGCTCATTGCATGAATTAATCAGGTTTTCCTTGTTTCCCAGAATGCCTTCCTCTGGGGAAATTAATGTCTCAGAAATCTAACCTCTCTGATCATACAGTTCCAACATCTGACATCTGTTTGTCTTGTCTGGATGTCTTAACGCTTAACAACTGTTTCTCTCTTGAATGGGCTTATCTTTATCTGAAAGAGCCGTTTTTAACTCACGTCCTCTGTGCACTGCATTGATCTCAATTGCAAGCTCCCTCTGTCAAAGCTTTGGCAATCCTCGGGTGGGCGGTTTCATGTGGTGAGGCTCATGTTTCCATTTCTTTGTCACCGCTTGTTTCAGAAAGCGTGGATGATCTGGGGGCCGGCGGTCGCTGTGGCTCTAACGGCAGTGACTGCTGCTGCACTCTTCAGAACCTGAGGGCAACTCGCTCAAGCACACACACAAGTGAATCCATGTTTGTCATCAACTTTTGTCTGCACTAAAACTGAAAAACTTGCCCCCTCATCATATCTGCACTATTAATTAGGAGGGCTCCTACTTAACACTGTTTGATTATTAAGATGCTCTATTTTAGATTGCAGAGACGTTAATAAAAGAATGTGAGTTTTCGTGGAAATGAATACCTTCGCTTGTATGTTTGTTATGTGAAGAAACAGTTTTGGCTACTATTTTGACTTATAGGATTATCCTTTAATGAATGTAAAGAGACTCTACACAATTAATTAATTCTGAATATATATGATGATATTTTTGGAGTTTGAACCTCCCTAAATGTAACACATCTCTGTAATTGTCAGAATAATAAATATGATCACAATAACGCAGCCCCTAATTGAGTGCATGATGACTGCCCTAGTTACTGTACATAACAATATTTAATTGGATGGTTGTGGTGCACACTGTATGTGAATATAGATTTTTTTTTTTTATTATTCTAAGATTGGTCTGATAGGTATATATTTAACCATTATGAGAGGACTGGAGAAGCAAGGAATTCATATTAACTTCCTTCATGGAGTCAGTTCAGGACTGCAAATATCCATCTTTATTTTAAATACATGATACTTCCTTTACTTAAGACACCTTTATGTGGTTCTGCACCATTTGTCCGCATGATGCTTCAGACATTTAATGAATTATGCAACTAAGTAGCGTGATGAGAATTGTAGGATATAAGGGACTAATAGGGACGATATCTTTTCCTCTGCTGCTTCAATTTCGACAGTCCTGTTTTAGAAATCTGTCTCTTTTGAGACCTCAACTCTATGTAAGTGCTACAGTAAATGAATGGAGTATCTCTGTAAGTGAGTGGAGGTGTGACATATAGTATCACGCAAGCACAGCTTGATCCTCTAATTTAATGTGACTGCTGTGGTGGCCTTTAACTCTACTGGAAGATTACAGGGTTAAGCAGTGAAAGCAGTTCCACCTTCTAAGTGGGCCGACCACCACACTGATAGTAAATCTCTGGAGGACGATGCAGTCTATTTCCCAACAGGATGAGATGTCTGTTGCAAAATGTACAATTGTACAATGTCCTCAAGGTCATAGCTTTAGAAGAAATTGCTGTGTCTCTGTGGATGAGCAGTCATCACCTGATCCACATTTGTGTGTTGCTTTATTGGCTCGATCACTTCTGCTTTGCTGTCTGTGCTGTGTCATCGTACCCACCATCATGACAGAGACCAAAGTAACTTGAGATTCTTGATCATACAACCCAGGGGATACACGGTGTGTGGCCTGCGAGCAGATCGAGGGCTGCCCCTATATAAGGATGAGAATCATTCCCATGAAAGGCGAGCCTCTCTGCAGAGTTGTCGTGTCCATTTGTTCTGCTCTAGTTTGTATGTAGGTCATTGGTAGTAGACCAGAGATGCAGCAGAATGGCAGCCGTGCACTGCATTAGAAGGAATTTACATACTGTGTAATCCTGGGCTTCATATAGCTCTGATTTACATTCTGACTAATGCTGAAGTCGTACACTATCATACTGAGAATAATTCAGCAAATTTCCTACATCACAACATGAGGAAAAGCTTAAGATGCTTTCAGCAGACCTCTATGTTATTAAATTGAAATATGTTGCTCAAATGTTGAAAAGACTTAACTCTGTCTTTCTATTTGTTGTTCGCATATAAAAAAAATACATGAAATTATGCTTTTTGTGAAACAGCTGTATACAGAATGCTAAATTATTATTTCACTTATTTTTCTGTTCATAGTTACACTACAGGTTTTTATGAGTATATATATCTTCATGTATCAAATGAATTGGTCAGCACTTGCAAAAAACATTGGTTTGTACATTAGCAGTCATTTTGATATTCATTACACAACAACATCCAAAGGATCAGCTGAGTTAATGTCACCTCTGGAGGGCAGTGTGTTCATGTGAGGCTCCACCGGTGCATCAGCAAGGTTTCTTCCCCTCAGTCAAGGAAACTTCCTCAATGTGTCAATTGGCAACACCTGCTTCAGACTTCTCTCAAACCTCCATCATCACCTGAGGAAGCCGTGATGACATCTCACTGCCTGCACATGTCATGGCAACCAGGGGTCTGTGCCAGAAGCCCTCTGCTCTTCACTGCTGACTGCAACAAACCTGGGACACTCACTCACAGCCTGCCTCCATCATGACACCCAGTGGTAAGTTTTGGACCTCAAGCTTGAGCTCGATGTGGAGGAGAGAGTGAGACACGTTCAAACTAATAGTGGAGACTGAAAGCACAGTTAGTGGAGGAGGGATCCTAAAGTCAGAGGGTGAAACATAGCGGTGAGAAAGAGTTCAGTGAGACTCAAAGTTAAACCGTGCTCTTTCATCTACTTATACATAGCTGTATTTATAGATTAGGCAGATTCTTTAATTTGAGGGTATAAGATTTAAATTTAAGTTCAGAGGAGTTGGAGCCTGGGAGCCAGTCGGTAGCAACGGGCGGCTCTTTTGAGATTTTTGCAGTGGTATGTCAACGTCAGCATTATGTCACACTCACTAATAATATTCTGGTCTGAAATACAGTTTTCCCTAAATATGAGCTCCTCTTTACACATCAAACATATACAGAACTATTCAGAAACCAACACTGCCTTCGTCACAAAGAGATAGAAGCAACATTTACCAAGATCAAAAACTGCAACTCATTACCAACTAATCTGATGGTTATTTTCCCAAATAGTTGATTAATTATTAGGTCTAATAATATATTTGTACAAAACATTCTCCTCTTGTTTTGATAAGTTCAAAGATATTATTTCCATACTGCATCTCCTGGGATGTATCAAATGTAAAGGTTATTCCTGACAGGTTTGACCGCAGAGCGCCTGGTCAGAAGCAGAGTCTGGACTGTACGTTCACTTTAAAAGATTGATCGAGTTCTCTAGTTGGCCCAGTTTTCCCCGATGATGAGTAATAATCAATGGGTTTATCCAGAGCAAACATAATGTGTCGGGATGAACTGCACTCCAAAGGGTCAGTTTTATTTCAAATTTCTGAAAGATAAATGGACTAATAACACTATCTGTACATCAGTGATACCTGCAATCAAATTAATCTACCGGCTGTTAATCTAATCCGAATCCCAGGTGAACCACATGTTTGTCTGTGACAGGAGAAACAAGGAGGGAAAAAATAATCAGGTAAGTAAATTTGTACAGCATGTTGTGGATAAAAAAAAAAATGTTTTAGTTATATTAAAATGTGCACAAATATGCATCTCTATTATTACTTGTAAAATGATTTAATGTACTGCGTATACACATTGTTAAAAAATGTCTCCTGTTTGTCTATAATCTGTAAATTATTCTTTTAATTCTCAACCAAACATTGTCTGGATGTCGGATACTGACTTTTCTCCTCCCCTGACATTTCATCTTCACGCTGTGTGTTGCATGTGTTCATGCTCTTTCTACGTGAGGCAGCCATGGCAGCTGATCTAGATGTGGCGAACCTGTTCGTCATTGCTGGGGCAACACTGGCGATTCCCATTCTGGCCTTCATCGCCTCCTTCCTTCTCTGGCCCTCGGCTCTCATCAAAGTTTATTACTGGTAATGTAAATTATTGTGTTGTCCCGTCCTCCACTGTATGTTTGTTATTACTGGTGATATTTGTTCAGAGCACAAAAGAAATGCAAGAAACGATAATTCTCCTGCAAGTGGGTTAAAAAATGTTACTGGGAAATGATTTCATTGCATGAAGACTGGCTAGTAAAAATGTGAGCCTGTCATTTGAAAAGGTTATTGTGACCTTTTTGAGCGTATGGTGTGAGAATCTAAATGTCAAGTCAGGTCAGTTTTATTATTAAGAGCCCAGAAAATCCTGAATTTGCCTCAACATGAAGCATATAACTGCAACCCAAAAAATGACATATAAACCCGTCATCATTTGGCCCAAATTTGATTTGCAGTGAAGTTGTGCCTCTGCGTGTCAGCTCAGATGTGTCTCTGCTCCTCCGCAGGTACTGGAGGAGGACTCTGGGCCTGCAGGTTCGCTACGCAGACTGTGGCGGGTATCGCTTCTGTTTCTCCTACAGAGGAAAGCCTGGGATGAGACCTTCCATTTTGATGCTGCATGGCTTCTCTGCCCACAAAGACACGTGGCTCACTCTGGTCAAGGTCAGGGAAATACTCAGCATTTGCTGCTATGGATTCATGACGCTACCACTCGGCTCATTTACCCTGTGCATAATTATTATAGTTCTGCCATTTTGAGGAGGTTGAAACTATGTGAAAGATGCGCATAACAATGAACCCTGATAGAATCGTAACTGAAATGTGTAGCTCCCCTCGGCTCTTCAGAGTTTAATACCTCATTATTTAGCTGTCTGGTCCATTAATATTCACTTTCACTGCTATAGTGCTGTTTTTGACAACAGCAGGCAGACAGACACAGTCAGAGACTATAATGCACTAGAACATTTAGCAGCTAAGGAGTTGGTGGGGACCAAAAACAGAGCTAAAAGGAAGTGAATATTTCACCCAACATTCACCACATGGCTATGAACAGGATCCCAACTATATAAACTTAAAACCTGATGATAAGCCATTGCTCTCCAGGTGGATAAAATGATAAGTATATTACAGGTTTAAATTTCAGGAATACGTATTCAGTTGCTAATGAGATTTAGAGTTTTTATCACATGGTTTCTTCTACTGCTCTAGTATCTACCAAAACATCTGCACCTTGTGTGTGTGGACATGCCTGGCCATGAGGGAACCACACGCACCAACACAGAGGATTATTCGATCCAGGGCCAGGTCAGAAGGATCCATCAGGTACATTGAGAAAACATATACCTACTGAATCAAACACTGTGTATATATATGTATTCATCAGGTCACTAAATCATATCACTGTAAATGTGTTTCTGTCCCTCGTTCTTCTCAGTTCGTGGAAACTATTCGCTTGAACAGAAAACCTTTCCATCTGGTGGGAACGTCCATGGGGGGAAACGTAGCTGGGGTTTACGCAGCTCGCTACCCCTCAGAAATCTGTAGCATGACTCTCATTTGCCCAGACGGTCAGTCACAGTGTGTGTGGTTGTGTGTAGAAAGTGTATGTAAGTGTGTAAGGACTGCATGTTCACTGTATGACAAGCCACGAGGTTTTAAATATATGTGTGTGTGTTTATGTGGGATTGTGTGTGTGTGTGTGTGCGCATTTGCATGAAAGTTTGAGAAAATAACCCTGATGATGTCATAGTGATGTTAAATGGTTTATCTCGGATTGGGCTTGTAGTCCCAACATTTATATTTATAAAAACTTCATTAAAAGCTGGAGGCATTGAAGGTGAATCAAGGTCTAAACTCAAGATAGATCCCAACTTTTAGTTTGTAGCATGTGTCAAGAAACGATAATTTGAAATGTTATACCTTATTTTTCCCATCGTTCAACTAGATAACAACTTTCACTAGACCCTTCCTGTCTGTGGAGGGTCCAATTGCAAAGTTCATGTCAGATGTGTTGTGTGTCCCTTTTTGTAAGCTAGATCTGATTAAGAGTTTAAATAGCATTAACATAATGCTTTGTAGTAGACAGACAGATGGACGGATGGATGGATGGAGAGAAGAGAGAGAGAGTACTATTTAATCCCAAAGAGAATTTTTTTAAACATTATTCGCAAAAACAATGAAGTAGGTCAGAGACATTATCATGTTTGTGTAAAGACACAGTATGAGAAAGATCAGTTGAGTCTGAAATATAACATATGTGACGTGTGATATAATATATAAATGTCCAGGTGAGCCGTCTGCCCTGGTATGAGGAAATACCATGTTGTCAGAGAAACCCCCCCCCCTGCTGATACAGAGAGAAGTCAATGTAGGCTACAGTATAGAGGCAGCTGCAGGAGCATCTCTTTGTTTAATGCAAAACAACAATACCACAAATACCATAAATCATCTGAAATATGGATCATTATAACCCTTACGAAGGAGGATTCATTGCAGGACTTTTGTATTAGAAAAGAGCAGTTTTAGTTAGCTGTACCTAATAAACTGCTAACTGCGTGTATAACCCAGCAGGGTTTTGGTCATTTCATTAAATTTGATCATTTTAAATTCCTTTAACATTAAGGTTGTGTTTATTGACCAGGTGTTTCCTCTCAGGGTTTTTGGCCTCTTTTGGGTTTTTGGCCCACATAGAATTGTTAAGTTGTGAGATCATTTCAAATTCTGAAACAGTGTTGAAAGAGGGATTAGTCATGAGTTTTTAAAAATTTTATTGTACCTTTTATTGTATTGTTGGCTCATCTAAAGACAGGCCTTGTAAGTTAGCTTTGAGTATACGTGCGTACTTTTATTGCATTGCAGCATTAGCTCATATACTAGTACATGTACTTCAAATTTATTTCACTTTTCTTTTGGAGCATACATTTTTGTTTCATGTTTCCGTATTTGGGTGAAAACTGTGGTTTTATCCTGCAGGTATCAGACATCCGTGTGAGACCAAGTTTGACAATCACCTGCAGGACCTGGAGCACAGCAATTACACATTAAATATCCCGCTGATCCCCACTACACCTGAAGAGATGGAGGACATGTTCAGACTCTGCTCCCATGTTCGCTTTAAAATCCCTCAGCAGGTCAGGTCCAGACTTGAAGCTGGAAGAAGCTTACATTCACCATATTTGATAATGTTACAATGTGTTTAGGATCAGCAAAAAGCTGTCAGAGTAAAATTCACCCTTACTTTTTAAATGTTACTGCATCTTGTGGTTGTGTAAACGTGTTTTTATTGTTTAGATTCTTCAAGGGTTGGTAGATGTTCGGCAGCCTCACAACACATTTTACCAGGATGGTTAGTTCACTTTGCCATGAGACATTTTAAGATTTCCAATGTTTAAGCATCCATGTGACTTCCCAGTCATTTTTTTCTTCTTTTTTTCCATTAGTATTTATGGAGATTGTTGGTGAGGAGTCAAGATACGCCTTACACGATCACCTACATCTGATCGCTGCACCTTTACAAGTGATATGGGGCAAAAAAGACCAGGTAACTATGTAAAGTGGTGCAGCAGCTACATGTGGGCTGTGTACATTTGTAGCCTCAGTATTGGCTTGACCTTTTAATACACCGGTTTCCGTTGCTCTAGATATACTGAATCAGCACAGTAAGACATCAGTGATGAATGGTTAGGGACAGTTTTAAGAAAGTCTGTACAATCTGAAATCTATTTATTTCAGCCTCTTTTCTCCAGTTTTTACTCTGAAGAACATCACAGCTTTGAGGTCTCCATTATTTCCAGGCCACGAGACAGAAGTCATCTCACTCTGGCCCATATTCTGAGAGAGGCTTACAGCACTTCCTGTCAAAACACAGCCTAATAAGATTATACTGATCTTTCACCCTCTCTTTTGAACAATGAGGTACATTTGTGTCGAACCACTGTTACATATGCCTGCTGCAACATAGAAGGAGCATAGCTAAATTTAAAATCACAATCCAAACACAAATGAAAACAAAAGATTAGACCCAGCTACATTCCCAAACTTACTCGACGTAATGATTGTACAATTTAACTGTCCAATGTACTGCTTAATAGTCATTTCAAGATAAATCCTGTTACATTAGAAGATGGTGATGTTGGACTTACAGTTGATTCTATAACAAAAACAAATGAGGCAACTTCCATGTTTTTTAGGGCCCAGCTCATGTGGGTACTGAGAACTACTGTTTGTCTTCCTACTACACCCTTGATGCTGTTCCACTGATACAGTGACTCAGCAAAGCTTATACAAATACAGAGGTGATTACCTACGAGCTTCAGATTCTGAACTAATCTCAAGAATCACATGGATGTGTATCAACTTGTAACCTGAGGGTGGTGGCTCAGGTTTCTCCATCTGCTCAGTTAATGTCTGACGAGAGAAGTCTCGTACTTTCAGTGCACAAGTATGATAGTTATTAGGGCTGGGCAATCAAACATAGAACAATATCAAAAAATATCAAGAGTTTAAAACCACAACCTTTTCTCAGGAGCAGAAACCAGTCCTTCAACTTAAAATAAATATAATGTTATATTTACAGTGAGAATTACTGATGAATGGTATAAATGTTTGTATCCTGATATAATGTTGGGCCATATCGTCCTAACCCTGCATGTCTCCAGGTGGTGGATGTCTCTGGGGCTGCGGTGATCGCCGACCTGCTGCCTGGGTGCAGGGTGGACCTGCTGGAGAACTGTGGCCACTCGGTGGTGATGGAGAGGCCGTGTCGGACCGCCAAGCTCCTCCTGGAGTTCATCATCCTGCAGCAGGGGGCCAGGGGCGGCTCGAAGAAATCCACCTGAACGAAAGACTTTAAAATCATTCACCTGCTGTCGCACCGGGTGCTCCTCATACGTGACGTGCATGCACACACACACACGTGCGTGGACACTTTGATAACACACACTAAAGCAGTTATCCAGCTTCGTGCTCCACAGTTTCTCAGATGCTGAAATAAATCACGTGTGATGTAAACCTGACAATGATAATAAAGAGCTCATGCATGTTGCAGTGTGTGAATGGATGTGTTTATGCGGGGCGGGCGGGGTGTGTGTGGCTGCAGCAGGACCTCCTCCTCCTCTTCCTCCTCTTCATCCCCACCCTCCTCCTGGTGTGCGCAGTTTTGCTGCAGCCCGGAGTCGAGCACATCTGCCCGGTGCGACCAGCGGTGAACATCACTCCCCCTGAACCGCAGCGTTACACAAACCGAGGGTCGCTGCTGCTGCTGCCGGGGAAGAGAAGCCGAGTGTTCACCAGGAGAAGCCAGGTGAGGCTTTGTCTTTAGTTTAATGTCTGCTTCTCTTCCAGTTTGTCTAATGAAGACCCCGGCGTTAACCTCCGGAGGAGCAGCAGCTAACGTTAGCCACTTTAGCATGCTAGCTAGCCACTAAGTAGCCATCGAGCTAGCAGGCGTAGGATAAGCATTTGCAGTGTGGTGCTAACGTTGTGTTGAACCCTGCTAACCTCAGTGCACACAGGTTGAATAGATGCAACAAATGCATTTAGTTGCATTTGTTGTAACAACTCATTTGTTCGCTAAATAGATAGAAATACACCCGACGCCGGATGCTGATCAACATTAGCCATCACACAAACATTAGCTGCCATCAGTGGACAGTTCAGTCTCACTGGAAACAAACGAGTTCGCTTTCACTTCCTCGGAAGAGTTTATGATTTCAGTCTCGATCAATAAACTCATTCAAAAGTCAAAGTTTAATTTTCACCCAGGAAATGAAAAGTTGACCGGAACAGTGATAATGGATCATTTGAGTCACTGATTAAAATCTGGCACTTAACCAGTCTGTTGCATCGTTCAGTTTCACACGTACACATTTCCTACAATATAAAACTAACCGGTCTGTGTATACTGTACATTATATAAACGCACAACTGTCATAAGGTTCACGTACCTTGTGTCTATATATGCATCATGTACATAATGATCCATACTTGAACCAGCAACTTTACACTCTGCACCATATGATTCACCTACCCACATATAAGTAACCTCTATGTTATCGACCAATATTTGTTTAGCGTCTTTGCACCACTGCACTATCGTCCTCAGGTCATAATAAGTAGTTACATGTTGTCCACCCATGCACATTTTGTTTCCTGGTGCACTGCTGTCGTGTATGGTCTAACTCTATTGCTCATAGTGGCCACGCTTATCTTGCTAGTTTCTGGTAGTTTGTTTGTATGTCAAATTCTTGTATAGAAACTAGTGTGTGTACTCATACATGGCAAATAAAGCTGATTCAGATTCTAATACTTGATATTCAGAGCCTCATTCGGATGTGTATTTCAAGGACATATTGTTATCAGCGAACAGAACAAACAACAAATATAGTTCCTTCTACACACACTCGTACACACGTTTGTACAGCTATGTTAGTGAGGACACTCATTGGCATAATGCATTCCCTAGCCCCTTACCCTAACCATCCAAACTAAATGCCTAACCCTTAACCTAATTCTAACCCTAACACCAAGTCTTAACTCCCAAACAGTCCATTAAATGGGGGTCACAAAGTGAGGACTGGTCAAAAGGTCCTCATTCTCCCAAAATGTCCTCACTCCGTTGGTTATATGCTCAAACTGGTCCTCACAAAGATAGCTGTACACACACACACACACACAGACACACAGAGAGCGGCTGCACTGCAAAACATGAGATGTGACTGTGTCCCTCATTAACTGAATAACTTTGTTACAGCTCATGTTAATGTGATTTTGTTTTTCCACAGGAGAAATTGAAGTAACCCAAACCATATCTGTTCCCTCTCTATTTTGGCTCTGACCAAGTGGGTATTGTTCTACAAATGGATAATGGAGACTGGGGCCATAGGGTAAGAGATGGATAGAAGTGAAGTCCGTCTAGATCAGGAGCCATTTCAGGTGTTTCTGATGAAGATATTCAATCTGGTTTTAATGTTAAACTAGCCAAAACTAAGGCAGTCAAATACAACGATGCAGCAGTAAATGCCCAGATTTAGTTTTAATTGTCTTTGACTTGAAATACAATAACTTTTAGTATTGTGCACCAGAAAAAAAAAAGACATGGCTGATCCAGAACTACCCAAGTCCAACCCACTGAAACAGAAACAGGAGGGGGCGTTTCGTAGGAATGAATCAATGAAGGCAGAAATAAAGGGACAATATAGGATATCATCATCATCATCAATGGGCTTATCCTTCATCACCCACACCAATGCATTTATAAAAGTAATGCATCTCATATATTTTACATTCTTTGAACGCTGCCACCCACTCCCTGAAAAGAGGCTCTCTGTCAAATCATTATTGTTGTTGTCTGCGACCATTTCCTCACCAAATGTGGAAAAGCTCATCACACATTAAATGTAAATTTTGGACTGAAAGGTAGAAGTTGACGCCTATGACATCAACAGCGACTTTAACATTTAGTAATAACAATGAATCAAATTGTGTGCAAATGCTGACTCAGTTTAACTTCACAAAAACCTGATCCTTAACTTGTCCTCTGCTCCTTTTTTGTCCTAGATGACTTCTCCTGTTACTCTGAACGTGGGAGGCTGCCTCTACACCACCAGTCTATCCACCCTGCAGCGCTATCCAGACTCCATGCTGGGCGCCATGTTCAGGGGAGATTTCCCCACCACTCGCGATTCCAAAGGGAACTATTTCATTGATCGGGATGGAACACTTTTCCGATACATCTTGAACTTCCTGCGGACGTCCGAGCTCACCCTCCCGGTGGATTTCGCAGAGACAGACCTCCTGAGGAAGGAGGCGGACTTCTACCAGATCGAACCCTTGATTCAGTGCCTTAGCGATCCCAAGCCGCTGTACCCTCCCGACATCTTCGAGCAGGTTGTAGAGCTTTCCAGCACTCGGAAACTGTCAAAATACTCGAACCCTGTGGCTGTTATCATCACGCAGTTAACGATTACTACAAAGGTTCATGCCTTGCTCGAAGGCATTGCCAACAACTTCACCAAGTGGAACAAACACATGATGGACACGAGAGACTGTCAGTTGTCGTTCACTTTCGGACCATGTGACTATCATCAAGAGGTGTCATTACGGGTTCTCCTCATGGACTACATTATGAAACAAGGCTTCACCATCAGGAACACGCGTGTACATCACATGAGCGAGCGTGCAAACGAGAACACAGTGGAGCATCACTGGACTTTCTGTAGACCAGCTCAAAAAGTTGAAGACTGAGTTAAAGCACATAAAGCACTTTTTTATACTGCATAAATCATAGACAAAAAAAGTTTCAGTATCACTAATAATCATTTAAAACTATTTAGTTCTACAGTGCACAAACTTCAAAGTCCAGACTGAGCATAAGAAACAGCCAATCTGTGAAATATTGATTTATTCCCTTTCTTATCTGTGTTACTGAGACATATTTGACATTCCTTGCAACATAAATTACTTGAGGTTACAAAATAATTTTATAAAGCAATGCGATCACAATTTTATCATTTAGATACACTGTGTTATACCCCAATCGTGCAAAAAAATGTGGCTACATTGTTTTATTTTCTAGGGGTAATTGTTTGTTTTAAAGTGACTCCAAAACCTGCGTCTGTTTAATAAAGTGTAATAAAGTAATTGTGATCATGTAGCCATGAATGTAAATTTATACCCCGATCTTGGAGAAGAATAAGTCCAAAAGAAGAGATTGTAAATCTGTCATTGTCATAAGTTAAGTCCTGTCACGAGTCTACTTTTTTAACTTGATAATAATAAAGTATAATTGTCTTTAGCCCAGTGTCTTTCTGGACGGTTGACAATCGATCTTAGTCCCTTAGCTCTTTATTATCTGGAGTACGGTACTGTTTCTGAAGACCCCAGTAGTTGTTGCATGTGTGTCTTGTATATGTATTTGTTGTGTGTGCTTTGCAGTACAATGTCTATGGTTACACTTTAGAGTTCAAGTCAACAGTGATGTGTTTGGTCATCTTTTAAAAAATAAAACCATTTGTATATTTGTCAGTTATTACATTTTTGTCTTGTGGTTGAACATTTCACTGTGTTTCTGTAGAATTTAGCTCGAGAGCTGTCGTGTTTGAGCAGTTTTTGACTAATAAGAAGCTGTAGTTTATTTTGAATTTGCAGCTTTCAGTTTGGAAGTTAAGGAAAATTAAGTTTGAATATTGAGGGACTGATTGAGTTTGTTTTCCACCTCTTACCAATTTGAAAGGTTGTTTAAACACGGTTAAAACCTGAACACTTTCATTTAGGCAGAACAAACTATTTGTCTTTTTCCATCCTGATCATATCAGACCAGGGATTGATAAAAAAACACCATAATTGGATAAACTGGGAGAGAGAAAAGAGAGTCCAGATTTGACCAGTTTGAGTTTAATCATTTTTGAATGGCCCACAGACCTTTTTCACACCCATATTGACATGATTCTACTGTGTTAACCCACTAATCTACAGCAAAGTGGTTGCTATGAAAAATATCTTGTGTTAGTATGGAGGACACTGGCAGGTCTTTATTTTTGCCTTGATACATGAAATAGACGTTTTGATACATTTAAAAGTTGGTTTTAAATGGTCTTAAGGCTTTAATTTGAGCATATGACACTATTTCACAACAGTAAGAAGTGAATAAAACTGGACTGTGTTGTAATATAAGTTTCCCCTAACATGCTGAATTGTCAGCTGTGAATCGAAACCAACTCCAGCGTCATCAGAATAATGTAGCATATGTGTTAACAACAGGGAATTAAATCTGTCCTGTTTATAAAGATGAAACAATGAAAAGCTTCATGTCTTATATAACCCGTGGCTCCTATTGGACGACGCTCGAGTCAAAGGTGGCAGTTAATGTCTTCAAAAACATGTTGTACAAAAGAAAATCTTTGTAATTGGGGGTTGAATATTTAACTGGGTGAGAATAATGTGTGTTTGTGGAAGCACTTATTATAACTCTGACTTTGTGTGTGTGTGTGTGTGTTTTGTATGCCAGTGCATCCCTAGGGCAATATTTGATTTCCACCCAGTGACCTACTTCATAGATTATTTATTGAATTGAAGAAGAGAAGGCATTAGAAGAGAAGTGTGTTTTTCATTCATTCATTATTGTGTTTATTAGGTTGAAATACATGGAAAACTGCAGAAAAAAGGGAAAAGGTATATCTTTACTCTTAATATGCTGCATTTACTTGATGTCGGCAGAAAACTGAAAACACCCATGTATTCCATATATTCCCAATTGGCAACCATGACAGTCGAGTCAAATATGAATAGAGAAATATTTGAATTTAGTGTAACATCAAACATGTTGTCTTGCGATCATGATCTGCATCTAAACACATTCGGCTTCATCCGTGGTTTAAACGATGCGGCCTGAACGCAGCATTGCGAGTGGTGCGTTCGTTTAAACTTCGAATTCCGCGCTGCCAACCCTTCTGCTCATAGGCTCTGCTCCGCACTCCAGCTCACTCCGCTCATCCGCTTTACGCCGGATGCCTCAGCGAGCGCGCCCCGTCACGTCCGTCTCTCATAACACACGTGAAGGACAAACAGAGGGTCCACGCTGTCCTGTCCTCTCACTAACTCACATTGTGCAGTTTGATCTGTTTACCCACGTGTGGCATGTCCCTTGGCCAGGATGCTTCGCCAGAGTCAAACACTCAAGTACTTCCTCAGCCTGGTTCCGGGTAAACGTCGCCTCGGGACGTACCGGTTCCTCCCCGTCTTCTTCTGCATCGGAGGAGTCATGGAGTGGATCATGATCAACGTGCGGATCGGAAGAGAAACTTTCTGTGAGTGAAACGTGAGGCGAACTGTTAAGTGGTGAAGTCCCTTTAACCAGGTATCCAGCTAGCGTGTTGTTAGCATGTTAGCCTCTGTGTTTACCTGTGTCTGTGGATACAAAACACATGAGTACACCTGGACGTGTCAAGCTGTCACCTGATCTGCGTCCAACACGTTCAGCCCCGCCATGTTGGGTCAAATGTTACATGTCCGCCAACCTGCTCATCTTCACTTCACATGTTTAAGCTAATGTCGCCATGTTCTACATTGAAGCTGTTACCATGGACGGATTGACCTCCGTGGCTGCCCCGGGGCAAACACCTGTCCTTGGGCCTCTAATGCCCCCCCTCCCCAGTTCATGTTAAATTATTAGTTTGATAAGATGAATAGATTCATATAAACCATTAAATGAATTGGTAACCCCTTTTCTCCATTTGATAAATTACTCACACAGAGATTCTCAGTCTTTTGTCTGAGTAAACTCAACATCTGTGTCTCTTTGAGCGTCACAACAGGGAATTTTAATATGTTCATGTTGGTGACGTATTATTTACTGAGCAATTGATCGATTTAGTAAAGAAAATAAATGTTGGATGTTTTCTTCATGAAAATAATTGTTGGTTGCAGCCTGACAGTTCACCTGCGACTGAATACTGCTCCCCATGGTCTCTAACAGCAAACTGCCTGTGTATTCATTATTATTATAACTACACACTGTAATAATTATTTTATTCAAAACGGGACATATTGGAGACGTTTTATTAAAACAATATTACAACAACACAAGACTAGATTCTGACCCGTTTAGTTGGAATCCACCCTTGTGTGTTGACTAATCTTGTAAACTTAGTTTATGTGCAGGGTCTTTTTAATAGCATTAGATTTTCTTTTAATGACCGTGAAACAGGTTAATAATCGTTTCATTGTTGTAAATCTTTGTGGTATTAAATAGTCTTAAAGAGTATTGAATTCAACCAGGTCAATGTGCAGAAACTCGGCTATGTCAAACAGGTCAGTGAGAAGTAAACCATATAGCAGTATAAAAAGAAATGCTCAAGTATATGTTACTCAAATGTAGTATTTAGGAACAGTTATTGAGTAAATGTACCTTTATGTCCTCTTTATAACTTTGTTGACATTATCTGTCTGCAGTTATACTTGTAGACAGTAGATTTACCACAGAGTTACTCAAAAGACTGAAAAGAAAAAAAGGAACCCTTGTTTTTTTCTTCTCTCACTGACTGAACCCATATTGCATTTTTCCAGATGTGCTCAAACCTGCCATTTCTGGAGAACTGAGAGCGCTATTCTCTTCTGTTATAAAACGAGAAGAAAAACAACCCTGCACATTTTCTCCTGTTTTAGGTCATATAGGGATACAGAGAGATGTTTTCCTCTGCAGAAAGCAGACATGTGACAGTAGGAGAAAGCACAAATGGAACAGAAAAAAACCAACACTTTCAATGGAATTTGGTACTGACGTTCGTTACATGGCAGTTTGAATTGTCATATGTTGAACAAATTTAACCGATGATGACTCAGGGCTGTTGGAATAAGCCTTGACAGAGATAAAAGCAACCTGGAACGGGCTGATCTAAACGAAATACAGTCATTATTACAGTCATAGAGTGTTTTAATTATGTGTTTTTCCTATTGTGAGAAGCCAGAACAGCTGCGCTGGGAAGAATTGGTCTGTTTTGCATTTTGGCTCATTCAGGGCACCTGAACAAAACGAAAAGAACAGAACCACTTTTCATTTTATTATTAACATCTGTATGTTTGAGTGATGGAAAAATAGTCAGATCCTTTACTTAAGTACAAATACTGTTTTGAATTTTCAGACTTTTTGATGGGATATTGGATAGTTGGAGCAAATGGATTAAATATTGATAATCATTGGGAGCTGGCTCTTCCAGCGCCGTCTCAGCCGACACTTGCTGCACCAGACGTAGGCTTTCCCGGGTCAGATTTGAATGCCTTCCCCTGATGCTGGGGTGACATTTATCAACAAATAATCACTATTTGTTGATATCTGTTAAAAACCTAGAATTTATAAGAAATGAAAAACTAGCAATTTTAATCTTAAAAGTCAATAGTAACTGAAACTGTCAGAGCAGAATGTGTAATTATCAGAGAGAGAATTTCTCTCTGAAATGTAGTGGAAGTTTAAAGTAGCATTAAATGGAAATACTCAAGTACCCGAATGTCAAAACTGTAAATTGTACTTGAGTAAATATGCTTAATTACTATTCTACACATTTATTAGTTTGATATGTCAAACTGCTGTTATTATGAATAAGGCACGGATGTCACACATCAGCCATTCACAGTGTAGTCGAATGTAGCTTTTATAAATCTATATTACAGACATCTTCATTTCAGCTTCTTAAATGTATTTTTCTCTTGCCAGACGATGTCTACCGAAGAAAACAATCCGAACGGGAGTACCAGCAGAAGATAGCAGATGGACTGATTGTTGTCAATGAGCCTGCAACCAAGTGAACAACAGTCGGATTTAAAGTGGACTAAACATGTCGTATTAGGAAATATACTTGGACTCTGGTTTATTACAACCACCGTATCACAGTTATAAGCTGTCAGAAAGACGCTGATGATCTCTTCCAACATGCAGCTTTTATTGTTTATATCTTTGGTTTAAGAAACAGCAACACACAAAAGCTGAAAAAACAAAACAAAATCACAACAAACGTCATATTTATTCATAACAACCACAACCGGATCTCAGTATTGGTTTGACAGTGAATCTGTAAAAATGTTGCTGAGCACCTGCCAAGACGGCAAAGTCTCAGCCTAATTGTAACAAAATGAAAAGCTACAAACATATTGTGTTTATTGACATCTTGGATGGTTTTGCACGGATTTGTCTTACACTGGCAGAAAACACCGATAAGAAACAAAAACACGAGCTCTGTCTTCCCGTCTGTTCAATAATTTCATCATTTCTGTCATATTCTACAAAAAAACGTTGCATCATCTTGAACTGTATTGTAAATTTGAGTATATAAAATGTAACTTAAGAACAGTATTTTGTTCGTGGTATTCTTACTAAGCGTCCGTCTGCATCAGTTTACATAGATCAACCTCCCTCGCCCCCTCTAAGGTTTGAAAAAAACATGCTTTGGTCATTTCAGTTCCATCCGAGAGGGAGATACTGCAGACAGATGAAGCTGTTGGGGTGCTGCGACAGCTTCAGCGGGTTCCCGTCCAGTCTCACCTGGTCCAAGTTGTGGCGGATGTAGTGACTGGTGTTGCCTTTGCAGAATGTTTCATCTGTTATTGTTGAGATCTTGTTGTTCTGCAGGAGATCAACCCAAGGACACAAAATTATGGCTCCACTGACTCCCCGAAGAATTAGGATTTGCTGTTATTTCAGTGAATTGCGGATGGACTTACGTGCAGGTGCGCAACATGAAGAGACTCTGGAAGTTGGGGCACTGCTGTCAGTTCATTGTTTCCAAGGTAAAGATATGCCAATCTGGTGAGTTTCTGCAACAACAAAAGGATCCAGTGTCTTAGATCAGGCCACTTTAACAATTATCCAAAGTGCAAAATGTACTTTAGCATGAGATGATTTAAATCGCTCACTCACTTTAAAAGCTGTTGCCTTTACACCCTGGGTTCTAAGCTTGTTGAAGTTGGCATTAAATGACACTAGCTTGTTGGGAAGTATTGGCAGTTTGGTGAGTTTATTGTCTGTGAGAGTGAGCTCCTCAAGATTGAGAAGTTTGGAAAAAGTTCCATCTTCTATGTCAGCGATGAGATTCCCAGTTAGATCAATTACTCTTATTGTGGCTGAAACAAACAAAACAAAGGACAGAGAGCTTGCAAGATGACATTCACAGAGGGAAAATCTGTAGAATATTTTAACGATTGTATTCACCCATGTCTGCAAAGTCTCGATTGCGAAGTTTTGTGATTTTGTTGAAGCGTGCGTAGAGATATGTTGTTTCCTTGGGCAGTGCTGGGACAGATGACATTTCAGGAGACACATCCTCACAGTAAACAGATCCAGTCAGGCAAACACACAGTAGACACGTCGGCAACTCTGAAAAGATCACATTTCTTATTTCAAATCACATTGGCTTTATTTTTCACCATTTTTTTTCTATTTGTTCTTTGAATAAGTTGACTAATTGGTCCCAGCCATGGGACTGGGCAGCTGAAACGCTCCACATACAGTTTAGCAGAGGACACTTGATCGGCCCCATTATTACATAATAGCTACATCCACAAAAATGTGGGAGAATTCCTCAGCAAGTGTTGCATAAGCTGCTTTGAAACTGTTGTTGAAAACTATTAATCAGTTGAAACAAAACTTACCATCAGCTTTTGGATCGGCTGGGTCAGTGTCTGATTCCTGAGGCAAGGCATAGTCGGGATACTTCATAATGTCTCTCTGCAAAAAGAAGAAATCGTCCTCATAACAGCTTCTCTCAACTCACGACACTTGTGCATTTCCAAATGCAAGATATATATTTTTTACCCCAGGTTTTCTTGCTTCCATGTATTCATGTTGTGCTGCAGAAGACCGTATCCACGGGATCATAATAGATGTGAAAATTAAAGTCCTTAATTGCATCATGGTGTCTTGGAGGGAGAAGAGAGCGCTGTCTGCTAGACTGAGTTCTGAGGTACATGTGAGCAGGAAAAGTTTCCATCCAGTTTTTATTCAGCTGCCAGTGAGAAAAGGAAACAGACTTTAACTCAATACATGCTGCATTTGTCTCCCTCTCAGTGTTTATTATGACACTTAAGACTATAATGCTTTATTTATTTTTTCTTTCGCAGCAAACACAGTAAATCACATGGAGCACAGAGTTATGATTAAAATATTGGTAGAGGGGAAATCACCAAGTAAAGCTGTTTTGACATTTTACCGTCAGTGACAAAAGAATGTTTTACTGGAAAAACAGAGAGCGCAGGTTCCAGTTACTGGTATAAAAGGAATTGCCAAAGCAAACACAGAACTGGAGAGAAAACTATTTTGAATTTGTCTGTTTTTCAACTTAAAACTTCTTGTCACATAACAACTTATTAGGTCAATACGCTCTGTCCTTTCAGACGATAGCTCACTTTCCCATGAAGGAACAGACATTTAAAGGCTGATGGAATATTTTTATTTAGCTTGTTTATTAATTATTTTTCCACTGTGTGAGTTCTAAATTTGTTACAATATTTCTCCTTTCTGAAATTAGATGATTATTTTACACTTCAAGCAGCTGGACAGATGTTCTCTTTAACAAAAAAATCATATAACACAGTTTTGTTAGTTAAACTACCAAAAGTGCAAAGTGACTTTTTCCTATTGCAGGCATGAGTTAACATTATATGGGAGGTGTCCACACATCTCACCTGGAAAACACACTTGCTTTAAAGCAAACCATTACAGCTACTCTGCATGCAGGGAAAGGCCAGTTAAGGCCACTCACTGAGATCATGACTGTTTTTTGCATAACATAAACCAATCAGATGGCCATCTCCCATCCACTTTAAAACCAGATGGTAGATTATTATCATAATGGTGGATTTGCCAGCTAAAGAGAGAACTTTCCTGCAGAGGAAATGGATCTGCTCCTGTGCAAAGTGAAAGCACGCAAGTGTGTGTGTAATAAGCAGTTAGGCTCACGTTTCTCTCTTGATAACGCAACTTTAAAATAACAATAAAATATGGTGCTGTTGACTTCAGACCCGATTTCTTTGGTCAAAAGTGCAATCGCTCTCCACCTCCTTAAGATAGAGAGGCACTAACAATACTTCTGACCACATCTCATGTTAAGATGGGCATAAGTGCATTTGCTGGACAAGTAAACATCAACTGCAGTGTGTTTTGTCCTGCGTGTGAGATCAGGCTGTGGGTGTGTCGTAATCAAAATATTGATGCTCAATTGTGCAAGTATGACAGCTCTACAGTGAAGTTATTTTTTCCATCTTAATGTTAATATACAGAGGGCAACTGGTAAAAGAATGCAGCAGTGTCCTTGTGCAAGCTCCAGAGGTGCTGTTCACCTTGACCTTTGAATGTGATGTGCAGGATGGAAAGCAAATCCAGCTTTATACATAAACATGGATACAGCATGATGCATTAATACAGCATCATTATTTAGCTGTAATCAGAAAATAATTTAAACTGTGATTAAATAGCAATTTATTAATACAAATGACCCCTTGTAAGTCTCCCAATATGTTTAAAACATGTGCAAATGGCCCCAGTGTGAAAGCTGAAATACCAGAAGATGTTTAACCCACAGCTGTGTTTTAAAAACATCTGGATGATGAATGAACACATCCCATTCATTTGTGTTCTTTCGCTTTAGGAGAATCCACAGACCTCAATCTGTTTAAATCTATATATCTGTGATTATAACATCTGACTGTGATATAATCCATCTGAGTTGGCTACATCAAGTGAGGATCTTCATTCGTACTCTGTTGCTGAGCAGCCGAGGAGAGACATTAAAAAACGGGGGCTTTTATAAACGTGCTGGTGTGTCCCTGTTTAATCAGACTGGTTGTGTGTAGCTACACGGTGTTTGTGTGGAGCTGCGATCGTCGTGTAGTTTCAGATGTGAGCTGAGGGCAGATGTGCGGTGAGAGAAGAGGAAACAGAAGTGCCAGTGTAACGGAAGTGGTACTGCCCTGAACGAGACGCTGACCTAACGGAGGACGGAGGCTGCATCGTCCACAGAGAGGAGAATAAAAGCAGGAGCAAAAAAAAAAGATAAAGTCGTCAATATTGTGAGTATAACGACCCCGCGGGCACGAGTAGCGATTCTTCGCCCGTGGCTCCGCGGCGGAGGAGCCATTTCATCGCGTCCGGTTGAATCCCGAACGCGAAGCCATCACGCTAACGGAGCGGTGCTAGCTTGATCTGTGAAAGGCTGGCCGTGCTAGCCCGCTGGTTCGCGGTAGCATCCGCTGCTAGCTTAGCGCTGGGATTCCATGACACTTTGTTCCGACAGGCTCGGCAGCCTGGGCGGGCCGCGGCGCAGCCCCCCAAAATGAATTAAACGCCACATTAATGCACCTCAGCGCCATATTCCCCCCTCGTGTGGTTATTAACGGCAACATGGGCTCGTTGCCTGCGTCCCAACCGTGGTTTTTTTCTCATGGAAAGGCCGCCGTTGCTTGTGCTGGCCTAGCTAACCACCGTTACCGTTAGATAGCGGCAACCACACAGCAGACGACGGTGGCTAGATTCGCTGCTAGCCGCTCCGTTGTCACGAATACGACAGATTAGCTCCAGCAACAATGTCCGCCCCAGTTATGTCGTTGAGATGTAATGGGAATAAAACCAGCGATGCATCATGTCGGTTGTAGTTAATGAAACCGACGCTAGCAGTCGCTGAGCTAAATGTCACCCCAGCATCAGGGGAGGGCATTAAAATCTGACCCGGGAAAGGCTACGTCTGGTGCAGCAAGTGTTCGGCTGAGACGGCGCTGGAAGAGCCAGCTCCCAATAATACAGGATAACAGGTGTAACCAGTGATCGGTGAACTGGGATCTGCCACATGACGATCAAATATTTCAATAAATAATCATATTCAGGAGACAGGATTTGAGAGCCATGACTAGCTAGCTGCTAACCTTAGCTAGTGATGTGTATGGTTGACCCACTTGCCAATGGGCCCAGTTCGCAGTGCCTCCCTTTCCATTGAATCCTGTGGTTTCTTCCATTTAAAGATGTGATTTAAAGCAAAAATCAAATCAGTTTATAACACACTTCAGAGTATTTGTAAAGGTGTAATGAATGTATAATTTAAAGGACATTGTGATACATGCATCCTTGTCTGTTGATTAAATACATGCATACATACCACACACTACATACATGACTTCTAATGCTGTGTTTTCTTTTATCCAGTCTAGAAGATGGATAAGAGTGACCTGGTGCAGAAGGCCAAGCTTGCTGAGCAGGCTGAGCGCTATGATGACATGGCCGCAGCCATGAAGTCGGTGACAGAGCAAGGTGGGGATCTGTCAAACGAGGATCGCAACCTTCTCTCGGTTGCCTACAAGAATGTGGTAGGGGCACGCCGCTCATCCTGGCGCGTCATCTCCAGCATCGAGCAGAAGACCGAGGGCAATGACAAAAAACAGCAGATGGCAACGCGAAATACCGGAGAAGATTGAAACCGAGCTGCAGGAAATCTGCCACGATGTGCTCGTAAGGGTTTCTAATTTCTTGTGTGTTCGAAAACAGTGTAATTCTTATATTTGTGACGACAGTACACCTGTGCTATTAAGCCTGAATCTCACTAAACTGAAACACGTCTATGTTGTTTTCAGGGCCTACTGGACAACTTCCTTATTGCCAACGCCTCTTCTGCTGAAAGCAAGGTGTTCTACCTGAAAATGAAAGGCGACTATTATAGATACCTGTCTGAGGTTGCATCCGGCGATACTAAGAAGGGTAAGTGAAGACATAATCTATATGATGATTGTGCTCCAATATAATTATATGATTATTTGTGTGACCAGTTATGTGTACCGTGACATTTCTTTCCGTTTTATTCTTTGCATCTTTTTTGTATTTTGCAAACAAAAAAGAAAAAAATATGATACCAATATAAGATGTATTGGAAATGATGACATTGATTTTTTTTGTTGTTTTTCTGCCCACAGATACAGTGGACAATTCCCAACAGGCCTACCAGCAAGCTTTCGACATTAGCAAGGGGGAGATGCAGCCGACACACCCTATTAGGCTTGGTCTGGCCCTCAACTTCTCAGTCTTCTACTATGAAATCCTCAACAACCCGGACAAGGCCTGCAGCTTGGCTAAGACGGTATGAAGCAGTAAAGCATCGCAAATTGCCCAAAATATCTCATTACTTAGATACAATGGAAGCTAATTTCAAGCGTTTATTATCAAACAGAGTTAACGGGATGCTTCCAGATGATACAAGTTTAATTAACAAGTGGAATCTCTGAATTTCAGGCATTCGATGAAGCCATCGCTGAACTTGACACTTTGAACGAGGATTCCTACAAAGACAGTACCCTGATCATGCAACTACTAAGGGACAACCTGACCGTGAGTTTTAAACCTCATGCTTTTTAAAACCTCTCTGTCCTGATGTGTTTATTCAAAGCAAATCATAACGTTGTCCTCTCTCTATTTCTAGCTGTGGACATCAGAAAACCAGGCAGATGAGGGAGAGACTGGAGATGGGGAAAACTAATGGAATTGCACTGTTAATCCACCTACACTCTTATCTTAAACACAGACAGCTTATATACATCCCCCTCCACTCCATCAGCCCCTCCCACTTCTGTATGACAAGCAGCCTGAATTGCTCCTGACCAACTAGTTTACCCCTCTCAGTTCACTGTGAGGTGACAGGCTAATTTTCAGTTGTTAGCAGATTCAGTCACTTTGTGGAAACATGTCGTATTGATTAGTGAGTCCATGTTGCTGTTGTTTTTGTCGGCTTTGTGTGTAAGTCTGTATGTAGTGAATGAGCGAGTGTGAAAGGATGCGAATGACTGTGCGTATGATCTAGGGGGGAGGGGGGTGTTGTGAATTCTAATCGTCCTTCCAAATTCCTTTGTCCCAACTAGTTTGTTGTGCATTTCTCATCCCTTTTTTTTTTGTTACTTTTCTTATTTGTGATTCCTCATGATATTTACAGGTTTTATTGTATGGTAATTGAACTGGCAGTTGATTTCCACCAAACACTGTGATGGTAGGCATTTCCATTTGCTTCACAACCCCCCAAAAAACCGTTTTGTGTTTGAATTTCCAGACACATCCAATCCTGTATTCAACTAACTGCAATTCTGCTGTGGGCTCATACAGAAAGGAGGCAGGCTGTATTGTGACACTGACATCTTGGTGTAATGCTTCTTGATCTTGTTCACAAATTTCACAGTTTCAAAGTTCCAAGGGCCCTTAAATTGTCATTGTTAGATCTGTTCAGACATAAGACATTCCACATAATTAGGCTTTTAAAAAGGCAGTGATCCTTTTTATGTTTTTTTATTTTATTTTTTTAAACTAAGTACGGATTGTCATTGTAGTTTCACTGTTCAGGTGCTGCTTGATCTCAGTACAATGAAAGATGTTTGTGCGTAAATGTGGTTCCATGTATTTTGCAGGATTGACTATCATCTGTATGTAAAACCTAAAGTAACCTTTTTATTGATGTTAATTGAAATGTCTTACCACACTGTATCAACCCTGCTTGCAAAATATTCCTCTTAAAGCGTTTGCTTTATCCCAAAAAAAATTGTTGTGCCTGGCTTTCTCTTGCAGCCTCTATTTTCATTAGGTGTCAGCATCTGCTTGATGTTTTTAAGAAATCACAAAAGAGAATGAGTTAGACTAGACTAGCTTTTTAACTGGTTGACGTCAACCTCATTAATTTTTTTTTTAAACCAGGTGCATCACTCTGCTGTTAAAGGTAGTCGGTGTGAACAATCACCTCAAAAATCAGGTTTCACATTTTGATGGTGCGATCTGGAAAGAAGCTCAGTGTCACAATACCATTCATCACCACTACATTCCACATATTGTAGTTGAAGACACCATTCCACATCATAGCTGACAGTCTCTTTACCCTGACAATGCTCCAATAAATTGAAATAATCTTCTGTTGGGGGAAAAAAAAAAAAAAAGTCAATTTATTACTATGCTTGACGAAAATGCAGTTAGTGAATGTGGAACGAAGCCTGTCTGTATATCAGGTATCTACTTGCTTTGTTTTTACTGACAAGTCTTATGGCTAAACATTTGCTTCTGTAACAGTCTATTACCCAGTGCACACACGTGGTTGTGAAAATTTTAGATTAGTTCTGAAAAGCAATGATGACATGGAGATAAACAATGGTTGGTGTAATTCTAGCTTTGTGTTTATGTATCTTTAAAACCATTCTAGTTTCACTATACGTGTAAGAAATAGGAAAAGTGTCAAAGACCATTCAGTGAAATAAAGTTTCGTTTAAGATAACGGGGGAAATTACGTCTGCATTTTTATTCACAAGGAACATTTTTATTAAAAGCGATGAGAAGATAATTAAACTCTCAAAGAAAGCGACACGAATAGCATGGGGGTTCTGGCATTGCGAGGACTAGTTTCCATCGCGGATTGACACGCAAATCAATCTCAGCCCCCTCACAGTTGAATTGAAACGAGGATGCGCGGAGGAGCGCGGCTGCAGGTGTTCCACGGTCATAATTGACAAACGTCCCGCACCTGTTGGAAGCGAAGCTGCGGCTCTGAGACTCAAAACTGCTCCAAAGACATTTCTCTCTCCATTACTTAAAAAGCCGTAAGTAACGTTTATCCACATTCACACTCAGACTCTGAAGATTGACTGGGTCTGGTTAATTCAGCCGCTTCACGTGATTCTCGACGAGCGATTGACCGCGATGGGATTCAAACCAACTTCAGCTAGCGCTCGTTAGCTGTTTGGGGAAACAAGCAAATTAGCCCGTTTTGAGTTTTTGAGCTAACTCGCGCTAGCCCGATGCTAATTATTATTAACTATTAAAGCTACGAGACCAGTTAAGATCAGTTGAGTTGGACTTTATTGATCCCACGTTGGGGAAATTCTCTTATTTCAGCAGCAGATTGTCAAAATGTGATTGACCAGATGACACAGAAAGTATAAGATAGAATAAAACAGGCAATATAAGTCAAATAAGCATAAGGAAGTACTTGAGTGAAATGCAATATCACAGGATGATTGTATACAGTATTTGTACATTGTATCTAAAGACTTATTGAAATAAATGTATCTGCATATAGACAAATATCAGTACATAGCCAGTTATGGTATAATATATATGAGTGTATATATACAATATATATGGTTTAATTTCAAAGTAGTGTACTACATGGCAAAAAGTTTCACTACTTTGAGATTGTGTTGAGTCTCTTTGGTATTGGAGTCGAGATATGAGTGTCAACAAAGTATATATAAGTATTCATAAATACAAGTATTCAATAATATAAGTATTCATACATGTAAGTTTCACAGATTTTAAAGTAGGAAACAGGGATGTATAAAACTCGTTCTCAACAGTAAGTGGACCAGAAACTGGAGAATCTATTTGGTCATTTAATTAATCTAATTTTAGTGTTTTTTATTACATGAAGATCCTCCTTAACCACACATACACACAGTCTGCAGTTTATTTGGTTAACCTTGCTTAAACTAATTTTGCAATACCAAGATTAATAATTTTTAGAGAGGTGCTGATTTAATTGTATGGACATTTTGGTGAATGTAGTTTGTGGTGCTGTTTAACTATTAATCTTATGCAGAGATGTACCCTCATTAATATAAATGGGCTGGACTTAGTAAACTGGGAACTGATTGTGTAAATAGTTAAATCAAATCTACATTTTATTTTTGTCTTTAACAAAACTCAATGTGTTGTATCCAAGGGCGATCTGCATATTTTTAGTCTGGAGTTACAGTTACACCATCCCCCTGTAGTTAAAACTTTTAAGTTGCTGCTCCTATGCTGAAGCACGTTTTTAGTTTCACTGTTGTGTCAGAAACAACCATGAAGAGAAAACAACTCTATCAACAACAAATAAAATGAAAGTGTAAAAGCTAAATATTATGCCTATAACTGTTTTTCTTATCTATTGAACTAGCTGTTTCCCAAGATGAACAGCAGTGGACCAGCGTATCCCCTCGCCTCTTTGTATGTAGGGGACTTGCACCCTGATGTTACGGAGGCGATGCTCTACCAGAAATTTTCTCCGGCTGGACCCATCATGTCCATTCGTGTGTGTCGAGACATCATCACCCGCAGATCTCTGGGATATTCCTACATAAACTTCCAGCAGCCAGCTGATGGTAAAGTAGCTGTTTAACCCAAATCCACTTTAATCAGTACAACTTTATGCCTTTTTATCACTGGAATGAGGGAACTTCACTGTTTCACTAATACACTCATTGGGTCCTGGTCATTGTGTTTTTCTGGCCTCATATTTACTCAATGAGCACTTAATTTGAAACGTAACTATTACCAAGTAGGACCTCACTTTTAGCTTTCAAAATATCCTAAATTCTTCAATCCACCAAGTGCTGGAAACATTCCTTTGAGATTCTGGTCCATGTTGACATAATCTCGTCACATAATTCCTGCAGATTTGTCAGTTGCACATCCATGCTGCCAATTTCCTGGTCTACCACATCCCAAAGGTTTTTCTTTTGGATTCAGATGGGGTTGACTGGGGCGTACACACAACCAATTTTCATGATCCAAAAAACAGTTTGAGACATGGTGCACCATCATGCTGGAAGTTGCTGTTAGAAGATGGTAAATCATAATAATTAAGTGATGTACACGGTCAGCAACAATTCTCAAATGGGCCGCGGCATTCAAAACATTATAGATTGTTACTAAGAAAACATTCCCCACACTGTTGCCACTAGCACCAGCCTGGACTGTTTACACAGCAGGGGTCCATGGATTTTTACCATTGATGCCAAATTCCCTTGACCCATATCATCAGTATGCATCAGCAGAAATCGAGAAGCATCAGACCCCAGGGTATGTTTTTCCAATTTAACTGTCCAGTTTTGATCACCCTGTGCCCACTGCAGCCTCAGATCTGTTCTCAGCTGAAGGAGTGAAACCTGGCATGGTTTTCTGCTGCCCGTCCGCCTTAAGGTCCAACGTGTTGTCTGAGATGCAAATTTGTGTTTTGTATATTTTTCTATTCACTGACTGTTTATCTATATTTTATATTGTACTTTTTACTTTTATTCGTAATGTTTTCCCTCTATGACTGTGCATTGTGAAACTATGCAATGTCCCTGTGGGGGATCATGAAAGTTTTTCTTAAATGGCGACTACTGAACATCTTTGCAGAACAGTTATTTATTTGTGCTACAACATTTAGACATTGAGTTTAGATTTGCATTATTACATAATTAAGAAAAACATAAGGCTATTGAATGTGGACTGGTACGTGGTTCTGTGACATCAGCCTGATGAGTTTTGACGTCAGTATCAGCATTCAATAACAATATTTGATTGTTTAGTTCAAACTCCACATTTTTAATACATAATACAATATATACACAAGTAGCTACTGTGGACCTGCAACTATCTGAATATTACAGAAAAAAAGACTTACTTGGTTTCTGATCATTACATTGGACAGTTTTTTAATCTAACAAGCAATTTCCACACATCTTACTTATTGAACTCCTGCCTCATTTGAGGCAGGAGTTCAATCCTCCCAGACAAGAAAATAAACATGGTTATAATATATATATTTTCTCATTAAAAGGTGTATGGTAATAAGTTGTTTTTCAAATTTTCTTTTTAGCGGAGTGTGCCCTCGATACAATGAACTATGACGTCATCAAGGGTCGGCCAATCCGGATAATGTGGTCTCAGCGTGACCCAGGACTCAGGAAGTCCGGTGTGGGCAACATCTTTATCAAGAACATGGATGAGTCTATTGACAACAAGGCACTGTATGACACCTTCTCTGCCTTTGGCAATATTTTGTCCTGCAAGGTAAGTGGCAACTGTTGCTTGGCTGTCTTCTGTGTGCAGTGATGTAACGATGAAATGTGTATATCTGGGTAGGGTCTGTGTGGTTTTAGTCTGTTAGGACAATTATGTTGTGCAGTGAGCCTTTTTTCAGAAATAATATCTTTAAAATTGTTATAATTGGATTTTGAATTTCTATATGATAAAAGCAACACCACTAGAGTAGCATCCAGTTCTATAAACGACTATTGGTTCAAAACTCAAATGCAAGTTTGTTTTGTTTGTTTAGTTTTTTCTGTTTTTTCTAGAGTTGTGAACATTTTATTTTTCTTTGTAGGTTGTTTGTGATGAAAATGGATCAAAAGGCTACGGCTTTGTTCACTTTGAAACTCACGAGGCTGCACACCGGGCCATTGACACCATGAATGGGATGCTGCTGAATGATAGGAAAGTGTGAGTGAACAAAATACTTTGATTTGACCTGTTTTTCAGTGGCTTCTAAAGTAAGTTCAGGCAAAGAGCAGCACAGAACATGTGTATACAACTATATGAACTGATGTGAATCCTGATCATATCTCAGACTTTTTCTGTGTGTTTTGCTCAGTCAAAAGAAAGGTAGTCTTCAGTTGGAAGCTGGCTTTGTGAAACCAACGGTCAATTTCCTGGGAGAAAAAAGTCACTTGACTAGGTCAGTGAATAGGTAGGATCTATGCCAAACATTGCACAAAGCATAATCATCAGAAATATAGATACAGTTTCTCTTCATAATTTCATTCATGATTGAAAGAGAAACAAAGCTTTCTTGTCCTTAAATGTTATCGTGTGCCAACAATATTTATTTGTAAGTTATTTCTTAGTTGTGTTGATGCTTTGTTGCTGATAACTGACTGTCCAGGGTGATTGTGATGCTGTGTGCTAAAGCAAAAGTCAAATTTCCATACTGTGAACAATCAGGTTTTTAACTGACTAACTTATTCTTTTATCCTTTCATTTATTGTCCCATGGTTCATGGGATTGATTCTGTCCACAGGTTCGTTGGCCACTTCAAGTCTCGTAAGGAAAGAGAGGTTGAGTTTGGCACCAAAGCTATGAAGTTCACCAATGTCTACATCAAAAACTTTGGTGAAGACTATAGTGATGAGAAACTCAAGGGAGTCTTCGCTGCATTCGGTAAGAAATCCTATTTTGTTGTTCCTATTTAGATGCATTGTCTTGATCAACTAATAGTAAGCAAGTGAATTTCCGTACATTTCTCTCGTAGGGAGGACTCTGAGTGTGCGGGTGATGAAGGACGAGAGGGGGCGTTCACGAGGATTTGGTTTTGTTAACTATGCAAACCACGAGGATGCTCGGAAGGTAGTGTGCCAAGTGTCTGTGTCCACCTAAAGTAGATACCTACCAACAGTACCAGTCAACTATAGAGATGTTTATACTGGACCTGCAGCATTGGTTTCTTTTTTTAACCGCTTTATATGCTCATTGCTTTATTTCATTGCATTGGCAAAGAACTATGTGCTAAAAATACCATCACTTCCTACAGTTCTATGAAATGCCACAAAATACCTTTTTATACCTTTTGTTTTTCAATACTTGAATGTGCAGTTGTACTCCCCAATAGTTTTATTTTTTTCTGAACCATTTCTGTGGCCCAGTATTCATGATTTGATTCATTCTTTCTTCACTCGATTACTTCTTCTGCCAACACCTGTGATGTCGACCGTCCTGATTTATCTCCTGGACATTTGTTTTGGGCTGATACTACATGCATGCATAGATACATACTAGAGAGCTGAGCTAAGTCTCTTTTTAAATTCAGTTCATGCAGTTTTAAGTCTCTAAAATGTGTGATCTTCTTTAAATTGCAGCAAAAGTAAATGTAACATTGATGCTCTTCTGGGTTTCACAGGCAGTTGATGATATGAATGGAAAGGAGCTCAATGGAAAGAACATCTATGTGGGGCGGGCTCAGAAGCGTCTGGAACGCCAGGGAGAGCTCAAACGCAAGTTTGACCAGATCAAGCAGGACCGCATCCAGCGCTACCAGGTACTGCTGAATTGTTTAAAAATGGAAATTGTCATTCGATGACTCCTTGATGACTTTCATTGTTTATGGTCTTACAACTCAAGAGTTGGATATTAGAAGGATTTTAAAGGTTCAGTTATGTTCACAATAGAGGCCTCAGTTTGTTTGTTTTACATAAACAAGGCAAGTTCAGCTGACTACAGATGTTCTTTTACAACAAGGCGCTGTTAACAGTTACAATTTGGTGGCTGCTAAAACATCATCCAATCACTAATAAAGTGAGTCAATTTTAAAACAACAAAGATCTGTAACAATGCAATTTCTTATAATGATATGGAAGAAGTCACTGTCATCAAAGAACAACTGACTTAATCAGTAGAATATTATCTCCAATATGAAGGTAAGAGGTAAATGGTAAATAAATTAAATGTTGAGAGTTGGCAGTGGCATGTTACAAAACTTTGTTTAGGCACAAATCCAATCAGGGATTTCTCTGCTAAATACTTTAGTTTCCAGTACAGTACACAACACATCAATTAATCAACCCATTTTTTTGATTACGTCCATAAATGCTTGATAAGCTTGGATTTGATGCTCCACCCTTTAATGTTGATCAGCTTGACAAACAAAATTGTCGGGAAGAAAAAATGTTATACTTGTCATGCCTTCTGTCTCCAGGGGGTGAATCTGTATGTGAAGAACCTGAATGACACCATAGATGATGAGAGACTGCGGAAGGAGTTTGCCCCTTATGGCACCATCACCAGTGCCAAGGTATTGTAATAAGGTGTGTGTGTGTGTGTGTGTGTGTGTGTGTGTGTGTGTGTGTGTGTGTGTGTGTGTGTGTGTGTGTGTGTGTGTGTGTGTGTGTGTGTGTGTGTGTGTGTGTGTGTGTGTGTGTGTGTGTGTGTGTGTGTGTGTGACTCAATCAAGAGCCTGCACAAAAAGGGCCTTAAAATATCCACCCATCAATTGTCTATACCACTTGTCCTTTGAGGGTTGCGGGTGGCTGGAGCCAATCGTGGCTGGCATTGGGGGAGGGGCAGAGGACACCCTGGTCAGGTCACTAGTCCATCAGAGACGCATTGAGACAAATTTACACTCACCTTCACACCTACGGGCAATTTAGAGTCGCCAAATAATTATATCCTGAAGTAAAAACTTTACTATTTGAAGTTATTTGCCCTCTGTACGAGAACAGCCTTTTGTATCATCATTACAAAAAAAATTCTAACATTTAACCATTCCCACAGCATAATTAAATAGCAATGCTTGACCACTGATCCATCTGGGTTTAAAAATACAAATCATGAAAATGACAAAAACAAGCCTCTTTAAAAATAACCTGGTGAACACAACTGAGAAATTCAGATCCTTGTCGGTTCTTAAGTGTCTATCTCTGAACTTCAGCTTCTTTGCTTCTTGCAGGTGATGACAGACGGTTCGCAGAGCAAGGGCTTCGGTTTCGTCTGTTTCTCTTCACCTGAGGAAGCAACCAAAGCTGTGACAGAAATGAACGGGAGAATTGTTGCAACCAAGCCACTATATGTGGCTCTGGCTCAGCGGAGAGAGGAGCGTAAAGCTATCCTTACCAACAAGTACATGCAGAGACTCGCCACCCTGAGGACCATGCCAAGTCCCATCATTGACTCATACCACCAGACCGGATACTACATGACTGTACCACAGGTATGTATGTTACAGCAGTGACAGAGGAGAGGGAGTTTTATTGTAATGAGCCATTCCTCATTGGAAAGCTTTTTAGAAAATGTTTGTTGACTAAATCTCATCTTATTGATCTATAATGCAAAATGAATATATTTCATTGCAGTGATAAATGCAATGTCTCCATTTACATTTTTGCCGATGAAATAGAATTAAAAGAAACGAGGACTGTGGAAGTAGGGGAGCTGAGGGGGCTGCAGCACCCCCTACTGGCAAGAGTTGTAACCACAAGGGAGAAAAGTTGTCATTGATTCAATTCTCCTCTTGTGTTATTTCCTTTCAGCCTTTTCTTTTTCACAAAACCTTTTGAACTCGCCCACACTCCTTAAAGCCATTTAGCATCATCTTAGTATGCAGTTGCATTTTCATTTAAATTTGTTCAGTTCTGTCGAAAGACTCAAATATTCATTGTGGTTTAGAGATTGAGCTGGATTTTGATGCCATGCATTCTAAACTGATTCTTATCTCGTAGCCTCCTACTCGCTCCTTCTATAACCACAACGTCGTCAGCAACATGAGGCCGGTACCTCGCTGGACAGGACAACCACCAAGACCACAGGGTGAGTGGACACTTTGTGTTGTGTTCACATAGATACATGTCTATTTGAAGTCGGTATGTATAGATAAATATTGCCCATGTTCTTAGGCCCGTACTCAACCCAGTTTGTTGGTAATTCGGTTCCCCGGCGTGGATCGCCAACCATTGCTACAGTCAGACAGGCTTCCACCCAGGCTCCACGTGTTGTCAGTTCTTCACAGAAGACAAGTACGTACCTGGATCAAACATGATGAGGGCTATTCTATTAAAATATGCCATTATGTCGCTGGTGGTTTGTGACACATGTAATGTCTCTCTTTAGATAACATTGGGACCCAGACTGGAGGAGGACGCACAGACACGTCCGGTGTGATCAGAAACAACCAGTACAAGTACTCGTCTGTTGGGAGGAGCCCTCAGCATGTCATCACTGTACCTGCACCCATGACAAGACTTCAGGTCAGTAGTATGAACTAGACTCTCTTGTCACCAGTCTCACATACGTTCAGCATTGGATTGCATGCAATACATGTATGTCCGCTAGTTGGCAGTCTTCTTACATATTACTGCTGCCAGCTGTCGGCTTTAGGACCTTTTCCAGTATAAACACTGACCTGTTCAGGACCAGTAGACCTGATGGGGACCAAAGCCTGGTCCTCATGAGGCAAAACATCCTTTCTGAGGTCCTGGTTACGGTCCACAATGAATGGAGGTCATTGCAGTTCACTACTTCTTCCCTTTTAATAACAAACTGAACCAACTGACAAAACTGTTTTTTATCTGTCCCGTTAAGAGTGAAGTGTAAAAGGGGTCATACAAAGTCCTGCTGACATTTCTTAGACTTGGAAATTTCTGTTTAAGAATGATGCAAATCATAAAGATTTTAAATTATCCCTCACAAAAATAACATACCTCAAATTTTGAAACCTAATGCCAATAATATTTTATTAAATTAATACATCTTTTTATAAAAAATCTGATGCACTGTATGTATACTAACTGAAAAACTAATTGTCCTCGTATGCCGACCTAAATGAAACAAAATACCTGCATTTACAGAGTGTGATTTGTACCAGGTGATTCCGGCCCCAGTGATGGAGCCACCGGTGCACGTTCCAGGATATGAGCCGCTCACCGCCTCCATGCTGGCTGCAGCTCAACCAATGGACCAGAAACAGCTCCTTGGTCTGCCATCATTCAGTTCTACGTCTTTCAAAATGTTTTATGTAGATTGAAGCAACTGATGCATTGAGGTTGCTGCTCCTCTTTGCTGTGACACACAGGTGAGCGATTGTATCCAATGATCCATGCCCTTCACCCCAGCTTGGCTGGGAAGATTACAGGGATGCTACTGGAGATCGACAACTCAGAGCTGCTGCACATGCTGGAGTTGCCCGAGTCTTTGCACTCCAAGGTATGATCGTGGTCATTTCTGCAGTCTAGTTGATGTCCCGCTATCAGTTAGTGTTGAGAAAACCCAAGATGAGTCAGGTCTTTTCTTTATTGAATGTGATAAAACAAATGGTGTAATTTAAACAATCTACACGAGGCATCGACATAAACAGCTCTCAGGTTGATGCCAATTGCAGGAGGCAGGAGTTGCTCAGTGGCCAGACCAGAGAGAAATGGAGTGTGTGGAGGTGGAGGACCATGATTGGGCCTCAACGGTATCTCCCATTGTTTTTTTTTTCCCCTCTTTTGTGCAGGTTGATGAGGCGATTGCAGTCCTTCAGGCTCACCAGGCCAAAGAATGTTCTACAAAGAAGTGAAGAGCTCGTACAGGTCAGCGACTTTTCAGCTGCACAAGATGTTTATTTTTTTCCCTGTAAGTTTTGTTTTATTTATTTGATGCAATAAAAAAAAGGGTAAAACATCATGACCGACAGCTGAGACTGACTCACGATTGGTTGAGCGTGTGTATCATCTCAATTCTGTGGCTCCACACCACGATCACTGCAAAATGAGAACAAGAGTGCAAGATGGCAGCACCCGTACCTTGGATATGGTTTTATTTTCATCTTAATCCTTTATGCTTGTATTCAGGGGAGCAGTATTAATATATACTGCCATTTATTCTGTGGTGAAATGTCTTTAAAATGTAACGCTCCCAACACTGGCGAGGACTTCAGCTGTACTTGTAAGGTTCAGTTTGATAGTTCAGAGAATCCTGCACAGCTCTGTCTTACAGTGTGGGACATCATTACCTGAAAAGACTTAACACTGTCATTTTTTCCAGATTTCAACGACTCTGAGGAGGAAACAGAATCAGTAAAATTGTTAAAAAAAAAAAATAGAAAAGAAAATGTTATAAGACTAAAGAGCAATTTTGTTGTTGCTATATCTTTTGTTGTAAGATAAAGTTTACAGAATATGCATTACACCCGTCTTGTGTCATTTGTTTAACACAAAAGTTCGATGGTGCAGTTCATCCACTTCAGGTATGTACTTTTGCAAAACTGAAAAATTGTGACACAAATGTTTTTGTGCCACTTGTCCATATTAGTTTTGTAGTGCTGTAATAGGCTCATTACTACCCCCTTGAGGCCTGTTGGTGCATTGTCACGTCAGTTAGGATGGGGTCAGAAAGCCACGACATCACTGAGGTTAGCATAGTAAGACATTAGTTGGGTGTGGTCAGTAATATCCAAAGTTACATGAATACTGAGTACCAGTTTTGTTTCTCCAGCCACAAGAGAAGTCATTCAAACTCAGTCTAGAACAAACCAGAGGGCGACAGTTTGGCTTTGAGTTTCAAATGAAGATAAACTGGTTTGGCACGATAAACCACGATACCTGTGAAAGAGCTGGATCAACTTGGCAAATACCTTTTTATAAAGTGAATAAAATCCCTGCAGCAAAGAAAATGAGCCATTAAATCGTGAATTAAACTAACCGGCTTGTGCTAACATTGGGGCCGCCTACGAAGTCTTATGTAGTTTGAAGTCAGCAGGGCATATGCATCCAGACTTTGTAGATACTTGATAGAATCAGTTTCTGTATTGAAAGTTATTTTCATCTAGTCTCATGAATGACATTTGATTTAAGTCTCATGTCTGAGCTGTTAATCAGATCACAGGACACGTGGTCGTCTGGTGACTGCAAATACAGAAAAAGACTCACTTGTTACAAGGAGCTGAAACAACCAAACGTTTAAGTAACTGAAAAGAGTAAAAGTGCTTCTGACCAGTGGAGTGACATTTGGGTTTCATGACTGGTTAAAGGTGTAAAACAGAACTTAGCTTAGACAAAAATCTCAAGACGTTTTATGGTAAATTAAATTTATTGCTGAAAAAAAAAAAATTGCATTGATCAGAGAAACATTGGGTCCTTTGAAAGTTTTATATTTGATCCTGGAATTGACAAACTCCCAAAAAGGAGACGAATGGAAAAATGAATTGTCAAATTTGCCAAGTTTATTGGGAGCCTTCATACAAAAAATGAAATTATGGCTGTAAAAAGGTACAAAGGATTATTGTTGACATTAATATACTTTTGGCATTTAAGGCCTATTAACCCAACACATTTTGTGACTCTGCAATTTTAAATCTAAAACTGGATTTAAACAAGCAGATAAGACGGTAATATTTAAAAACATACAGACCAATAGATACCTGCAGATTACTTCTCAGTGATAGTTACAACACAAACCCACAAACTTTGAAAAGCAACTAAAAAAACCAAAACCTAGTTTTCAATGGTGAAGTTGAGGCAACTTTTATTACGCACAGCCAACTAATTTCGATGCGTCTGTTTCAATGACAGCTCCATGAATGCAAACAAATGTATTTACACTGCCCTTCAGAAGCATGTCTCAGACTATCGACGTGTCGGCATAAGAAGCTGCTTCGCCGTTACGGAATCAGGGAAAAGGTTGTGGTAGGTGGGTAAGGGAACGTAGGCAGCTGTTATCATTTTGCCTGGAAGGGAAAGAAAAATGGTTAAAACCTAAAGAAAACTCCACATTTTTAGTAATAAGTGAATTTTCTTTTTTTCGGTGAACTATACTTTGAAGGATTCAAGACATACCTGCAAACCAGCGTCCATGAAGTGCATTTACAGTTGCCATCGCTGCTGGTATCGAGGGACACTTCACATACACATTACCCTGTGTGAACAGAAAATAGATTACTACAACAACCCATTGCAGTTCGCAGATTTGAAATCGAAGATGTAGCAGTATCCTTTATATACCTTCTCCGCCGCTTATTACCAGGTTATATACACAACTAAGAACCAACACGTGGTACATGATTCATGTACGATAATGTGTCAAATCTTCTATCTGGATGATGTGACATTTTGTGTGCTTCAACTTACTTGAGTTGAGTTCTTATCCACATAAATGTGAACTATTCCTCCGTGTTTGTTGCACTCCTCGATCACATCGTCTTGGATCTCAGTGGCCCAGGTGGGATCGTTTTCCCTGGAAAACAAGTCAGATTGTTAATATCAAGCAAATCTTAAAATGATCTTGACATGTCAACGATGTACATTGAAAGAGTTCGTTACTTCTATTAAGACGGTCCAGTTCTCGTTCTGTGTAAAAACTATTTCTAAAGTTCACCTGAAGATAATGAGGCTTCTTTAGTTTGTCAGGCAAAGTGTGAATCTTCCAATGTGATATTTTTAGTGTGAAATCCAAGCTGTAGCACAGGGTCAATACAAAGGAGGCATTTTGTAGGAGTATGATTGTAAGTTGTTGGTCGGGCCTGCACTAATATACAATTCTACACAAAGACCCACATTCACATTCTGGCCACTGGAGGGGACACATGATTATCATGACAAAAAACATGAGCCCATCTAACAAGATAAAATGCTTACGCTTGTGGGTTGAACAGGTTGGACAGCTGGAGGCAGTGTGTGGCCAGCGGCTGTGATGGGAGGTTCAAGGCTTGGTTTGAAGCTGGAGTTGGGACAGCTAAAGCGATTAACAATTATTTGAAACAAGCCTATTACTAACTAAAAATGTTCAATCATCTAAGGTCTCACATTGTTGAGAAGACATGTTTCCAAACGGTATGGACCCAGTCATCTGCAGAGCCTGCTGAGCAGCGGGGGGGATCTTCAGACCAGTTCCTGAGGAGGGAGACAAATAACATTTTTTGCATAAGTGTAAATTCGAATATTAAATCAGACGCATGCTTCATAATACTGACAGTCGGTGGCATTTTGGGAAACTGGCACAAGACGACAAAATCAATATCAATGTTCTGCATTCAGCAGTAAAACACAGGAAAAGATAGAACTGGATTTCAAAACTTCCTCTGCTATTTTCTTACTTGAGGCCCCCTCCAAAAAGAATTTGAAAACAAAGTTGACTTTATTGTTCTTGTCATCTTAGTAAAAAATTCAATGCCCCACCCTTCACTAAGGTTAAAAGTAATTGTTTGTACCGCAACTTTAAATGATTAAAAGTATTATAAGTATTTTTAGTAATGCTGATTTTGTGCTCCTGTTCTGTTAAAACAAACCTTCTGCTAGTCGAGCCATTAGCTGTAAACGCCCGGTGGTGCCCAGGTCGATGCCGGTCCTCTCTAGTTCGTCGTTGTCCAGGAAGGAACTGGCCGTCGAGGAGTCTGAGCGCTCCGTCACATGCCCCACCTTCATCGGACGCCCGGCCAGCTCGAAGCCGTTCAGCTGCTCCAGGGCCTTTTTTGCACATTCTGCATCTGCAAACTTCAGAAGACAAAGTGGTGAGTGTAAACATCGGCTACAGACTCCACAGCACTGTAAATAAAACACAGAGGCTCTGTTTACCGATATGAAGCCATATCCTTTGGATCGTCCAGTCTCACTGTCCATCATGAGCTGGATTCCCTCAATCTGTGAAAACAAAAAAGATTGAAACAAATGCATCTGCACCGAAATTTGGAGATTCTAATTTAATAGAAGAAATTTGTTCTTGACCTTTCCAAAGGGCTCAAAGATCCCTCGAAGCATTTCTTCGGTGATGTTGAAATGCAGCGAGCCCACGTACAGCCGCATCGGACCTGAACTGCCCTTCTGTAAATTGTTAGCAGCCGCTGCAGCTCTGTTTTTCTCTGCCTGTAATTACACATGGAAAGTGAAGCATAAGTCTGTTAATTCAATATATGTCAAACATTAGGAGCTGCAATGCAGAAATGCCCAATTTATTCCAAATGAATGTAAACTGAGCTAATTATGATCTTAAGTCTGTTTAAATGGAGGCTGGTGAACAAAATACTTGTTTTAAAGCTCTTCACTGCATTTCTAGCAATTTACAAACAAGTCATGTCACCCTGAGATCCTGCGTGTGCTGACATTAAAACTGGTCAATGTATCAGACTGAGTTTTCTTCTGCTTTAGAGCCGTCCATTGAAAGTCCCACTGGATGAAGTGGTTACAGTGAGGTCAGGACACCCACCTGAGAGGCCTGGACGATGATGGGAACTCCTAAAAGCCTCTGGCCGGTCAGTCCGATCGCCAGAGGCACAGAAGAGGAGTCCACAAACTCGATGTATGCGATGCCCTTTGACCTCCTTGAGTTTCTGTCTGAGATCATTCTCACGTCTCTGACCTTCAGAGAGAAACAGTGATGGTTTAAGATATTTTCTACAGACTGACTTTCTGGATATATTCACAAAAACAAGAAAATAGACCGACTTTTCCGACAGCTGAGAAAAAGTCTTCCAGGTCCCGAGCTCTGATTCTGGCAGCGAGCTGCATACAGAAAACTGTGCGTGCATCCCGCTCCTCAGGTGTTAGATTGTCAATTGGTTGCCTGAAAGGACAAAAACATCAAACTTGTTAAAAACATGAATGAAACAGACTTATTCTTCAGGAATATTCACAATCCATCCAACTTTTCAATAACAAACCTGTGAGTCTTTTGATTTTCTTGATAATCACGCATCTGAGCTACATCAAACTTGCTGGTGGTATTGCTGAGGACCAAAGTAGATGCAGGATCAACCGTGAACTGTTAACTACACTTTGTTTCTATGGCAACTATATTTTAAGACAACACTTTGACAGTACACTTGGTGACATCAAATGTCACAGCCCAGCTTGATGGGCACGGCCCTAGAGATAATGGGTGAAATAATAATTTATATGGCACTTTTCAATACAAGTAACAAAGTGCTTTACAACAAACAGTATGAAAGTCACAAAGAGTAATTTGTAAAAGTGTATCATTTGTAATAATAATTATAAAGATATGGATAAAAACTCAAACACATGCTATAAAAGATTAATAGCATAACTATAAAGTTAATAGATGCGTGTCTTAGGAAGAGAGATAAAACAGGTAACCGATTCTAACAGTCTAATCTTCTCTGGCAGATTGTTCCAAAGTGAAGGGGCCCTCGCAACAAAGGCTCCATCTTCCTGCAAAACACGATTGTACAACCTTCTTAATGTGAGGTTCGAAGCTCAGGTTGTAGTCAAAGACCACAACCAGATTTCTTGCTGCAGACTTAGTAAATTGTGCTCGTGCACCAAGGTTTGCCGTGATATCATCCGGGATGAGAATGCATATTAAAATTTGCCAGCTGTTGAATTAATAATGCAAGAGCGAATGGGGGCCGGTTTAATTTTGGGGGTGTAACACAAATTCAAGCAATTTGAAGAGGTAAAGAAATTCCCCTGCCAGAGTCATTGCACAACATACACAAATATTATAATCACCAATATTGCAGATCCTGTCATATTTAGGCAGAAGTGGAGAGAGCAGATCTGAGAATTCAGATAGAAAATCTGATCTGAATACCCGCTGTTTGTGGAAGTCACTGACAGACTGTGGTGACTGAAGGTGACAATGTGACGAGGGAGCAACCTCAGACTTGGATGAAGGATTCTCTCCCAGCTCAGGGCAGGGAAGAGATCCAGATCTGGGCCAACAGGCGCTGTTTAAAAAAAATGATCTAGAGAGGGAAGAGGTTGCAGACAGGTCTGCTGGATGTACCAGAGTCATCAGACAAGTCGGTGAAGCTGTGGGAAAGATTAAGTTGAGGTGGTGAAGTAGCCTCAACCTGAGCCCCTCACGCCCGCGGACTACGATACCTCAGCCCAAGAGGACTGGTGGTTTGGAGTAGAGCAGGATTAAAGCCGGGGACAGGTGGCGGGGTCTCAGAGAAATGTGTCAGGGATGTTTGCCTTGAGTATTTTGTGCTGCTTGAGACAGAGTCTCTGTTCCGCAGTTCATTCGAAAGCCGCAGGATTTCCTCGTTAAGGTCAGCAATCTTTTTATTTGCTTTCTGAAATGAGGCACAGTTGCAAGTCACAGATGGCATGTTTGTTAGTTTAGCTACGAGGCCAAGGAAGGTGAAAAGTTATGCTAGCAAGAGTAGGTAGCCAGTGTGTAAGATTTGGGTGAAAGGGATCTATTGGCAGAAATCTTATATAAAATACTTATATTAAGTGTGTAATCACCTAAATAACAGTTTTTGGCATTATATAAAATGTGAATATTCATCTTACCTGATGGGACTCTTTTCCTTTTTGAAGGGGCTCCGACTTTTGGAACGTTTGCGACTGTAATAAAAAGAGTAGAATAAGTACGTCTATATATATATATATATATATATATATATATATATATATATATATATATATATATATATATATATATATATATATATATATACACACACACACACACACACTTGATTTTCAAGAGAAAAGTCATAAATGCAATCCCCACAGCAGATAAGCATATTAATGAAATTCAAAAAGCAGTAGCCTGTGCAAAAGTTTGGGTTCTCTACTAGTTATCTTCTTTTGGTATCAGAGTAAGTAAACTTTCTTTCAAGTCTAGAGTCTTAATTTAGAATTTTTTTTACCCACCCTTCCCCCAGGTCACTTCCATCTATATACAGATTTACAGTGATGTTTATCTGGACCACTGACTGTTCCAGATAAGCTTCCTCTTGTGTTTGTTACAGTAGTTAGAGGATTCAGAGGTCTGCCTTGTGTCAGTTTTGTTGTCGAAACCAGCCTCTTCAGTTTCATTGATTATTGTCCTTGACTGACTGCATTACATTTCTTCTTCCCTCTGCCTGTTCAATGTTTCCAGTGCTACTAGTAGCCACACACCCCAAAGCAGAACATTTCTACCCACCTGCTTAACAGCTGGCAGGGGAGGACGGGGGTGGGGTATTTACTAAGGACTAACTTAGTAGGGTGCCCTTGCTTTTGCACATGCCACAAATACTTGGGTTTGTTTAAGAAAAATAACTACTGCCCTGTGGTTGAATGCATCCATCAACCTGTTAGGTTGCAATTTACATCCACGTCAGCCAGATTCAGAATCTATGTAGTTAAGACTTTGAAGGAATTAAATAAAATGTATTACGGGCATTTTGTTATATTTAGCATATGTACTCAGTAAAGTGATAAATGGGTGTATACAACAGTATATTTAAAGTGTCACATACATGGGGCTCTTTCGTGCTCTGTAACGGCCAGATCGTTCCTTGCTCCGGGAGCCGCTGCGATGGCGCTCTCTGCTGCGGCTTCGTTTTCTTTCTCGGCTCCGGCTCCTCTTCTTACCCTTCTTTTTGTCTTTGCTTCTGCTTCTTCTTTTCTTAGAGCCTGGGCTCCGGCTCCTACTTCTGCTCCTCCTTTTCCTGTGAGAGGACACGTTAAACCCACTCTACTGAGGTGCAACAAAACAGGTATGAACCAAACTGAGTTTGTGTAGTTCTGTGAAATAAAACTTACTTTTTATTCTGGTCATCATGGCCATTTGCATGAGAGGACTTGATCTCATCCTAAGCAAGGTTGATAGAAGAAGATCATGAGGACGTAGATGCAACATTTCAAGTCGTCAAGGTAAAGGGGATGGGGTGGGACAAGAGAAAATGCAGAATATATTCAATTAATAATAATAATACAAAAAACTTCCTACTGTCATATCTGGACAGTGTCCCTCCACCACCCCAATAGCTTCCCATCCCACCAGTTTTTCTAAACAAGGCTGCTTAGTACTTAATGCAACTAAGCAAGAGATAAGGGGAGGGTGTCCAACATATTAGCTGAGTTCAGGAAGTTGTCAGGTCATCTCCAACATTCCCTTTCTATTAGGTCGTACCAATGCCACAATTTGTGCCTAATCAAGTGACCACATATGGCCCACGGGCCACTAAAAGAGATCCTGTGTGGTTGATGTCAGTCCAGTGATCTTCACCCATTTTCGTTCTTGGACTGTAAGAGCTCGATGCCACCTCTGTCACACATCTTGCCCTGAAGCAAACAGGGATTCACACTTCTTAGTAATATTGACGCCCAAGAAAATAAATTAATGAAAAAAAATGTATATTAAAAATCCATCAATTCAGCCAGGTGTTACACTACCAATATATTTGAATTATGAAATAATACTCATAACCTTTTGACTTAAGGAATTATCAACTACGTAAAAGTAACTCACTTTATAATAAAATGTTGCTAAATAGAATAATCATTCTAGTAATATATCAATATCTGTGGTGTAGTGTAGCATGCAAAAATAATCAAGATGCTTATTCACAATACAGTTGACTAAGGCAAGGAGGCAGTATTCATATTTACAAGCGAGGAAGTGATGCATGTTGCTTCTCCGTGTAATTATGACATGGTTACTTTGTACAGTGAAAAGAGCAATCTTTTCATTTTCAAACATATTGTCAAACCACAGGTATTAAAATCTAAAATTTACAGTTTGAAACAAAGTTGTAGTAATAAAACCTAATCTAACACATTTTATGATTCTTGTTTAAGACTTTTTGGTGAAAGTTTAATTACCTTTTCTTGTTGTAGCCGTACACTGCAGGACCTTTGTTTTCCCTCTTTGGGATAATGATTTAAACCTGACCGTAAATGCCTGTACATCCAGAGCCAGTATTGGAATGCAGATAGTAAACCTGAATACTGCCTCCTTTGCTGGTAAGGTAAAGATGGGCTTATCAACCATTGGCATTCACCTTGTTGAAACCGAATAGGGATTGGATGTTCTAGGTTGAATCTCTTTTAGTCCTAAGGTGAACCACAGTACATCAGTATATGCACAATAACTACCTTCCTTTTTTTCACAGTTCACAGTGGAATCAAAGATGAATTCATGGGAGTAGAGGTGAGATATCATTAGGGAAGTCTATAAAGAGAGATAGATGTGGATTTATTTATAATTCTGTATTGCGTTTTAAATACTCAATCACACACACCACACAACATTCAAGTAAACTTTGTCACAGTAGCAAATATAAAAAGGACTCTAGAGTAAAACATAACAGTGAAACAGGCCTTATCTCTGTAGTCCTGTACCCACCTTTCTGTATGGAGCCTCCAGCATGGCCTCAACGTCAAAATCATCAGCCATGATGATCCTGTGGAAAGGAAGCAACAAAAAAAAAAACTTGTATTAACGAGTGATCAAGCTGACGCAAAAAATGGTTTTGATACAGTTGGTCACAAGTTCTCTTCCCAACAGAAAAACAACAGGCAACTATTTTGATAATTCACCATTGAGTTCATATGCAAGACTAGACTCATGTAATAGTAGGTTGTGTTTTCAATGGTTCAAACAAAGCAGGCGGGTTGATGACCCTGCCTTACACAACAGGAAACATCAGTATTTTCTATCACTTTTCAGGAAAAACTGTTGATCAACGTAGAGAATAAATTTGCAGCCCTATATGCTAAACAACTGATAGCTCCAATGCTTTCCTTTTGACAATTAAACACTAGTAAATAAGTTGAACCAACCAAAACCAACATGCAGTTAAAAGCTATAATTAAAACTGCACACCAGATTTGTTTATGAAAAGTAAATCAGATGTTACCCAGTAGCTGAAAACAACAACTCCATTGATTGATTGGGAGACTGTAGACTCTGTGGCCTCATCAAAATTCAGGGCTGAAACTAATATCTGATTTCACTGTAGATAAATCTATAAAAACATATTCTGTGGATTAGTAGTTAAGTTCGTACCGTGTCAGAGAAATACCCACATCTCACCGTTTCTCAGACTGATTTGACCTCTGCAGACAATATTTTGTCTACCAAAAACAAAAAAATATTCAATTTACAGTTATATATAAAACAAATAATAATCAAGAAATCATTTTTTTTATGTTTAAAAGGTGTGAAACTTGCAGTGTTAACATGTGGCGCTAATTCTCTACTTAAATCGATGATCAATAGAGTGCAAGCGCATTTACTGTCGGTGGTCATGTCGTCGCAGGTCTGATGAAGATCAGCATTAGATTAAAAAAAAAGCCAACACAGGAAATAAAACGACGTGGTTCAAGCTGTTCATTACGATCACACACATCAGCCAACATCCGATAAACTGCAACGTGTTTCCCTAATGGAACATTTCAGCGTCAACACAACTCACAGTCCCGTGAGTGTTGGGAGGAATCAGAAAAGATAAACATGCGTTACAGTCGACACTTAGCTAAATGCTAACTAGCCACATCGCTCTCGTTTCACCGTTAGCTAAATTCCAGGATCCTGATCACGACTCTACGGGCACGTTTGACTCGAGTGAAAGGACAAATATGAATAATCGTGAATACTCGGGCCACACGTGTCCGATCATAACCACTCCGACATGTTCGCAGTCAAACATTTTGACGCTCACTTGGGGGACAAACGGGCGCTAACTTGGGAGCTGCCAATATGGCGGCAACGAGCTAGCTGCGTTAGCAAACATCGACGTTACCGTTTGAAATTGACGAACTGAGGTCCCACAGTCAAAATGTCGCAGGTGTGGCGCAGCGGAAGAGACTCGTCTCGACGGCTCCGTGTCGGCAGGTCGCACACAGCGCAGGTGAAATGTGATTTATTCGGAGTTATGTAACCTTTTGTCGGAGGCAGGTCGCGGCCTGGGATCAAATCGTTCTCTCTCCTCGTCTGCTTCCTTCTTTCCTCGTTCACTTCTTCTTCTGGGAGCTGTTTTGCTGCAGCTACGGTGCTTGGCGTGGCCGCACTGCCCCCTGGTGGATTTGAGAAGGACGGCATGCTACTATCAGTTACTAGTTTTGAGGTACTTGCACTTTTACTTGAGTATTTCCATATTTCCCCTTTTCACACTTTTAGTTTACTCCATCGCACTGCGGAGAGAAATGAGACCCTCTGAATGTTTCACTACCCTCTCTTGGCATGTTCAGTTTTCATAGGATGATGAAGTTGTTTCCTTAATTTACTATTCTCTATTGATTTGTTTGTGTCTTTTCTGTACTTTGCTCCAATCACTGTGTTTTGGGTGTGTGCATGAAGTATAACTCATCTGCAGCTATGAATATATCCCTTTAGGGGGGTTTGGATTTCATGGTCTTGTGTACAGGTGCAAATGGATGTTGATGAAAACGGTGAACATTTTATGTAAATCAAATTAAAGTTGTAAAACGAGGCTTACCTCCTTTTGGCAGTAGGTGGTGCCATCACTACATACAGACTAATAGATGTGTTCAGGTCAAAGTTGTTGTTTGTTCATTGCTGTATACGTTTTGATATACACTCGAAAATTCCCTGAAAAGTGACCCGCTCAGTTTTTATTTTTTCAGTGAATTCATTTCATCATTCAGTATTTCAGCTATTCCCCAATTAATCCTTATTCAAATTTTTTCTTTGTTAATTTTTGAATAAAAATCATTTTTGTTTCACTACCCTTCTAATAACACAGGAAATGACCCATATTAATTTCCTGTGTTATTTCATGCATGAGTGTTTTCATTAAATATCTTGTTTTTAATAACCACAAATCATTATTTTCCTTTTTCCTTTCTTACTTTATAAACAAACATAAATTTTGTGTTTCTACATCACTTTCACACACATGGGTCAAAAATGACCCAAACAGTATGTTTTCACTAGGGAACACCTACCATTCATTTCACACAGCTACTTGTGACTTCACAGCTATGACACTCAATTTCCTTTCATAATTGCATGCAGGACAATAAATACCCTCTTCAGTATTAGACAGTGTGATTGCATTTTATCATTATTGTCCATGATCACTAGTGCAACTTATGTACAATGTAATGGATGTAAACATTTGATTAATAGTCACTATAATACACAGACTCATTGATGACACTCAGGCAGCAGAATCCTCAGTGATAGTTTTGTGTTTGAGTCTAAGCGGCGCATCGTAGTCAGGAGGAACATCAAAGAACAGCTTATCATCGAAGCACAAGTCATCTGATGGAGGAGCGAGGAGCGGAAGTTTTAAGATGAAGCCTGTGAGGATGCCTGCCAGTGTGGACACTCCTATGGTGGAGAACACAGCTGCGACCTGGAACAGAGCCTGTTCCCGGGCAGTCCTCCCCAGACCGGGCCGCAAACCAGGGATCAACATCTGCAGCTCTTGCAGTTTGGGGTCGCCCTCCACTGGTGCTCTGTGGGTGAAGATTTCATAAAAACTGGGGCCGTAGACTTCCTCATCAGCCGCCAGTATAGCGCATATCCCTGCAGCACAGGATATGAGTCCTGTTAGACCGTGCAAGTTGTGTATTCCACATTGATCCTGGATCCTGAAGCGCTGTGCAAGGAAGGGGCTCAAGTACTTGTAGCCCAGCATGCATGCAGTGCAGCCCAGTATACCCAGAGCATATGCAGTTACAGGTGATATCATCATATCCACAGTCGCTCCGACTGTCACACCTCCGGCCAGCGTGACGTTCTGAATATCAGTCATGGTGATCTTACCATTTTTGTTCAGCATCGCAGAGAGAGCGAAGGCCGTGAGCGTGGAGGCGCTGAGGCCGATGAAGGTGTGGAGGATGGCTCTGTGCTGGTCGTCTCCTTTCAGGGTCAACGCTGAGTTGAAGGAGGGCCAGAACACCCAGAGGAACAAGGTCCCCATCACAGACAGGATGTCAGACTGATAGCTGGTGTTCTCCTTGGCATGGCCTTCATTCAGGTGAGGCCTGTAGAGAACAAAGGTGACACCCAGGCCAAAATAACAGGCAAAGAGGTGAATGAGAATAGATCCTCCCGCGTCATTAATCTTGATGTACTTCAGCATGGCCCATTCTGTGGCTGCAAACACTGGCACTTCCAGCAGAGCCATGACCAGCAGCTGCAAAGGACTGGTCTTACCCAGCACTGCCCCGAAAGATATCAACACCACGGCACAGGCAAACTCTGCGTATATCAGGTTGATCACTCCGAGGTGTATCTTGCCATCGTGGCTGAACTGGAAGTACCCCTGCACCAGGATGGCCCACTGGATGGCAAAAGTGGCCGTGAGGAAGTTGAAAACCATCCCTCCGAAGCCATACAGTCGGAAAAACGCCAACAGGCACCCGAAGCCGAGGAATATCATGACCTGGATGTCCGTAAAGACAGGGTAGTCCTTGTACACTGCGTTGTCCATGGGGTTAGTCTGGTTGTTCTGAAACCTGGCATCTGCATGCTCATCGTAGGTGACAAAGGCAGCGTACAAGACAACAATGACCACCTCCATGACAAAGACAAAGGCAGGTAGCTTCACGCGGAGGTTGGTCGACCGTGTCTTCATCCTGACGGCTCTTGGGAACAAATGACACAAATTTCTCTCGCAGTCTGGATTATCCCTGATTAGATAAGACAGGTAAAAGGCAGCGGTCTAGCCTGCTCGCTCTCTCAAACAAACACAAGGACTCTTCCTCTCAGAGTTAACCACTGCTGCATGGACTTTGACTGCTGTAATAAGACATGCAGCGGTTCTGATACATCAGCGGTTTCTGATTATAGAACAGCACAATACAGCAAGTACAATACATGTGTAAAAAACAATTCATGTGACACAAAGTACACAAGACTGTAGAATCAATAATGTTGAGATAGTGATAAACCAAATGATGCATTTACCACAACAAGTGTCCTCTAACAAAGTTCAATGCACATACATTAAAAACAGGTATTATAAGGATTTATATATCATGTGAATTTCTGCAATGGTTTTTAAAACTGATGACATCGTGTGTCTGTGAGGAAACATTGTGCAAGAAAATTGTTGAGCAACAAATTGACCTTTGATTCTCTCCGTCAGTGCAGCACGTTTTGTCCAGATTGATCACTTCGACTGAAAACCTGAAAAAAAAGTAGGATACCACAGCTGGTCTCTTTTAATAAATATCTGCAGCTTCTTATATCAGGGGCTGCATGTTGTTAGCACTGTGACACTAATGAGCAATTATATTATGTCTTAAAGGTAAAACAGTTATTTATGTCATGTTAAACTAGTTTTATTTGGGAACAGATTTAGTTTGTGTGCACAGGATTTGGGTTTAGGAAATGTCCCTTATTAAGCTTCCAGGAAATCTTGAAACTACAGGACCTGTCAAACATTACCCGTGAATCTATAATCAGACACTAAAAGAAGAGACAACACACTGTTATTGTTGTATTCAAATGATTTATTGCATTTTGGTGCTGACATATAAAATGGTTTTGTTAAACCATTACTTGTACATGATTGCATAAGACATGGTGGAACATAAAACCGACTTTACAATTTAAAAGACAAACTGCCTATTTTATCTCTATAGAAGATGTATTGACTCACATATTACACATAACCTCTAAACCTAAAATCACACATCTATTTACAAAGGTCCCGTCTTCACTTGATATTCAGCTGTACAGTGTCCTCTTCTCAACAAGTGTGCCCATAATGTCAGGCTCACACACACATGCACACATACACACACAGCATGTAATCTGGGGCATGTAGTCACAACTCCCTGTTTGATAGAGTTTAAAAATGGTGGCTTCTGCAGATTAATGTACCTGCAGAATTACACCATTGTCCTATGAAACAAAAATAACGGCATGAAATGGGATTCTTGGTTTTCAGGTACCTTTTGTGAACCTTGTCAGGTTCTGTATAAGCTACAGCATAAAAAACAACACATAGACAATAAATCTACAAGACAATAGAACATGTACAAGTCTTATGGTTCCCTGTAAAAGATAGTGAAGGCAAATGATTTAATTTTTGCCAGAAATTGAGGCTTTACTGCAACAACGGGCCAAGGGAAAGATGCAAAAACTAAAATAATAACACAACAGTATGAGTGCATGTTTGGATCAAAACTTCAATCATACAAAAGTCAACACTTTGTTTCCCTATGGATAACATATGTTCTAAAGTACAGTGAGCCAACTTACATGTGCATGAATTCATGTTCTAAAGTGACAGATAGACACTAAACATTCATTGTATATCACACTCAATACACACAAGAACGAACGACTGAGAGGTGATCTACAGGATCATCTGACTTAATGCAGAAATCACTCCAAAACTGTTTAAATGCACCTTAAGAGATTCCTCTAAGATTCTATTCGTAGATATCGTTGTATTTTCTGCTTCTGTCGGCCTCGTCAACATTGTGGAGAATTCTTTCACATAATCAAATGGAATGCATTAGTATAGTCGCAAATTAAAATGAGGATTGTTTCATGTTAGTATTTCAACATTTGGGAAGTTGGCCGGCTGTTTCCAGTGTTAATGCTAAAGCTAACTGTGTGATTTACCAAACAAACAGTGTTATATAAACTTTCTGATGAAAGCAAATAATTGTTTTTCCCATAGTTGAATTTAATAAGGAATGTATAAACTACAGTATTTTTAAATAAGTAAAATAAACGTTTCCCTTATCCATACCGTTAACCCTTAATGACATATAGTAGATGTTTAAAACACAATAAATACTATTTTAGCGACTGTGAAGCCTATAGATTTCTTACAACTGGTTCAATGTTGTGCATCTGTTCAAAAACATATAAAATAAATTAGGTTTTTTAAATATCTCTTGAGCTCTTTACATTATCATATTAAATGTTTTAAAGTAGTAGAGATGCCTGATCTAAAATCGGTTAAAATTTCACATTTCTATTTTTATCAAAAATATTGTCACATTATATATTGGCACATTTTGTTTGAAAGTAATCACAAAGCTTCATTTGTTTAAAAAGTTGTGAAGATAATTTTTTTCCTGAACCCAATAAGGAATTATAAGTGATATAAAGACTTTTGTGATTAAATGCTGATTTCATGTGACATTACATTTTCTGTGCATTCCTCTGGACACACTAGGAAACATGGCTACACAACTTTGAAGGTAATACACAACAAATAAGGGAATGTGCAATATTTAAATAATCCAGCGCTGAGCTCAGAGTCTGATCGATCTCTATGATCCTGTCCGACTGTGAGGATTAGTGAAGTCCAACATGGGATCATTTTAATCTCTAATCATTTTGGTTTTAATTTCTGTCTCTGCAACAAGAGAGTGATGCTGACAAATAAACAAACAGATAAATCGCTGTCACAATAACAAGGACAAGTCAGATTTGTTCATAAACTCTACATTGCACATATCAGCCCTGCTCTTTCACAGTTGGTGTAAAGATTTTGGGGGGAATTTATGTACATATTAACATACAGCTTAACCACCCCAGCCTTTTTAAAGGTTCAGTGTGCAGGATTTAGTGGCCTCTAGTGGTGAAGTTACATACTGCATGTAGCCTGCGGTGGCCTTCAGGTAACTTAAAAACACAGAAGGCCGTCCGAAAGGGGTCATTCTAGGGTAACGAAAACATAACAATTCTGAATTTCAGGTAATAATGCACCAATAAAAACATATTTATGAATATTATATAACATTTCTGTTGATAGATCTCTCTTAATCCTAAACAATGGACCTTATACAGTTACTTAACGTGAATATATTACATGAACAGATAAAAAAACTCATCTGACCTTTTTCCACAATGAATTAGCATAATTTCTAACACTCTGATTACTTGTGTGCTTCTAACCATACAATTAAATACAAAAACAGACCAGGACAAAGACAGACATGGTTAGATGAACAAATACATAAATAACATCAATAATAAATAATAATAAATAAATACAAAGAAAAAACATTCCTTCCTTTACAAATGGCCGGGGAACAAAAGCAGGAGGACAGAACAATGATTAAAACATGTCAGAATGTTTATAAACCATCTATTGTCTGCATTTTGTTTTCTAAGCCTGAAGTTTTTATTTATATTAATAGTCAGTAGTTGCTTTTGTTTTATCTTTTGCTCGTCAGCTTTACTTTCTGCAATTACTCTGTTTCATATTAACATTTTTATTAGAAGGAATAGATTATTATTTTCAATGCTTGTATGTATGTTGGTCCCATATATCCCCAAAAAATAAAAACATTTCAACTGTTTGAATTTTTCATTTTCAAAGTATCAAAACTAACTGCTGTTTTCAAGCTGACGAGCCAAGAACAGAAAATAAATATCTGTGTATCCTGATAAAAATGAACAGACACAGCTCAGCCTACATGAGTGGATGTCACCTGTAAACACTGAAGTCTGAGCAAAACAGTTGGTGGCAGCTGACTGGACGAGTGTGGAGCGTTTTCCTGGATCGATGGAGCGGGAGGAGCGGGCAGAGTCCGTGTAGGTGTTTGTAAAGGCCCTCTAGGAGTAGATGGTGATGACCTCACGTCCACCTCCACGCACAAGGAGGACCCGATTGAGACCCTCAGTAAGAACCTCCAGGAACTCCATGTCTGAGAGACATGGTGAAGGAATCGTTATACCTTGCACACAATATGTTAATACAACATGGAGTTACAACAATAGTGTTTCGCAAACATTTTACTCTGACCGACCATCCCAGTCCTGTCAGATGAACCAAAGTAACCTGACACATCATATGATCAACTGGGTTCAATTAAGTTCAATGTTATTTATTTAAAGGTTCAGTGTGTCTAAGATTTGGGTAAACGGGATATATTGCCAGAAATTGAATATGAAATAAAAATGTTTTTACTGGTGTGTTTCATCTAGACTATACTTATTTACCCTAGAACGTGTTCTTCATATTTAAGTACTTCATTTTTACTTCGGGAGCGGGTCCTCTATACAGAGGCTGCCATGTATTTTTACAGTAGCCCACAGGTTCTCATTCATGTTTTGAAGGGGCGGGTGAGGTGAGGAGTATTCAGCTGCAACATGCAACTTCACCACTAGATGTCACTAAATTCTACAAAATGAACCTTTAACACTATCAATTATATAGGTGGAGGTTGTTGAAATATTTGGTTGTTTGGAAGAGATTAATTTGGACAAGTCTGCATTTGTTGAATCTGGTACTACTGAGCAAGGGAACTTAAATGTGCAAAACAGGTGCTCTTAATGTTAATATACAATAACCTGTTCAGTCCTCCTCTTTTTTATACCAGTTTTTCTGCAACTTATTCCTAAATCGGTTTTGTACAATCGATCAACATATTATTCCTTTCTGTAATCCTTGAGATGTTTTCTAACACCAGGAGAAAGAATGGAGGTTTCATACTAAGAGGAGACATGGCACAGATTTAAAATTCTGCCTGACTTTGATAATCTAGGACAGATCACTTTGTAATCTGGGACACTTGTATTAGGCTTTAAAAAAGTCTAAATCACCTTGCTTTATGCATGCCAAGCTCAATAAAGCTAACATTTAAAATGTATTATGAAAAAATGACGGTGAAGGTTTGATGTACAAGCTCTTTTCATCAGTTGTCTTGTTGTTTTTTAAATGTGTTTGTGTTAAGAGTTTTTTATGCAGCAAAAAGAATTTCCTCGATTGGGATCTGAACTGATCTGACGACACAAAGATAAATGAAACAGAGCAGGTGCAGGATACAGTTTTCGTTGCCCACACGGTTCTTCGGTGGCCCGGGCATGTTGAGCAGGACGAGCTTCGCCTCCTTGGACTTCTTCGTGATGACCTCATTGAGCCGCATCGCCGTGTGCATGCGTCTCACATCAGTCTGGTTCCTGATGGAAGAAACATCAGGTCACACTTGGGTTTATAAATCAGTGTGTTTGCTACTGAAGTCACAAAAAATGTTGATACTTACAGGTGCTCCCATTCCCTGAAGCAGCATGTTTGGTGGAAAATAACAATAATATTACATATGGGTCATGTGCTCGTAGGAAGCTGCACTTGTTTGTGGTTCAGGTTCAAAGTTTTGTTGGTCACATGCACAGGAACAACTCGTATCCCCTCTAACTTTGGGACATGGGTCGATAGGCACAAATATTTACAAATGACCCGTGTCCTTGTGTGTACGTCATGTGTCTTGTCTGCTCTCTGTGCAGCAGTTTGACTCACGGTTTCATGTTGAAGAGGTCCCTCCCAGACTCCTGGTTCCCTGCTAAAAGGTTCCTCCCCTTGTCTGCACCCTTGTTGTCGGTCCAGGTGGCAGCACCCCCTGCAGGGGACGTGGGGCTTGTGGGGCTTGTTGGGCTTGTGGGGCTGGTTGGCGTTGAGGCGTTCTTACTGTGGATCAGCTGGACCTGTTTTGAGTTGGAGACAGCCACAGACTGAGACAAAGACACCATGACATGACAGCGTGACAGGGTGAAAGAGAGGAAAGAGACACCTGTCAGTAAAGATGGAAGTGTGGAAGGCGTTCGCCAGTGGGAAATCACAGAGAGGCCACTGGGAAGAGTGAAGCATTGCTGTGATGGCCGTTTTGTGATGAGACAAACCATGTCACATCTCAACAAAAATAAAAAAGGTTCTGCCCAAGCTGGAGCACAGAGAAACATCAGGTACAACAGGACAGACGTAGTACAAATAAACAGGTTATTGCCCAAATATAAGGATGAATAATGGAATAAATATCATGTCATATTTCAAACTGAAAAAACTGAAAGCTTAAAATCAAATAAATAAGGTTTTGCAAGATTAAAAAAAAAATCTCAAAAATAAAATGATGTTTATGGAGAATTAAATTCTATTTCAGTCTCTCCAAACATTACACAAACTTTCAAAACTTAGTTCCAAACATGCAAAACTTTTTTTTACATTTCATTTTATGGTTTCAAACCATAACCTGCTAAAGACGGACGACACGTCTTCACTTCCTTTCTGGCTGAGGTACTGAGGTGCTTGATGCACATGCTCGACTAATCACGAGTCTCAGCATAAAATAACTAATGAAAACCAAACTAAACTAAATGAACACAGTGTGATAAGATCTACTTAAAATGACAAAAAACACCTTTGAGGAAAATGTATTTAACATTTACTTTGACTTTGGTCCATCTCCCACCCATTAACATGGAGGAAGTGGAACCAACATGACATATGACCTATTCTGCAGCCAGCCACCAGGAGGCGATCGAGACATGTTTGTATACGGTGAATGTTTCAAACACAGTTTCAACCTTTTTTCAGTTTTAAATCGTGACATGATATTCATCCCACACAAAGGCAGCGTTACCTCCTCTTCAGGTTTCTCTGCCAGGCTGGTTCCCTCCTCAGTGCTGTGCTGGGAACGTAATTTCGACGGGTGTTTACGTCGGATGGAGCCACGGGATGAATCCGTTATGCTCTGGATCTAAAGTTGTGAGAAAAAAAAGAAGAAGAAAGAAGAAAGAAGCGGAAAATACTTAATTTGTAATTTCCCTGTGGAAAACAAGTCCAGACACAATCACTTTATTGTGAAGGGGATTCCCAGCTCCAGAGCAGAGACAGTGATAATGAACGTGTCTAAAATAACATCATGTCGTTAACTAACAATTAATTCTTGCTTACCTCTCTCTCCTTCTCATTCTTGGTCAGATGCATTTGTTTGAGGATCTGTGACCGCTGCTCCATTACCAGTGTCTTCTCATAGGTGTAGGCTGAGATGTCGCCCTCAAGCTTTAAAGTGGAAAAACATGTTCAAACATATCGGGTGTTTTTAAAAAAGAAAACAGGTTCCACAGATGAAAGTACATTTTATTTAAATTGAAAAGTATTAAATAAAAAATGTTGTAGAATCCTCTCCTGTGTTTGTGATGGCAGATAACGTGTCAGACGAGTCTCTCACCATCTCCACCACCTCCACCTCAGCCTCGATACGCAGGTGATAGAGGAAGGTGATGAGATCTTTCTTCATCTGGATACTGTTATCATCAATCTGAGCGACTGTGAAAATGCGCATCTTGCACTTCCTCCACACCTTCGAGACAAAACGGGAACAGTCACGGACAAAATGTTCTCACTGCTCTTTTTTTACCCTCTGTGTCTTTCTGAACTCGTGTTGATCATTTACAAAAAGTTTCCTCAGTCATACGAAATCTCCTCAGAGAAATTCAGTTTGAGTCTTGTTTCCCACCTTGTGTTGGCGCAGCAGGAAGGGCAGGAGCATCAGCATGCCTCCGTCGTGGACGATCCACCACACGTCGATGTGGCCCTCGGTGAAGCGCTCTCCGTTGGACGGGTAGCTGGAGATGTTCTTAGGAACCAACAAGGCCAGACTGGCTACAGTTGTCTCTCTGACCACCTCTGAAACCAGACACAACAATTGACACCGTGACACCGTGATGGCATGTAACCGGTGCTTACATGCCATCCCATGTCTCTTCACTGATTACACTGTCACTGTTAGTAAAAGCTAAAGCTAATAGGCCTAATATATATTTGTTTTTAAATAAATTGTGGCCAAGATATTCTGAGCAGGACATTATATAATTGAAAAATAAACCTTAGTTTGTATGTTGGTGGAGAAACTGTATCTTAGCAAAGATAGATTATGTTATTTTATAAAACATGAACCACACACAACGTGTTGATACTGATAGTGTCTCCGTGGTGAGATATTGCTGGCAGATGAAACAAGTCCTACCAGGTTTCAGTTGAGCTATAATAAGATCAAGTTAAGTTAGTTTTCCAGTTAATTTCCCAAACATGCTGCTGCTGCCTCACAGAGATACAAAATACCTCCTGCAGTTTATTAAACTCTCAACAAGGGTTAAAGAAAAAGTTTAGCTAAAAAAATCTTATGATCAAACTTAAAAGATTTTTCAATAGAGCGTCAGTGGAAGATTCATTGAAGATAGATGAACTATCTTAGGGTAAAATTTGTTTGTTGCTCGGTTCTTTTATGAAAAAAAGCCTTTCAGTGAGACAAACCAATAATGGGTTAGGTTTAGTGATTCACTTTTCTCAATAATCAAAATCAGATGTTGACTGGCTGAAGAGAGCAATCGCACAAACTTCACATTCATCAACGAACAGATTTACCAATAAAGTTCCTGAATTGCTGGTGGAACTCGGGCTGCTTCCAGTTGCGGGGCCAGCTGACCATCACTGTGTTGTGCTTCAGGCCTCCCAGTCCTCCGAGCTGGATCAGGTGGGACGTCCCGTCTCGCAGGTTGGAGGAGATGACCACCTGGGAGAAACCCTTCACTTTCTCCGTCTCCATCAGCTTACGCAGAGACTGTAGAGACACAGAGTGAGTGAGCTTGTGATGACAAAACTGGTCATTATGGAAACATGTGCTGTGCGGTGAACAAGGGGAAGCGTGTGTGTGTTGAGGATGAATGAACAGTGTTCGGACCTGGTCGGCCCTCTGAGCCTCAGTGTGGTTGTCGAGGAAGGTCCCATGAACTGCAGTACCAACGATGGTCAGACCTTTTCCTGCTTTCAGCTGATTGGCCAGAGACAGCAGACGAGGCTGCTCTACGTTCTGCTCGGCATCAACACTCAACAGAACCAGGATCTGAGGCCTGACAAAAAATGTAAATAGAGCAGCAGGTCAGTGAAACAAGAGATTCAAAAATTGTCAAAGTCAAACATCTCAAAATATGAGTTTAAAGCCGAAATGAAATCATGTTGTTCAAAGTGTTATGCAGCAGTTGCTGTCTGGCTCAGTGTGATGCCATTTCATGCAAAGTTTGTTAGGCTGCATCCAAAACTAATTTATTAGAAATGATGCAAAATCACAGGGCACATCACCAAACAACAATAAGTAAAGAATACAAATTGTCCCTCTTGGGTTCTGAGTTTTTTTCCCCCTTGAAGTAGAACTGAAGTCAAGTAATTAACAGGTGTTAATAGGTGTTTATTAGATGAAAAGATGAATTGAGTTGGACTTTAATTTGAGTGTTAAATTGAGTGTTAAACTGTAGAAGATGGAGCTGACCAACCTCCAGTTCTTGGTGTGTGGTGGTCCCTCCTCCAGCCTCATGAGAGCGAAGCGAGCGGCGCTCAGCGAGATGCCACGTATCCCATCACCCCACTCCTTCTCAGCTCTGTTACACAACACAATCAGGGTTAGTGCATGATGTACCGTATGAAAACTACAAATAAATTAATATTATATAATAATTAATATTATAAAAAATGTGAAATTAAAGGCCAGTCCACCACTAAAACAATTAAACTAAAACAACAACTGAAAAATTGTATTTACTGCAAAAACTGAAAAACAGGGTGACAATTTTGCTTTTACAGTCTTACGTCCGATGCTGTCATGATGACTTACCCACGGAACTCAATGTATTTGTAGATGCAAGTGGCGATGCCCATGGCAATAATGGCGTAATACCAGGAGCAGATGAACATCAGCGACAGGCACAAACTCATACCTAGGAAAGACAGAGCCCTGTGGGGGGACAGGATGTCACACGTCCAGTCAAACTGTTTCTGTCAGCTTCACTCCACTGGCTGCAGCACATCAAAGACCACAGCTTGTAGACAGGACGTTTTATGAGATGTGTACAGCAGCTCATAAGTCCAGTCAGCCAGGCTTCAGCTGGCCATGGTGATTCCGTTGTACACAGCACAAGTGACGTTCACTGCATGTATTGAGTGTCGTTAAACACCGACACACACTCACCAGTGGTAGAACTTGAAGCGCGGCCTCCAGTTTGGCGTCCTCAGCAACGTCTGCAGCGCACAGGCCAAGTTGACGAACATGTAGCACATCAAGAAGAACCTAAAGAAAGAGAGGGAGAAAAGATGAAGAGAAAAAAGATAGAAGTAAGACAGTCAGACGACTCATCTACAGTGTGTGTGTGTGTGTGTGTTCAGGAATTAACGTATAGTATTGAACTTACATGGAGAGGATGGGTGCGACTGAATCCAGGGAGGCGATGAGGATGCCAATCTCACAGATGCTGACTGTGAGCAGGAGGGCCCAGGTGGGCTCTCCGTTTTCTTTGCCATGACCAAACACCTGCAGCAACATCCAATTAAATCAAACTTTATTGCAATTACTTACATTTTTGATTTGGGCCATGCATATAATATGGCAGAACACATGGACAAACACAGAATGTCATTGTTTTGTTGAATATACTGGAGACGGTTTTCTCTAACTTCAACGTAACCTCAATTGTATAAATAAAGATCTTTGGCTGATGCAACATATGATTGAGAAATATACTTCTGTTTTATATGCAGACATGTTTTTAATGTTTTCAAACCATTCTTCTTCAAACCCGGATAAAAGATGAGTTTTAAGAAAAATAAATATTCCTGTAAATACACCACATTTATTGTCCACCTTCAAAATCAAATGAAACTCTACAATGAGTCATGCATGATCTACTCTTTATAAACACATCTATTCTCTGCCGTTTAATAGTAATATTTGTTTCTACAGCTCAGGGCGACAAAATTCTGCTTTAATAGATGAATCTTAACTCTACTCACTCTGAGAAATGGGATGATGCCGTCCCTTGAGATGGCCTGCAGCAGACGTGGAGCTCCCGTCAGACTCTGGAGTCCAGCTCCGCACGTGGAAAAGAAGGAGCCAATCACAATGACCCACGGAGACGGCCACGCCAGCGTACCAATCACCAGGTTACCACTGACGCCTTCACCAAACCTGTGAAGTGAAATTAAGAGTCAAACCTGCTGAAAGGAATTTACTATTAATCTACATGAACAATATTTTAAAATGTTGCTGGTAAAACTGGGGCTAGTTTTGTAACCAGGTAGCTTAATCCATAATAATAAATCTGAATTCATTAGCTGATTATATTTAGCATTAATATTAGGCCTATTAATCTGCAAAATTAAACTGTCAATAAAAAACAGTAAAAAAAGTAAAAAGTACAATATTTACCTCTGAATTGTAGTGAAATATAAGTATAGTGCATGTGAAGTAATGTACAATGAAATACTCAAGTAAAGTACAAGAAGTCATGTATCGGCCTGTACTATACTTCAATATATTTTACAAACTTGTTAAACAATTGAATACTTACTTGTCCCTGAGGACGACTCCTTCTATACAGGCACCAAACAGCACCACACTGGAGATGTCTGGCATTAAAACTGTTAAGGAATATGTTGTGATAACATGAAAAAGTCAGAGTGCTCAACCGGCGCTTTCAGAGGCTCACAGTTTCTTTCTAAGGTCCTGGGCTCGGTGAAGGATACACACAGTAGAAGTGGTGGTGATGGCTGCGATGGTGCCGATGGGAATTGACTTCTGAGCATCACGCAGGTCGCCGGAGCGGTTGGAGCCGGCCATGATACCTGAGAGCGGAGCGAGATGAAACCATCAGGGGGCTCTAAGCTTTTGATTTCTTTTTGTCTTTGAAGAATAACCCCCGAGGGACTCTTATTCCACAGTTGAGAGCCCCACCACCTCTGTTTCATGCTTTGCTCTGGGGACTCGGAGCAACAGATGCTCAACAGTTCAAAGAGAACGAGCAGAGGTTTAAGAGGTGAGAGGGTCGGTCATATAGGATGGAGCAAGGCCGCTCTGGGATTTAACAACAGTCAAACTTTAGATTTAGGGGGAAAGAAAGTTGCAATCTGCCACTTTACCCGCAGATGTCACTAAATCCTACACACGAGTCCTTTCAGTGGGCCTGTGTGATGCTAACCTGTGACAGATGGGAAGTATATCCCCACCAGCAGGGTGAAGAAGCTGCTGATGTCAGCCAGGACGTAGCGGTTGGAGCTGATGGTGGGACTGTCCGGATCCACATCTGACACAAGTCCGCGCTTTTCCAGGATAACCCCTTTTTCTAGGTAGTTACCAAACAGGTTTTCTGAAAGGTGGAAAGAGAACATCTGATCCCTTTGCCACATTGACGAGGAATCATGGGTAACTGTCATTTATATTGATCTCTTACCGGCCAGGATGCCGCTCATGACCCCCGGGATGCCCTGTATCTCGGTGACGTTGTTGTTGATGAAGTATTCGTCACACGTGGCATTGAGGGACTCGGAATCACAGAAGGACATCCACAGTTTGGTGGTGACAGTTTCATTATCAATCTCAATGACCTTTGCACACACGTCGTATCCTTTAGAGAGAAGGGTTCGATTCCCCAGCAGGCAGACGCTGCGAAGAAAGTCAACAAAAGCATCATTGACATAACGCTGTTACGTAGATGATGTAGAAGGTTCAATTCAGACACATGAGATGATGGTTCTCAGTTGAGACACTAAAATACAGCATTGGGTCAATGTTCATCTCAGCAGGGATTCAAGAGGAAATCGACACTGACAAAGAAAAGCAGAGTATACATTGCTGTCTGTGGTGTTAGACAAACAACACAGGAGACATATATCATCATGAGGCACTATAGACCTGTTTCTTTCCGAAAAGGGACACAGAAAGCAGGGAAAGTATTTAGATTCTACAGGAGGACCATGACTTTCTCTTCATCAGTGATGATATACATCGAGCAAATGGACATAATCAAGAAAAGCCAAAATCTTGACCAGTGCATCAAGTCACTTACGGGAAGACAGGGGGGTCGATGGCGGTCTTGATGACTCCAGCGTAAACAGACAGGATGGAGAGGATGACACAGGCCAGGAAGACCAGTGCCAACTTGTTCACATATTTCACCCCCACAAACACCACCAGTGACATGAAGCTCAGGACGATGGTGCCGTACACCCGCATGTTGTTGAGGAGCGCCGCCTCCGCCTCCGGCCCCTCCAGACCCTCAATCTGGAAGATGGCTGCCTGAGGAATGATATAAATCTGAGAGGATGGAAGATGGAGGGATGAAGGTGGAAGGAGGAGATGTAGAGGGAGAAAGACGAGGTGGTGTGGGGCATGGTCGAAACGAGTGGAAATTATAATGATAGAATATTAAAACACAGTAAACTGGTGCTATTGAATGGTTTTATGTTTGGTCTCAAAAGTAAAACTGTAAAGTTTTGAATCTTGGGTCCAGTAGGTTGATACATTACGTCACAGTGAGAAATTAAATGGTCATGTAAGCAATGTTCCATTAAAAAAAAGAGCCCAGAACAGTAAACGTGTGTTATTTGATAATTAAGGGAACTTACCAGCAGAATTTCGATGCAGCCAAGGATGTACATGGCACCTGCGAAAGTCGTCCCCAAGTAGAAGCAGATCCCAACAGCTCCACCGAACTCAGGCCCCAGTGAGCGAGAGATCATGTAATATGAACCTCCAGCTATTAGACAAACACACACACACAAGTGTCACCGTTCTGAACTGTTCTGTCACACACACACACACACACACACACACACACACACACACACACACACACACACACACACACACACACACACACACACACACACACACACACACACACACACACACACACACACACACACACACACACACACACACACACACACACTCAGACGTCCACTCACCTGGTACAACTCCATTTGTGGCGATGGCACTCATGGAGATGGCTGTGAGCATGGTCTGAGAAAACAAGCCACACACACAGAGGAGGGTTACAGGAGCGTGAGATGCTGCAGGTGGACGTCAACTAAAATCAAACATGGCTGACGGCGAGACCTCGATGAACTGAGGGAGTGAGCGCAGAGTAAACCTCCAGCAGCACCAGAGTCTGACTCAGCTGGTCACCATGAACTGTTCATCACAGTGATGACTACGGCTGCTTAGTCACGTTCTGTCACTTCATGTCATCCTGTCTGCTGCAGCCGGAGGTCAAAAGGAACTGATCACATTTACTGGCTAATTTCAAGGAACCTGCACAGAGTGGAGGAGGAAGTACTCCATCATTTTACTACTAGAAGTAAAAGTACAAATAAATAGAAAAATGTAGTAAAAAGTAAAAGTACAACATTAACTTGTATGCTTGAGTAAATGTTAGTTATTTTATTATGCAGTCTAATGTCACCTGCCTGCTCTGATTGGATCACTGATCAAATTCTCTTTTGTCTATTTTGAAATTATTAGAAATAATATGAACATGTAAAACAATGCAGTGTAAAAATGTGGCGGAGTAGAAAGTACAGATATTTGCTAATATGTGAAATAAAAGTGAAACCTGAAAAGAAACCTACTTAAGTACAGTACAGATACATGACCAGTGTACTTCAGTACAGTAACAAAGTAAATTTGGTACATTCCATTACTACCTGCACTCCAGTACTTCCAGATACTCAAATACATATTTTGATTGCAGCACATTTCAAAGGGATTTGCTTTTTGCCAGATGGTCGACCACTGAAAAATCTTAAAATACTATTGGATGGATTGAACTTTTTTTGCAGACGTTTCCTCAGCTGCCACGATGAGCTTTACATGTCTGACGTCTCCTTCGACAGCTGGATGGACCCGTTACATTTTGGTGACAACATTCATTTTTCTGTCTGGCTGAACTGGGATAAGTAAAACCCCACACCTATCTCGTACCATCGACAGGTCAAACTTTTTCAAATCTATTCAAATCTAATGATATTCACATATCTATCTTATATATATTATGAAAGCATGATATTAATTTAATAATTTGTACACATGGATGCCGACTGAGCAGCATGTGACAGATTCCATCATGGGAAAATATGGCAGTGGTGCAGTGTTAGTGGATTTATTGGCGATCTGCCTCATGTCAGGATTTACTATGTCACCTTCAGCATCTGTGCAATTCTAATTATGAGTGTACCACCTGTTCAACAGTACAGTACAACAGCCTGTGGTTTAATCGCACACTGCCCTCATGTGCAGAGGCACCACTTTACATTGATAATCTCGCAGATGGAATATTTACGTTTTAAATATTTTAAATGGATCATCTGTTTTCGGAGCGAACAGGGGTCGAGTTGCACAACAAACGGACGACAGTAGGGAAATCTGCACTTTTACTCACTGTGGAGCAACACATGAAGACGATTATGAAGGAGCCGAGGACGCCTCCGACCCCGACCATCCAGGTCATCCGTAGGAAAAGGATCACCCCAAAGATGTTTTGGATGCACGGCAAGTACACCCCCATCAGAGTGCCCAGCTGTGGAGCCTGGAGAACAGCAAAACTACACGTCAAACCTGGGAAATAATGTGTTTCCCATTGAGCTCATTAAAATAAAGGGGTCAACTCGATTCATTTGTACTTTGTTGTTGAGTCTTTTTCTCTTTAATCTATTCTGCCCTTAAAATTCATGAAATCACGTCCAACTCTTTCATTTGGAACAAACGTTTTTTAACATTTTAAAACACAAAGAGTGTTTTTTTACCTGTGTCCTTTGAGTGATCTCTGTGATATAAGTGGGAAGATAAAAAAATTATTTTCCTTAATTGTCTCTGTGTCTGTCAGTAAATCTGTTTGTAGCTTTAAAACAGAAATGTTTGCGTTGAGGTGCTGGAGCAGATAATACAGGTTTGTGTGTGACTGGCAGCAGCAAACTCAAACTTTTCCTTGTAATAAATATCTACACTCATCGGTTCATTTATTACGCACTTTTAAACAATGATCTACAAACAATAAAAGATAAAACCTGGCATTGGATTGTGAAAAAAAAGATGAATGCCTCTTTTAATAATTCATTCATCGCTGCACTTGGTGACAGCTGCGGCCATGATATTAAGTCATGAATTGTTTGTGTCAATAGCAAAAAGTCAAGGTGACATGAAGAAACCATCAAGTACCCGTTTGTCCTTCAAACGTATTAAGGGGTTGCCGCTGAAATTCCGCAGTGCTCTTTATGAGGAGATGTGTTTGATGGGAAGGAAGTGAAAGATGAACAGACTGATGAGTGAAGCCCCGACTGCCCACACTGCAGGATCTGTCAGGTGACTCGGCCTAGGTAGCGTCTGACCCTCACTCCGCATGACAAGTGTCCTCTGACTGACAGGTTTTCTTAAACCAGTCATCAAGGTCTCATTCGTGTGCAAATATACAAAACAAATCTTGATGCTATGCCTGATTCATCTGTTGGTTATTATATGAAATGTAATATTTATCTATTAGTTTGATTTTAAAATTACCCAATTTGTATTTGAGGAGTTACTCTCAGTCTGAGCCAACTTGTGATTTCACTGATTCTATTTAAGTATTAATCATTAATATTAAAGTAAGAGGTTCATTAGAAAAGAGTGTATATTTAAACTAAACATGCAGAGGAGGAGGAAGTACTTCTTTCAGACCTGAGTAGTGTCTGCATTCCAACTCCAAACAGCCTCAACTTTATCAATAATGTAGATTTTTCATTATCTATTCCCCTTGTGATCTTTCTGTGTGATTTTGCTTCCTGTTTTTGTGTTTTCCCACCAGTTTACTTTAGCATATGTGACTTATTTCTCGTTTACTTCTCAGTGTATTTATAGTATTGTTTTCCCTTTTTGGATGGCAGAGCATTATAGCTGCTTTCACCTGAAGTTTTCTGGAGGGGCTGTATGTGAAAGCGCAAATGTTTGAGTCAGTTGCTCCTGGCATCCCGAAGATGTCAACTTGGAAGGGCTGCCAGATTTGTGAGCTTTTGGTGATAAGGGCAGACGCCGGTGTCTATGTGCTGTGAACAAAAACATGTAATTTTCTGCAGTGGAATTTATCCTGCATTCTCTACCCAGACTTCCCACCTCGCCTGAAGTTTCTGCCTGTTGCTGTGAACGTGTCTGACCCAGACAATCTTCTGCTGTGTTCTTCGTATGTCAAAGCCAAACTCAGGAAAATGTCCGGACCCAATTTTCCGGACATTTTCCAGAGTCCATGTCTGAAAACAATTTAGTTTTTTACCTTTCTAGTCTGAGTTTCCTTTGACTGCTTTGATTGTTGGACTGTACTCTGTGGGTTTTGGATGTCTGCCAGCTCCCCTCTGGATTTGTTTGCTGTTTGAACTGCTCTCCCTGCTGTTTGACTCTTGTCCCTTGTTGTAAATCACACACTTTAAATAGGTCATCTCCCTTGTGTCTATTTGCACCAGTCGTTAAAGGATCAGACTATATCTCAGCTGAAAGGTGAAACCTCCTGGTGCTTGTTTAAAGCATGTATTGCACTCCTATCACCACCACTAACAGACTGTAATAAAGAGGAAAATTTATACAGTAGAACCACAGATATATATCATTTTATTTTATGTTTCATGCCTAAGACTCATTATTTTTTAGGTGCATTACTCCGGTAACAGCGAATGTAACCTTGAGTTAGACTCAAGCAGAAATGAGAAGCAGACCACAGAGGTCTGCTAAACTCACTTTGTAGCCTTGTGGGTGGTGGTGTGTGTAGGCGGGGTTAACCTTGATGGCAAAGTAATCAGACAACTGGTGAGAAAGCAACAGAATCATCCTTCACCGACAAATCCAAAATGCAAAAACGATGGGACATTTTTACAGCCAGTCACAGATTGAGGGCGGCGGCGTCGGCTGAGCTCCGGCTAATGAACGCAGTACCTGCATGTGGGGGAAGCACCTCTCTCTCTCATTACTCACCTCCTACATGCATTTTGAAATTAAAGGCAACAGCGTGCACCACAGGCAGGATTAGACACAACTAGCATGTCAAAATCTTCATGAGAGACAGTGGGGGGGGGGGGGGGGGGGGGGGGTGACAATCAGTTCAGGGCCAGACTACAGTCATGTCTGGGCTGCTGAGGTCATGTGGTGAGCTCTCTTACACCTGGGCATCTCTTGATACAGCTGTATTAAAATGACCCCAAAGTCAAATCACAAATCGATTATTTAATATTTGCTCATTTTCCCATATTCTCTCTCACGCCTATGAGATTAAGCAGGTCATGCACCAAACAGCCACTATTGGATTCTACTGTGGTATAGATTTCTATGCGTTTCAGTGGATGAATCTTAATGACTGTGATGCTTCCTTTTGACTCCATCATCTGATCAAAAATTCTAATCTGATTATGGTCAAACATTTGGAAGAGTTATGTCTCCATCAGCCTCAGCAGTATTTTGTGTTTAGCGCTACCAACCGTGCTAACACTTTAAATAGAAAAAGCTAAACATTACACCTGCTTAACATCAAAATTACGTCATTTGATGCAAACTGTACTTATATTTTTGAACTGCCAGAATCTCAACATTAATAAGAGAATTGATTTGATGAACACTGATCAATTCCCCCGACATGATGTTGAAACTCTTACATTTATATATTAAATAACACATGTAACCTCTGGGTCAAACCGCTGCAGTTTGAGTGTCACACTGTCACACACAGTACTTTACCTTGACAGGTTTTTTGGACGGACGCGCCCCCTCCTCATTATACTCTTCCTCTTCATGCTCTTTGCTTCCTGTTGGCAGATTGGAGTAATTGGCCAGACTGCTAAGCAGAGAGGAGACCATTGGACTGGTATCCATCTCCTCCTGTAACACACACACATGCAGAGAAACACAGTGATGACAACAGTAGGACGTGGTGTCACACTGGTACACCAGCATATTCGTATATTTGTTACTGCACCCACCTCAAACAGAGCCATGTTCTTGCCGTCATACTGCTGGCTCTTCTCCGCGTCGCTGGCTGCACTGCTGTTGATGAAAGGACTGCTCTCTTTGGGGTTACCATCACCTGAAACACCAAAGACACCAACCAGCAGATTTAGAGCTGACTCTTCATCTCTCACAGCAACACACACACACACACACACACACACACACACACACACACACACACACACACACACACACACACACACACACACACACACACACACACACACACACACACACACACACTATGGTGAGTGTGGAGAGAGTAGGTTTACAATCACGTTGTTCATTTGGTCTTTATTTGGGCTGAATAATTCATCTATAGCAGACGATTGACTGATTTACTCTGAGTTTGTGCTGTAACCAGGAGATTTATTGAGTTACTCTTAAAAACAAGCTTTTGTTCCCAATCCTTTGACCCAATCACATTTTTCAAATGAGAAATAACAAGGTGCTACCTGTGGCCTGTCTGTGTTTTGAATTGAATGATCCCTGGTTGTGCTCCCTGCCGTGCACACTCAGTAATGATTAATAATGTGTCACTTAGTAGCAGCAGAGATGGACTCGGAGTGATTTTTCTCCACATGAGTCCCAGGAGAGACTTTCCTCCGGCTGCTGCAGAAGATAATCTAAAAAGCCTACTGAAGTGCTTCAAAGCCACTTCACAGGCCTGAGCAAATTAAGACGTTATTTTTTAGCTTTGTTTTTTTATTCTGTTTTGAAATCCCAGCTGCTATTTTAACGTCTTCAACCTATGTCGGCACAGTGGAGCAAAAGAAAATCTAATTTTATGTGAATGTGTAGTGTTGTGAAAGTGAATTTCCCCTATCAGGGACGGACAACCCAACCAACCAACCAACCAACCAACCAACCAACCAACCAACCAACCAACCAATCAACCAACCGCCAGCCAACCAACCAACCGACCACAAACCAGCTAGACAGTCAGTAAGACAGCAAACCAACAAACCAACCATCCGGCCAGCCAGTCAGCCAGTATCATTTACATTGAGTCAATTTGCAGGCAACCTGGTGATTGCAAGTCTGATATTGACTTTTCTTGGAGACTTCAGGACCCACACCTCCCCTGCATTTTGAGAGTGAAGTGATAATACAGGACTATGAGCAGGTGGAAGAAACTGTCCTTGTGACTTGTTTTGTGTGTGATGCCACAACGAATCACAAACGTTCAAGAGAAACCCATTCAACGCTCAAGCAGTTCTAGCCAAGCCATGACATGTTCTGATTTCACAACCTATGCAGAAGTCACAAACCAGTAAATTCAAGTCCTTTGGAACAACTTTGGACAGTGAGCAGCTCAACTTTAATACGAGTCTGACAGTGTGGTATTTATGTTTGAATTCTGAGCATTTAGAAACTCTTTCATCACCGTGGCAAATCCCTTTACCTCAGAAACAACAAGAGCCTAAGCACCCTGCAGAATAATGGATGCATCAATTCGTCCCCTCTAATATCTCAGAGTGCAGTAACATTTAGCCTGTTGTAGAAAAAAGCAACATGAGGTGGCGACCTGTTGCTCCTGCTAGTTCAAAGCAGCACAATTTAGTTGAAGATTCCGATTCCCACCAGCTGCAGAACTATTACACAGTAATCTTTAAAGCAAAGAGGGGAGTCAAATGGCAGCTAAACCGCTCTCACACAGAAGATAATCCTTTAAACGACTGACCGGCCTCCAAAAGATACGTTGCCTGTAAAATTGGATTAAAAAAACCTTTCATTTTTATGTCGTTTTGAGTTTGCATGAAGGTTTAGATTTTTCATCAGCGTTCCATCAACACAAGTGCTGCTGGACTTTGGGAAATTTTTCAAGACCAAAGTTCTTTCATTTTCTTAAAGAAAACACTAGTAGTCCTAGTTGAAATGCCGTTGTTACAGCTGCAGTGTACGATTGCATCAGTTAGATTAATCTAAGATTAATCTAAGCAGAACTGACAGTAATAGAGATCGCTGTCTTATACCTGTTGTGATGAGTCAACTTTAACATTAAGACCGACAGCAGGTCTTTTACTTCTACTCGGAGATATGGTTCAGATTATGCCGGAGCACCACCTGAGTGTTCTGTAATCCATCCTGGTTTTTACATCTGCATTTAAAGCTCATTTCTGCTCTTGGCTTAGAGTGAAATCAGCTTTTAAAAAATTGCAATTTCACCATGTCATACTAAAAGCTGTTGTGTGTGTGTGTGTTTCTCTCTGTGCAAGTTTCCAGCATAGCATGTCAAACATATTTTCTATACAAGAAGTTCATATTCTCTCATGGGACGTACAAGTGAAAATGCGTCATCTCATACATCCATTAGCTTGACCCCCCCAGGTCGGACGTCATGTTTAAACCCAGAACTTTCTTGGTGTGAGGCAACAATGCGAACCACCATTGATCTGACACAACACACAAACACCAAACACCAAACAGTGTGGTCCTTGTTCTGGCTCTTTGATGAACTGCTCTATAACCGTTTCATGTTTCTCATGCAGCAGAGTCAGGGAATAAACAGCGATGGCTCTTCGCCGGCTGAAATATTTACAACAGGATGGAGATGATTACAGGTGTCTATTACATGTAAAGCTGAATTAGTAGAGCCTATACAAGATCATGTGTTTTCCCCCCTGTAATGTTAACAATAATCAACCATTTACAGGCTGCACAATAACAAATGTCAGTTGTGTGTTTCTGTCCTGGAAACCACACCTCCCTCCTCTTCCTTCAGTGCAGAGTCCGAGTGGAACCAGCCAGAGCCCTCACTCGAAAGACAACCACGAAGATGCAGAGTTGTTTAAAGTAAAGCCACAAAATACAAAAAAACAACACAAAAAACGGCTACACACATTGGAGTCTGTTTTGACGCTTTCTTGCTTCTTTGTAGGAACGGCGGGGGCCTTTTGCATGTCTGTGTCGGGGCTGCCCTTTTGTCCTCATGATTTTCTAACCTCATTATGAAGTGTTACAAGTCTGTCAATATTACATTAGGCTAATTTCAGTATTTTCCCCACTGTGCACATGGTTTCAGGTGAGATCTATGGTTACAGCAAGTGCGCCCAAAAATATGTTACATATTCTTATGTTCAAAGAAAGAACGGCATAAGTTATGAACATCTGGAGCAAAGCTGGAAGTCAGGTGATGTTATAAAGCCACGGTCTGCAGAGAAAGGAGGCTGGTGGTGAAAACATAAGACTATAACTGAGATGATGGCTCAAGTACAGTTGAGTTTACAGATACAACAATCTTTCCCTGACCTTGACAGTGTGTATTATTGTAACCACGATGAAAACAATAATGAAGTATTCATTTTAACACAAACCACCATGTTTCCCAAAACATAACGTTTTCTGTTTAACCCCCAACCAAACAATAACCCCAGTGTCGACACATCATAAAACCAGGAGACACTTTTTTGGACGACACAGACGACACAGATGATTGAGGCATCAAAATCAACAACATTTCTACACACAAAACCCATAATTTAAAGATTAAATTGAACTGAATTCAATATAGGAGAAAACAGTTTCACCAGAGCTGAGGAGTGAGGAAAATAAAGTTTCCATTGCTTTCTAATCAACAAAGAAACATGATGAGGTTCAGCTCTCTGCAAAACAAGAATCCTTTTTTTTACACCCATACAACCAACTGTCAAGAAGCCATAAGTGGCTCTTGTGCTAACATAATGTAACCACATGCAGAGGGATAATATTTCACTTCCAGGAAGAGAGGCCTTCTGGTACAGAACATGTGGAGACCCTCAACGCGCTGCATTCACCTTCCTCAGCTACATAAAAAGAGCGAATCAATGATCAGGGTTCTGATTCAGGCCAGTTCACCTCAACAGAGGGCATCAGCAAATAGCATCATTTGGTGTTAAATTTGTCAGAAGGTTTTCGTACAGTCACTTTAAAGTGATCGTGCACAAGTGAACAACTGTCTAGTGTCACTTTCATCCAATTAAACCAGCTCTTTACCGCTCTCTTCATAAATCCTCTTCCCTGAGTGGAAAGTTCGTCTTTCTCCCTGCGAGGCCTCAGCTGTTTGAAACCGTTGCTGCTTCACTAAGGTTAACTTTGCATAATGTTCTCCTGCAGGTTGACTTCTGTTTCCTCACAGACATGTGCATTCAGGACCAATTGGCCTGCTGCGATGCACAGTGAAGACCTTACAGTTGAAAGTAAAGCTGTTACTCTTAGTCTGATAAGTTGTCTATATGACAACAAGTAGCTAATTTCACCTGTCGTATAACTACAACTATGATTTATGACATATGCTGATGACACAACTTGATATTTAGCTTTGACAGCCTTTATCCAAAAGGTTCATTGTTTTTCACTGGATAAAGAAACGAGTGACTACACTGACGTTTTGCAGCCCTATTTTGATCATTGAATCATCAGTAATGTTCTCACCCCTGTACGTTTGTGTGTTTGTTGGTTTCTATGCTTGTTTGTAAGCAGGATTATGTCAAAACTATTGAACAGATTACCACAAAACTTGTCATAAGGATGTGGTGTGGATCCATTTTTTTTTAAGGGGATATTCTGATTTCTCAGAGAATAATTCATGAACCTTGATGAAAAAAATAAGCATATTATTAAGGGGACTGTTGGGCATTGTATGGAGTGACATTCCAGGTCCAAAAACCTGACGACTGTGCTGCATCTCTTTTGCATCTGTTTTGACCACAAATTACAGGAACCAAACATTGTGCATCATATTCATATACATATAATAACTTCCCCATGCTTACACATATAGAACAGGCCTGGGTGTTACCCTCCCCAACCTCCCAGTCTCCATACTCGTCTAACCACATCAAGGCATGGTTTGCAAAGCTATTAAAGGCACTGCGGTGTCTATCAGACATGTTTACTCTCAAAGGTTTGAGCCAGGCTAATGTCATCAGTCAATGCAATGTTACTATAGCTTTACAGTTTCTTCTCCAATAACAATTATGGCCTAATATATAATCCAGATTCTGTATATATATTTTCTACAGCTGTATTCTCTGTAGCACTTTGATGCATCTCTGCAGAGGACACAAATGCAGCCCACATTTAATGCAGAGGTAATCCTTCAAACATTTAGTTTGAAGAACTGGGGGCTGTAATACAGGCAGGGAAACATAATTACAGTCTTTGTCTTGCTCTACATGAGGATTTAAGTTTGAGCTCATGAAAGGCAACAAAAATGTAGCTTTGCCATTATTTCAAAAATGGTTTTAATAGCGATTTAGATAATCGTCCTATGAAACAATATTACTTGTAGCCTTTGGGCTCCATTTATTATCATTGAACCTTGTAAATAACTTCCTTTACACAACACAGATGAACAATGGGCTGGGAGATTAAACAGTGTTGAAACTGACCTGGAGAGTCCTGCGACAGAGAAGCACTAAAAGGTTTATCGGTTTATTGATTTATTTTCAGGTATAAAAGCTTCAGACAAATGTGAATATCCACAAAACTGGAAAGTGGAAAGTGCTTAAAGGTTCAGTGTGTAGAATTTAGTGGCATCTAGTGGTGAAGTTGCATATTGCAACCAACCCTATGCCAGAAGGTTATGCAGATAGGTGAAAGGTCCTCTCTAGCGCCACAGTTTGGTTTGTCTACCCTACAAACATGGCGGTACAACATGGAAGAGGACCCGCTCCATATAATAGATATAAAGGGCTCATTCTAAGGTAAGAAAAACACAATGATTCTCAGTTTCAGGTGATTATGCACATATAAACACATAATATTAAACATTTTAATCCGTTTTGACCCCTAGATCCTACAAACTTTATTTTACCTGTTCAAGCGAGAGGAGAATATGAACAGAAAGGATCTCAATATGGACAATGGAGACACATGTTGATAGCGAGCGTACATGGAGTCTCAAAGACAGAGGTTGTCTGACCTGATGTTGTGTACTTCTGGTCCAAGGAACTCTTCACCTTGATATTAATACTAAATAGTCAATAGCAGTCATGCACTCTGAAGTCCCACTATTCACTTCTCTGGACTGTACCAGTGAGTCGCTCACACAGTGAAGTGGATCGACCTCCATATTTTGTGATTGCGAACAAAGCTATTGCAAATCTTAAAGTCTGAGTCACAGGTTGGATGAAATACTTCTTGACTTGAAAAGTAAACCAAAGAATCCAGGACACTATCCAACAGCAAGATATATATATAGAGTCTGCAGACCTTCACCTGGAAAAAACACCAGTCAGATGGTGTCAGCAACAGGCTCATTTCAGTGCACACAAATTAAATTCATTCATCATCTCAAATACACAAACCAAACCAAAAATACATTTGCCAGCAATTGGTTGAAATGATACAACAGGGCCCTCTATCGACATCCTATAAAAACACATTTACAAGCTAGAAGGTTTTTTTTATAGTGTTCGCCAAGGCTCTGTCCAGGTTAAATAAGATGAGAAAAAAAGAAGATCCTGGATCCAGATCTGCTAAAACATTTCACGGGTTTTTCTCTGCGTCATGTTCCATCATGGAAATCGGTTTAATAGCTTTTGAGTAATCCTGCTGACAGACAGACAAACAAACACATAAATGGCAATGAAAACATTGGCAGAGGTAAACAGTCACACATTACACGATGTTAATCCTATAGCCTTTAAAAGGTAAAATAAGGCACCAATGGCATTTAAAACATGCTGAAGACATATTATCTACAACCCTCCAACTGTGTCTATAAGAAGAAAAGTGTTTGGATAACTAAATTCAGGACATTTGGCATGGGGGGGGGGGGGTGGGGTGATTAAGGAAAAACCCTCCACCTCGAGTCATGATGCTTGCGGTTGCCTCACTCTTACAATTTGGAATTTTTGAGGCAAAGAGTCAAGCTAAGTAGAGCGAATACCTCTACTAAGGCCCAACAGTCCCCTTAATTCAATAGAGCTGCATCAAATAACCCACACTCATCAATATCAGTCCACTACATGTGCCTGATTTTTTTCATTATCAAGATCCACGAATCATTTCCTGAGAGATTAGTGAAATAATATAAAATTCACCATCTCATAATGTTGAAGAAAATAATTTAATAAAATCCTGGATCAGAGGCGGATCTGTGCCAAAATTGAATGGGTTCTTTCTTGGCCGAGGTTTCATCCTCACACCAAATTTCATGAAAATCTGTATTTTTTTCCTATTATTCTGCTAACAGACAAATCACATTGTTTCTCAGTTGAGTGCAAACCTTCCCCAAGGCCCAACAGTCCCCTTAAGTTCAATCACGCTGCACCAAATTGCACACACACAGAAATTAGTTCCCCGATATACCTAAAGTCTGAAGGAATCCATGAATTATTCCCTCGTAAATCAGTAAAAAATGATGAAAAATGCCAATGTTAAAGAAAGAGTTAAAAAATATTGGGATCCCCACCTCAATCTGGAGCCACACCATAATTCAGTTGGTTCTTCCCTGATCCATACCGCATCCTTCCACCTAGTATCGTGGAAATCCGTCATGTAGTTTTTGTGTAATCCTGTTAACTAACCAAAAAACAACCAAACATAACCTTGTTGGCTGATAATGTTTGAGGGAGATCTCTGTGTCGCGTTAGTCCGACCAAAAACACAAACAAACACATGCAAATATCTTAAGTAGAAAGAAGAAATGTCCCAAATGTACCCCCACTTGTCCCTGGACACAAAACCTTTTTTAACAACAGATAATATTTCTGTCTACGTCACTGTTTGAGTCTCTGGACCGACAGTTATGACCCTTTTGATAAGAAGCAATGGACCCAGAAGGATGGAGATCTGATCTTGTTTATACTGATGCCACCGCAGCAGGCAGACCTGTGAAAGGCGGAGGGCGGTGCAGATTTGTACCCTTGATGTGACATGGCTATTACAAAATGGTCAGTTTATACCGGCTTTTAAAAGCTTAATAGGACGTGGGCTCAAGGGGATTATGCAGCAGCTGCTGGAGGCCACAAAGACAGGCAGAAATTAACTTTAGCAAGTGAGAGCACTGCACCAATCAGTGGCACAGCAAACTCATAATTACATCCACCACATACCTCGTTCATTTTCACCTCGCCTGCTGCAACTGAGGAATTAAAGCTAATTCCATGAAGTCATTTGTTTAATTTAAATCTGTCTCCTCTCTCCGCCTGCATCCTGCCTGGCTGTGTCTCTGGCTCTCTAGCTTAGACTGCCACACTGAAATGTGACGCTTCCGGCCAAAACACACATCAAATTCAAATGTTTAACTTTCCATTAAGACAGAGAATGATGGAATGATGAGTTGAGGAATGATATTGTATTTTCTCCAGCAGGGGAAACATTAAACGGTGAATTATGGAACGGTAAAGTCATAAATATCCAGTGTGTAAATACGAGTGGAAATTTATTTGAAACAGAGCAGTCACATCTAGCCACTAGCTGCACGGGATGTTGATCTGTCTGTGGATCCGTCAAGAAAGAAATATCTCAACAACTACTGGATGGAGGCATTCACATTTCTCATGTTTCCCAGAAAATGATTGGATGACCTACGACAGTGTACCAGGGTCATTTTACATGCAGAGCCTGGAAAGAGGTTGTACATTTTTTTTCCCTCGACAATCCAGCAGATTGTTGTTATGACATTTTAGCCTGGACTAAAGAAGTGAACTGAACAACCATCCATAGCTTTTCCATAGGCAATAAAAAATGTGTAATTTGTCTTTTTTGAAATTGATGAATGTTCCTCCTTCGACGTTGCCATAAAAACATCCAAAGTCTCTGAAAGAAAGCACGTCGCCTCCCTGACCACTGCCACAGCCCTGCTCAATAAGTGAAATAACGTGCACCACTCCCTCTCTTTAATGGTTAAACTCAGGGGTTAAAGCGGGTTAAACTGTCACTAAGTTTGAACGCTCTGATGTTGCCTGCAGACACTTCAGGGCTTTAATTCTATTCACTCGGGCTGTCAGTGATAAGATAAGGAGGATGGATGGGAGCAGCGGGGCAAAACTCTGTATCTATCTGTATAAACTTTATCTGTGAAATGACCGCCTCTCTAATCTGACAAGATGCTATTGACAGACTGATTACAGCTAATGCCAGACTCAGAGGGAGTGAAGGAGTCACAGGCTGCTGATAGGTCTGACATGTACTCAGCTGGGGTTATTACATACTGATTACATACTCCCTCAAAAAGTGAGGATAGCGATACAACAGAAAAGCAGAAACTCCTCTGATGATATGAGCAAACATTATCTGTTCGATTATTATTTGTCATTTTTATTTCATAAAAAATCCTATTTCACCATGTTTCTGTCTCTCTTATGTTTTTCTTATAGTTATGTAAACATGCAATTTCTTTTGAATTCCTTTGTGCAGAGAGAATAAATTAGCAAGTTATTTCCTTCCTTCTGAATTCCACTGATAAAAACAATCAAATGAAGTCAACCACGCTCAGTCTCTCTTCATACCCTAACGGTTTGCCCGCTGACAAGAGCAAACTCCACATGTTGCCTTTAACAAGCTTGAGGACTTGATTTAGTTACTTTGTAAAAATGTGAAAATGTTTTTGACAGTTTATGGGATTTATGGGATGTGATGTTTGAAATTGCCAAAAAAAACCTTTGTCAGTGTTTTGACATTTTCTCCTTATGCACGAGCACTTTGACCAGTTTTCACCTGGAGTTTGTATCAGAGAGAAACAAAATATCCCTTTTGAAGGCACACATGAGATTGGTTCTTTCTGTTACCGACTATAGTTTCACTTCTCCATTATGGTGATGAATGGGCAAACATGGGTACCACATTAATAAAAGTTCAGAATCTCTGGCGTCGCTCCACTTCCTGTTGTGCCTTGATATCAAATCCAAGTAAGATCCGGTTCAGAAGACGCCTTAAAATTGTCCCTTTTCTGAATATTTATGTAGAAAAGGTAGCACATCTCCTCGTACTCAAAAGGTGGAAATAAAGTCGTAGCTTCAAAATCAAAATTAGAAAAAACAGACGAGTAAACAGCCAGAGGAGCGTCAAGCAGACGTCTTCCCCCCCAAACGGCCTCAGAACCACCAATACGTTTTCATTATCTGCCTTTGAAAATGACTGTAGCCCGAGAAGATTTTATTGATTTTATGGTTTAATTAGAGCAGGAATTTTGGGAAATATATTTGTTAACTCAGCCATACAAGGCGCCATTTCAAGCTGACGAACTCTCCAACCTCCCCACACACAGCGCAGAGTGTCATTTCGGAAACATTTAGCCCGTCTTAAGGGAAAATCATGGTCGAGGCGTTCTTTTCATAGCATTACAGTTTCAAATTTTATAGAAAATAAGGACAAAACCTCATCCACGGACAAGTTTTTTTAGTAATCAGGACAAGTAATCAGCCCCAGTATGGGGCTGATTCATATAGTCACTGACTCAATGCTTTGATTTAAAGTAGGGATGTTCTGCCTGGCACCAGTGTTCACACTTTATAAGTTTAGTTCACTTATTGTTCATTGCTTTAATGAAGTTTTAAACCAAGATGATAAACCTAAAAAATAAAGTTCACGATCATGTCTCCTGTTTTTAAAATGACTGGCTCTATCTGCAGCTGGACCTCCCGTAAGAATAATTTGATATATTCTATAATTTAGAGGCATTTCCACCCTTTTTTCACCTTGTGCTCATGTGTTTCCCCTTAACACTTGTGTGTTGTTCGTCACGTCTGTCATACCTGCCCCCGCCGGCACTCCTGTGAATCATCCATCAACCGCGCAGCAGGATTTAAAACCCACATCTTCACATTGGTGGTGCTAAGGTTACATTTTTGGGTGAACTATCCCGATAAGCAATGTGTCAGAAAGCACAAAAACTCCTGAAGGTACCATGACCTGGACGACTGAGAATCGTCACAGATATACAGGTATCTTTATGCAGAAAGTACAAAGATAGATGCAATGGAAGTTTTATCTAGCCTGCATGTACTGTTTTCAAAATCATGTTTAAATTGCCAGCATGTTTCCATGCCAGCCACATGGCAGGTGCTGTAAACACTTGGGTGCTGATGTACATTATTGTTCTGATGTTTTTTGGTGATTGGTGAACAGCTTTCCTTGCATTATCGCCCCCTTCTGGTGTGTGATTGTTTATTTTTTGCAAAGAGATCAAAAACCTGAGCATGTTCAATGAAAGCATGTTCATGCACAACACTACCTCTCACACAGATCATAATCTAACTTCCTAAACTTCTTAAACACTGCTCTCCCCTTTCCACAATAATCTGTAGAAGGAATTTTAAAACAATCTGCAGCTTCTTCAGTATTTGTAAAAAAACAGGAAGCTTTATTTTCGAAAGCAGCCAGAAATAAAAGCATCTGCTCCATTTGCCGACCGACGGTGGATGAGAATGTCGGTCTGTTAGTCATTGCACCACTTTTAGTCAAGACCAAATTTTCTCAACAACAATTCAGTGGGGTTGCCATGACATTTTTTTCTTATTCCCCAGAGGATGAATCCCAAACTTAAATGATTGATTACATGCAGTAAATAAAACAAAAGATAAAATCTCAGATGCCTGGTGTTTCATTTGCTCAAAGTCGTTATGTGTGTGTGTGTGTGTGTGTGTGTGTGTGTGTGTGTGTGTGTGTGTGTGTGTGTGTGTGTGTGTGTGTGTGTGTGTGTGTGTGTGTGTGATGGCTATATATATAATTTTATCACCAACAACACATGACATATGTCCACTTGTATGTAAACGTGGGTGTATTTATTAACCTGTCAGCAGATCATTCAAGTAAAAAAAAGCTGCCGCAGAAAAGCCATACCAGCCTCAGCAATTCCAGATGTGAGGCTTTTTCGTGTTAAACAAAACAAAATAAAAGCCTCTGAAATCAATTCACACATCTGCTGCTCCGACACATACGAGCGTGATTACCAAAGAGAATAGCTTTCAATTACTGGCGGAAATTCCCGGCAGCTGATGAGACCACTCTGTTCCTGTTAGTTAACGTGTTTGTAAACGAGCAGAGGCTGGATGTGTTGAGGAGGTGCAATGTGATAAACAATCAACACAACATCCAACTCAAAATAGCCCAAACTCAATGCAGGTAGAGTGTAAACACTCTGTATGTTTGCCACGGCTCAATTAAACAGATTTATTTTGTAATCTGATTATCCGTTTGTTGGAGCCAATGCAGTGTTTCCCTCAGCCTGGAGAAAAGTGTCCTGAAATAATGAGCTGATGCTGCAGAAGAGTCACACCCACGAAAGAATATAACAGTTTTCTACTTTAGACTGTGAGGTGGCAGCCTTGTTGGCAGATTTAGTTACTGAGCCAGAATATAAATAATTCTATAAGCTAGCTGAAGCTATATAGCATTCAGATACGCGAGGTATGAAACTTCTCATTTAACTCGCATGTTTTCACATGTGATAATAAACTTTTTATTTAAAAATGTAATAAAATTCTTTGGCCACCTGGGGTCAGTAGAAACAAGCCATGAACCACAGACTGTATATGTAAAGATGTACTGCAAGACTGCTGCCCTAAAGTGAAGCCAAAATGCCTCGATCACCACCTGGTGGCTGGCTGCAGTACTGCTCATAAAACCTGCCTCCTCCATGTTAGTGATCATACATGGACCAAGTTTAAAAATCAATTGGCAGGGTTCATATCCGGGATATTTTGGCTTCATTTCTGGATAGTGGAAGGAGGTAGAGATGCATCGTCCATCTTTTTATACATGTCTAAGAATTAAACCTGTAATTACTACTTTTTGGTCGCTTGGGGCAGCAGAAACAACTTGTAAACCAAAAAATTAAGTTAATATGGTGTACTAGTTCGCAAGCATTTGCATTTTTACAGGTTCAGCAGATATGAGCAACATTAGTATTCATTTAGAGTCGTGTTTCTGTCAACCTAAACAATATAAATCCAATCATCACGGTCTCTTAGAGAGAATAATTTGGCTGATAAATGCTCCACTATATTCACCAGCTGTCTGTCTGTCATCTTATACTGAGCAGCTGTTGTACAAAGTTTTCTTTAGATGTTTCCAACCAGGTGAGAGTGAACCAAAGCAGTAAGTCTGTGAGCCAGAAAGCTAAACAGTGACCAGAAACTTGATATGAGCTCAGTAATGCCGAGGGAAATTGTAGATTTGTGTGATAATTATTTCATTCAGGACCACTGGGATATTTCCTAGTGACCAACAAAAATAAAACAGGCAGGAAATTGTTCACATCCCTCTTAGAATTAACAAATCAGGCGTGACCCACTCTCACAGCAATGTCAAAATTTACATCATCACATCTCCCAGGGACGTGCGCTGTCAGCAAAAAGCAATAAATGCACTGATAAATGGTTGTAGCTTATGTTGAAATTCAGTGAAAATGTGTGGAAAACTTTTTTTGGATGGTCTTGATATCTTGATGCTTGAATATAGAAATAATGAACAAGGAAACAATTGAGCTAACTCTGTAGGTCATCAACTTAGCTGTTCGGCTGAGTACTTATATTTAAAAATACATTTTCCTGATGTTTTTGACTCGCTTGCTGCTGCCATTTCCGTTTTGAAAAAGTTTTTCCCAGAAGCGCAATGACTCATTGGACATGTTGGGCTGGGAAGGATCCACCTGGAGGAGCCTTCGAATTTGGACAGTCTTGTCACGCTGCTGTGATGCAATCGGTCTTCAAATGCAGCCTCCTCAGGATGCGGCCCGCAAATTGAAACACAGCTGCAGCCCCTCTAGAGAACGTCCAGAGGATCTCCAGAGTTCAGTGCATGTCTGAAAGCAGCTTTAGTGTGTTTTTGTTCCTGCCTGCCAGCATCGTCAACTTGTCTGCTTGTAAACCTGCCTGTTTCACATTAAATCCCCTTAACCACATCAGCCTGTCTTTACATTCAGGTCCTTTCCTTATGTTCCTGGCCTTGCTGTTACATCATGTCAAGCAGGTTATTAAAAGAGTTGATCTGAAGTGCTGAAGAGCTGTGATGGAGGTGGTTGCACTTCACAATAACACACATGCATTAACCACATTGAATTTGATCAATCTGTAAAAATGTGCAGAAGATGTCAAGACCTTCTTAATCCAACTTCCTCACGTTGACCTTCTCACCCTCTATTGATTAAAGTCAGTGTTGTGACACACTCTTTCTTCAATGCTCAGTAATTGAAGAGCCACGGACAATACGTCGGAGGATTACTGACAATCACTGACATGGTTTGTCTGCTCTGTGCCAGTTTATTAAAGCTGTGCATCAGCTGAGGATACATCAATGAAATTACCAGGAAGCAGTAATATTTAAAAATCCTCTATACAGGCAGCTTTACATAATGCAGCGCTCCTCTGCAATGAGATAATACCTGATACACAGATATATGACTGCTCAGGTCAACTACAGCTCAGACAAACCTACAAAAGACAAACCACCAACTGGACAAACACTGGACAAACACTAACCGGGAAGAAGGACACAATATCCTGGTTATGAACGCTGCCATCTTGCTCATTTGGAACCAGAGTCTGCATAGTAGTGATCAAGGAATGGAGCCTCCATAGCAAGGTCTCACTAATACATGCACTCGACCAATCACAAGTCAGTCAGAAAATACACGTCCCATAAACCATTGCAAATGATCCCTTTCCAATGATCTCCAGCTGCTTCATCTTGAATCTAACCTCGTAGTGATTTTCCACCCCTTTGGACAATCTTCTCGTTGACTCTAAAAAAATGCGGTAGGCATTAGAAAAGGGAAATCGTTGTTGCTCTGTGGTAAAAGTAACGTAAAGATCCAACATTATTTTCATTGTTCTTATAAACATTAGCTGACAGCAAGCTCCACCAATCAGAGATGTTGCTTCTACACCCGAGGATTATGGGGAGTATTTCTCCTTGACATCACGGATAAAACATGATTTTCAATAAACACAGTTGATATCATATCATATGATTTGTGACTTCTACCGGAGCATGTAACATGGCTACACAGCCTCGTAGCTCGTGGTAAGCCTACGGTGGATGGTTACAATATTACAGCTCCAGAAGGTTGTAGATCACCTCCTCGACATTCACAGCTGCTCCATCATTCTATCCCCCGAGGTCCGCAACCTGGCTGTCATTCTTGACCCTTTCCAATTCCACATCAAATCGACACCAAATCCGCCTTCTTTCATCTCAAAAACATTTCCAGACACTCGCAGACTCTGTGACAGAAACCCTCCTTCATGCCTTCATCACCTCCCGCCTGGATTACTCTCCTCAAACACCACCTGCTCACTAAGGGCTTGGCCTCAGTTAACGCTCCACCCTGCTATTTATTTCTATCCTGTTCTGTGCGAATTACTTTCTTATCTTTTTTTCCCCTCTTTTTTCTCAAAAGGTGCTGTATAAATTCAAGCTATTATTATTATTATAATAATAGCGGATAATTTAAATCTGATGAATGATGCTGTTGAGGTCTATTAAGGAAGGGAAGGTAATCAACAAAGGGAAACAGGACAAAGGACGTAAAGTAAGAGAAACACACAAGGAGACAAGTTTCAAAATAAAACAGGAAGTAATGAACTCAAAGTGCACAAATGTAAATATAAAAACCAAACACAAGGAAAACGTCATAGTCAAAGTTGATAAACACAACGATTCCAACAGAAGATCAGCGAAGGCTCCAGACAGTCATAATGCTAACCTTCACCTGCAGCTCCATGTGTAACAGACAGTGTGTTATATAACGATCTTCCCATCCAAACCCCAGTGAGCATTTTTTTCCTAAAATTTCAAACTATTCCTTTAAAGTTCGTCAGATATCCGATGCCCCTCCTGCCCTTTGTAACACAACTGCAGCGGGCTGAGCTGGATCTAATCTGCTGGCCAGATGTGGCCTGCTCATCCTCCTGGTGTTTGAATCTGAATCAATTTGTCTGATTGTCAAAACAATAGAAAACCTATCAGGGAAACTGCAGCAGTTATTTAAAGCTTAAGCATCTCAGCATGGATGGAATATGTGACAATGGCAATTTTGCTTCAGTGGTTAATTTTCTTTTTAGTCAGTTCTGTCTTTGTGGTCTTTTTTTCATCTCTTTTTTGTTGTGCTCCTATTGTGTCACTTTAAGTCATTTTGCATGTTGAGTATCGTTGTAGTTGTCGTTCTTTGTATCTTTGACATTGTTCTGAATCTCTCACTGATCATTTTACTTTGTGTGTGTCTGTGTGTGTGTGTGTGTGCAGGCACGTCCATCCAAGGTTTAATGTCTCACTTTGAAGAGGCTCAAGGGGGCAATTCCACACCGTCCGCCCCAAGACATCCACCGATCAAATCAAGGACACGTTACAATTAGAAGCATCTGCTGCTCTGTGAACAACCCTTTAAAATAAACAGTGGTGAAAATTAAGCTTTTTTAATGTACATTTGTCTTAATTCATCCAATTCAGTTTCATAATAAAATCCTCACCTCTGAGTCTGCATTACTCACATACGTTGCCATTAGTCTCCATGCTTGAATCGATCATGTGCTTTTATAGAACTGCGAGCCAAAAATCAACAATTACCAGCGGCTACAGCTCAATTGTAAACTCCGTAAAACATGGAGTAGCTTTTACAGATTAACCGTCATGGTCAGTATTAGTGTGTTTTTCCAGCCTGAGCTTGTATCAGCTGCAGCCTCACATTTCTGTTCTCCACAGACAGGGGTGGAACCCGACATGATGTCATCCAACTGCCTCAAGTAATGGCGTGTCGAGGTTTCTGAAATAGTTTTCTGGTTATCGGAGTTATCACAACCTTTCTGTCACCTCCAATCAGTCCGACCATCCTCCTCTGACCTCCCTCATCCCCCGAACTCCTGCTCGTTGTTTACACACCATTCTGAGTAAAAACCTTAGAGACGTGTGAAAATGTGAAAATGTGAAAATCCTCGGAGATCAACAGGTTCAGAAATTCTCACACCAGCTGTCTGGCTCCAACAACCGTTTATCCAACGTCACATATGTTCCCCATTCTGATGTTTGGCATGAACAATAACTGACCTGTATCTGCATCATTTGTCGAACTGCACTGCTGCCCCCTGATTGGTTAACATGTAGGTAAACAGGTGTTCTTATGAAAGTGCTCTTTAAGCTCGTATTTACCATGCACCTACAGGTAAGTCAACTCTGACTATATCAAAGTCCCTGTAAGTAAGACCAGGCCCCAATCTAAAGGAATGGGGAGAGAGCTACAACCACACTAGAATGTCACCTATAGGAGGGTGATTACCTCGGCCAAGGCCCAACCAGCCTCTAAAATTCAATCAAGCTTCACCAAATTTCACAAACTCATAGATATCAGTGGTGGACATCCGTTGAGTTGTTCTTGTGAAGTCTTGCTTACAAACAAACAAACATAACTTACAAACAGATGGACAGGGGGTAAAACCTAACCTCATTGGTTGAGGTAATAATACAGATAAATACAAAATGAATGTATTCAATCACCATTAAAATACGATAAAACCTTCTGAAAAACTTTCTTCCAACAGGTTATTTCAGGTTACCTTCTTTTGTTGCTCAATCCCACCAGAGCATTTCAGTACATTATTGGTTTCATGGAAACACTACTCATGGAAACACTACAGCTTCATTCCTTCCTCATCATCAAGACCACACAGCACTGATTTGTACACACACACTATTATTTCTGCCTTTGCATTCCCCCTAATCACTGATTACTTCCCCCTGAGAAGACGTGAATGTGTCACAGCTCTGGTTGAATGACGAACAGCTCTCAGAGAATAGGGGAGGGTCACTGCAGCCTGAATTTTCTCCTCAATATAATGTTATTGTTCTTGTGATCCAATTTTCTGCCCTAATCCTTTCAAACAACAGGCCCAGGGAGGAATGCCAATACAATACAACAGAGAAGAGGAAAGTCCTCCGGCAACAGAAGAAGTTTTTGTCCTGCAATTACACATTAGACTTGGCTGCACATGTGTGGATTTCCAAATGGATTATATTCTGATGTTTAACCCCAAAAAATCCACTTAATCAACTTACAGCACGGGCGGATTCCTGAATTGACATTTGTGTTCACAGATGGAATTATAACATTATTACCAGAATGACACTCAGAGATCACAGACTTCCACTGAGGCCCAACAGTCCCTGTATGAAACCATATGATTTCACAAGATCCGGGTTTTCATTTGGATCAGCACCAAATTGCTTATCTCTCCTAAGATGACTAATTGATCTCATCAAGATCCATGAATTATTCTGTGACAATTCAACAAAGATCTTGAAAAATGCCCTAAATCTCACAATGTTTAGGAAAGAGCGAAAAAATCTGCCCCTCGATCCAGAGCCACATTTAACAATTGAATGGTTTCTTTCCTGACCAATACCACATCCTTCCACCATCTTTCATTGTAATCCCTGGAGTCATACAACAACAATGATCGCAACTAATGTTTTTTTTCCTGCAGGTTATTTTCTTTATTAAATAATTATTTGTTAAGTGTGTGTGTGTGTGTGAACGTGATAACCTTTTTTCTCTGTTTGTGTGCAATCTGCCTATTATCCAGCTTCAAAATAATGAAGTGACCAGTCATTGGTCAGTGTATGATCACATGATTATCCAGTGTGCAGGTGGAAATAGTTGCAAATGTGCAAACTGATGCTGAACTGATGTGAAAAAAAGACATGAACATGGGCAAGAGGTACCATACCTTTTATTGATCTTTTATTTTATTCTCTTTTTTAGTTTTGAATTTTGAGCTCATGTAATCATTATAAAATTTGTAAAAAAAACAACAAATCCTATGATCCAATTTATTGTAGCTTTTGCATTTTTATGCCATATTAAAATGTGCATGTTTGAGTTCAGAAAAGCACATTTCAGAAGTAGCAGAAACCTGTGCATTTTCCTTGACAACTAAATAAAAAACCCATGTTACCATTTGTTATTTATAGTCACAAACTACAGGATTGTCCACTATAATCATAAAATGACTTTTTCTGCTCAGAGCCAAGCTCTCTGAACATTATGAAACATTATGAGATGCAGATTTTACCCCTGGGTGAGATCTTCTTTATGGGGGGGAGGGACATGAATGAGTTTGAGAATGCATTGTCTGGGCTGCACTCACTCCGCTGTTTAACCTTTTTGTTGAATGCAGAAAGTGTTGGTGACATGGGGGATTTGAATCTTCAAGCACAGGATGAATATAGATATCTGGGAGGAGCGGTGTGTGAGAGCTGAAGCAGTGGTGCTGTGGATCAAACAGATCCGTCACTGGAGCCCATCCACCTGTTTCCAATCTCACAGCATATGGAGCATTCATATTTGAGTCTGACCCAAACCCGAACACTGAAAGAGTTTTCAGGTCCAAGAGTTTCCTCTGATTATCTCTGCCTTGCAAATGCAGATGCAATTTTGCAAGGATTAATCATTTGTCTCTACATCAATGAAATGACATAATCTTGTTTCCCTAACTTTCCCATACTCCTACGTGTGCGCTCACATGCTTTCACTTCATCTGCAAAGTGATGCCTCACACTCCTCTCTCATCAGCCTGTGGCAGGTTTCGTCACTCACCCTGGCTGTTGGGTCCCCCCTCTCCCTCCTCGCAGTCTGTTATGTTGTTCAGCATCCTCTCTCCTCCTCGGGCTGTGCACACGGAGCACGGCTCTTTCTGAGAAAAAAAAAAGAGAAAAGCTCCTGTTGGGCTGGAGCCAGCAACAAGACGGACTTTACTTTTGCTTCCTGATGCCCCTTTCCTCTTCCTTTCCCAGTCTAAAAAAAAGCAGTATCCTCTTTTTTATGTGTCTGCTGTGTGATTCCCTCCGTCTCTCTGCGGGAGGAGGATGGAGAGACTGAGAGCGGCTGCGGGGGAGAGTTGATGATGGTGCTCGCTGTCACTCACATGCACGGTCTCAGTCCCTGTGCACCACTCACCCCCCTGTCAGTTTAAGCCCGATGACTACATTCATCATGTATTCAGAAGGTATTATCCCTCTCCTCCCCCCTCCCTCCCTCCCTCCCTCCCTCTCTCCCTCTCTCTCTCCCTCACGCATGTTCATCATCATCATCCATCTCATCATGAGAGAGGGATGGATGGAGAGGGATTGAGAGACAGATGAAAAAATGCTGCCTCCTGAGAATAAACATCTATTTTGATGTTCTTTTCAGACAGAAGATGAGATTCCATTTCATTACTGTGTATTCATCCCTCTTTTGTTATTTTCCCCCTGCGATGCTTTTTTCTTTTATATATTTCCTGCACGACCATGGCCCATTATCTGTGAAAGGCCTGCAGGCTGCGCTTGTATAACTTGCAAGCAAGCGCGCGCACACACACACACACACACACACACACACACACACACACACACACACACACACACACACACACACACACACACACACACACACACACACACACACACACACACACACACACACACACTCTTCTTTTAATTTAAAAGATATAACTGAAAGAAAAGTGCTCGGCCTCCGCTCTGAGTGAATTTGTAGCCAGTAGTCGGAAACCTGTCATCGCTGTGCCCCTTCTGATTAAACATCACATTGTTTGACCAAGACTCTGACTACAGGTGACATATCTCTGAACAGCGGTAGGTCACAGAGAGGTCACGGCTTCTGAGGAAGACAGTGTCACTCACCCGAGGACGGATGGTTGAATGAATAGAAAAGATAGATTGCGAGAGAAAATGATGAATGAGAGTAAATAGGGTGAGGCAGAGCTGGTTGATTGAGAAAAGGGGACAAAATAGTGATGAAATTAAAGGGGTAAAGTGAGGACAGGCCACATGATGAGGTGATTATGAAAAAGTTACATAAAGAGGTGTTCAGGTGGCTTTAAAAGACAGGAAATCTTTGGGCTCTTGCGTTGTACATTCTTGTGTGGTGCGTGTATCATCCCATCCTGAAGTTTAGAGAGCATCTCTAATCCACACCACCTGCCTCGTGATGAAATGGCATGGCCAAAAACACAACTGGCATTTAATGGATGAAAGAAGAGGAGGGAAAAAAGGCTTTTTTTTCTCCCCAAACCATTAGTATTTGAATGTCACAGTGAACTGTGTGTCCATGTCTGGTTAGATGATCTCTGGGTTTTGGCAGATGTTAAGAGAGACTTTATCCTCACTGACTGAAACCAGCCACAGACTGCATCAGGCTCACATTGTGATGCTCGGGCCCGGCTGATATTTTAAACAGCATTCGTTAGTGCAGCTCCACTGTAATTGCTCCAATTCAGAGCGTAGTCACGATGTTTGAGTGTGTTGCAGGGTTAAGGAGTTCCCGACCCAGGTGCACTGAAGGATATATATTCTGCTCCAGTCAAGAGGTAGGCAGGAAGCCAGGCAGAAAGAAAACTCACAGGCTGAGGAACAGAGCTGGAAACATTGAAACATTGGGCAACAGAGGCACAAGGTCAAACTGAGGAGACGAACACGTGAAACTGACCCAGAGGACGGGAAGCACAGAGACTGATCGTGCGTTCACATGCTCCTCGGAAGGTCCCGTTTCCCGAGATGTGAAGTCGTTCCAGCTTCAGTGTGTTAGTGTGCTTTGAAGTCGGAATGTGGAGAAAAAAAACACTGATGCTGTTAATAAATTATGGGATTTGAAGGTTTAAAGACCTTGACATTTCTTTCCAATATTTACATAAAATGAAGAGAGAAGAAAAAGGATCAGGGGTAACAGGCAGCAATTTAAAATAAATGCATATTAATCATGAAAATGTCTGTGAAAGATGGACGTGCTGGCTGTAGGTGACAAAGGTGAAATATTTGAATGTAGATACCCTTTTATTAAATGCTTACTGTACACTTATGTTATTTGGTTTATAAGCGATGACATCAGCAACCTAAAGAGTCCAAAGTTCACAACAAAAGAGTCCAAAGTCCCAGTAAAGAGTCCAAAGTCCCATTAAAGAGTCCAAAGTCCCAACAAAAGAGTCCAAAGTCCCAGTAAAGAGTCCAAAGTCCCATTAAAGAGTCCAAAGTCCCAACAAAAGAGTCCAAAATCCCAGTAAAGAGTCCAAAGTCCCATAAAACAGTCCAAAGTCCCAGGCAAAGAGTCCAAAGTCCCATAAAACAGTTCAACGTCCCAGGCAAAGAGTCCAAAGTCCCATAAAACAGTCCAAAGACACAACAAAAATCCTAAGACCCAACAAAGTCCAAAAGTTCAAAAAGTCCCTTAGAGTCCATTAGAGGTGCAGGTCATGACAGGGAGATGAGGAAGGAGAAAGTCATACTAACATAGACAAGGAGAATCGTGCACAAATGTGTCAATAGTTTGAATCTGGCAGATGGTTACAGAGGGAGTGATGCTATTTTATTATCATGGGAGGATTTCAGACTATAATCTATCATCTAATACTACTGACAGAAGCACATTCAACAGACGACACACGAGGAAGATAAACAGCCTGCTAAACATAAAATAAATGATTTTCACGAGGTGGATAAAGGCGAAGATCAGGATTATCATCACCACAAAGTAAAGCTTTATCAACGCGTGTCTCGTTTATTCCTTTCAGTGCTCGGACAAGCTCACAAATCTCAGCCCCAGTCACTTCCCATGTTTGTAGATATCATCTCTTTTATGAATTGCAGTGATTTAAGTGAAAGTAACTTCTATCAACGCCAACTCCAACATGTGGACAGACACAGACGCACCCGAGCACAAGTATAAATGCTTTCAATGTTGTAGGCCCCTACAGGTGAACGTGACGCCTCAGGTTCTGTGCTGATCCTTCACGGAGGTATGAACAAGGCTTAACTGTGTAGAAAGAAAGGACACAATTTCCAGGAATGAGAGTCTGAGCAGTCCAACCTGCAGCAACTATAGTTATTAAGAAAATGCACATTCACATGTTTTTTTTGTGTACACGCCCCCAGCCCCTCATGAGAAAGTCCCAAAATTCTCACAGTCTCAACTCTTAAGACAAGCTTTATGAAGTTGTATAAAAATTGTACTTTGAAAAATAACAATGTCACTGAACTATCATTGCATGTGTTTTTATTTGTAACTCCATAACCATAACATCTATAACCAAATAATACACTAGAAATTACACTTTAACTTCAGAGTTGGTTATAATTTAAAGAATTACTTTTTAAGTGTGTTGTTTCCAGTGTTGGAGGGAGTAATCAAACGATTAACTTGAACAAAATTACAAATAAAAAGACAATAATGTATTTAAGTAAAAGTAAAAGCACCATATGAACCTTTCTACATGAGTAACAAGTATTTGCTTTAAAAGGTAATTGAAGTATTAAAAGTAAAAGCACTTAGAGATTGTAACCTATATTCCATTATGTAGTAGCCTATACATCTTTACTGTTTCTATATTCTTAAAGAGTGCTTCAGATGCCTTAAATACCTTAGTATAGTTACCAAGTAAATAGGCTTTGTTATATTCCACCACTGGTTATTTGTGAGTATATATGTTGATGTTGCTGAAAAAGAGCAGGTACGCTATAAATAATATTCATTTCCTAATGTCTACACGTGATGGACAACTTCGACAAAGGTCGTAATGAGTCACTGTTGTCGCTTCCCCCAAGTGGCAAAACATCTGTTGATAAAAGTTGAAGCAGAGTGCTCACTCTTTCTCTCCGTCCCCACAAAGCTCGGATATGCACCGTACAGTGTCTGCATCATATACTCCATAGCATGAACATGTGGTATGCGTGTGGCCTAGCTCACCATTTCCCTGCCCTGTCAGTGAGAGTGGGCTGTTGGCTGGGTTCTGATTGGCAGAAGGCCTGAGAGCCATCTTCATCCGGGCCAAGCGGCTTTAGCTCTTAACCCACGAACACCTCCCTCCCTCCCTCCCCGCCTCCCTCCACCCCGCCTGTCTGCCTACTGCTGCTGCACTTGTGGCTCTGGATACTTGAATCAACGAACTCATTCACACCTACAGTATGTTGGTGTGAAGACGGTGTTCCACATCACACGCTACACACATGTACGTTATGCTTTCGACTAAGAAAGCGCCGAATGCACTTGCATGTGCACAGACGCAAACACACAGCGCAGGGAACTTTCTGATGCTCTAATCCTGCAGATTAAGGCCATGGAGCGATGGGCTGAAATCCACATTTCCTTTTTCATGATCAAGCACAGGGCCTGCTGCTCACCGCCCTTTATTCAGGTCCTGCAGCGGCCGAGCACCACGCTGACATCTAACCCCCGTCACACCTATTTAGGTAAAAAAACTTCACACAAAGAAATAAAAAAAACCCAGATCAGGTTCGGTAATCAGTTGTGATGGGACTATTAGTTTGTCACAGTTTGTTTTGAAATGTCTTTCTCAGTGTTTATTTTCGTTTCATATTTGTTTGGGGGGGGGGGTATTTGTAAATGATGACTATACAGACAATCCTTCACTAAGATCATTCAGACTAAATGAAAGATGATAGACGTTAAGTATGAAAAACTCTTATCTTATCTCGTGTCAAAAAGCATTTGCTCATACAAAGTACATTTTTGTGTCTGCTTAATGTTTCCTTGATCGTCTCCTTCAGCAACTTGGAAACCACCTTTTTGAGACATGTCAAAATCTGGCGTGTTGTATTTACTGATGTATATAATATCCAGACCTTTTTCAAACCCATATGCCTGTGTCCATCACTGTATAGCCCACTGTCACCCCGGGCTGCAAGTGTTGAAGTTGACAGAGTGCAACATGCAAAATTCCCTCTACAGGGACCACTCTGTCATTATTGGCAACGCCGTCCTGGGAGATTTAAGATTTACGAGTGATAGGGGGCTCTGGGAGCAGTCAGGAGGTGGGATGAGATGGAGCTCGGAATTTGTCCTCAAGCTGGACTCAGCCAGGAAACCCAAAGACCAAAAATGATCTGTGGTCCTGTCGGCCAAACCATCTGTCTGTCATCGCTCGCATTCAACACCAGGGGGAGAGAGTTATGTACAGTGTATGCCCCTCCTGCAGCTTCCACCCGCAAAACATGCGTCCTCCCACACAAACCCTAAAGCACAGCGGCTGTCAGAGGAGGTTTCAGGCTCGGTCATGATTTTAGACATAACGTATTTCCAAGAGGGGGGGATGAATAATTCAACGTGGTTCCTTCCTATTAGACAGAATTGTCATTTTAAATTCACCCTAGTTTCAAATCTTAACACCAGAATGTTTTTTTTATGCTTTTACTTTTTTAATGTTTCACTTTCAACCTGTGAGCCCCCATGTTTGCTAGCCCATTTCCCTACACTACCACAACTACAAGGTATTCAAAGTTTATGTAGATGCAGGTGCTGTTCAATAGAATTTTTTGAGCATCTTTAAAGAAGTCATCTCTAAAATTGGATAATTTGCAGAGGTCTAATGATTGATAATGCATTTGTGTGGTGTTGGAACAATCAGCGAAATGTGTTCAAACTTTTTTCAAAAGATTTATGTGAATGTCCCAATAGGTGAATGTAGTTTATTTTACGTATTAACTGATACATTGTTTTTCTGTCTTTAGTGCTTCCTTTTATTTTTTGTATTTATTGATCCTTTCTTATAATAACTTTATTGTATTATTGTATTCTCTTATTATTGATTGCTTTGGTAAACATTATTCTCTAAATCCAAATGTTTAAGTCATTTTTAATCTCCTATGTACTGTCAATCACCTTTAAAGCACTTTGAATTGTATTTGATTTGTTTGTGATAACATTTTATTAACTGATTTAGAACAAAGCTGGAATAACTTGGGAAGTTGAGTTGTTTTGGTGAAGAATTACAGAGTTGTTGGAACATGTCATACAAAAGTAAATATTGCCAAAACTCAATTTGTTATATTGTATTTTGTTTTAACAGTATGTTTCTACTCATATAGATTGGTTTGAAAAGTTATTTCTAAGCAAAATCCCTAAGTGAGGTCAGGTAAAACATTATTCATCTATCAATATTTCTTCAATAACTATTTGTTTAAATTCTTAAAGTGAAAACATTTCAAAAATGTCTTTTTTTCAAGCGTCCATATTTTCCTATTCCACTTCAAAAGCAGAAGACAGAGGAATTTCCCATCTGGACCAAATTGGAGCATGAAGGTAACGACAGTAAAACAGGGTTTTTGAAGTAATTTACTTTAAAAACTTGTTTTATGTTTAAGTATGTTGAATATTGGTCGTGGAAAAGGCCCGTGTGCATACAGAGAAGTTTTCAGACGCAGTTTGTGAGAAAACAAAGGTTAGGTTGCCTCCGATCAGATGAAACATTGGCTACGTCACTGGTCGTGGAGATTAACCCTCAGTACACTCAATTAATATCACTGCTTCTCACAGAGCTGATTCTCTCTGTGTCATTTATAACACACAAATAAACCCGACAAAGATACTAAAATATTGACGCTCTCACTATGCATTTCTTATTGCACTTCTACAAAAGTGTTTTTTACTCCCTCTGTCACATACAGATACGCCCCCCCCCCCCTCGTCCTTGAGAGTCCTCATCAAGTGATGATAAATGAGGGAGGAGATCTTCATTCCGACACTTTGTCCCCATCACACTAGCAATGTCAGGCAACTTGCACAAACCTGGAGCACAAATTATTCTGAGTCTACATTTGCCAAATACTGCCATTGAGTCATGTGAGCGAGTCCCCCAGATTCCCAGTGCTGTTAACCTTCTCTGCTCCTAAGGCTGCAGCCTTTATGTTTTTATGGTTTTATCCTCTGACTGACCCCAGTTAAATATTTGCCATTGAGATTTTACAAGATTACCCGAGATAGTAAAGGCTGAGGTCAGTGTATTGAACAGTATGGATTTCACATTGAAGTCTAGGCTTTTAAAAAGGTGCTGCACAAGTAAGTGAGCAGCGTTTAGTGAATTCAAACGTAAACAAATAATAACCCATTTAGATATAGTTACTGGATGAAATTAGAGTCTAAAGCGCTAAAGCGGCAAATATATTTGTGTAAGTGAAAAAATAATGATAGATAAGGGATAAATAATAATTAATAATTCTTTTCCAATAATTTTGCAAATGAATCCTGTGACACAGAGGCCAATCTTCTCTTTCTCATTCATGTATGTGACCTGATTTGGCTTCTGGCAGTTTTACATATAAATGGTAGCAGACATGTTCAGAGTCTTTCAAACACATTGTGTAATCCCAGCTGTCCAGAAAAAGCATGTGAAAACATTTTACATTTCTTATATGATGGATGACTGCTATTAGAAAAACCAATCACGGCATTTCCACATCTATATTGAATTTTTATCAGCACAGCAATTATGGGATGATAAAGGAATCCAATACACCTTTATCGTGTTTGAGATCTAACTTAATGAGTAGGAGTTGGATGGGAAACAACTGCTGAGAGAAGACAGAACACAGGCCACATCTGGAACCGATCAATAAATCCCCTCGTATGTTGTAGAGCGCCAGATAGGTAGTTAGCTGGTGGATATTAATATGGATACAATTAGTATTCAAGGAACTGTGTAAACAATCACTTTATATTTCCGTGGCAGAGAAACCTGAAGAAACCAAAGAAATTAAACTTCAACTTTGAATTCTAACAAAGTGTGGCATGTCTACAGCGAAAGAAAAACGGCCTATCTGTGGTTATATGGCAGGATTTACGTTCCGTATATCTGTTTCACTTCAGTAAAAAGGACTCCTGCAGTTTTTCATCTCTGTTTTTACAGTTTAAGTAGAAACAGACAATGCAAAGCAGCCTTGAGGGAACTGCATCAGAGGCTACAGGGCAACACGGGAGATAATATTTACTTTACATTGTATTACATTGCCTACACAGTGGGTGGATGGTGCTACATGTCCTCAAATAATCTTACATTGATCCCAGATTGAGCCACATCGGCCCCACGAGAACATAATCAGGCCCTAAAAGTATCCCACACTGATGCGCCTTCGTCATGAATTTATCTTATTTTATATTTTTGGGTCTCTAATCAAAGTGGTTAAGCACTTTGGTCGGGGGAAAATGTCAAATGGTGTAATCCTTTCAAGCAGCGCAATCCTCTCAGCATGATGATGTGCTGGGGCCTGTCTGATGGATCAGCGACTGGCAGCAGCTTCTCCCGACTAAAACTCAGAGGGCTCAGCCTGATTTGTGCCGTGGTTCGATAACATTAATTAGCCGTTGGAGTCATTCGTCGCTGTGAATTAATTAAATAACATGTTCAGTTATGCAGCTACATTTTGGGATGTAAATTTGTATGATTCTTTTAGATGGTGAGACTGATTTTATAGTACAGTAAAAAGATAATATACAACTATTAATTAGCTTAGCACAAAGACTGGAAACAGGTGGAAACTGCTAGCCTGACTCTGTTCAAAGGTTGTAGCACCTGTAACCTCTTATATCACTTTTATACTTTATTAAGCAAACATGCTATCTAGTGAGCTTTTAAGCCTCTTAAACTTATACTTTAACTTACACTTATACTATACTTATGCTGCCTATGATCCCTTTGATGTCATGGACCTCGGATATTCCACCTGTTACCACTTTTTTTGTATTTTATGGCTTCCTGAAGAACTTTACTGCAGATCTCAGAGGTTTCATTTCTGTCCAGGCCTTGTAAAGTTAACCCCGGGAGTAACACCGGTTCTTCTTTTATGATTTGTTCTTGCTGTGCTAACTGGTGACCAACAGAGGGTGACACAGACTGTGTGTCCGCTATTTCCAAGGCTAATGACGGCTTATTATTTGCACCTTTATATTTTCTTATACATCACCACTTTGCATATATATGGTACATATTATACTTCCGTGTCTTCTTGTGTTCACTATTCCTGGTTTTAGTCACGTTTTGTGGTTTTTTTTGGTCCCGTTTGAAATCTGCCTCCTGTGAATTTCTGCCTTGAGGTTTTCATTGTTGTGCTGGAATTCGTGCTGGAATTTATATTTAGACACTCGATCGTCCGGGAAGACAACTGACATTTAGAATTGTTTGACCCTAGTTGGTTGTTTGTTGGTAAAAAAAGAAAAAAGATCTGCATTGTTTCATGACAAGCTACAAAGACCTGACAGTGGTGCTACAACAATTTCATCTGCAAAAGGTAATAATTTAATGTATATGTTTATTTTAAAGAAGGATACTGGTTTATTTGTGATATGATTTTTTTTGTCATTTCTATGAGCCACATTAGTTCTGCTGGTGGATTATCAGACACTATTAAAAAAAGACAGATGTGGCAGATTAATATTTTCTGTAACTATATCTAAAGCAGTTTGCTCTCCTCATCCTCTCAGCTGTAAACTGGTCTGGCAGTGACGACCTCAGTGAAGCACAAGAAGCATTGCCACACGCTGGTTACGCAATCGGGTCAAGTCTAAATTGAAACTGATGCAAGTGGGTAAAAAAAGCCCATAAAAACCTAATCTCGTGTTTAACATGCAACAGTCAATTCAAAATAAGAGCTTCTTTATTTAAAGGGATATTTAGTCTTCTTCAGGGGTTTTTAATGAATGTCGAGTGGCTTTCAATTACAGGAGGCAAATGGTGAGCCAATTAAACAAATTTCCACGTAATTGAAATCACTTAAAGTTGATTTTATAGGCTGCAAAATAATGTGTGCGAGCGCATGTGAATCAGGAATGGACTGCAGGCTTTACTGTAACAGAAAAGGTGAACGAGAGATAATCTTCCACAACAAAATGACGCCATAAACACCAACATCCCTCACTAACAGCTCGGCGAGTGCCAGATACAGATTTCAGAAATGTTTATAAACATCTTTCCTAATGACTGGCTTACAGTCTTACGCAACCTCCGCACCACACTGTAATCACAGTCATATTTTTGTGCAGTGTTGCTGTCACGGTATCAGAAAACTAAGATGCGTCCTCAGTGGGTGACTGCGGGGAGGAGCCGGGACCCCCCCGCTGACGGAGCCAGATCGCTGTGGGCAGCCTGGGAAGGAGCCAGTAAATGTGAATTATAAGATGACCCTCCGTGCAGCCACAGACATGAAATCCAGATGAGCCGTCAAATTCTTCCGAGAGCTCATCATGGAAACCTGGTTTCCATGGCAACAGGGCATCAAGTCTAACATTAGCACCCAGAACACATGTCTGAAGGTGTGTTTGCTCTCTGTTCCTTCCGTACTTTTAAATTTTTGTCCTGTTGCCTCACACACATACTCTCTGCTGTGAAACCCTCAACTATGAAACAATCAAAAGCCTGTATTATTTCATAGGAATAGAAAGAACCGCAAAAAATATGCATAACATCTACAAAGTCATGCAAAAATCTTCTCCGAAAGTTGCGAAACAGCCGCAAAGGCGTGCGAAACGTCTGAGAAAGAGATGCAAGAGACACAAAGGAATGTGAATGACACCGATGTGTTGTTTGTGGTTGATGTGTGTCCCTGCAGTCTCTGTGTCTTAGGGGGTCAGGGGCCTCTTACATGTGCTCATGGACCATTGCAGCATAAACTGTCTGTGAGTCTTGTGACATCACAAGGTATCATAGGGATCCCCCATAAGTAAATCCCAACTCAATGGGACAGTCAGAGCTGTTGGCTCATTTTATGCCAAGTGACTTAACCATCTTAGGAATAAAATAGTAATTAAACTGATAAATTGCGTTAATATTGGTTCTTAGGTTGATATAAGACATAAGATGCCTCAATGGACATAAATCCTTCCCTCAGCCAAACACCATCACCTCGCTCACATGGAGGATGAACTGCATTCTCTACATGTCCAGCGATTCTATCTGACGGCCATTTCCGTGGCTGTCCCCCTTGTTCTAATCTTCATTGCTGTTTTTGAACCTTCTGTTGAGTATAACCAGCAGGGGCAGTTTGGGAGTTATGGGCCACGGTGCATCCTGAGGGACACTTTTAACTACAGCAGCTATAACACCTCGACATGGCTGGTGCTTGAGTTTACAGTTGACGCCATCCTCACATGGACAGATCTAAAATCTCCCACTCAGATGTGGTCATTGACTATTACAGCCGCCTTCCAATGCAGTCACCTTTCTGCCATTCCTAATTACTGGTCTGACGCAATGTGAACAACCAGACCAGGTGTGTTTACAATCCTCACACTTAATGGGCTGACTATATGCCTGTGCTCCACCAGCAATCAGGTTCTAGTAACTGCAGAGTTATTGGTCAACAAAGTAGGGGCCCTGCTGTGCTCCAGGAAGAGGAAATCTGTGCTGCTACTAGAGAATGTTTCCATGAGTCTCGTGCTCTTGTCTGTGACCTGACTCACATGTACACTTATGATCGTAGTGATTACAATCTTTAGATCAAAATAGCAGCAGACAGTGGCACAGTGTTGAGCCTGAGGCAGCTGCTAACATGTACCTGAATGTCTGCATCCAACCCCAGTTTTGCGAAATTTTTTTTGCTAAATTTGTGTTGTTCCTTTACGAATTTTGCACAGGTTCACTCTCTTGGTGTCGGAGAGAAGAGCCAATTATTTCATTCCAGTCAGAACCAGTTGATGACTTTGTGACATTCACTACTAAACATCTAAAAGCCTGTTCACTTTTTGCAAAATTAATGTACATCGCTCTCACTTAAATTTTCCTAACCTGACTTTTTATGTGAAGACAAAATATGCCCACATTTAAACTTGAGGAACAAGGGTTATAAAGACTTAGACATTTATAGGCTGATACATTGATTTAGGACCAAAACTGACAATAACTGACTAACCCTTCAGGGCCGTAAGCATTTACCCAGAAACTAATTTAAAATTGGAAGAGATACAAGAAGAGAACTAGAATAAACCCCAACAAACCCCTAACTAAATGATGGTAAATATGTTGAATCTTGAAATGTTAAAAAGGGAAGAAAAAATTAAAATAGTGGATCCATACACAAACACTTTAAGGGGTTCTTGCTTTCGTCATGCCCCACATTAATATTTGTTTCCACTCAGATCTTCTCTCATGTGGTAACATGAAAGAGGATCTGAGTGGAGACAAATAAAGTAGATACAGTTCAGAACTTGACCTGAAAGCACAGGCTAAAGATTAAAGCGACAAAAACTGAAGTGAGGGGACATTCATCCACTCAGTCCCTGAAGAACTATATATAAATTTCATATTGGAAAAAATTGCCTCTTCTACCACCACAGAAACATCCTCACAAACACTTCAAACATGATAAAGACTTTGAAAGCAAATTTGCAGATGGAAAACTACATCGCTCGCCACAACATAGCTGAGGCTGTATAATTGCAGTTTTACTTAAAAGTTGAGTCAATCACTTAGAAAAACAGAGCAAAAACCTGACAAAACCCCCCCCCAAATCAAGTGAGGATTGAGAACAAATTCTGTGAGGAGCATGAAAGAATTTACCACAGGAGAATTATAAAATGGCCTTTGTTGTGGTGGAACGCTGGAGTTTTGAAGTCTTAAGGAACAACGCACAAAATACTGGCAAGCTTTGTTTCGTTTCTTTTATTGTATCCATATTTCTTTGCGTTTACTTTTGTTCTTTTCACACATAAAAACTAAATATTCTTAAATGTGCTGGTTAATTTGTTGACTTGGAACCATGAATGCGGGGTGTCAGTTCCCCCCTGACTTCACTGGTGGTGAACAAGACCTGAAAGTTGCTGGGTGGGAGCCCTTTCCCCCGACCTTGTGACCTAATCACCAACACAGTGGAGCTCTTGTACCAGGGCTAAGACCCTTAACTGCTCGGCTTCCTGCTGCGAACATGGACAAACAGGTTAACAGTCGCAGCACCGAGGCACCACACTGGGTCTCGGGGCTAAAGCACAGACCATGACCCTCTGTTTCCCTGCTGGGCAACTTTGATGTCTTTCATTTCATTGCTCTCTCCACAAGTGTTAAAAAGAGGCCTGAAAAGCCCCCCCAACATTCTTTAAAAAAATGCTGTATGTTGATTCATTATTTTTTATATTGAATAAATTAATATGGAATTATGGAAATATTTAAAATTGATTAAATATTGTGAATTTCCTTTTCTTTTTATTTAACTTATCTGTGCTGATGAAACTTGTTTATTCATATTTGAGACCATCCTCTCAAATAGGGGTGGAAATAACTCACGATACAGTATCACAGCTCACGATAACAATATCACGATACAGCGATACAAATATAAATGATTCTAAACATGATTGATATATTGCAAGACAATCATATAACGATACCTCACGCTATCTGTCTAACTGAAGAATACCGAATGCCCTTTGAGAGGTAAAGTGAAGGATTTGCATTCCGGTGATAAACACCACTGTGAGAAGTCATGAAGTAGTAACGCTGGTCAAAGTCAAATTGACGGGGGAATCTGTTTATCACGCCATATTTTGTAGAATAAAATATCATTATTTGGCTCCAGCATATCGATAATCAGATCTCACGAGTCAGGACGACGACATATTGCCGCGTCAATATTTTGTCCCACCCCTCCTCTCATATGTATTTATAACTGAAAATACAAAACTGTGTTTGGCACAGCAGAATAAATGTTTCACATAGAGTTCCAATATATTTATTAAATTATGGTGGTTTGTTTTTCATCACTCCTCTGCTTATGATTGGTTCGTCTTTTCCAATGATCCGCTTGTTGTTATCTCATTGGCCATTGCTTGTTATTGGTCATCATTACTTATTTTAGTCTCATCTGACTTGTATTAGTTGTTATTTTTGCCTTTAATTAGTTTAGTTGTTATTACTTCAGTGTAGTTTACAGTGGTTTGTACTGTCTGTACTGAGAAGAACTGGATTCACTTTGGGATTAATAAATGATATTATCTAATAATATCTACGATATCAGTGTTTGATAGTTTAACAGATTAATAGTTTGAACATGTAAATCTAAGAGTGTTTTCTCCTCATGTTCTCTCTCACCATCAGAGATGTACCTTCTTACCGGGACACAGTATTGATCTGGTTTAGTTAAACTGTCACTTTACTCTGAAATCCTCTGGGAGCCAAATTAATAACTATGAAACAGTAACAACTTCATTTACCAACCTCAAGAAGGCGACAGGTAATTTATTACATGAGTGACAGCAGCAGTTTGGTGTTGTTGTGGTTACATACAAACAGCTTTAAAGACAGTGGAGATGTTACTTCTTCTTGCCACCTTTCACAGCTTTGTCTAGTCCTTGGATGAACTTGCGAGGAATTTGATAGTGATCTGGAATTGGAATATTAGATTAGACAAACTGAAGCAATTAAAACAAAAACAATCAAGTGTTTAAGTTAATTAAGTATAATTAAGTTTCAAACCTAAGAGCAAACTGCCAACTTTGTGAATCTGGTTGCCTTGGATCTGGACGAGGACTTTATCTTTGGCCCCGGGAATGGGCTGTAAGACGGAGCTGGCCTGGACTCTGCGCTGCAAAGCGGTGGCCACAGCTGCAGGATCCAACTGGTACACTTCCAGGTTCTTTATTAGAGTCACCTAGAGATGGCATGTGAGAACAATTACAGCTAGAACAACAAATAAGCCACAGAGAACTGACCAATCAGCTTGTCATAGTCATTTTACCCCAACATACCTAGAACCTCCTACTTCATGATGTGGAGTTTCCAAATTAGTTAAATTAGTGAGACCTTGCCAAATCTGAGTTTTTCGCCCCTCAGAGCTAAATGTGATCATCTTTTTGATTCTCTGTCTGTTCTCTAAGCTTCAGCAATTGCTTGTTTTTCACTGGATTAGGTTGAACTTCCAAGAAACTCCTATTCTTGTAAATAGTTGTTGCTGTTAGTTTCCGGCAAATTCAATCCCATCCTTTTCATTCATAGCTTATTTTTAGACGACAAAATCTCTGGACAAAGACTGAAAACAAACCCTTCAAGTCTATGTATGAGCACTTTTTTCAGAGTTCAGCAAACTGCTCTTAAGGTTTTATCCAACTGATTTTGACAATTAGAGCTGGAAAGAAGAAAACAAATAAACAATTGCCAATGTAGCTGCCTGAGCAACTGTTCCACTGTTGTGAGACGCTAATAGATAAAGTTACACCACTGCCTTTACAAGTTGGCTTTAAAGTAAAGTAACGTTAATCAGAATCTTGCATTGCCTCAATTTAGTGATGCAGTGTTAAGATGTCTCTTGGGTTCTGTTCCCTTCCAAGTGTCTTGTAAGGGCTTCTCTTCCGGAAATAAACACGCTTACTTTCTCTCTTGGCGGCATTTTATTCGAAATGTCAAACCTTTTTGTAGACATCATGTTCTTTACCATTTACTGTGCGTTATCCCATCTCCGAGATTACATTATCATCAAGCGTTTCCATTCATAAAATAAAGGACTAAGCAAGTTCACTGGTCAAGGTTTGACGCTTTGCTATATTATGAGTTTAATATCTGAGCTGTAGAAGTGGCGTCTCAAGATTCCAAGGAGTTTTTGGAAACATGGTGACAATGGGTGTCACTGACTTTTTTTGCATTGAGATGTGTGGATTTCAGTTGATCATCCACAACTACGTCCTCAGTAAGTATGTGGAAACAGTTCTATGCTGTCAGGTATTCTGCTGTGGCTGGTGGCAAAGTGGTGCCACTCAGCTGTCAAGCTAAAGTCTTCAAGGTAAATGTCGAATGGATTTAATAAAAGGTTTTAAATTGGGGGAAAGGTTTTTAATTCTCAGTGAGTCAGTCAATAAGCAACAAGAAGCTGCAGTGCAGAAATGATGATAAACAGTATTTCAGATTTCTGTAGGCATGACAATGTCAGTCTGTCACACATAACAGATTTTACTCAACAACTATTGGATGGATTGACTAGAAATCTCTAACAGACGTTCATTGTCCCCAGAGGTTGAACCCTAATGATTTTGGTGACCCCCCTGACCTTTGAAGGTTGACCTGAAATATCTCTGCAACAATCCGATGGACAGACATTCATGTCCCCTAAATGATCAATTGTAATAACTTTGGGAATCCCTTAACTTTTCATCTGACGTCATCATCAGGTCAACTGACATTCCCAGCAGCCTAAACATCAGCACGGCAATATGGTCACTATGAGAATGTTAGAATACTACAGTTAGCATGGCAGTGTAGTGTAAACTATCAAATAGAAAATGACGAAAAATAAATGAATGTTAAATAAATATCTCAAATTGTCACCTTCTTATTGGAGCCTCGAGATGCCACGGAGATGTCTATGGGCTCAATGTGGCCCTTCTTTACAATGGCCCTTTGTCCAGGAAACACAACCTCATAGCACTCCTGCATTCTTCCCATCGTCCTGTGAAAATGAGATTTGATTTTTTAATCAGCACCAAATGGGGCAGGGTCCACACTGCAGGCCCTGTTTTTTCATATTGAGATTGCCTTTGATAATGGCCATTATTAAAACCAGTCATCCAAATACTAACCAGAAAGCAACCGCAAGATTTTGGTTTACTGTCGTTTGAACGGGGGGACGGGGGTCAGTTTTACGTAATGTTGCTGTCAATATGACAATGAACAGATCTTTTCCATTGCTGTGGTCGTGTGAGTCACTTGTGAAAATCAGGCGAGATGCCAAAAATTGGGACGAAGCGTGTTTAATGTCTCACTGACACAAGTCTGTGTAGGAGCTCTAACCTGATAACATGGGCACAGAAATGAAAACCTTAGATGTTCTGCGACCCAAACCCTAAGATTGCTAGCAAGTATGGTCCCGGTTACACTATAAAACAATAGCCAACTACTTAGGCTATAGTTTCAAACTCCATATATGCACACTGCCTTTGCCTGAGTGAGGCGGTTGTCAGGTACCCAAGAAAACTAATATCTGAACCCCAAAATTTCAGGAAAGTTTGTGAAAAACTCATTTAAATGTTAGCTGAATTTCATATTTCTTTCATCCACATTCAGAAAGTGTGAGGCGATATGGTTTGCACTGCAACTGTTTAAAGGAGATGATTACTGAGCATTGGAGTAACTAGGACTTCCATGAAAACAGCTTAACTAGATCACATAATCTAAATATGAGGCTTTCCTCACTTTGCTCTCTTGTCTTTGTTACAAACAATCTGTGCTGGCTGAGCAAATCTCAGGTCTCATGTCTCCATGTATGTTCATGGCCCATAATGTGTTTTCACTTATACAGATGGGGTGCTTCAGAATCAGCAGCTCCTCCAGTGCAGCTGCAGATCTGGAGTAAAGGTGGCCTTAAGGAGATTGTTTTACCTCATGCTTATCTCACAGTGATGTTACTGACTGCCTCCACCTGCCCCCCTTCAAAGTTTATTAGCATGCAGACTCAAGTTGGTATAATGGATGATGGTATTGGCAAAAAAAATATTGTATCATACATGGTCTATTGAAAAGTCATATAAGAAATAAAATAAGTATTAACCTGCTAAAAAGGTCATCCCACTTGAGAGACTCTACCTCATGGTACTCGGATTTCTCCAGCAGGCAGTCACACAGAGTCGGGTTTATGGTCACGTAACTGTAAGAGGGGAGAAGAGGATTGAAGCTATTTGTTCTGAAAAAACAAAACAAAAAACACACAAAACACAGCATACAGTTGATGGATGGCACTCAAAAGGAAACATGCTGCCCTGTTAAGCTTTGCCAGGTCCATGACATTTGTTATTTAATTTCCCCCACCATTTATCATCAAATCGTTTCACATTAGATGATGCATAGACTTTTATCATCTAAAAAGGACACATGAGATTAAGAGTAGGAAGGAAGCGCTAGACGGCTCAGGCTCATCTGACTGGAGCTCTTTACTGAATTTGTACAATAGTAAAATAGGACAAAAGATGCCTTAAAGGGATCTTAATGCAGCAGTAACTAGGAGGAAGAGAACAGCGGACATTAAGGCTAAAAACATGGTGTAAATGATGTAATTGTGAGTCGAATTTGGATGTTGGGGCTTCACCCACCCCTCCATCGGCATAGAGGTGGGTAGAGGTTTTGGAAGTTATGGAAGTTTTCTGGGAGCTGGTGAAAGGAGAACTCAGACAGGAGCTGATGTCTTATGCAGAAGAATTTAATTTAGACTTGATGCGTCAAGGAGACCAGAAGGTGCAACAATATACAAACGTCCAACAGAGTAACACGAGCAATTGTCACCCCCGAGTCTGAAGATGTCTCCCACAGCCTCCAAGTATATCTCCCTCTACTTCACCCATTCCAACAGCACATCCATGAATTGCTAGGATTGCCGTCACTCTCTATGTCACATGTAGGTGTTGGCATTCTATTGGATAGTTAAGCCTAAAGTATGCGTAACTAAATCACATTGTGTCCTTAAGTCTTGCCACTGGTGAAATACGTATAAGAGTTAGAGTTGGTGCCTCTCTCTCTGGGGGATCTGAATTAGATATGAAAGCCCCTAAACGTAGACACTACAATGTACTGTTGGTTGGCCCTTTATCCATAACCTGACCTTGGGCATTACTTGGAGAGATAATATCTAGTGGCATATACAGTTATGTGTGAGGATGGTCAAAAATTCCTCAACAGTTAGATAATGAGTGACTTTAGATTTAATTGTATCTTATCAGCTCTGTGGCTTCATTGCAGTCTGACAAACACAATCAGTGTTTATATATATTCATGTGATCCTGATGAAGACCTATAGCTGATATGCGTTGGTCCTGCACAGTCGAGTTATAAATTCCTATAGTTTCGTCTGGAGACTGGGTGCCTTTATTCAGTTTTTTCCACGGCTGTCTACATTATTTAAGAAAAACTTGTTGTCTGCCCCATCTCAGAGTCACATGTAAGCATTTTAGCCAGTTATAACATCATCACATGGCCCAGGGTCAGCCCTGCCCTTTCACCACTGCATCCAGTCATGGAAAAACTGTCAGGGTGGTTATATTTAGAGCGTTGTTCGATTACGCTGAAAATGGAGTCTGTCAGCTGATAGACACAAAGAGTTTGATTACGAGATGGCAAACCATTAAATCATTGTTAAAACACCCTCATGGGCAAATAAGAGATACAACTAAAGCATGAGCTCTACCAAACTGTCATACTGTTGTTTTCAGACACAAGAATCTACTCACTTTTGATTGATTTCATCCACCAGTTCATTCTTCTTCACGTACTCTGTGATAAACTCTCTCACTTCAGCCGGCTGCAGAATTGTTCCTTTCCTATTGGGAATGGGTACAAAGAATAAATATGAGGAAGCTGTCAAGATATTTTCAGCTCAAGATTTTAAAATATTTTTGTAAAGCAACTGAATTCAACACCAACTCAAAAGCAAAGGCATAATTGGGTATGATAGTTTATATTTATCAGTGCCGTTTCACTCAACATACAGTTTGTTGCATGAGGTCCTTTGAGCTTTGACTGACATCTGATCAGTTCATCTTTGAGTCCAAATGACAACTGGTCAAAATTTGAAGAAATCCTCTTCAGGCACACTTAGGATATTATGTTCAAAAACCAAAAACATGTTTAAGGAGGCCACCAGGACCTTGACTTCTGACCCCCCAAATCTAATCCATGAGTCTAAGTCAACATTTGTGCAAAGTTTGAAAGGTTTTTGTGTTGGGGTGAAAACATGTTAATGAGGTAAAAAGGGTTTTCCGAGCTCACTGTGACCTTGACCTTCGATCTTCAACCACCAAAATCGAAAAAGGTTCATCTCTATTCATATATTGTCACGGTGTTCGTGATGTGTTTCAAGACGTTAACTTCACAAGACCAAACATCTGTATCGTTAGGTTATAGTGAGCTTTGACTTTTTCTAATGAGGTCTTTCTTGAGTCAAAATGAAAGTTGAAAGCAAATTGGAAGAAGAATAACCTCAAAAACGTAATACCTGGGGCCACTGGCTGTCACCATGGAAAAACACACAAGATTAAAAAAGTTAAAAAGTAATTTAAAGATCTTTCTTTAGATATGTTTTAAGATATATTCAAATTAAACAACCGTGATGTTCATATTGGACCACGACTGGCTCCAAACTAATTGTGATTTGGAACATCATGTTCATATACAGAGTATAAATTCACATTTAAAGTAAAGAAATGTTCTGCCCTCAACAGATGAACTTGCAAACAAACTGTGCACATACATCATGTTTCTGCACATATTACTGAGTAAAAAGGAACTAATAGAATAAGCAGCAAATTAACTGCGCAGTCATATTTAGTTAGGTTTAGGTACTAAGACTTAGAAACCTTAATGCCCATTAGTGGATATCACAGATTGCAACCAATCTGTTGCCAGTTTAGAGACTTTCTATTCTTGGCTTTGGAATTTTTATCAACTCGTCTTGCAAATCGAGTTCTGATTTGTTTGGGCTGTCTTGCAGACACAGTGTGTTTAGGTCTACCGGACGATTCAACGTGATGTTCAACATTTACATTCCATCAACCATGAAGCATAAAAAAGGCTTTATAAGATTTTGTTACATACACATCGATTCAGTTAATGATATTTTTTTGAACAATACCAATTTTGCTTGTATATGAAATAAGTTCTCAGAAAAATAAAGTTGAAAACTGTGCTAGGAAACCTCAAACTTGGTGCATTATTAAAAATACTAAGGTAGGCCTGTTACAATAACACATTTTTTGTTGAATGACATATTGTCCCAGAAATTAATGCGATAAATAATATTAGTGTCCTTAATATGAGACCATTCTATACCACTGATATGATATTACAGCATAATCATGGAAGTACACCCTTTCAAAGAGCAATGAACTTTCAATGAAATTCTCAAGAATATTCAGTTTGACTTTTGAATTAGAATAAAAAATATTAAAATAGATAAATAAAACATAATTAAACACACACAACCAACACAATAAATTAAAATGGACTCTCTGGCTCTGTTAACAAAAATTGCTCTTGAATAAATATTGAACATTTGGCTCAAAATATATGTTACCAGCTCGGTAAACAGGTTGGTTATGATTAGTTGGGATGAGCTTTTAGGTTTGTGTTGTATTAGCTTGACGCAGCAGAGGAAATGTCCTCTGCTTAAATAGACGACCTAATAAGATGGGTGTGTATTATAGATGATTGTGGAGAGTGAGGTATGCCACATGAAGTACGTCACATGATTGGAGCAGCGCAGCTCGAGTTGGCTGCCTGAACGAGCTCGCAGGCGTCACTCCATATATGAAAAATGTAGTCTCATGACACTACAGCTGTCAGTAGTGCTGTAAAATGACTTGAAGGGAGCTCTGAGCGTGCAAACTTCCACCAAGGCTAACGCCCTTTCTCACCATGTTCAGAAAAAGTGAAAAAAATAAAAGATCGTGGATCCGCCCATTTATCCAGATCCATTCCAAAATTTGATGGGTTCCTCCTTAGGTCATGCCCCACCCCTCCATAAAATGTCATGGAAATCGGTGGTGTAGTTTTTGCGTAATCCTGCTGACAGGCAGACATATAAACAAACACTGACTGGCAGAGGGATGAAGTCAAAACACAGACTCCATGGTGGAGCTCCATATTAAATGACTAATATATATGGATATATATGTGTGAACAAAGACCAGATTTTGGACAAACTTTAGGATGAATAACTGTGTCTTGTGTCATGTGGATTTGTCTTAACCTCCTCACAGGAAGGTCACAGGTCGAGGTCAGCTACAGCCTCCTCGAGCTTTTAGAATTCAGTGTCTTGTGCAATAAAACTTGACACTGCTATATCCCTTTCACACCCGCACAGACAGACACACACCTCTTGTTTACATCCAGAAAGAGAGGCTCCAGCCGAGCAGACACAGAGTACAGGATTGTAATCTCAGGAGGATGGTACGGAGTTTCTCCTTCCACTTCATGCTGCGCTGGAGCCGCTTCACCATCATCTGTCTCCACGGGGACCCTGAAGAAACGCAGCCTAACACAAGAGGCAAAGCACAGGCCTGCTCAATCTGAATGTGAGAGGTGGTGAGTTTGAATCTGAACCAAAAATGTCAAAGCTGAGGCAAGACTCGACTCACTCTGGATTTTTCCAGTCCACCTCCACAATGCTCTCCACGCCCTTAGTCAGTTCTTTCACTCGCACAAGTTTGTGCTGCTGCTGCATGGCCTGAAGAAACTTGGACAACTGTGGGAAGAAACAATGAAAAGATGCTTTCTGAAGAAGGGATAAATTAATCTCTATATATATATAAATGTCACATTCTAGACATCTGAATATACCTTTTTATAGCTGGATTTCTTGATATCAAGTGGTTTTCCTTTTGGGCTGAAAAAATACAAGATATTTTAGGATTTTAAAATTGTATTCCTCCTTAACACTTGTTATTGACGATAATATGCCATTATTTAGATAACATAACATTGGCTAGATTGGGCTACCATGTTTCCCCTCTGTCAACAACATTGTGCTGTTTAAAGGGGTCTGGATGTGCTGAATCTGAATCTGAATGTTAACACTGGACATTTTGGGATGACTCATGGTGTTTCTCAGTATAATTTAAATACCTGTAATTTCAAATTTCAAATAGAAAAGCCAAACATTATATGATGTTGTTGTTTTAAGGGTCAGGATATAAAAGTTAATAGAAGCCTTTATTTAAAAGATTATTATACTTGCTTTAGCACCATCTTAAAGAGCACACACTCGATATACTCGATATATACATACGATTTATTCAGTGTTGATATTCTGCATATCCAGAGCCTTTAAATCAACAGGTTTGTTGGGAGGTGTGTGTGGGGGGTGGGGGTGGGGGGTGCACAGTGGCACTTTCAAGCCCATGGCCTGTCTGTACTTTACCAGCAGGCGAACATGTGGTTGCGGAGAAATGAACTGGTCAGCAAAGGGAGGTCTGACTTCTTCACCTTGCTCTTCAGAGCATGCAGAAAACACTGCACCAGCAGGGCGTCCATTATCTCTGTGAAATCAGTGTATGATCTGGGTCAAATCCTTCTTCTCTATCAACAAGATCCAATTTTTCCACACCAGAAAATCCTATTCTCCAGTTGAATCAACAAAACAAAACCATATGGTCACATTTGGAGCCCTCAAGCCGGCCAACAACCACCTAGTGGTGAATGTGTGAAACTTTGATTTGAATCTGGGATAACGGGACTTTAGATGTTGTGTCAAGTGCTTAGAAACCAAAAACCACACCGTGAAACACTTTTAAATGGCATGATAATGAATGTGATGGGAGATGTGGCTGAATCTTTTACCTTGTGGCGTTCTCTGGTCATCGTCATTCTCCTCCTCTTCCTCATTACCCTTTTCACCCTTCTCTTCCTCCTGCTCAGCCAGGTTCAGCTCCTCGGTACCAGAGCAGATTTGATCTGTGACTGATTCGCCAGGATTCTCTTCCTCCTCCACACATTTCTCACCCTCCTCCTCTTCCTCCTCCTCTTCGTCCTCAGACGTACATTCTTCTCCGTTCTGCCCTTGCCCTTTGCTCTCTGTATCCGGTAAAGAAGGTGGACCTGACTTGTCTCCAGAAGCCCTAGAAAAGGATTTCAACAGACATCATGTGCAAAGTTTACTCCAATGTAGGGCTGCACAATCAATCCTGGAAATGTGATCATGATTTTGTCTTTTGCATTTAAGATCATATCAGTTTAGAGAAAGACTGAACATAATGAAAACTAATTCTCAATATTGATGTCAAACTATTTTGGTATTAATATAAAAGCAATATTCCAACTTTCTGGGAAAAATGCTTATGAGTGATGCGATACTGTTGGGGGATATAATCTGTGAAGGAATTTTACCTCCCTGGAGGGATTTTTGAATATTTTATCTCATTTATTTTGGCGCAGATCCAGACAAAGGGGTGAGATCCAGGATTTTTTTTTACAATTTCACAGTTTTCCCAGGGAATAATTCATGGAGCTTGACAAAAGAAAATCTTTCAAAAGGGACTTTTGACCGTTGGTGGTGATATGGCTCCACTGAGTGCCGATTTAGTTTCGACTGTATTCAGTTATTCAGGGAATGTCTGTCCACAGGTCACACAGGTCCTTCCCTACAAACAGACAGTTCACTGTCTCTGTCTGGGATAGCTGTGAAGATACTGATAAGAAAGACGACCATAACAAACATCCTGTGTCTCTGTATCTCATGGTCTCTCTTAGTGGGACAGAGGTACATGGGATCTACAACAAGAGTTAGGGAAAACCTGAGTTTGTGTTGAGGATTAAAGGCCTAACAGAATCTTCACAGGATTCCTTCCTGCTACTATTGCTAATCTCTTCTCCTCAGTAGAGTAGCATCAATAAATACATCTGGCCAAGATATCATCGTCTTCTGATATTTCTTCTAGCAGCTCACACACTGTCATGGATGTAGTCACATAAACAAATCAGTTACAAAATGAGGGGTGCATATAAAAGAAACATGCCTCCCACCCTAATTTTCTTTAGGACCACAAATGTTTTGAAAATACAAACCAAAGACCAATGATATGAAAGAAATCTACATGATGTTTGGAGCCATATCTCACAGAGAAAACTTAATAAATTAAATTCAATTAAATAAGAATATTTCCCAAAATGTCAAATGATTCTGGAAACGTTCAGTTTGGCAGATAGAAGCTACTCACCAGAGATTATCCATGTATGTGTGGATAACACACACTCCTCTTCCCTTCATACCCGAGCTGTACATATCTGCACTGGACAATGCAGCTGTGCCGACTGCAACAGGAGCTCTACAATCAACCAGGAGAACAGTGTCATACTTAACTTCTTTGAGGAACAACTGTTTACGAATCTTTTACTATAACTTACATATTGTTCACTGATGCGACAGCACAGCAGTCGCCCCGTTTGACATGTGGGAGTCCACTTGAAGGCACCACTACGCCTGGCAGCATGAGATCTTTGGGGAAACGCAGTATTTGTTACTTAAAGTCAATCAAACTGTGCAGCATCAAACATATGTTCAGCTCTTGATCTCAGAAAAAGAAGCATACCTGCTCCTCCAATCAACTTCTGAAGTACAGGAGACCATGTCTTGAACGTTGGCAGGAAAGCAGGGTAGCGCCAGAGAACATACACTGAAAAATATAACAGTTACAATATGATTATCAATGTAAGTCACTTTGTAGTAGCTCAGTCATGTCAGTGTAACTTAATAGCTTTGGCACCTGTAGGATAAAGTCGTTTCTCCACTTCGAAGAACAGTGGATTTTTGTGAAGGACATAAAGTGTCACAGCGTCTCCTTTATGTGCATAAACTTTCACTACATTTAATTCCTCTTTGTTGGGGACCAGCTCTGACAGCTCCTCAGCAGAGAGTGAAGGGAAGGATGCAGATATGTCGGCTTTCAGCTTCCGCCTAAAGACAGAGACAATAAAAACAAATCTCATTCAGTCACACTAGTAATGGCTCCTGCTCCTGTTGAAGAGTCTGTGAAGCAGCTGCCCAACTTCACTGAGACAGATCCATCATGTAACTACAGTCAGCAATGCGGAGTGATATTTTAGCCAAAACCTGTTATTCATCCTGCAGCAAAAACAATTAAGTAATCAATGAACTAATTTATCAAAAAAAATATTCGAAACGATTTTAATGATCAATCAATAGTTTGAATATTTGTTTTCAAGCAGAACAACTCAAATATTTAATTGCTCCAGGTTCTCAATTGTCAATTACATCAAGATTTTTTGTTCAATCAGTTGAGATCAATCATTATCATGATAAATGTCACATTAATGTTTCTTTTAAGATTAAAGACTGTTGTTTTTGCTCCCGGGTGAATGTTGTGATTTTAAAATCGTCTTGATGAACGCAGGACAAATCTTTATATAAACATGAGGTCGATCAGTATTATCTCCTCTCTGTGCTCCCACCATGCATTAGCATTATATCGACATACATTGGACTTATAACGCTGTTAATGAAAATCATTAATAGTGTTTTATTGCCCAGCCCTGTGTTACACAATATTAAAGGGATTCGTTTAGTCATAAAAAACATATTTAAAGTGAGAATATGCTGCATTTGGACAAATAATTGTAAATATATTCAACAGATTTATTAATAATAAAATACAAGAATTTGCTGCAGCAACAAGAAAAGAAAATTGGACATTTTCAAATGCAATTACAATGTAGGTGTTTCAGAAGATCATTCTGTGAGAAGCTATTGACCGATGTTGACTTTGTGGTGTTGATGTAGAAAAGTAAAAACACTGTATTTCATTAAAGCATGACCCAAATCCCCAAACTACAAAGATCAACAGTCCTGAGCTGAAGACACACTGACAAGGATCAAGTTTTTCAGTCCAGATGCTGAAATTTACAGGTAATTCAAAACAGTCAAACACAACTAGCCAACAAAACACACACACTCACTCACACACAGCTCAAATCACATGGGACCAACATGATGTTTAACATAAGCAGGTCTCTGGAAACGTCAGGTCTTATATGTCAGCAGCATTTTGATTTAAGGCAGTTTTCAATGAAACGACCACGAACAGAAACACGAGGGAATGAATGGTTGAGAGTAAGAAGTGAACGTGTATTAGTTCTGAGTCTCTGTCACCTGTCCGATCCTTTAATGACGGTGTTGGATTTGACTCGGAACGGTTTGGAAAACATCCTCTCATGAATTAAACATGTCCGCCTCTCTGATAACCTGTGATAACCTGTGATCCACGTGACCTGACACAACGCCTCTGGTCGGGAAACACTCACTGACACATTTCTAATTCTGACTGTTTACTAATCAGCGGCTCCTTGCTGAGGGAGACGGTCCGACGCCTATGTATGTCCGACGTGAAACTGCACCGCGGCAGCAAGACGCAACTTCCGTTCCGCAGAACGACTGAAGCACACAGATTATTGTCACCGTGACAAATGCACTGCTCGTCTTTTAAACAGGAAGGAAACGAGTTGTGATTTGCTGTTGCGTTTCCCTAATTGCTCTTGTGTTTATTATTCGTCGTTGTTATTTTTATTCGTCATTGTGTTTTCTCATCTGTCGTTGTGTTTTCTCACTTGTCATATATATATATTTTTTTTAATTTGTCGTGTTTTCTTATTTGTCATTGTTTTGTTTTTTTGACGTTGTCTTTTCTTATTTGTCATTGTTTTTTTGTCATTGTGTTTTCTAACTTGCCGTGGTGTTTTTTGTTAGCCGGTGTGATTTGCACCTCAGGGCCACCGTAACATTTACTCAAGTTCCTGTACTTGTTACTGTACTCCATTTATTTGATAGTTAACTCAAGACATTTACTTGCAAATCACAAGAAGAGCTTATAAAAAAGATGATGCTTGGATACAAATCAATCTGCACTGAAGTGATTAATCAATTCATTATTTTTATTGATGTAAAACTAATAAAAACTACTTTGATCATCATTTCAGTCATACTAAAAAAACAAACATTTAATGGTTCCAGCTTGAAGAAATATGAGGCTTTGCTGCTTTTCCTTATAATTATTTTAATAATGTTAGTTGTCATTGGTAATTTTTTAGTTTTAGTCTATTATCAAGATAAAGAAAGTGAAGATGTCACTTTGAACTCTATTTGTCTTAAATTGATGCATAACAATGATCTAATGATACCCCAGGGAGAATTTATACAGTGTAACAATCGTAGTTTTATTTGAGTACAGGCCCTGAATACTGCCTCCATCGCTGATCAAACATCAAGCATTTAAAACTGCCTCAAGAACATGGTTTGGATTTCCAAAAATTGCTTAACAGTGTCTAGAGGGTCAACCTCCCAGCATTTAAGTAAAAGCAGACACCTTTTTTTTTACACCAAGGTTAATATGCAGCAGGTTTAAATGAAAGCAAGAAGGTTAGAGTAAGTAGCCTATATAAATGTTCCTGGCATGTGTGCATTTGATCTTCTTGTTTAAATTGTGCACATTCATATGAAATGCATAATGTGTACAGTGTGTTGTAATGGTGAACTCTGAACTATAAACTCAATCGACTTGTTCTTCAACAGTATTCCTAACTGGAAAGATTTGAAAGATTTGAAAGAGAAGAAATCTGTATTTATGGATTTGGAGCTCAACCAATCATGTCAGATTTTCCAACAGTGGATCATGTCATGAGCATAAAACAGCCGCTCAGCTTTTTTGTTTTGTTTTGTACATTTGTTGCATAAACCTTGGTTAAACTTACACTGCTGCATTGATTTGAATGTTGCTGCCACATGCAGTGTGGGATGGCGTCATCTCTTGTAAATGATGGTCCAGTGGATTTCATGCGAAATGAGACAAGAAGTTTTGAAGAACTTTTCCATTGTGATGTGAGAATTTTCCTTCCAGCTCTCATGGTTTCCACTTATGTCTTTTCACCCAGTCAACAACTTTCCTGAACTTCTAAACCTAAGTCTGCACGCTCCTATATGTGGCTGGATTTTGACATAAAAAGGCAAATACACTATGAACATTGTAAAAGTTTTATGTTGTCTTCTCCGGATTATTAGCATCATGCACTGACAGCACTGGGTGTCTTTCCAAATGATATCAGAGATCACACATGTCTGGGGCACACTGTTGCGTGTTAAGTGATTTTTATTACTTTTAGTTTCAACATGATTGAAAAGTCAAATCCAGTAGTTTAGAATTATTTTTATTTTCTTTGTCTGACACTTCAATGTTTGGTATTTTTGCTTTAAAATGACCAAAATAGTCATTTGATTGCCAAAATATTGGCACATCTAGATTTCTCCATCTGTATATAGATTTTTGGGGTTGGACGACATTGTACATCTGCTCCATTCAGAACATTCCTTTCTATTATTTATGCTCCCCTCGCTCCATGTACATGTTCGTAATGTGAAAAAGATTTTCCTTAAAGCCTTTGAAACTCGGTTTTCATGATATTGTGCAGTAAACAGGATTTCAGTCGGGCTGCGGCTGATTAAAACCTCTGTGCATTAAGCTCGTCTGCATTTTGTCACATTCTCAAAGGCTGACAAAGAAATCAGCGGAAAAGCTCAGAACGTATCAAGCTGAGCTGAAAGTTAACAGATGGTCAGTCTCTTATCTTTAAATTTAGAAAATGTGCTTGTCATTGGCTGTTTCCTCTTTCCTCGTCTCAGGACAGTGTGCGTCCTCCTCTGAGTCTGAGTTTCAGCCAGTAGTTAGAAATAAATAAGTATACTGTATCACTCCGCTGCATTCCTCTGGAATTAATCAGCCACTCCTGAAGTGTGTGTGATGTGTATCCAGAGCAACTGTTCTGCTCCGTGCATCTGGAGTGGCGGCCGGTCATCAGAGTCAGAGCTGAGAGCTTCCAGAGTTCATCGAAGGGGACATGTGCTGAGGATGAAGTCACATTCATACACAGCAGAGGTTTGAATTCTGCTCCAGGCTCTGTAAACTATACATTGTCCAGCAGCCCTGGCCTTTGTTCACGTGTTTCCTTTGAAAGTGTCGACTGTAAAGTGCTCTGGATGGCAGTCTGGCATGACTCCAACCATAACCCCCCCGCCTTATCTCACAGATGATGTAACAACTGGGAAATACATTCATAATAACAGTAGAGTGCAAATTGCTGCCCAGGCCCAACAATCCTGTTAAATTCATCGCATCACTCTACTTTGTGAAAATCTGTAGTATTTGCATAACCTTGCTGACAAACAAACAAACCTATTAGAATGTCAATCAGAGGAGTGTCTACCTCCTCCAAGGCCCAACAGTCCCCTTAATTTCAAACAAGCTGCACCAAAGGAGAAATAACATCCTGTCACCATCTGTTTCGACTCTCTGTTGACATCATAGATTGTGACTCTTTGATTCAAGTTTATCTTTGTGATCGGATTCTCTATCAAGTCAAAGTCAATTTTATTCCATAGTCAATTCTGCTATGCACAGGACATAGACGGGATTGAAATGCTGTTTCTCTCTGATTCTAAGTGCAAACATATACTGTAGGTAGACAGAACATATATACGCAACATTAGAAGTACTGAAAACATAGTTCATAGTACAACATAGTCTGCAGTCAAAAGGCATGAGAGTAGTGCAAAGCGGAATAGTGAAAAATTACTTCATGGAAAGAAATGTAATGATGTTAAGATTTATCTGTAAACCAGATGTCATCTTCCCTTTGAATGTCCTGTTTCAGATTTATGTGAAAGAACATTATAATTGTATTATTTAAGTTGTGAGAAGCAAACTTACACAAAGACAAAAGTCAAATGATTGTAAATATTAATGTGAAAGTTTGCGTTGCAGGATCGCCATGTGATAAATCGATAAAATAGCAATGTGAGGATTGGGGTTATTGGGTTTATTCCTTAAACTGGGTGGTTGTGGCTCAGGTTAAAGAATGGATCTTCCATTAACCAGAATGTCAATGGTTTGAAACCCGGCTCCTCCTGTTACTATGCCAAATTGTCCTTGGGCATGATACTGAACCCTAAATTGCCCCAAGCAGCTTTAACTGCCTCATTTGGAATTGAAAAACCATCATGCTTTCTGTTGCTGTTATTTTTCTCTACCCACATCTCAGATGCTGCATCCAAAAGCCAGATGAGAGATGGAGATCCACAGGAGGGAATCACCTTGATCCCACATTGTCCCCATCAAAGATTTTTATTACTAAGAGAGGAAATGCCTTCTCATTGTGATTGAGTGGTGTGTTGGCAAAAAGTGCAGTCTTCAAAATGGATAGCGTGTGTGGACTTCCTTCCCTGGATCTTGTTTGAAAGGCTCTGGGGAGTTTTGGATTGGATTAGTCAGTATCAGTTGCATTGCGTGATGATGGGGCCACTTCCCTCTTAATGCACACCAACTGAGTATGGAGTTTCCAGCAGCGGAGGAATAAAAGAAATTCAAGCCATAAACCAAGGAACCAAGGAGTGCATGCTCAGGTTCGTCCTCGCAAATGAGATGTAATGTTTGGTGTGTCTATGATTAAGGTGCATTATCCACCGACTTGTGCCTCCACAAAGAGGGGGAGTCGACTGGGGAAGAATGATTATAATGATTACAATTTTGCTGCTACGCTGGCGGTCATAAATGTCAAGGCCCATGCTGAGGTCAATCCGCAGTATGATAATGGCTCTCCTCTGTCTGCAGGCGCCAGCACAAACACATGTTAACTTTCTCCACAGCTTGAACACTGTAATTGAGGAAAGTAGTGAGTACCTGGAGTGAGCAGGAACAGAGAGAGCAAAGAAAAACATGGGACGTGTAAGACGAATGACTGTGAACAAATAACAGGGTTTGACATACTTTTACATGTCGAAACATACAGCGCTTGATACCGTTGGTTGTTTTCCAAAATCATAATGCAACATAAGCGTTAAATTTCCAATTAAAACCGAGTGCCAACACAACGCTAATTACAACGTCTCGCCTGGTTCGTTAAATTTTCTATATCATAACCCCCACCTGCACCATAACCACCTCACCACCACAATAAACAGCAGGCCAGACTCCGAGTGGCTGTGTTAATGATAAGGCATGACAAAGGGAGGGGAAACCAAGGTTGTTAAAAAGCAGATGTCTGTACCAGCTCACAGATGGGACTGATATTGACATGGCTGGAGGTGATATGTTGTTGCGTACATTCGACATGCAAGGGAAAAATGTATGCGCTCTAATGAGACAGGGTGGCGGGGACTGCCACCGTGGGGAGAGGGGGGGATATTTACTCTGTACCAAAGACGTATTCTGCTCAGTCTGAGAAGGACACAGGCGACGTGAGCAAGGAAGGAAGCATCGTCTCTGATCAACCACGTGGTAGGTATGCTGTGCCGACTTTACCTTTGAGGTGTTTCATTGTTTAATTTGTGTACTGCAGAGTTAGTTGCAAAATTATTTATCAGTGGTTACAGCTAAGGGATTGGGTAATCAGGAAATACCTAGATTTAACATCATATTAACTATACGTAACATTTTTGTCTATGGTATCCATTAGTGATCATGCAGAGAGTGGTGCTCCTCCTCCTGATCGGAATCGTGGATCTGAGCATTTGCCATCATAACAGCCAGTTCCAATGGCTGTCCCATCTGCGAGGGCGGCGTCGGCACGCCAGCTGGCAGGCCGGCCAGGTGGACTGCCCCCTGGAGTGCGACTGCCCCTCAACCTATTTCACTGCTATGTACTGTCACAACCGTAACCTACAGCATGTTCCCTACGTACCCTCACACATAAAGTATGTCTACCTGCAGCACAACCAGATCACTGGCATCCAGGATGGGGTGTTTGACAACGCTACCAACTTGGTCTGGGTCGTGCTGTTTAACAACCAGCTCAACTCAGACAAGATTGGCAACAACGTCTTCAGCAAGCTCAAGAGCCTGGACCGGTTGCTCCTGGATCACAATGAGCTCACCCATGTGCCTCCCAACTTGCCCAAGTCCATCACAGAACTGCGGCTCGGTCATAACAAGTTCTCAAAAATCCTTCCCAAATCGTTTGAGGGGATGGCCAACCTCACCTCCCTTCAGCTCCAAGCAAATGTCATAGAGGACGTTCGAGATGCGTTCAAGGGGCTGAAGTCTCTGACTTTGCTGGACATGAGGAAAAACAAACTGAGGACGATCCCTGACAAACTCCCTGAGAGGCTGCAACAGCTCTACCTGGAGTTTAACAGCATAGAGAGTGTGCCCGAAGGCTTCTTGGCCATGTATCCCAAACTGCAGTATGTCCGGTTGGCTCATAACAAGCTGACAGATAAAGGACTTCCATCCAATGTCTTCAACATCAGCACACTGACTGAGCTCGACCTGTCCTTCAATAAACTGGAGAAGATCCCTGTTGTCAGTAGGGATCTAGAGAACCTTTATCTGCAAGCCAATAAAATCAAAGGTATGGACACATCTCGGTCACACAGTATGTTCACATATTTGACATTACACAAATACACTTTTAGCTGTGATAACTGTAGTGTTTTTACTACTTTTTAAAAATCGAAATAAATTCGTATTTTTTTAATTGTGGCGCCAGGGTTAGACTGTGTAGTACTGTAGCTTTAATGCGTTGCAGCAGGTTGACCCAAAAAGTTAGAGAAATTTTTATTCATATATTAACCAGGGACGGATCCAGGTGTGGGGCCAGGAGGGGCTGGGAAAAGCTGTAATCTGATTGGTCCCTGAAGTGCTCATGTCCTGTCGATAGTCACGTACTAAAACTATTAACAGTAAATATAATAATTAGTTGAGTTACAAAATGTGCTTTAACAATGAACAAAATAGTATAAAAAACAATGAATAACTTAAATGTGCACCTTGCTGAATCAGGAAACATGCATGAATGCTGGGCATATAATCAGCCCCTGTTGTGGCCCCTTTATGGCCCCTGATTTAGAAAAATCCTACATCCGCCACTGTCACCAAAACGTAAATAGTGGGAGAGTTGGTAATTGATTTAGCAGAAGCTTCCTCCTCTGCCTCTCTGACAGATCGTCAAACATAAGTGAACTCAACATGCCCACCCTCCACTGATTTAATGCACTCCAGCTGCTCATCTGATTTTGAACTGAAAAACACACGGTCAGACAGTTTACCCACATTGTTTTGGTCTGCCTCGGTTCAACAGTACTATTTAACTGCGTTATTAATGCCCTCCAGCTTCAAACCCTATCTGATCATTTTTTAACTTCCTAAAACGTCATGGGTTTTCTGTCGTCTCCTTTTTTTGAAAAGTTGTATTTGGTGCAGCAACGGCCACGCCCCGACGGTGATGTAACACCGCACATTACTTCCGGGGTCTTGGCTGAACATTCAGCGAAGTGGAAAAAATTCAATCATTAGACGACAACGAAAGCATGATTTTCCGAAAACATAAATCTTCTAAATGTCGCCCTTTAGAGTTTCCAACACACACTTTTCTTCTCATACACAATACAAACACAAATACCAAATGTTCACAGTAAAAAAAAGGGACAATACATAATGCAGATCATAAAACAAAGTACAAGAAGATACTTTTTTATTGATCTGTTGCTCCATGTCTCCCAGAAAAGTTGTAATATAGCAGTGTGAGAGTCGCGGCTTGCCTTTTAGCCCAGTCATACTTATAACTCCCAGGAGGAATTTACTGCAATGCTCATTTTTGTTAAAGTTGGCTTGGTTTGATAACCCTCTCGGCGTGACTCACATAATGACACACTGTGAGACAGCACGTAGCCTCCCGTTTATATTTCTCTCCTTTGTGTGTCTTCCAGAGTTCTCCCTGCGCAGCTTCTGCAGTGCAATCGACATGGCAAACTTCTCCAGGCTGAGAGTGCTGCGCCTGGATGCCAATAAGATCAGTGCCAGAGACATTCCTGCTGAAGCTGCCTACTGTTTGCGGCGCGTCGCCTTTGTTCACGTGTAGAGCTTCCTGATGTCTTTCCCTGATGTGTCTCAACTCTTCAAGGGTGTTGGTCCTCCCGTCACACCCTGATGTCCTGTTACCTGCCACCGTGGTTACCCACTGTCCACTGACGTCCAAACATTCTTGGAATAACGCGTTGTGAAATTGTTGTGAGAGCTACTATTATTATTCCAAATGATTAAATAGTTCCAGTATTAGTCAACAGGAAATACCACAGTTGTATAATCATGTATCCAGATGACAGGCAAATGGATGAGAAAGAGAGAGAGAGAGAGAGAGAGAGAGAGATGACTAACATCCTTTCAACAAACTAATCATATTATCAGAACCGGTATTCTGGCTAAATATTAGTCTATATAAATTAGTATAACTAAGTTGTAGCTGATGACGAATTCTGCTTGCGTCATATCGAGTAAAGAGTAACTTCTATAAAATTAAACGTCAACAGCGTTAAGCGGGAGATTCAGTTAGGATCTTTGCCTCCACCATGTGGCACAAGGTGATAAAAACAGTAGTATTTTATTGGGCAAGGTCACATTCTTTAACATACAATCAGTGTACACTTAATGACTCTAAATAATAATGACTACTGTTCACTAACATTTTCCATTTGAAGTTATTTCATCAAGTGTTTTTGTCTTTAACTGCTTCTCAAGGGTTGAAAATGAATCTGTTCAAGATAGATTACTAGATTGAGTGTTATCTGAAGTTTTACTATGTTTTCAGAGTCTGAGTTAAAGCCAGTAAAGATACAATCAAGCTTATTAACCTGTGAACTGACATGATTCAGTGTATATCCACTGACAACGCCATGAATTATAATTTTTTTGTTATGTAATGTGATTCTTTAATCTCAGAGGAAAAAAGGTTTCCATGTGTCACTGTAACGTTTGTCAACACGTTTTTAGAATTGAAGACGTGTTGTGTTTCCTCTAATTTAAAGATAAAAGAGGCAGAGAGGTGGGAGAGAGAGAGAGAGAGGGAACAGCCCTCTTGACAGTACTAACTGGTCTTAGGCAGTTCCCACATATTTATTGTTGAGGACAACTTGCCTTTTCATCTTCATCAGCTGCCTTTAATCCTCTGCAGAAAGGCACTAAATTGAATTATAGAAATACTTTCCTTGTTTTGTAATGGAGCCCTGACTTGGGATGAATAATGGATTACTGCCAGTGAAACACTGGTTTGCACGCTGATAAGCAGTAGCCTGTGAAATTAAGTGTGTTATACTGTAGATCATGTTATATTGCAGGCTGCACATGGTTCTGCAGAGGTTGGGGGGGGGCAGGGCTGTACGCTTGTTTTTTCTCTTCTGCTTTACGCGGATTCTTTAAAAACAAAATAGGGGCCAGCACATATGCACATGATTAAATGTGGGAATATTTTTGACAGGATTTACTGATGTGGCCCATTCTGAGACAAGTACAAATGTTTAGTTCGGTGGGAATTTGTCAAATTTTCCTCAAAGTCAGACATTATGCAATTTATTATTATAAAACATTAAGGATGGATCATCGTTGAATAAACATGAGTGAAAGTCACGACAGCATTATGGAATACACATGCAACAATCTCCCTCTCTCTGTTTGTATTATCTTATTATTTACCACTTCCATGTGGCAATAAATAAATGTAATGCAAGCATATTGGTAAAGCTGTGGTAGCACGTTATTCCCACCAAGTTCTATCACCCCTCAGTGTGCACTGGTGTGAAGCTATCAAATCGTTTCTCCACCTCTCTGCCAGTAACAACAGCTCAGTGTGTTAATAACTAATAACACAATATTCTTGTTTTGAAACTACTCGGATTGTTTTATAATAACACAGGATTTACACATCCTTAGCCTTAACATTTACTAACTGCCGACTTGGTGATGACCAGCAGCGTGGGCTGATAATGAGGGGAACTGTAAGTGCTTTCCGGAGCGGTGGGAAAGACGGAGGATAAAAGCATTTTTGACTCCTCATAAAGTGTTAAGTCAAACAGGGTGTAGGCTATAAATTAGCCTCATCCGTGAATGAAGCCGTTATCTGCACTTTACATGTGACTTCCCTGTGTTCGTGTCCTCTGCTCAGCCACCAATCAACCATACATTTTAACTGGTTTTAAAGCTGTGGATGATGAATACACTGGTAGCTGGACAGCAATGCATTTAGGATCTAGTCTTGATGGTAACTTTTTATTATCAATACGGTCATGGAATAGAGTCAAACTAATAAATAACTTGTGGAAATGTTTGGCAAACAACATTACAAACAGTTGGTTAAGTGGCAGCAAATGGAGACACATTATTCAACATTCATAACTAGTGTAAAAATAAAACTTTTTTGTGAACTGCAACAGATAACGCATAAACATAATATACATAGCATATTAATCCAAATAAGGTCCATCTTTGCTTTCAGTCAAAGCGAAGCTTCCGATTAAATAGGTGAGCGTGATATATTACACACAATACTGATATGACATCTTGTTTGTGATGGATAAAATGTACAGCTTCACAAGTGTTCCGTCTGCCGCTGCAGTGATGGCCATGTGTCACCTGAGGAGAGGGAAAAACATTGAAAATAGAGGGAATGCTCCACGTCGAGGCGAAGACAGATGATGTGCGCTGTGCCAACTCCAGCTGTTTAACTGACCAGAGAATTTTGATGTGGGTGAGAAGGATACTCACATTATTGTGGCTCCATCTCTATGTCCTGCAGGTCTCTGCTTGAACCCAGATGACAAACACATGCATTAGGACAACAATAAACATGGGCAGACCAGTCATTTTTAATTGTAATTAGCCCTGTGCTCCTACCTTTGGTTTGTGTATCTTGATCTGTGGGGGTTGTGGGTTCTCTGTTTTGGAAAGAAAAACAAATCCAATGAAGGCAATGGACACATAGGGTGAGTAACAAAATAAAAAGAAATTGAAATTTGAACTAACAGACTGAAGCATTTGCAGTTCTGACTGATGAAAAATCAGGAGGAATGCGACTGACGGAGGGTTGTGTGCAAAGATTGAGACAAAAATAACTGTTTTGCCATAATTGAGTTGGAAGATACTGAGCAACTGGACAGAGCAGTGCACAGTAATGCTGAAAAAGTAGAAAGGTTGCAGTGGGCTAATTCAATATTTTTTTCTCTACCATTACAACTTTCTTTATAATGACTTCTGGAATTCATCGAGTCCAGGCTGCCCCACAGCCTGTGTTCTCCTTGACTGAGTAAACCCCAACTTTTTACAGCCACCTTTCAAATTTAATGCAGTTAAGGATTTCGCAGCCAAAGGATATATATATATATTTTTTAACGTGCTTGGCATCGTGATGTTCACGTTACTTTGCACCAGCCCTGTATAGAAAAAGCAGAGCTAGACATTTACAGGGTTGCACTTAAGGATTCTGACACACGGCCTTTTGCTGGAGGCAAACTGAGCAGAAAGAAACGGATTGTTCGGCTCTGGAGATTAAAAAAGAGCTGTAAGTTTGACCCCTGTTTTGACCTTCATGAAGTTACAGCCTCACCTCCAGCAACATTCATCAGTAAAGCTTATTCAAGATATCAACACTGGTATACTGCCCAAAAGATGTGGAGATTGAAGGAGCTTACATGTGACGGAAAACTTACAGAAGTTATTTTTTGCCAACCCTGTCAGTGCACCCAACCTATATGTTATGACACAGCTGTTTGAACATCTGCCTTTGCACAAGACAATAGATTCAATTACAAGGAATACTTTGACTAAGCCCAATTCCTTCTTTCATATCAGAAAATGTAATAGACCTGCATGGACATTAATTATGTTTGCTAACGTAGGCCTCAAGGTCCCAGAGCAAATACAACAGTCGACACAAACACCGATTTTGTAGGGTTTAAGATTATTCACAGACATGGCTCTGCTCCAAGTAACTAACATGTCATTTCTAATGTTGTCTGTTCCCTCACACAGCATTTGAAGCCCATGCCCCTCTCTTTAGTCACACATTCTCACTGCGCACACAGATGATGTTAATTAAAGTCAGAGAAGGTTTAGTGCCGAGGCTTCGAGGGGCAACGTTTACCCACACGCACACTCTGCTTCGCAAAAGCTTTGCTGTGCCGTGTCACTGAATGGAATCAGTTAAACAGGAATACAAGCAACCAAGACCTCCCAAAGGAGAGGTCAGTTCCAGCTGTGCTCACAAGCTGCTCAGTCAACTCTGAACAAGACAGGATCAATTTATGGCAGGGAGCAGCGCATTTCCCCAAAGTCATTTATATAAATCAATTGCAACATTTGGCATCCATAGCCCCAAAAATCACTGATTTACAATGTTCCTGTCTACACCGTTTATCCTGTACAACTGTTTACCAATGTTAAAAAAAAATATTAAATTATTGTTAATATAACCTTAAACAACATTTGGTGCAGCAAGTTGGTCCAACAATTTTCTTTTTCATCACTGTCTGAATATTTCTCGTTTGTCACTGATTACCTTGGTTAGGTTTTGCCAAAATCAATTTGTCTGCCAACAAATTAAAATGTCTGTCTGAAGTCTGATTAAATCAAAACTAAAAGTCTTTAAGAAGCAATTCTGGTTGACTATGGAATCATGCATTTAGCGGCACCTACATCCCCATTCACTGTGATCCTGCAGTGGATTTGGATGGAAACCCCCCCTCCCAAAACAATAACTTCACTGTGAGAAATCATCCAATACTGACTTAAAAGAGCCACTCAGACAGAAGAATCTGTTTGAAATTAACCCACCACTTGTGTGAAGCTCTAATGTGATTACATGCTGATGCTCTTTCAGTTCTAGAGTAATGTGATAAATGAGAACCCTGGCTCCCATGTGATCAAAATCATCCTGCCATTCAACATAATGCACATTTGTGGAAGAACAAACAACATTCTGACTCAGCTCCAAACTGCAGGAGCTCTTACTGCGAGATCTGTGTACAGTCTCGAGGGTACCATAGTTACGTACCGCAGTAAACACATGCATGACGTGAATATTAGGCATTAGCAATACTTTGCTCCATCAAAGCACTGACCTCAGAATTACTCAGTCTGCCAGCATTTTTCTGCGACAAATCAATGCTCAATATATATCTAGGTCAGATGCAGAACATGATTTCTAAACGAGGATTAAAGGATCAAATGCAGCTTATTGAACTTAACAAAGTGAACAGTAAATGCAGCCATACAACAACTTTGTTTACCATCACACCAGAATTTTAGATTTCCCCTCAAAAAACAAAACCATTCACAATTTCTTTGCAACTTTCATTAGCCAGTAAAGACGGAGCTAGTTCCTATATGTGGACAAAATTTGATTTTTCCCACATATAAAATGTAAAGGGAGCATGCCATAAACCAAGGCCGGGTTGTAATTAAAGACATTTGGGTCTCTGCTTTTTCTCCCCCTTTGAAACACAGTTGCTTTAGCAGACCTGCTATTGCTCTGCAGAGATGCTATGTTTTTACCAGGATTACTGCAGCTAGGGCTGTTTCATTGCCTTCATTTTATGGGGTAGTTTAGCTGTTATTACACCTTTTGGTCTGTTTCGTGTTTTAAAAGCACTGTGGTTGCCACATCACTCATTTGTGAAATATATTACAGTTGTTTAATCGCCAATAAAGTTGAAGTCATAACTACGGGTTTATGAATAAACACAAATATGGGGGGCCGGTACATGGCTGCCAAGACCTACTTTTTTGCAGTATGACTGGAATGCTTAACTTTATTAGGGCACATGTGATGTGGGAAATTAACAAATCAGAAGCACCAGTACCTTTTGTGAGATGAGACAGTAGAGCGTGAGTATGAATAGCAGTCCTCCGCAAATGGAGGCAATGATGAAGCCAAGCTTGTACAGGTCTTTGACCGGTCTTCTCTGAGAGGCCTTCACTGACTTCCTACCATAACTGTCTGTAGAAAAGAACAGGAAATCTGGGATCTCAATAGCTCCAGACATCTGCATAAATCATCACAGGACTTTCCAGTAGATTGAGATTCCCACCTGTAAAATGTGCGGGTGACTCTGTGAATAGCTCTGTGGTAGAGCCAAAGGTTTCTGTGTATTCGTGCTGGCATCTCCAGTCCACTGGTGCGTTGCTGGTTGTGATCAGCTCCCAGTAAACAGACAGCACCTCTGAAGCCCTCTGCAGCGCCTCTGAAGGAGACCCTCTGTACAGCGTCTCAAAACTCTCTGGCTTATCCTGTGGTACATTCCAAGAAACATACCTTAAATATTTTCACAAGTATTGCAGATTTATCTTCTCATGCTGGGCAGTTCCTCATATCACATATTTGTATTTAATGTTCTATATTTATGAAAATGTACTCCTTCACGCGCATGAAATGGGCTACAAGTACAACACATAAAAACATATACTCACTTCAACCTCTTCATTAATCTGTGGCACACATTTCTGTGAATAGATGTTGAGGATGAGCGCTCTCAGGGACTGAACATAGCCATCATTGACTGACCCCCGGTTATATTTGAAGTGGGTGGTGAGAAGCTCCAGGATCCATGGTAAAGCAGCTTTTACAAAGCAACATTTGCTCTGTGTAAAATCACACCACAAGGTAATTAACATAAAAACACACAGGGCAATTATTGGAAAGTTTGAATTTAAGGGAAACCATAACAATAAACAAATGTTACCTTACCAAACTTCTCCGTTCTATGAATGTGTAGGTTATCGAACAACCACTTCTCAACTGGTTATCCATCTGCAGAAACAAAGGTTTTGTAGTGGGATTGACGTTTCTACTTTTGTTTCAACAGCTGTTTCTGATGTTTCAACACATACCAGGTTCCTGACTGTAAGCAGGTGCTCCCTAGTGATGGAGTGTCTGCATGGACCAGGGACCTCAGCCATATTCAGAGGGAAGCTCAGGAACATAAGCACACACAGACACTTTACCTGCAACTGAAACAATCATACATTATCTTTACATTCAACCGTCCGAGGGGGGTTTGACACAAATGTGTACATTCAATACCAAATATCCCATTAGAAGTACTCAGACATCACTCAAGTAGATAGTCAAGAGTCAATGATTTTTGGATCCAAGTGCAGAAGGAAGGTGCTTTTAATAAAAGAAAACCAGGTCTTGTGAAGGTGGCTAAAAAACAAACAGAAGAACAAGCAGGTGGGCAAACATCTAAAATAGAAGACATGTGAATATTTCATGAACAAATGCAGGAAACTTAAAGAAACTGACAAAATGTGAAAGGGAACTCAGGGGCCTCTATTCTCTAGTAAGGGGAAGAAAATAGGATTTAGGTGACAAGGAGCTGGGCAGGCAGACAATCATAAAGCAGGGGGGGGTGACCACAAAAGCCACACAAGGACAGTAAAGTTAAAATAAAGCTGGAAATAATAAACAGGGGCCAGTGAACAGGGAGAAGAGAAATATGTGGAACAGCAGGAGGACTGGGCAAGGGCAAAGTGGGAAACCTTTTGTGGACGCCCACAGAGGGCAGGGCAGGGGTGGAATAAGAAACCACAGTTCGCAAGATGAGGGAACAGAGCAGAGGACCCTCAGTGGATGGCCCAGATGCCAGGAAAACAGGCTGAACTTCTCAGACCGGTGAAGGCAGGACCTCCGTGAAGGTTAAACATGAGGCTGACAGGGAACACAGAAACTCTCAAGGACCAGCAGGAGACCAGTTCTGCCTCACTAAAGAACGATTTGAAGACCAGTGATGTAAGCAAGGCCTCTCTGGAGGACAGCAACATAGGCAAAACGACTCTGGATGATAGCGGCGAGACCGGAGGTCAGGAAAGGCAGCTGGCACTAGAGGATTCATCCCCAGGTTGGTGCAGGCTAGATTGCAGAGCTGGGTATCGTCAAGTGGATATGCATCTGATGCCCAGAAGTCTGGCTGCCTGTCAACAGGGACTGTCCACTTGAGATCAGGATCTGGTATCTGAAGATCTGGAGCTGGTGTTGGCTCGGCTACCAATGGGAACAAGGATTAGGTTCTGTAAGGACCATTGACAGGAAACCAGGGGCAGGTGTCAACCATACCACCAACTGGTGATCAGGAGTTGGTGTCAACTGGGATCAGGATCAAGCCTAGTTTTCGCTAATACAGGAGCGTACTTTTTAGGAGCTCTGAGCCCCAGATGTCTAGGTAAGAAGGTCTTCAGGGTCAGGAAGTTGGTCATCTTGGTAGCAGAGACAGACGGTGGATAACTGGCTCAGAAGAAGAACTAGGAAATATGCTAGCCAACTTCTGTGCAGAGCGGAGGCTGGACGGAGGCCAGTATGCTGATGGCTAGCATGATGAAGGATAGCAGGTTGAGGTGACGGCATAAGGCAAGCATGCTGGTGGTTATCATACTAAAAAGGCAAGCAGACCTGAGGCTAGCCAACCGGAATGCAAAGTGGAGACTAGCAGCTAACTGAGTTATATCCAGGTTGGGAAATAGGATGGAGTCTTGGGGGCCTGGGACTGGCCGATAGGATCCAGGCTGCAGGTTAGGTGGCTCAAAAGCTGACAGCAGGTCAGCAGACAATGGAACAGGCTGCTGGCTAACAGACTTTAGGCTAGCTGGAGCACTGGCTGTAGGATACATGATTTAGAAGCAGACTGGTGGCTTGTCAGCTGGAAGAAAGAGGCGTGGCTAGCAAACACGGGACTGGCATGCTGAAATCGAGATAGATGACTCAGGGATGTTCCTTAAGCCACTCAGGCAATAAATTCACAGCTTTCTGGACACGTTGCATGCCAATGTCAGTGCTACTTCACTGTCCTCCTTACCCAGCCCCCTCCTCCCCTCACCATGATGCGGTTTATAGAGTGTAACACAAATCTTTTAGCTCTATAAAACAAAGCGCCTGTTGCGTCCAAATGGTCAGTTCATACTGTCAAGATTCGAGGTCTGGACCCAAGTGCAGTCCCCACACACGTGATGGAAGACAGCATGTAGTGACAATACTATTAATAGGAGAAAGGTGGTTCACGTGACGATGAAAACAACAGAAGAACAAGCAGGAATGCAAAAACTCAGGAAGACCAATCTCCGGCTATCAAAAACTAAGGTCGCAAAACACATGGGGAAGAAGTCAGGAACAAATGCAGGAAACCAAAGAGATAAACTGAGAGAGCGTGAAGGGAATCCAGAGCTTTAAATACCCCAGGGGAAGACAATAGGACACAGGTGAAACTAATTAGGGCGGAGCAGACCATCACAGAGGCGGGAAAAATAACAAAGACAGGAAGTAAATAACAACAGATGTGCAAGGAAAGTAATTTCAAAATAAAAGAGGAAATAATAACACAGAGTCCAGCCATGAAGTCACTCGAAGGGAAGATTGTGACACATACAATGGAAAATAGTCTCAAACACCAATTCAACCAGGGCAATGTTAAGAGCAGATCTTGGCATCCTGACCTCAACCATGTCAACATGAAAGTAATCCACATAGCAGTGTCGCTCCGGTTCAGCAATCCCTCCCAAACTGTGATATATTCCCTTCGTAAGAGAGCTTTCTTCCTTTCTTTCCTCTTATAAGTTATTTTAAAAGGAAAAACAAGTTCAAAGTAAACCGGAGTGGAGTTTCCTCTTGTTTTGCTCCGTAAGAGAAGGCATTTGAGCAATTTGTGCATTTCTGTCCAAGATTCTAGTGGTCCATGTTATGGGAAAAGACAGCAACAATGCTCTCTCTCCACCCCTGCACATCAATTGTGCATAACATTTCTGTTTCTCAACTCGGGTCCTTACACAGTATCGGGTTTCAGATTTAGTCTAACGTGTACAGCGCCTTTTTCCTGCGATATTACCAGTGACAGATGTTTAATGTGTCTGACCTAAGAGGAACCCAGCCTGGTGTTAGATAAATTCCACTTATGGTCAAATAGTGCCCTCTACCATAGAAATTTGGCCAGAGAGAGCAACATGCATAGACTCCTCCTGTAGCCAATGATGCCTGCTACCAAGCACCTTTTGGCAACTGTAACAGTAAAATGGCTCCAGATGAAACCTAATCCTTCTACTCAGGATTTAAAACATGGTGACAAGCACATGTTCCTCACACTGCAGGCAATATGTTTGCACTAAAAGGTATTCCTTCCTAATTAACTCCTTGAATAGCTTGACCTGAGTTCGATGCAGCTTTTACAACTAACAGCCCAGACAGATTCCAGAGAAACAGTAAGTTGAAACGATAAAAAAAAAAAGATTTATCTGTTGCCTGGTCGACCTCGGCCATATATAAAGATAAAAAGGACAGTTCAAAGCCGCTAGAGACGAGAAGTACTATTTTCATGTTTTGTCGTGTGTTCCTCTTTTAAAGCTGAGCTGGATGGTTTAACTCTTTACTCTACGGTTCACGTAGTTTGTGTGTCACGATTTACCATGAATCTAAGTTGTTCAGTCTGTGCATGCAGACTGATGCCAAGATCCGAAGGAGAGGAAAAACATCATGTGCCATTATGTGTTTTAACTAACTATTCAAGCAAATAGAAAAACAACAATATAAAAATAAAACAAGATGCTATGCGTGAACTGAAAGACTATCATGCCAGCCACAAGTTTTATTTAATGACTAAAGATGACACATAATCAAATTAATGTAATCTAATAAAACTATTGATGTGACTGGTATGTGGCAAATGCAGGAGCACATGATGCAAATGTCACCTATCACATGAGTTGTTTTCTCTATGCTGCTATGATATCTATGTAGGTCAGCAAGCTGCAGGATCACGCATCAAACTTCAAACTCCGACCAACACTTGCAAGCCCTTTTCCTGTCAGGCAGCGAACTTGGACTTTTTACTGCAATAGTTATAAAAAATTTCTCACCTACCTTCGCTTTGCTCTGAATCAGGGTTGACACAAGGATGGTCATCTGGTACGTGTTTGACAATGGAAAACACCAGACTCCTCTGTCACACACATTGAAGCAAAGAGATCCTTTTCATATATTCAATTCCACTCCACAGAAAGAAATTCGCTGTTAAGTAAATTTGACACTTCGTCATGTGGCGCTGTTCTTCAAAGCATTGCCTGATGTGCTCCTCCTGCACAGAGTGAGTTCAAACCAAGACTAACTGTCTCAGCTGACAGACAGCCCTTTTTAAAGACCTCCCTTCTGTCTTCTGTTTGACAAGATACAGTGTCCTGGTCTCTGCAGATGTGTTATAACAAATTGTTTTTTAGGCAATAGATTAAGGGGATAATTAGTTTTTGTTTAACAAGTCGGGCAAGAGACGCCACGAAGACTTTTTTTTCTAAAAAAGGACATTTGAATAAAATGATTTATTAGAGCTTGAATACGGTGGTGGGAACATCTGTTGTTATTCTTGAAACTCTATGACTTGAAGCCACGTTCTTTTAAATTGCGGTTCCTCAGATGAACTTTCAGAAAAACAGTTGTGATTAGGGGCCATGCACTCTCGCTTTCTTCTGGATAATAACTGCTGTGATTGACTGGACGCACTTGAGTCAAGGCGAGCAAGAAAAATAAGATGCACGGAACCCTCAAGGATACGATGTGTAGTCGGACACATGCTCCTCAATTTATTCCCTGATTTATTAACTATATTTTTTGTATTAATGTCATGTTGCACCAAAAGAAACTTGGTTTATTGGGACAGGGGGCGTGCACTAGTATTTGTAAGACCCGAACTAACCCAACAGAGAGAGGGATACACACACACATTCATATAAATACCTTTAGGAGTTATTTTTGATGGGGAATTCTTCTCACAACAGATATGCGGACTCCCATCAGGCCTGGCATCTATTAAGACAGGAAGCGACTTCTTACCCTTTGTATTGTGAACACATTCCTACTCACATCACTAACTCATGAATCTTAATCATTAATTGGTGTCATACTGTGGAATGTATGTTTTTTTTTCACTTTAGAATTGAATCAGTGGTAGGAAATTGAAATTGGGCACATGCACTCAGGTACAGTGCTGACCCAATCCTCAAAACATATTTATGATCTAATAATATGTAATGTAATGCTGGAAATTAGTTCATCCAAAAACATGAAGAGCAACTAAAATGAGATCAATCTCAATCAGCAGAAACATTACAATGCTGCTCACATGTTACAGCATCAACGGTAACAATATATAATATATTTTTATTCTATTTATTTATTATATATTTACACATTACAAAATGTATTTATTAGAAATTATTTGACATTTGCAGAAATGCATTCACATATGTACTTTAACCTATATATATAGATACTCTGGAATTTAAAAGCTTGTATAGAAGAGGCACAAACTCTATTGTACAAAAACCTGGAGTTGCCATAAACTGAAATGTTACACTAATACACTATCATGTCTTTTTTATAAATAAATTCTGCTGATAATACTTTTGCAACATCTGTCCTTGAATGGAGGAGTTTTTTTTGTTGCCCTGTGGTAATGTTATAATCAGGATAAGTCTTTTATTTTTATAGTCAACAAATGATTGACCATGAAAGACAATAATGAATACATCCCGCTAACAAGCGTTGTCTGCTATATCGTGTCGTTCACCACCTGCTACTCATTACAGCATCAAATGTGTATTAATCCTCAGCAAAAAAAAATTGTCCCATACAAATGCACAATTATTGCACAGCTGCTTTTAGGACATAATTTGGGCCATTAAAAAATACATATAATATATATATGTATATATATGAATATATATTGTTTTAATCTGTAAAATATTCAGCTACAGGCCACAAACAGAGGTAAATCAGAAAATAATCACATTTATGATACTTGTTGACAGTTGCTTTTCATTAATTAATTATTAATAATCAATTCGAGGGAAATATATCCAACATTTTATGTGGCTCCATTTTTCAGTTAAAAAAGGCCTGTAAATTTTCTTCTGTGGCTCCATTTACTGCCTTTGCCAAAAGGTGAGGGAGCAGAGTATTTCAGCTCATGGCTAAAAATGACACAAGTCAGTATTACAGTAGAAATCTGTACTGGAACATTTCAACAGTCACTGTCCATCTGTTTCACATTAGCTGTTATACAATTTCTAGCACTGCTACTTGTATCATTGCTGACATTTCTGGAATTACCCCTGGAACTCCCCAGATACTGCAGATAATTAACACTGCAATACAATGCTTGTGTAGTAACACTAAATCTCAGTGCATCTATACACTGAATTTCAGTTGCAATAATATTTGGAAAAGATCTCATTTGCTTTCTTAGAGGGATTCAGATAAAAAAGCTGCAGCCACATTGGTTTAGTGTAGCATAGAGAAACAGATTAGCCAGGCTTCGGCTGAAATTAGCACAATCCTGCACATATCCGCTCGTAAAACCCTGACATGTAATTCTACACTCTACACTATAGAACATACTAAACATAATCAGATATAAGCGGCTATGGTCTCGCTCCAACGATGTCAAATCTGGTCAGGACCACGTAGGTGGTATTTTATTTTGTCATACTGATGGATAGCCCTTTAGCATCACACGAGTAAAGCACAGTGCAGCTTAATGCCTGTTGATGTATATGGGGCATGACCGCATGATGGTTTAGAAGTCGCAGTGAACTTTTCCTGTATTAAACCACACCACAATCTTTCTGTCGCCTGAACCTGACCACAACTTGTAATAGATGCACACATCCCATAAAAGCGCAAACAGGTGTCTGGATAATAAAACAATGTGAAGAACGAGAAATAAAGGTTCACACACTGCAGCTTCCTTAGATGCAGTTTGAATGAGACACCAATCTAACTGCAGACCTAATCCAAGCCTCTTGTGTACTTTCTATGCCCTCCATCAACCACTGTGACTCTGTGGCCACTAATAAAAGTAACGCTTAATTTATTAAAAATGTTACTAAATGATGCTTAAGGGGAATCCAATGCGTCAAAATGCAAATTAAAGCCTGTTGATCATAGATTGAATATAAAAAATAAAGGAAATAACAGCTTCCCAAGAGGGAATCATCCTTTATCACCCCCTGGTGGCTGGCTGCAGTATTGGTCGTGAATTCTGCTCCACCATGTTAGTAAATGGGACATGCGAGTATGTGATTGAATGATTATTTCTTTCTGAAGGATGGTTTGGTCATTCTAGGTAGTACATGTATGTCCAGTAAGTTTGGTTTTAAGTAGTTATTTGATGTGAGGTTATGAAAACTGGGTGAAACATCAAGATTGACACCTGAGACTCACTTGTGATTGATTGCGTGTAAAGATGATACCTTGATACCGCAGCTCCACAACACAATAAATACTGTGGAGACTCAGAATGGTGGCGCCTGTATCCAGGATGTTTTGCTTTCATTTTTGTACAACCGGAGGAAGAGGAGACGCGTGGTCTGTTTTCATAAACTATCTATGGTCTTGACCTAAGTGACCGAATGTGATAAATTGGGAGGGAGCCTTTGTTGGATGTAAGATGTTTATAATGGAGATACTGTTTGGCTGATCTCTGTAGTTTTGGACATAGTGAGACTCTTTAACCATCTGATAGTTCCAGATTCATGTTGATTTGGACAAAGGGGTGGCATTGATCTTCTCATCGAGTTTAGGACAAGAAAGTGAATAAATATACAGTAGGGTATTTCCCAAAATGCACAAATGTATGCAAATTAAATATGTAATTTGCACTGTATGGTCGGTAGTGTCATCATTAGGCTCTGGGCATCTGAGGCTACAGCACTTGAATGTACATCAAAAATAGCTCTGGGTGTATTCATCTCTCACTCTGATCTTGCATTAAAGCCTGTGAAAATAAAAGTATGTTTTGAGTCTGTTCTGCATCACGATACTTGGCACATGGGTGAATTTTATGTGAGCATGAAAGAGAAAGTGAGTTTTGTCATTTTAGGCATGGTGGTAGCTAGCCAGCTAATTCACTGAGGCAAATCCTGAAGACCATGAATTGAAGCCTTTTTTTAAATAAAAAAAGATGAAGTTAATGAGGCGCAGGAAAAGGAGGAAGAGTCATCTCCTGTTGTTGTAGATGAGTCAGGAGAATAAACCAGTGAAGAAGAAGCATCTTCAGCCAGTTTGACTGACTCAGGGGCTAGGACATGACTAGGACATTTTTGTCACAAGTCCAAACACTCATCAAAGCTACTTGTGAAAATGTCCAATGTACACCTTTAAATATGATTATAGCTGCTGTGTGTAAATACCCATAGCTGAGTGATTCCAAGATACACTGACGTGAAATAGATTTAGATTTAAAGTGCTTTTTATGACCAGGACAGGAGCGAGGAGAGAAGCGGAGGACAGAGGAGACACCAAAAGAGAGGGAGCTTCTGGAGAGGTGAAGAGGAGAAGGACGGTACGAGATAAAACAGAACAGACACAGAGTCAACACACTTTGTTTTTGTTCAAATGTATCGCAGCCAAAAATGAGCCCCTGACACACGCGCACGCACAAATGAAGCAGAAGCGATGAGACCGTGCAGTGTTGGTAAATGTTCAAATCTGAATTGGTGACATGCAATCCAGCATATGACTGATTCATCAACGTCACCCCTGTTTGTTTGTTTGTCAGCAGGATCGCACACAAACTACTGAAGGGATTTTCACAAAACTTGATGGAAGCATAATATTTTGACTATTTAACCAAGGGAATAATTCATGGATCTTGATGAATTAAACCTTTTGCTACCACAGGGTGACTCATATCTTATATTATTTTGTGGGGAAATATTTTAAGATAAAAATGCCGGAATTACTGGGTGAAGAGATAAGACTTTCTAGGCTGTCAGCAGTGTTTCGAGATCCCAACCTTTCCTCTGCTGACATTTTGAAACTGTAGCCTTGTATAAGTACCGAAGAGGAGAAAGATATCATGTCCTTTACTGACTGATTTCTTTGATAAAGAATATAGTAAACTTCACAGAGTCCCCCAACTTGAAATGATAAATAAGTACATCAATGATATAAATATAAAAGCCATTTGTTGTAACGGTATGTTAAAACAACAGCCAGTTTTAGTTTGTGGTTTTGTTAAGCAACAGGGTGCGATTGTTCAAGAGTCAAAGCATGAATTCTGCTTGTCAGAAAACATAAGTAATATATCTTATGAGACATCTGCATCGGGTCAGTGTATTAACGACCACCAATAGATAAAATCCAAAGCAGACAATTCATGGAAGTGCGAGCGAGGAACCATGACATCCCCACCATCATTTCACTGCAGCACGAGATGGCTTTCCTGTGAAGAGGAGACAAAAAGGATCTGACAATAACGTCTGATGAATATGCTTTTATTGTTTTGTTATCTCTGTGTCCAGCTCAGTAAGCAGAACACGTCTTTGTTGATTACTCCTGACGAGGTTTGAGGTTCAGAGGCTTTTCTGTCGAGATTCACTCTGATACTAAAAACAGGATATCAGCTCCATTGTTTCCTAGGTGACAGAATGATTTTCTTATTTTTTTGATACACTAAAAATAACTCTTTCTGCCTCAGAAACAGAAAATATCATGTGTCAGAGATCACAAGCTGTACAGAAAACATGAAAAAGGGGTGATTGAATTAGGAAAATGTAATTGTGGTATTTTATCAGCCACTCGCTCCTGCTGTAACTGTCGGTTAGTGATGATAAAGCGACGCTGGGTAGAAGCAACTTTGGTTTCAGAAAAGTGAGGTTTCACATTACACTGTGAAACACACGTGACTCCGACACTGTGCAAACATTTTTTCCAATTGTTTATCTTTTTAACTAAAATGTTTATGTGCCGTCATTCACCAACAATTCCAAATGTTTATATGACTGCTCTGGTGCGGCAGCTTAATCCTGCTGGAGCGATCTGTTTTCAACTTAAGCCTGGACTTTCACTCGGTCACAATTGCATTCGACAGACTTGGAAGGAAACAATGCAGTCTTTAATGGAGTCAGATGTGAATTGATTTGAGATCCCAGTAAACAAGTTTATTCTTGTTACGTCATTACAATACAGATATGCATTTCTACCCTCGCTGTATGTTGATAATCAGCAGATTCACACACATTTGCTAGTAAACGCTTATAAATAAAGACAGAAGGTGTTCAGTGCAACTGGTACAAATTACTATGTAAAAGGAGACCAGGGCTTGCAAGAAAAGTGAGGATAAAGATTTCCTTTGTGTGCATGCTTTTCCATTTTATAAAACAGATTAATTTTGATTATAGCAATGCAGAGGAAGGGAGAACTGGAAGTATCAATAAAACATTGGGAGATAGCAGCAAAGATTGGTGGAGAAGAAAAACAGGCACTACTGATGTTTAACTTCCTGTCAGACTGCGGTAGCAAAGCCTATCCGATTGTTGTGACGGTCAAACTCAGTGTAGTAGCGGGCAATGAAGTTGGCCCCCAGGATCCAGATGGGACCTGTAGGGGGCGGCACATCCAAGCCCCTGAATGTGACGGTGCAGACGTCCCCCTCTATCTGTGATTGCTGTTGACACGAAGAACAGTTTTAATATGATTAGCCACTGTAGCATTAACATTCACAGAGATGAAAGAAATATTCAGATAAATAAAAACTGCGATAACATTAACACTTAGCAAGTACAGACGATTTATCAGGAAAATGTTCTCATAAATTTAAATAAAAATAAAAATACTTGCTAAGTACACATGTCCCCTTTCAGCGAGTTTAATTGTGGAGCCCGAGATACTTTTATTAGATTTTTATCTTGTAAACCAAGATCAAAGATTTACCTCAAGGCCTCCTCTAGCTTTGTTGTCGGTCAAGTTGTGATTTGTTCAATTGCAGAAAGCTGAAATACCAGCCTGTGTAGCTTTGCACCATTCACCAGGTCTAATGAGCCACATAACCGAAAACATCTGTGCGGGGTGCAGAGCAGCTAATGCTCATATTTTTTTAAGGTGATCATATGGTTGGTTTGTAAAAAAGAACCCAGAAATTGTAGCTGTCAGATGAATATGCAGTAAAAAGTAAATGTTTCCATCTTGAATGTAGAAGAGTGTAAAGAAAAAATAAAGTGGCAATATCTAATGTGAAGAACCTGAAAATGCTACTGAGTTTTGTGACATTTCACCGCTGCATCATTCAATAAAATGACTCAGTATTGGTCATGCTTACCCACAAGATGTAATCCTCCTGAGTGAGTGAGTACTCCTGACCACCCAGGTGGAAAGTGACACTGGGCAACGTCTTGACAATGTCACAGTTGATTTTGTACTGATGAACAACACAGAGCAATGGGAGATGACGGGTACTGATTTTTTTTACAGCCAAACATTTTTTGCGGGGAACCATGTTGCATGTGTAAAAACTTACTCCACTTTCATCCAGCTGTGCTCCGATGGTTTTCATCAGCACAGACACAGAGGAGGCCGGGCCCGTGATGTAGGAGGAGCCAGTGTCGATTACAGCTGTGCAGCCCTCTGCACAAAACATCATCTCCGTCCCCACAGACACACTGACAGCATGAGAGGAGATGTCGAAAAATAAAACAATAAAACAGGCATTTCCGACACACTCACGCACACACACACTAAGTGAAGATCTTACCCTTTCATGGTGATTTCCCATTTGCCCATCTCCCTCGTGTGCATGTAGTTGAAGTTTCCTGTGTAGTAGTTTGGGTCTGTGCCGCCGAGGACCAGCTCTCCACCAGGGGAGTGTTTTGGGTCCCTGAAAACATTCAATAAATCACCCTTCAAGTCCACTTTTACTTTTGCATACGCTCCCTGTTGATTCCAAAGCTGTGACTTTCATGAACACGCTCCTTTAGCTAAAGTTCCTGCATCCTCTCATTGTTTCGATGCTTCCCACGGGAAAGGAAATATTCATCTTTTTTTTCTTGGTTTCCTCTGCACATAAATGAGCATATTAAATCAATATGGATTAAAAGAGGTGTTAGGAAATAGACATACATTTTTCTGTTTTCTCTAAACACCCATTTGTCTCACCAAGATCCAGATAACTCTTTATTACGACGGCCTACCACTAGGATCAAAAACTAAACTTTACAAAGGTTTAGACAACACAATGTAAGCCTATTCCCCTACTCCCCCTAAAGTCTATGTTTTCTTACCAATAACTTTTTATGTCTTTTATTTCTTAAATGAAAACCATCTTCTCTCATCTGCGATTCCATACAAAACAGAAACTAGAGGAGCAGAGTTGCCTCAGTTCAGCCCACCTGCTGTAGTAGACAGAGAAGACCTCCTCCTTGAGGACATGCTGAGACATGATGCGATCAAACACTGGCGTGATGCCATCGATGGCCGAGTTGGGGTAACCCATCCCCAGGACTCCGTCGAACTTGGCGAAGATGAAGGGCATGGCAGACAGGGAGGTGGCCTCAGCAAACACCTGCACCACAGGAATCCCACCGATCTGCAGGAATGAAAGCAGCAGGGGTTCAAAAGTTTAACTTGCAAGAAGAAGTTCAAGCATCTCTAAAGAGGAACGCCCTCTGTTTCACAAGTCATCGATTTCAAACTCACCACAACCACGTCTTCGCTCAGGAATCCCCTGATATTTCCTGAGGCATACTGGATGGAAAATCCGGTTCCATTCTCAACATAGGTCCAGGACTTGGAGGCATCGTACCTGTTGTGAGTAACTAAAAGTTCAAAATTCATTTGAGTCATAAAACCACCATGTATGAGGAAACTTTTATGAACAATGTATTCTTCAACATGTCATTTACATGAAAATAAAAAACTTTTTTATACCTGCATTAACAGATGCATTGACCACTTGAGGGCAACAGAAACAAATTGTGAGCACAACACTGCTGTATCTTGACACTAGTAACTTAACTTGCTTATTGATTATAATAATAATATAATAATAATAAGCTTTATTTGCAAAGAGCTTTAGCAAAGTTACAAAGTGCTTTACTAGAGGATAAAACACAAATCAAAATCCAAACAAAGTAAAAAATATGAAGTAAAAGTAAATACAATTAAGATCAAAATGTATGGAATGATTTGAGTAAGTTATTCCAGAGTTTGGGGGCCTGTGCTACAATAGCTCGATGCTTTACTCATCCGTTGGAGTCTAGGAACAACCAGAGGACCAGAAGTAGATGTATTGATACACCAGCATTTTGGAAGCAGCATAATCATTCAGCTGGAGTCATGTCTCTGGCTCGTTAACAAATATAAGTCCAATTTTCCCTCTTTTCTTTTTGCTGTTTGTGTTCTCTACTAAATCCTGAGGGAAACATCAGGGTCCAGTGGGTTTTTAGCTGAAAACAGCTGCCTGCTGTGGCTGAAACTGATGCTGTGAGCAGCAGTGAGCAGCAGAGACAGGGACCCATGACAGTAACACAAACATTACGATAACGAAACAAAAAAAAAACAAACATATATACATATTCTAACTTCAGGGGATTTTTCCTGCTTGTGTGTTCAAATAGACACTTACAACAGGCAGTGGAGAAAGGCGAGCAGCTGTGCGACGGCACCCACAGGTTGGCTGAGCCTGTGTCAAATACTACGTTGAACAGCTGGGCCGGAGAGCCGATACTGATTTCCCCAAAGTATTGAGTCTGTTGAGAATAAACAGAAAAATATAGTATGATTTCATTTCTGACTTTTCTAAACCAATGAACTCTTAATGCTGTTTCTTCAAAACCTCTTTTCACTCTGCGATAATGCACATGTGTAGCTTGAGGGTGTGTAATAAGTCACTGAGGGAGTAACTGACTAGTTTGAAGCGCTAATTCAAAGGCAGCCGGTTCTGCTGCTTTACTCTTTAAGAAGTTTTGAGTCCCATCCAAGAGAGCTGATGAATCCTCTTGGATGAGTCGCCACTTCAACCTTCAAAAACAAAGTCTGTTTTTGTCTTCAAGAGTAAAACCTCAAATCCAGCTGTTTTTGACTAGGCACAACTAGATTTCCTATTATCTGCGAGCCTCAGAATCTTCTAGGTTCAAACACATTCACAATAAGCTTTAAATAAGACATGCAGCACGATTTAAAACGCCCAAAAGTGTCTCACATCCAAGTAGTTGGTTAGAGGTGTAGGAACAGTCCCGTTGTTGTCGCTGTCTACTGTGCTCTTCTGGGCCAGCTCAGTCAACACCTGCTCTGCAGAGACACCCATCTCCCACAGAGTCTCTCTGATGGACGGCAGCTTCTTCAGGGTGACTCTGGAGACGGGTGAGCAGCACAACATATCCTCAGGCAACTTAAACAAATTCCATCCCAAGGAGGAGCTGATTACTGAAGAAATGCTATGTCGGATATATACAGTATGTTTGGACATCGTCTCAGTAAAACAACGAGCATTTAATAAAGCACATAGTGCTTTTCTGTCAGCGCCTGGCCAGAAAAATAAACCAAGACACATGTTTTGCCAACACTGAAAACATTAGCTTTTATAATGAACCAATAAAACACAGTCCACAATTGTTTTGCTGTTTGCTTTTACTACTTTGCCGTAGCATGTTTTCTCCTTAGCAAATGCAATTAAACAGTAAATCCTTCCCGGTATATATGTGTTCTGTCTTTAAGCTAAAGGTAAATGCATTTCTTACCTTCTCAAAGCTCGGCTCGTGGTCACGGTCAATGATAGAGCAACCAAACACATCCAGTAATTCAGCAGTGCCATGGTGTCGGTATAGGCTCAAGATTACAGCTCAGAGATAAAAGCTGTATATGCTCCGTTGATTATTTAATCGTAGTTAGTGAAAGCTGCCACTTTCTGTCTGTGCTGCCTGGTCCCTCCACTCTTTTTTATATCATGTCCTCTTCACCATGCTGTCCCCATGGGCCACTGACTCTGGCTGGGAGCAAGCCTGGAGGTGATCACTTGAAAACAACCTCGGCTCCCCGCCACCCACCCAGCCCTCTAACCCTCTGCCTTGGTCACACAACCCCTACTGTGATAAACAGGGCCCAGTGAGAGGTCTGACCTTTGACCCCTGGAACACAGTGGAGACAGAAAGCAGGGGTGCAGGGCTCCTGAGATTGCTGACGTTGGTAGGCCGGACACCTTGTCCACGGTGCTGTGAGAACCTTTGGAGCTGGGGAATGAAAGATGCTCTGAGCTGTCAGGGAAGATTAGCTGGATGTTGTTTACTGAACTCAGTTACACGTCATTTCAGAGCCAGGCTGCTGCTGCGGGTCGTCCCTTACAAACATGAACTTTAAGACTTCATTTCTTTTTAGAAATAAAAAGGAGGCAATGTTCAAATGTTGACGGTTGTAACAGATTTTTTTCAGATTTTACTGTTGATAACATTCAGCTTATCTTATTTTATCTCTTTTTCCCACAGTCAATAATTACCTTCCCGTCAAGGAGGTTATGTTTTTATTGCTGTCTGTCTGTTTGCCCTCCTTCCCTCCTTCCTTTTTTTCTGTCTATCTGCCTGTCTGTCTTGCGTCCACCCATCCATGCACCTTCCCTTATTCCTCTCTGTCTGTCTGTCTGTCTACTTTCCTGTCTGCCTACCTTCCTTCCTTCCATCCGTCCTTCCTGTCAGTCTGTCTGTCTGTCTGTCTGTCTCTCTGTTTGTCTGTCTGTCTACTGAATCGCTTTCCATCTGAGGAAGATGTGGGGTGTGACCCAAGAAGGAACCCATTAAATTTTGCAGCAGATGCGGATAAACACACGGATCCCAAAATGTTTGTTTTAGGTCTCTCTGCGAGGTAGGTGCTCCCTTTACTTTTTCTGTAGATCACACAGGTTTTACAACTCTCTGTTTACTCTACTTTGTCTAAAGACTCCTCATGTGAAGTTCACAGCAGCTCGTGCATCACTTTAGTATTCATTTTCATATAAACAGGCAAAGAGGGAAGAAAAATACACATCTGTAGGTTCAGTTCAAGGTCTTGAAGATCTTTGGCAGGAGACGGGGCCCACGACACAGGAGATTGGCCGCATGTTGTATTTTCACACTCTATCTCTCGCTGCAATGCTCCGAATCGACAAGGCCGAACATCCAATCGTCCTTGTTTAGTTCTCACCGCTTTTCAAACTGCAGGGAGTATTGCCCCTGTATCTGGCCTGTCAGGCTGGGATCGTACTTGTTTGCGTTAGTACTGTACCGACCACCCAGTCGAGCCAAGAAATATGCGGGGGTCCACATCAGGCACAGCCTCAGACAACCATGGCAGAGGTCAGAGGTCAAACACTGAGATACCCCCTGTGGGCAGGGCTTCCAGAAAATGATAGCGTGGTTCCACACAGCTTATAAAGACAGTGATGACTTACAACAACACTGTGTTGCAGCAAGTTAGACAGGTAATTAAAGGTCTTTATAATTTATAAGTGGTGGTTATTATTTTTGTTGTGGGGAACTTGTCAAAACCATTATATGGAAGCAGTCTCCACATTGACTAGCTTTTTCTAATTGTTTTTTAAATACACTTTCCTCTAATGTGGCTTTAATCAGTATTTAAAGAGTGTATAAAATGACAGTGTGATTATATGAAAAGGCATCGCTCATAGTGATGAACCGTAACAGCAAGTTACAGCTCATTAAACAACACTGTTATTGTTCTGGTTCCCCTAATCGCCTTAAAGTCACCAGCTGCAGCTGTTGTCAACAAACAATCCACTCGTGCACAGCACCAAACAGCAGAGGGACACCCCTGTCTGTTTGAGCAAGATTACAAAAGAACAGAACGGATCTCTATTAAACTTAGTGGAAGGAGCCATGGGGCATGGGCCAAGGAAAAATACATCAAACTTTGACACAGATATGTACCAAGGAATTTTAATTTCTTTAACACCGTGAGACTCGGCTTTTTAAAAATATTTTAATAGATTTTTCAGATCTTGATGAAAAAAAATCAGGCAGGTTTAGGCGACATAAAAAATAAATAAAAACCTGGATCCAGGGAATTTACATGTGGTTTCATATAGGGGCAGCAAGACCTTGGTGGGGGTGTGCGCTCTCCTTCGTGCCAGTATTAATAATTTTTCTAACTGGTTCTGCAAGTTGTGGGCTGGTTAGTGTGTTTTCACTGAAAGCAGCGTCCTGCTGCTGCTGGAAATGAGACGAGACAAGCGAAATCAAACAGTGAGCTGCCTGAAGGTTGCTCAACAGCCCTTAGATATGAATTTTCATCTGAGGATTAATCAGTAAGCGCGACTCCCATTACACAGTTATTTGATTCATGATGAGTCATTTTGCAATCTGATGATTATGAGGCGTGTATACCTGTCTTATCTGTTCTTCAATTAGCTCTTCTGTTTTGACAAGACCTTTTGGGGACAATCTCACAGACATCTGACCCTTGACCTGCTTGGCTTCATGGATACCCACAAGTCTCTTTCCCACACTGTCTTGAGAGACACATGCGTCACTCCTGACTGGCCTCCCACCTCTTCTGCTTGTCCATTCCAATGGCTGGCCTGGGAAATGTAAAACGCTCCCCTGGAAGATGATTTCTTTGAACTTTATGTTTTTCAGTGTCATTCATATTGCCTTGAAGGCCCACTCGTCAAGTTAATAGTCATTGGCTGTACTGACATCATCAGAAGTATATGGCCATTACGAAACTTTCTTAATCAGAAAACAAACTAAAGCCAAACATTTTTTATTTATGAAAGAGGATCTTGTCAGCTATCTATCATGATAAGAATGATATCAAGCAGAGCAGTGGGTGTTTGCAGGAAATGAGAGTCGAGGGAAGTTATCACTCAGGCAAACAATCAAGTCTGACTCCAAATACTCGACTCAACTCTTTAAAACCTGACCTGATATGAGCCTAAAATGTTTGGCTCACTGCTCGCTTACTTTCGTTCTCTAGACAGTTGCTTCTTACAATCAAATGCAGGAAAAGCAGAGAACAGTAATTTGCTTTCACTGATTTTATACTCACTCATGTTTTAGAATGTGAAGCCAATGAGCTCCCAATTAGGAAGCACGGGACTCTGATTCCATCTGGAGGCAATATGTATGCAAATATGTGGGACAGTCTTCTCAAGAGGTAAAACCAGGAATTCGAGAGCAAACAAGGCAGTAAAATATGTTTGATTTAAACTGTATTGTATTTGTATCCAATAAGAATGTTTGATTTTATTATTATCATTTATTTAGTTTTCAGTTTTTCCCTTTTCCTTCTTTTCCTCTTTGTTTCGTCTCTGGTTCCCTGTTGGGGAGTGAACATGCTGTATAACTTATGGCCAGCAGGGTGCAGCATTGGACTAAAAAACACAATCTGTGTTCGTGTGTGTGTTTTTGTTTCCTGTACTCATACCTTTGTGAGGACCGTTTTAAGCAAAGACCCTACAAAGTGAGGACATTTTAGGAAAGTGAGGACATTTAGGCACGTCCTCACTTTTTCAAAGGGCTAGGGTTAAGACTTGGTTTTAGGGTTAGAATTAGCTTTAGGTTAGGGTTAGGGTAGGGGTAAGAGTTAGGGTTCGGCATTTAGTTTGGATGGTTAAGATTAGGGTAAGGGGCTAGGGAATGCATTATGCCAATGTCCTCACTAAGATAGAAGTACAAACGTGTGTGTGTGCGTGTGTGTGTGTGTGTGTGTGTGTGTGTGTGTGTGTGTGTGTGTGTGTGTGTGTGTGTGTGTGTGTGTGTGAGTGCGTGCGTGCGTGTCGGTCAGTCTGTGTGTGAGTGTCTTTGTGTGAGAGAGAGAGAGAGAGAGAGAGAGAGAGAGAGAGAGAGAGAGAGAGAAGTCATATCTATCTTAAGAGACAGAACAGAAAGTGTCACAGGAATAAATCCTGCTTAGTTGAAATAATAAGCCTGAGAGATTTTAAAAGTAACAGACAGTCTTATGCACATTTCCAGTATCATAAGTGTTGATTAAATGTTCATAAAAAAAACTGTTGCCTATGCTTCTCTGTAAGAATGGTTACAATAGGAGTATCACAGCATGAATGTACAACTGACATATATGTATTGATGTTAAAATGTACCAGGCTCCTAAACCTCTTGGGATTCACAGGTTAAGCACAGGTTAACAACATTAAACTGAACCTTTATGCCCATGACCAGGATCCTTAAACTGAGACTTTTCTGTGTTGTGTTCAAATGTCTTCTGTGAAAAGGGCCTGTTAAAGACTGACATCTTTTCAAACAGGTAATTGAGCGTAGTAAGAAAAAAATCAATGAAGTGTGGAGTTACAGATTTTTGTTGTGTAATTCAGCCCTGGACTTCACTGCAGGGAACGGCCTGAAGGGGGGGGGGGGGCTTGCTCAGGTTGGGTCAGGAGGTCAGAATAAATCAAAAGAAAACACATGAACACTCTGTGTGCAACGAATTAAGGTTAACTTGTGAATGTGTGAAAAACCTGACTCAGCCATATGTTTTCCAGTTCCGTGTCATGGTGAGTGTATGTGCGGTCTGTGGCTTATCTGGGAGAGATAACAATGTGAAAGTATGTGGTTTGAGTCTGCACTTTGATTATCAGGGAGTTCCATGTGTTCAGACAGAAAACATCTGGCGAACACACGAGAAACCATGGCAACTGCACTTGTTTTTCTGCTCAGCGTCTGCCACACAGTAACGTGTGCCAATCCATCACCTGGACTCATGAATATTTAACGGCGACAGCCTCGCAGTCACTCGTTAATGAACGTGTGGGTCACCTACTATTAAGTAGCTCTGATGGGTTTGATTCAAGCGGGTGGGGGTATTTTAACTCCTTCCACACCATGGGTTGTTATTGACAGGTGTGTGTGACTGTGAAAATAAAATTCCCTGTTGAAATTTAAGGGACAAATTGGACACAGTTTGCAGGAAGCTTCGGTTTCTTTCAGTTTTCTAATCTAATTCTGTCAAATCAAGAGTTCTCGACTCCATTTAAAGAGTCGGCTCCCTCAAACTTGTTGTGCTATCCTCGATCACATGACAGGATTGTGCGCACAGGATATCCTCATTAAAAAAATGCATCCTCCTCTAATTGCTGAGTTTTGTGACTTCCTGGATAACACCCACCCACCAAACATCCTCTTTGTGGTGAACACAATAATTGGCTGATTGATCTCTGAAGGAAAACAATGGAAAATTCGACTTCAACTTCTATTGTTGTGATCTCTGTTGTCGTGTTATTCTTTGTTTTGTTTTGTTTTGTAATAAGCACTTGTGCCCATTGTCTTTCCCAAAGCCTCAACCAAGCATGTTCTGAAAGGCCTGAAGCAACAACAGCACCTCTGTGAGGATGTTGTGTTCATAACATTTTAAAAAAAACAGCTGGATGAATGAAATAAAGACACAACTTTGTTAGATTTAGATCCTTAGTTGGGTGGAAATATGAATAAATAAACAGTGAAGCCAAAGCCTGCCACCTGGTGTCTGGCTGCTGTATAGGTCATAAATCCGGCCTCCTCCATGTTAATGGATTGGAAATAGACCAAATCTAAAAAGTAAAAAAGCAAGTCATATACATTTTTCTCAAAGAAGGTGTCTGATATTTTAGATGGCGATGTTTGTTCAAGTCTCATTTTTTGCTGGACCAGGACGGCTGGTGGGGAAAGAAGGATGAAGAGATAAAGATAAAACTAAAAGAGATGGGAAAATATAAAGATAAATCTGAGAGGGTCTAACGTGTAGCCTGTAAATAAATAGACAGATAAATAAATACATTATATAAAATTCAGTTTACCTGTGAATTAGTCTTCTTATCCAACTCAACAAAGCTAATCTGAATATTTCCTTGTCAATTGCAAACATTGTTTGTTATTGGGGACAATATAAAGGTGGAGTATGTTGTGTATGTTGTGTTAGCTCTTGTATGAATTCAGACATGATTACAGAATTATGAAGAAGACACTCACGTTAGCTGAGAGCAAAACCTCAAGATCAGTTGAAAAGAAAACGATTCATATCAGTTCATCTCTTCACATCTTTTGAGAGCTTTTCATCCTATAAAATGTTCGGTCTACTTTTAGCTCAAAGACGGTAACGTTGCTTTCAACCAGGTTTGCTGAATATTATAATTCGTTTCTCTTCTTGGCCTTCTGTTGATGCAATTCAGCTTTTGTGGGTATTTTTGATATTCCCTTTTCTCCCTCTCCTAAATGAATGAATGTCTATAGAAGACATTATCACATAATTTGTCCCAAGTAGCCTGTTTTTACCCCAAACTGGTTTTGTTCCTAGATGGAGCGCAGATGGAGTGCTTATGCTGATCATAACAGCTTAAATCTGCATAGGAAATGTTCATTATAATAAAATTGGAGAAACTTACAGAGAGAAATTTAAATCTTTTTTGCCAGAAAGCCTTGAGGGATTTTCTTTTTTGACATGGTGTCCGCTGAGATTTGTCACAGTTTGCCCGATGGCCAGTCTGACTGTCTTGCACCCACAGTCGCCTGGCTGCTAAATTACTCTGCACCGTCAACAAGCCATTCTTTTCCTCTTTGCTTTTCTAATCACGTAGAGCTTTGTTTGTGTGTAAAACACACAAAATAAAATAATTAAATACTACTTTTACTTTATGGCTGTTGGACATAAGGATTTTATTTGTGTTCAAAAAATAGTTGACAAGTTAGATCCTGGATTTTATTGAAGGCAGTTGTTTCGTTAATAAGCTATTGAAGACAAACATCAAGTGTGAGGGAAGTGTGAGGAAATCCAATTTGGACTGAGTCTGTTCACTCAGTCCAAAAGACAAAAGCTGATAACTTGAGATCAAAATTTATGTCCACTTCCTTGGCTGAGCTGGATTGTCTTTCCCCTGTTTGAAACTCTGCACTCATAACAAGTAGAGGTGGGAGACAGTTCAGTTATCTCATTAGGGGAAACTATATTTAAGCCAAGCATGAGGTCTGTTAGTGATGTGAATCTCGTGGCTGCTCATAAAATACATCAGGGGCAAGATCTCCTCTTGTGTGTTAGCGTGGCAGCAGGGAATGTGTTTGTGTGGACACCAGTGGTGGAGAAAGTGCTCACACGTAGAAGTAGAAATACGCAACCTACAACACCACATGATAAAAAATGTCTTGACAGAAATTACACAAGGTCCTTTTTTATTTTTCTGGGGCCTTTTCACATGACATGGTCTGTATTCAAAATGTTACTCAAGTTAAAAAGTTAAATTGAATAAAAGTACATTTTGTCTATAACGACACAAAAAAGTACTTATAATGATACACTTAGGTCCAGTTGTACACGGCAGTATAATCTATATTTTATCATATTATCCCTGATGCAAAAGAAACATTAAACACAACACTGGTGTATTAATACACCTATATCAGCTGAACTTTCTCATGTATAGCCTTTATTCAGTCCAGCACTGTTTCAGATACAGTCTCGTCCTCTGCATGATAAACCATGTATCTCTCCAAGTCCTCGAGGGTTCCACAGAGAAGTTCAAATAAGTTCAAGGAAGCAGCTGTGTGCTGCTCTTAAAACAGAGGACAGGCAGTTAACCAGCAACATACATGTGCAACCAAACATTTCATCTTCATCTTAAAGTCTTTTCTCTTGTAAAATTGAAAAAGTACTTTTGTGTTTTTCTCCCCACCATTGATTTATGGGCTAACCATGCTTGGAAGTGGGAAGTTGTATTTGTTTATGGTCAGATCTGACACAAAACTTCACAATTGGTAATAGTCCTTCCCTGAAGACATCTACAAAAAAACATTAAGTCATAGTGCCACCTACTGGACTCAAAAAACGTCCATGTGCTCCTCCTATTGGCAGTTGCATGCCACAATGCATGTGATGGTGTGCAGGGTTTGATCATCGCTATTTGCAGCTTTAATTAAAGTTCTGGTGGTTGTTTCCCACCTTACACGCTCAGTGGGAAGTAATGATAGGCTTACGCCTGGGCCGTGGTGGATGCATAAGCAGCACATGAATGTTTCAGAACGTCTTGATTTAAATTTTATCAGTTGAAAGCATCCACAGTTTCTGCATGAGACCTGAGCTGCTCTGTTTCTCCGGCGTCTCACCTATTTTCTCCACATGCAAAATCGACAGTTTCACCACAGTGTCAAGGTCTGTCGAATACGTTCCCAAGCATAAATATTTGCAACCCTTCCTGTACCTGTCTCAAAGTGAAAACCTTTTATTGTTTCTGTTGACTGAATCCATTCATTTGTCTTAACAAGACTTTTATTGTGAAATATTTGCAGGACTGGAAGATGCACAGCTTCATACTGTAGATTCCTGGCATTTAGTTGAAATATGAACATTTTAATGACACACAGAAAAACACGCCGGGAATTTGCACGAATAACCAACTTTGCCTTTTTGAATTCTCACTGATGTGCTTTTCCCGACTCGAAGTCAACACAGCCCATGTTCTCTCTATTGCTGCAATGTTCTCTGTGCCTGAATAATTCAATATTGCTCAGTGTCTGCTCCTGTTGTGTGCTGCATGGTTAAAAACCAGTGAAGGGGAAGGCTCAATGCATGGGGACAGGCCGTGTTTTCTGTGCCCGCAGCCAAGCGTGTGTCTTATGTAAGGGGGGGGGGGGGGGGGGGGGGGGGGGAGGAGCAGAGTATAACAACATCCACATCCATGAAAACTCCCGTCGCTTTGTCATGATGTGTCTGTCCCATCTCCACTCTCACTCCCTGTGCGCTACAGCCTCACTCACGCCCTAATTTTTAATGAGCAGTCCTCTGTTGTGACGTGACATTTTCTGTCATTCTCTAGTTGTTCTGAGGCTCTGTTTGAGTCAGCCTGTGTTCCCATATCTGCCTTCAGCTCTTTATCTTCATCTCTTTTGTCCCCACCCCCACACTCTCCTTGGTCTTCTTTAACAGGCAGACATTTTGACAGGACATCATGATTACCATTTTAGACTTCTGGAGGAGCAATTTTCTTTTTTTTTATTGCATTTCTGTTTTTTCCACCATGCAATCCTGCTACATTAACATTTCACATGAGCAAATGTTGTTTGTGTAAGCACAATATAAATACATGCACTCGTTGTAATGTAGCTGCGGCTCAGTGCGGATTTGAACCTTGTATCCTCTGAGACGTGAGGATTCAGATGGTAACGTCTGCATTATTTGACAAACCAGCCGTGTACACGAGCGTTTCTCATGATTCCACTCCACACAAACACTGTGCCCCTCAGGTATTTCTCTGGATTGCACTGAATCCATTTTTGTGTCCACATTACCCCAGCTTGAAATTATTTCTCACAGTTGTTGCTCAATACACTTGATGCAAGACATTGCATCTATAACAGCATAAACTACTGATAAAGAACAGAAAAAGTCCTTCTAAACTCTGCTGTTTAATTGTGTGGCACAAATCTCCCTCACATGTACTTGAGGTTAACTGCCCACACACTGCAGACTGACCTGACTTCACATTATCAATAGGGATAGTTCACCCAAAAATGAAAGTTCACTCATTATCTACTTAACACTATGCCAATGGAGGGGTGTAGTGTTTGAATCCATAAAACACTTTTGGACTTGAATACAGACCATGTCATGTGACAGCGTTGGCGACCACTTCTTCAAACGTAAAAAAACAACAGGAAAAAAACACAAAATGCCTCCATACTGGTCCTGTGGTGCCATCCAAGTGTCCGTAAAGGGCATACATTCAAAATCAACTTGAAACTTGCTGCAGCTCTCGCGAGTATCGGGATAGTCAGTTGTATGTCCCTATGGTTGGGTATGACCCTGTAGGAACACACAACCGGCTGGTGTGCCAGACCTTCATTGTCATGGTAACAATAATAAAAACACAGTTAAGGTCGCAGAGTGGTCACAGATTGGTTAGTTTTTGGCACAAACACTAGCTCATTCAGAAAAGACCGTGGTTTGGGTTGAAATAACTACTTAGAGGACCTTTATTGCCATAGCAACAATGGTAAACATGTGCTTATGGTTGTGGTTCGGTCATGGATGAAGGAAACATCACTGACCATCAGTTTCGAACAGGAAATAACTGGGAGCTCCTGTATGAAAGTCAACTCATCCATCATTGTAACATGGACGTTATCACACTATATACTACATCACCTGACTTCCTCTTTTGCTCCCTGTATAAATTTCATATACACTAAAGGTAACATAATAAAAAAAACATAAATGTAGGTCTCTTAGGAATTGGAGGAGAAAAAAACACGACAAGCAGTTGTTTTGTTTGTCTTTGTCATAGCCTTCATTAATTACAAAAATAATAATTTAATAGGAGCTGTACAGTTAGAGTTACTGTACAGGAATACTGTTACTAACTATTATTATTAACTCTACCAATGTTTATCACTTTTTACAGCTACAACTTCAATTTGGTATAAAATCAGAGGCATAGAAAATCCTCTGTAATGCACCAATTGATGACCTGCATTTTTCTTCAGAACATTTTCACATAATTCCAATTTATGATTATGAATTAATTTAAAAGTTGGGACCTTCCTCTCTACTGTCCCTAGTGTAAACATTTTGTCAGTGCAGCTCAGTGATAAGAGGCCGTTTTAGATTGGATAAATATTTAATTAATTGGATCAGTGGGTAAGTCAGTCTGTCTTGGGATGCCAGACTCCTACGGAGCAAAAGCCTTTTCACTGCCACTGCCACTGGAGAAATAAAGAAGAAGCTGGAAAATTAAAACAATCTTTAAGATTTTTAAAAAGGATCACCTCTTCCAAAATAGTTTTTTCACTGCGATTAATAAACCCTGAATATTCCAAAGGCAATTCATGAATCACTGTGTGTGTGTGTGTGTGATGGTTTCAATGGAACACCTTGAGTTATCCGAGCATTGTGTCATTGTGTCTTTGTTGTCACAAGCAAGAGCTTTGATGCAGTATCTTTCACCGTCTGACCGCAACAACAGATCAATACAATGTTTGACCTGCTGGTTAATATGTAATTACTGTGCATTGATTGGGGACTCACGGCATTCCCAGGGTTTGAGCGACCGATTACTGTCGCTCATAAAAGCAAACACGGTCTCTGTTACACAACGTCGGGGCCTTTGCAGTCATTATTCCAGCAGTTGTTGCCACAGGCTCACCTTTATGTACCACTCAATGTCAGGCTTTTCTCATTAGTCTCAATACAATGACTCTGTAAACAACGTATCACTGTTTATTCTCTATTATTGTAAAAGAAACTCGAACAAGTTGTTTAATGTTGTTTAGTCATCAAATAGAGCAGAGGTTTAAATATGTTGTTGATTATGTCTGTCTACACGTGGAATTAAATAAAACCAAGGACAAATAATATGCAGATGATTATAATTCTTATTTAAAAAGTCTTTTATTCAGACAATTTTGACCAGGTAGCTCAAAGTAAATACTGGAATACACATGACATTTTTAATGATTTTAATGATAAATGGGCAGATTAATTTTCTTTAGGTCCCGACAGTAAGCTTTATGTGTGGGTGGATTTAAAAGACCAGAAAGGGAATACACCAGCATAGGTAAAGTTTCTTTGGCTTTGGCTTAACCTAAATTGCCGTCAGTCTGGTCATCGAGTGTAGAAGAGCACTGTATAAATACAGACCTTTTACCAAAGCAGGCGGGGCAGGAAATAGCGTGTACAGGGTTTTAAGAATAAACTGTGGCAGCTAGAATGGCTAGTGAGATAACAACATTGGGCGAGAGGCGGGGTGCATCCTGAAAAGGTCGCCAGCGTATCACAGGGCCAACATACAGAGACAAACAACAATTCACTCTCACATTTACATCTATGGTCAATTTAGAGTCTCCAATGAACGTTATCCCAATCTGCATATTTTGGGACTGTGGGAGAAAGCCGGGGCACAGGAGGAGAACACGCACACTCCACACAAAAAGACCCTGGCTGGATTTGAACAGTGAGCGTTCTTGCTAACAACTGTACCACAGCAGTCTGAAAAGTTATAAATACAAAGCTATAAATACAAAGCTTCATCGAACACTTCATCGTTATCCTCTGTCAATGTCCTTACACTACCTTCTGCTTGCATCATGTTGCCATGACATTATAAAACAAGAACATATGTAAACAATCAATATTTGCTGATCGGGAGATCAATCGCACCCCCTCTCTCTAACCGGCCGGACACTGGAGAGCTCTGAGATTTCACGGGTCAAAGATAAATCAGATTGAACTATTAGTCGGTTCAGTGGTGGGCCGTTATTTTCAAGTCCAACTTTGCAAAAGAAGTTTATGAGAGTAGTCAGACACTTACTTTCTTTTACGTCCATGTCCACTGGACCATTTCAGATTTATGTGGAGTTTTCAGATGGCTCTTTGATCTCAGGGCTGTCTGCTAAAAAACAATGTTCACCTCACTGGTCAGAGCACATCAGCGCCCTGGATGTGTGTCAAGTTCCCTGGCCTGCAGCTGCTACCTCTCCACATTGAGAACGCCATGGACCACGTGACCAGCAGAGTAAATGATAGAGTGTCATGTATGTCATGTTCACCATATTCACACAGACCGCACAACAAAAACAGAAAAACACAACCATATTCCAGCTATTTGAGGCAAATCATTTCCATACGACGAGCAGGAGAGGTAAAAAAGAGACAAACTGAACACTTCAAGCACTCAGGGCTGAGATGAAATGGGATGGAAAGCTGCCTTTCATGCACTGCTATCCAGGCCACTGGCCTTGCAGCCTGTGGTAAAGTGCCAGATACTGCAGTTTATCTGAAAAGGCAGAAACCCTGCAGTGCCTTGTGGTTCTCGTCTGATCCGTCCCCACTTTGTCCAAACTGAAGAGGACGGCCCATATGTTTGCATATTGTAGATAATGTTACTGTTAAACATTGACAGATACTCTTTTGTCTGAGTCAAATTGGTTTGTCTTCTTTATGATCTACAATGTTTTACGGTTTCAGCAGCCTTATCTACTCAAAACACTTGAAAACCAGTCATGGAAGTTGACTTAACAATATTTACAATATAAAGTACAATATCTCCTGGTTAAACCGAAACAGAAAATAAAAAGTACAATGTACCCAAAGATATGAAATAAATATGACTTTCCAACATTTTGTCTTAGTATTTGTTTTACAGTGTGGTACTTTTACTAAAGTTACGTTCTGTATACTTCTTTAACAACTACAACAACAAAAAACATCATCATCAGAGAAAGGTAGAAAACAGGGAGGAAGGGAATTGCTGAGTTTACCAGGCCACAAATCATTAACTTCATCCCTGTCTCTATACTATTAAAACTACTACTTCTATGTCAAATTATGACAATAGAAGTAGTAGTAATAATAACAAAGCCTTCTTGAGTCAAGTGTCTCCGTTTTGTTTCGTTTTGAGTGGAAGATCAAAGTGTTTTGAATTTCTTTTGCACAAAGTTCAAGCAAATGTAAAGAAACTTAGAATTCAAATTTTGATTTACAAGAGGTGTGTTTTCTCCCATCGATCAATATTCCTGTAAAAAAACACAAATAAACTTTGACTGAGAGAAATACATTTCTGAGTTAAAGGCTTCTGGGGAGTCACCAGCTGTTTGGACCAATAAACCTGGGACTCTACACAGTAAAACCCAGTTCCCTGTAAATGTGTGTCCATTATTTATGAATATAGATACAGGCTGGAGGCTCCTGGGGGGGATTAAACGCACGGAGATCGCTGTGTAATCCGGTTGGAAACGCGTGCAGGCCGGCGGGTGGGGAGGAGCCTTGAGACCCGGGACATGTTGGGGGAGTCGGCAGGGTTTCCCCCGATGGAGCAGCAGCAGGACGCATGCGCTCCTCTCCACCGCCGTGTCTCCATCCACCCACAGCGCAGGAGCGGTGGATGAACTTGTCGCGTTACCTGCTTAAAGGCGCCGCCGGCTGGGAGCGCTCAGCCCAACCTGCTCCCCGGGTACGTGGACGCTGACACTTTTCTCTTTCTCCCGGAAAGTTGCAAAAAGAGGGTATTTCACGCGGAGAGAGGATGACGCACAAGTAGAAGATTAATGGGGAGAAGAAGCGGGTAATCAGAGCGGATTACAGCGAGGAAACCAGAGCGTGTGTTGTTTGGTGAAGATGCGGAAACAAGAGGAGAAGCGACAACAACCTGGATTTTGAACCGTCCGGGGACACTCAGACGCACCGGGAGCGCAGCAGCATGCCTCGGCTCAGGAGCAGGATGAAGACGATCCAGTTTGTTGGAGACACTTGCGCCCAAACACCCTGAAGTTTCCTGGACTGCTGTGTGTGCTATGCCTCGGCTGACTTCGGCCACACCATTCCGCGGGACTGACGGGTTTGGCTGGACCTGAGTCGCCATGTCAAAAGTCATTCAGAAGAAGAACCACTGGATTACCAAAGTGCGCGAGTGCGCGGTTGTGCGGGACGCGTGCGGCGAGCTGAACGTGGAGCTGCGCGGCGGAGCGGAGAATGGAGAGTTCCCGCACATCGGGCCACTCCGGGAGGATGCGGTGGATTATCAGGAGGGTAAAGTGTGCGAGGGGGAGCTGCTGCTGGAGGTGGAGGGGCTGCCGGTGTCTGGATTACCCCTGTATGACATTTTAACTGTGATGAAGTGCTGCCAAGGTCCCGTCCGGTTCAGGACTGTGCGTCAAGGTAAGAGCCACAGGGAGTGAGAGAGAGTCACCAGCATGTGTGTGTGTGTGTGTGTGACAGAGATACACACACACACACACACACACACACACACACACACACACGCACACACACACACACACCCTAACAATGACTTCAGTGAACATTACATTGACTTACATTGATTTCTTGGAGACTTACTCTAACCTTCACCATAGTTACTACTTGCCTAACCCTGCACCTACACTTAACCTAAAACTTTTAATTTATTATCACATCAAAATGGAATTATTTATGTTGTGGGGACTTGCTTTTTGTCGCAATAATAACATGTCCCCATAGTGCGACTGTGTAAACAGATTTAGGTTTCCCACAACTAGTAATACCTGGACCACACACACACACACACACAGTCCTGTCTCCATTCCATGACTTTAGAGGACATCACATTGACTTCCGTAGATTTCCAGGAGACTTGTTTCCACCTTACTCATGGTTACTACTTTCCTAACCTTAAACGTAACCCTAACTTTGGCCTAAACCTAAACTTAGAACTTGTCTTTACCTTTTTATTTATTGATTTGCCTTATAGGGAGTTGACTTTTGTCCCCAAAAGGAAGACAAGTCCCCAGAATGTGACTGTGTGAACAGATTTATGTGCCAGACAACGTGGGTAATATGAGTAATACTTGGACCACACACATACACACACACACACACACACACACACACACACACACGTGCAAAGTTTTTGCAGCTATCCTTAGACCCCAAAGACATTGTATTGGCTTCCGTTCATTGTGGACAGCCGAAACCGAATCTTCACCATGACCAGTTAACGTCTAACCCAAACCTTAACCTAACATCAATTCACATCTTACCCATAACCCTAACCAGGACCTCTCAAACTAAGTTTGTCCTCATTGGGACTATATGTATTATTGGTCCCTTTGAGGACTACTGGACCTGATTATGGTCCTAATGAGGTGACAAATACGAGTACACACACACACACACACACACACACACACACACAAAGAGTTTAGAAATCCCACTGGAAGTAGTTTCATAATCACCATGTGGCCCACTGTTATAAGCACACAACAAAATGGTGATTTATGTGAAGTAGGGCAGCGGAGCAGTGCTACTGCTACTGCTGCTGCTGCTGCTGCTGCTGCTCAGATTGTCTCCACAGCAGCCTGGAGTTTTCGCAGCTTTGACGGGAAGCTGCTCTGACAGTCCTCCTGCCCTCGTTGCTAAAGACACTGGGGGTCAGACCTGCAGGATCACAGATTAGGCCACTTATACAGCTCTGGGGCTTCATCCATAGCACAGTGAGTCTACTGTGACATGTAAAGAACAAAATCTCAAACCTGCTGCAACAATTACTTGTTTAATTGGTTTTTAGATTGATAATCAATCAATTATTTTATAAATTCTTCAAGCATAAAGGCCAAATCATTGTAAACTGATCATCTGGGATTTATGTTGTTGTTGAGTCCAAACAGGAGATGTGAAGCATCTTGTACTCTGAGAAACTGGGATGGATATCTTTCTCTTTTTGGACTAAATTATTTATCAAGAAAATAAAAAATAATCGTTAGTTGTGTCTCCAGGTTTAATACTTTTCTCTCTCAGCCTAAGATTGAAAGTCATCTGTCACCTTACGGCAAACTGATAATTTTATGTCCTGGTTAATCTTGAAGACATCCACAATCTCTAAGCAAGTTTATAGAGACGCTGACATTTTATGACATTTACAATCTACCAGTCTACCATAATAACATGGATCCACTAACCAACAGTATGATTGGCGGTGCTGATTGGCTCAATTCCGTCATGTGTCTCTATCATAGGGTCTCTGTCATGCTTGACATATTTGATGGTGGATGAGGAGCCAGTGCTGAAAGAGGACTCAGCGTCTGTCGTGTGGTAGTAGATTGACTCTTCACAGTCAGATATTTATCAAAGCATCTGTAAAGTCTGTAAACTGTCAGGCACTTCCAGGGAAAACACGACAAATCTGCTCAACCACCTTAAAAAGTAACAAAACATAAACAGTTAAAATACAATCAACAAAATACAATAAAAGCAGCAAACAATGTAACAAGGTGACTGACGTGGTCACGTTCTATGTAGGTAAGGATATTGGGATTTCAAAGCTGTGGACAATGTGGGTTTTAATACACATTGTCCATGCGTACTATAAATGCGTGATCTGATCTGCCAGTGTGTTTAATTAAATATTCTTTAATGGTGCAAATTAAGACCATAGGCTGGTTCCAGCCTGGATATACATTGGGAAGAAAGATCACAATTTGGATTGAGGATGGTGATGGTGCCTTTAAAAAGATCATGATATGATTTTTTGGAAAGATTGTTCACTAATATTGTATTTGGGTTATCATCTGCCCGGCTGATAGTCTCCCATCTGCTGCTTAAATGTCGACAGTGGTTCTTTCAAGGGCTGCAAGTAACATTTATTGTCATTATCAAGAATCTGTTGATAATTTTGGTCTGTGAAATCCAAGGGGATTTCCTCAGATGTCTTTTTTTCTTATTTTTTTTATCTGTCTAATAGCCCCAAAGCTATTCAGTTTACCCTTAAAGAATAAATCGAATCTTACTATTCAAGGAGCTAAACCCTGAGCATTTTGTAGCATTTTTCACAATTTTTACTTATCAATTGAAAAGATTTATTGCTCGATCATCCGATTGTTTCAGCTCCACTTGCGTCTGTAAATTAATGTATTGTTTATTGTAAACCGAGGACGACATTGTGTGAGAGAGCGGGACACCACTCATGGGCAGATGGGGTTGTTTGTGGACATGCTCCGTTCGTGTCGGATGAGCTTGACCCACTGTCCACAGTCTGCTGCATCTGCATCTGTCCATGAGACAGGCCAGAGGGAGCGGGACACGGCCACACATTCAAACCTATTCTCTTTTGGTCTCTGAGTATCATGCGTGGCTTTTGTTGTTTGCTACTCTGGCTAAATCTGAATGTTCTATGAGAGATACTTGTCTCACTCTTCTTTCATTCCCTCGCTCATACACTGACACAAAGCTTCCAGTGCCTCTTCTCTGGGGAAATCATTAACAGCCTTATATAACCATGGTTTAGGTCCAGCGTAGCATCATGGCGTTTCTGGTCTACTGTATGTCCGTTAATGGCTGTCAACGCTTGACCTGTGAAGCCGAAGCCTCGACCCCTGGGACAGGAGCTCAGCACTGCTCGCTGCTTTGTTTGCAGAGCTGGCGTTTGTTTGACATAATCAGACCAGGCTGGCACCACAGGGAGATTTTTTAATATCCACAAACGGTTTTCTAATTAATCTGAACTCCAATGGAGAATGGTTTGTACTTTAAAATCCTGCTGCAACTCTCGCGTAGACATTAAGGGCAACATGAGTTGACTTCATTGCTCCGACATTATATAGTGTCTTGCTTGAGGCAGCACATTTTCCTTGTCTCTAATTAAAGGAGAGGGGTATTCTCTGACAATCTGAGTCGCTCACAAAACCTTCATTGTGCCCCACAGTCTGTTAGGCTGTGATGCAGAACTGGCCCGGGACAGTGATCCACGCCGTCCCGGACCAGACGAGTGTTGGCGGGATTGATTGGACCTCTCTCCTTTCCTCTAGAAAGAGCTGTGGGTCTTATTACAGGAGACCACATCGCCTCTGTAGCGTTATGGAAACCCTATCAGTGTGCGCAGGTAGCGAGGTCACTGCTGTGGTGGACTACAGCGCCCACAGGTGTGTTTCTCCCACTGAGGAATGCAGAGAGAAAAGAACACCTGAATGAAATCGGAGCATTCCTGCAGAGCAGGTGAAACATTACCCTCCTGTGGTTTTGGCTGTTTATTAAGCTCTTCAAATAACACTTCAAATTGGGATGGAATGAAAGGGATTTGAGAGCTTTTTATTTATACAGCAAATGTATAATGAGTGTGTATGTTTTTCTGTTTAAATCCCATTGGCCTGGCGGAGAATACACATTACTGGGTGGTTCGCTTTTTCTAGGGGTTTTCAAAGTTTTACCCCATTGACAGTCTTCACAGTTTGAAGACCTAGGGCTGATTGAAACCAAAGTACATGCTCACAAAGTACACATTACAGACAAATATACAGAGTGATTGTGCAACATACTCTCATTTTTTTACCTTCCAATAGACTGTGTTTACTTCATATTTAATTACATCAATCATTCTTTGTTTGCAGAGGCCCAGGTGAATCATGAAGGGATTCATATGTTTGGTATCATTTGAGGTTAAAGTACAGAGAGGAAGGTCTTTGATGCACCTGTTTAGTGCCTATCTTTTATGAGCAGTTGAATTTAGCCCCTGGGTGAAAGGTTTTGTCGTCATTCTCTTGTCCTGGCTACATTTGTTGAACACCTGAGAACAGCGATGTCCCTGCAAAAGGTTGTGCGTGAGAGTGCACTGATGAGTCAAGAAACAGCTGTGAATTAGTTTTACAAATTCTTCGTGCCTACTTCTGTTTTTTAATCTTTGAAGTGAACCACTACCCCCGCCAGCACCCAAAGGCTCTGGAGGTTTATGGTGCTCTGATCACGGGTGGGTTAGGCCGGGGGTCTGTCTGATCTCCGGGACAAATGGCCTGTGGTCGCCTTAGATCTTTGCATTCAGTTGAACTCAGCCAGAGCAAATGCAGCCTGTTGGATGCCTGGCATTCCTGAGATGTTGGGGCCAGGAGTTCACTGGTACACCCTGATCACCCTGATGAAACAGCAAAACCTTTATACCCCAATTTCTGTGGGTTTTTTTCTTACTTTCTCCCTGCTCACTCCTCCGAGAGAGGGTGGGATAGTGATTTGGGAGACCATCTGTTTAATCATTCAAACCTTCAGGGTAGTAAGCATCTGTCCTGGTTAAGTCTCCCTGAGCCCAACTCAGTGTGGACCAACTTCAGGGTCACTAATAATCGACCCCGCACTGTGGCGGAGGCAGCAAAGCAAAAAGCAAATCACAGAGCTTTTATCCTGTAGACAAGATAGAGGAAATGGAGTCATACATTAATCTGTTCATTTAAGGCAGACTAAAATTTGTGCAAGAAAACAAACTGTAGTGATGATGCTGCTATTGGGGACACTTATACGTGACTGCAGGAGTAACGGGTGCTACTCGTTAAATCTCGCTCTGTCGTGTGAATAGCGATTCAATGATGTTTTCATTTGCTATTCGATTAAAATAACATATTCTGCTGGATTTAAAAAAACATTTCATGGTTATTTTTGCAAGATTTTAAACTTAAATTTATGAGTGTTATAACCACAGAGTTCACCATGTTTATTAACTTCGTCCGTTTGTAAAGCATTTGGGAAATTCCATGTACCGCTTTGTTTTTAAGACGATCCGGAAAATGAAGGGTTAGGGCCAAGTGGTAGGGCTGAGCGGTGAATTGGGACGGTGCATTAGCGTGTTTAACTCCTGTGGTGACCCTGATGACCCTGTCCTCACCATGAGTGATGGCTGTTGCCATGATCAATGATGTCGGTTATGTGGATGCATCATCCCAGCTCTAACCAACTGTTGTTTAATGTGTGTGTCGACACTACTTACCTGGGTCCTCAACAACACACACGTGAAGTTTGAAGTCAAGTAGATGAGCAGTTGTCAAGACAATCGAAAGGACAGGTGGACAGACAGACAGAAGGAGACTGCTCCATATTTTAGTTGGATGTGAGGACTTTGCAGACAAACATCTCCTCTGTGATGTGCTTGTCTCAGAAAGTCTCCAACAATTGCTCAAGTGTGAGGAGTTTGTCAGATTTCATTAAGTGTGATTACATTAGTAATTTCCCTGAAAGGTTTGTCAAAGGATTGTGACATGAATCCTGCGGCTATTTCTCTTGCTTTTCTGTGTAGCGTTCACTTTTTCCTTTTCCTCCGGTGCCCACCGTCACTTTATGGGCACTGTGTGTGTTTGAGGAAGCAGTGGTTTTATATGTCATCTTTTCAGTGGTTTTTGTGCCCAAACTGTATCACAGACTGAGACTTTGAGGTTATAAAAATTGGTCCAAATAACTGCTTGTGAATATTGATGTTCAGACAGTATTAGTTTGACCTTCATAAACTTACTTCCAATTAATGCTATCAATGGCAGCAAACCTGGGAAGAGGCTCTACTGCCATACACAAGAAGACATATATATACACATTTAGATGTGCAACTTTCTGAGGATACATATAGACTTTTCCCCAGGTGGTGGAACAATGAAGTTGAAATGAAACAAAGGACAGACAGGAGTTTATTGTGTGTACCCTGCCTCTCACTCAATGTCAGCTGGGATTGGCTCCAGCTCCCCTCCCCCCGACCCTCACAGCATTAGTGGTATAGATAACGGATGGATGGATGGATTGAATAAAAAAAATATGTTGCAGAAAGTTTGACACTAGTCGGCAATCGTCCTGCAACTCTTTCCCTGCAATTATTTTCATATTCTGCTTCAAACCGTGTGCATGCGTGTGTGTGTGTGTGTGTGTTTGTGACTGGAGGCTTGATGTATTTGTGCATTATTTAATTGGGGCAGAAAACAGGTGTTACCCCACAGGGAGGCAGGAAGTCTCATCTGACCCTTCGTGTCCATACAAACACGCAAATGTTGTTTTCAGCTGAGTTTCAGCTGAAGCATCCGAGAGCAGTCAGGTTGTGTATTTCTCACAGTAATGACCTCAGCTTGAAATGAATGCTGCAGCTGATAAAAGAGGGTGAATCCATGTTTGTACAGTAGGTTCATTAATAGAAACTCCTCCACATCACGTGAGTGACATTCTCAGTAACACAGAGAGCCCCCAGGGTTTCTGAACGAGTGTGTTCCAGTTTAAATGATTGCAAAACTCACTGTTCTCAATAACAATGTGCACATTTTCTTGATTATACCAATTATAATTTTGCAATAAAAGTTAAAAGGAAAAAGTTACTATTAAGCGGATAAAACTTTCTTCAGTTTTCCATCGTGTCCCTTTCTTTTCTTTCTTTTCCTCACCTTTTCTGAGCCGCCCCTTCTTACATAAGGTTTTTATTAGTAATCAGCGTAAGGTAATGCTGTAAAATGGATACATTACAATGAGTTGGTATAATGATGTAATTGTTGGTATAAATATGATTTCCAATGGGAAACAAACAAAAATAGAAGCATAAACAGGCAAAGAAAATGTTAACTCCTCTAACGTATCAGTTTATGCACAGTATCTGATATTTAAGTTGTAACAGGGAATTAAATCAAATGTGTGGTACATCTGTAACATTTAAATTGTGTTATGTAAACTCCAGGATACCTGCATATGGTAATTCCTATTTTATAAATGATTGACAGGTGTTTCCCACTAATGACTTGTGGTTGTGTGATGATGCAGAATAATCTCTCTGACCTCTGAAAGTGAATATACTCTACAGATGTTCAGTTTGCATAATGAATGACTGAAGACTGGACGTTTTGAGACCTGCTCAAATGATCGGGTCTATTTCTGCTCTTTGTTGCTTTGTTCTACCTGTGATTGATTGTTGCTGATAGAAGTAGAATATTTTTTTTTCCCAGAAAGATTTGTCTGATCTGCACATTTACTGAATATTTTATTCTATCGAACACACAGCTCTCAGGTTTCTTAGCTCAGTGATACAACCAAAAAAACAAAGTAACCGGGACAGAAATAAAACAACATCACACACAACAAATGAGCCGCTTTGAGTCAACAAGAACAATCAGATGTATGACAATAACAACACACAGATGTGTTTAGGAATCATATAGTGTTAATTACGTTATGTGTGTCATCTCTAACTAGCTCCTACATGTTTTGACTGAAATGTCAACTGATCAAAACTAAATTGCAGAACTCCAACATGAAGGTGTGTTTTCGTCTGGATGGGCAGAAACCGAGACTTTTGGAAATAATGATGCAGACACCTTCCTGATCTCGTCTTATCAGTTACGATGTATCTTGATTTGTCATTTTCCTTTTCCAGAGGAAAACAAACTCTGACTACAAAATAATGAATTATTAGCATCGCCGGCCTTGTTGTGTGATTGACATGATATGCAATTCTTTTGATTATATATCCGTCCATTTAGCAAAACATCGTAACTCACTGGCTTACTTTGCTGATAGGTCAAGATAGCATGCCATAGGTCGAGCTGCCAGTAAGCGCCCTCTACTGGATGACGAAGCAAACTACTTCAGATGGTTTCATTATCTCTAGACTGTATATTTTGAATTTTAACTGCTATTAGATATTATTACAGTTTGAATATACTATTACTGCAGCCAGGTGACGGTTTCTTTTAGATCTGTCATGTCATCCATCTTTAAAAATTGTCAGCTGTTGTGTGGTTAATTTCTATATTTTATGCTCCAAAGCACAGGAGGTGAGAATCTGCCACAGTTTCATGCCCAGTACGTGAATGGTCCTCTGGTTTGTGTTTTCTGAGGGATTTCCCTTTTCTGCAAGATTATGATGGTTTGAATCAGGTGATCCAGGAAAACAAAAACAGAGATACAGCTTTAAGAGCTCATAGGATTCTATCGCTCACTCAGTCTCTCAATGATGTACTTAAACGCACGGGCACTGACCTACGCTCTCACACATGCTACTACTAAGTCAGTCACACACACACACACACACGCTCTATGCAAGAGATTCTCGTATAGTGGAGATAAATTGACCTTTAAGCTGTGCTCCCTCTAGATTCACACATCTGGAAGGGATTAGGCACCATTACAGGCCCTGATTTATACACATGAATCATGGTTCTACTTTTAGTCCGGTTCTTTGGTTTTGTTGTGGTTTTCAGGCTCAGTAATTGCACCTTCCCTCGGATGCAAATAACATACAGTGTGAGAAACGCTCTAATTTTCCCAAAGCTCCTCTGTCATCAAGCGAGTTTTCAGGAAACTGGAGAAGAGACTTCAGAAATATTTCTAGAAATGAATCATCTGTGCTCAGTTCATAGTTTGTTAAATAAAATTCTGCTTCTCTTATAGCATTACTCTCCTCATATAAACCTTGTTGTTTTGTTTAGCAGAGGGAGGAGAAAGGTTTGCGGATGATCCTTAGAGGATTTCTCCTGCAGCTGATCTCTCTATCCCTCCCCTCCTCCTCGTCTGTCAATCTCCAGAGATTCAGGTTGTTCATAAGCTCTTGAGGCTGACCCGACCCTGTTCGGTTTACCAGTGTATAAAACGCTTTATGCACTATCATCGGATATCCTGACACTAATGTTCACACTGCTCTCTAATCTGGACGATCACATGAACAGTAATCATTTTTAAAGCAGCACAAAAGACAAATAATAGAAATAAAAAAAGTTAGATTTTGTTCATGAGTAATTTAAAACTTCACTTTACCCTGGATGTACTGCAGTGATGGCTGCACCAGATATGAAGCTGTGAAGACTTTCTATTGGCACAACACCGCTTGTTAATATTTGATGAGTTTCAAGGTTAGTGATCTGATGTGGTGCAAGATTAACTTGTACCACATTAGACTTGGAATGTTCCTCTAATGTCTCTTCTACAGGCAGTGATGTTTCTGTTTACTATTATTTAATGTATCCATCTATGTAATGCAATTGTGCAGATTTAGATCAATAAATGTAATTTATGTTTTATATTTAGTCATTAGTATTTTGAGTCAGTGTCATTAAAATGAGGAAGTACATGTTGTTGTCAGCAACATATTTGAACATCAAGTGCAAACTGTGTCTTTTTATATCTTTATACGAGTGGATATTATTATGTTTATCCAAAACAAACGACCATTGTTTCCTGAGTTTTTCTTCGCTTCCTGTGTTGCACGGGCTGGTTGCTGGAGGGTCGGACGCCCTCTGATGGAGTAGAGCATGTTGGATCATAGTTATATTGATATGAGTTGGCAGGGGAACATCACAACAAACGTTTATTCGTGCAAAACATCTGGTTCCCCGTGGTTACTGGAGTGCAGTGATGTTTCAGGTGAGGCTGTCAATAAAGATATAATCCCATTAACAGAGCCCTCTAGTGGTAGAATTGTGTATCAATATGATGATGCATCCAAGGGACTGAGAAGGGCCTGTTGTGGGTAGTAGCAATATAATATGAATATTTTAACATTGGATTTGCATGATGACGGCGTGACAATTTATGAGAAATATGCAAATGATGATAATTCTGAATCATTGTGGAAAATAATTAAATTAAACATTGTCCCAATCGAATGTTGCTGTCTTGAGGTTTTGTGTCTATAGAGGTGTTGCAGAGGGCTCTGATAAACTTAAACATGCTCAGTGGGCATTAACCTATTAATTCTGTGGTTATTGGGGTCGACTGGTTGTTTCATGAGTTACATTTAGAGATGTTTTTATTCAGAAGTTGAAAGGAAGTGACCCGTTAGCTCAATCATGATGTGAATATCATATTTCAGGTGTAAAAGTCTGTTTGAGCAACACTGATCATTATTTGAAGCCACCACCATAATCATCAGTTAACTTGAAACAGATTGGAACTTTTATGAGCATAAAAACATAAATATGTTTATAGTCGTATTGTTTTCGAAAAATCTGCCTACAGCTGGTTTTGTTTACACAGACTCTACCAAAAAAGTCCCTGTTCTCAATGTTCCACCTAATCCCAAACACATACACAGAAGCTAGAGTCACAAAACAGAGACAACTTTGATCTCATGAGCTTCAGAGCAACCCGACTACTTTTCCCACGATCTTGTTCTTCCCAGGGTCTTTTACCCTGGAAAAGGTGAAAAGGTTCCGTCACACCAGAGGACAGACAGCTTCAAACAGGTGGAGAGGAGCCTCCGTGGGTTCAAACAGCTTCATGGGCTCATGTGTGTCCATGTGTGTGTCGCAGCATCCACATTATGTCATGCATTCCCAATCGTATATATCTGCGACCTGTGGCAGATGGACGTCTAAATCAAAGGAGCTTTGCAGGAACTGGCCTCCTCAGTATCTGATATTCTCATCACTGTCAGGAAGTCTGATGACTGTTCCGGCTGAGGTGGTTTGAGTTGGTCACAGTAGCAAAGAAGAAAGCCACAACAATGTAGGTGGTGAGTGTTGTAAAGGAAGTCTCTCTGTTATGGTGTGTATCCTCCTGCAGCTTCCTACAGGTCCTAAAAAACCATGACAGGAAAGTTTTAAGACGGAACAACTGAAAAACTTGAACATGCTAAAATCAACACCACCTCAGAAATCCATGTGTTTAGCAGCTTCACACTGTGTGATTGAGGTGTTGCACTTAAACAGCTGCATGGAAGTCATCTCTCTGTTGACTGGCACACCAGGCTGATCAATCCCCAACCTGCCACTGTGACCAGCTTTCCTATTTTTTCTTATTTAAGTTTTTCTTTTCTGAAAGTATGTGGAATTTTTTGTTCTCTACTGGTTATGCGCCACATTTGTCTCCTCAGTAAACAGTCAAATCGCTTATTTAACAGATGTCGATATGAACCAGTAAGAAAAGAGTTAAGTTGTTTTTTTCTCTGTGTTCTGAGATAATTACTTTAAACCAAGCAGAACTTCACAGGGAGCTGTAAAAGTCATGACAGCTCATTTTATAACAGTTGATGTTTCGGTTTTGAATGAATGATTGATTGATTTCTTGTGAACAAATAAACATGAACCAAATAATTTGAATATCCTGCTTTGTGAAAATTCTGGCTGAGCAACTTGAAAACATATTTTTCTTTTAAAAGAAAACAATGTTTCATGAATTATTCTGTCATTGTCAACTTCTGCTAGTGGACAAAAAAAGTCTGTTATTGCAGGTTTGAAAGATAATCAAATCTGAATATAAATTGAATATAATTGATTAATTAATAAATTAAAGCCGGTGCAGATCCTCCTATAGAGATAAAATTTCTGTCCAACACTTGCTGTCATCTGCTACAGAAGTCATGTCTGACTTTCCTGATATAGAGATTGAACAAGTCAAACAAGCCTTCTTTAAAACCTATATTTTCCCTCCGCTGGCCTGCTTTCACATACAAATCTACCACGATCCGACACATGCCTCCAAATATCAAATCACTTGCTGCTTTTCCTCCAGCTGCGGCTATGAATCACTGCATTTCCAGGGTAAATTTAGACTTCACAAAGTGAGATAATGATGGAAACGTTTTTCCTGAGCAGTTGGTGTCAGCTACATTTACTTTGAACGCTCAAGTAACTCGCTCTCCTTCTCATCTTGTGCCGCGCTGCTTTTTGTAAACTTGACCTGAAACCGACACGAATCCCGTCGAGCTCTCAGAAGGAAAACAATATTTTATCTTTTTATGTTTGTCTCTGTTCTCACTATAGAGCTTCATCGTGAGGTTATATATGGTATAGAGTGTGTTTAATCAGTAAACTGTCACTGCCTTAATCTGAATCAAAATGAAAAGCAGAGACAGAGGTGTATTTTTAAAACACTCATCAGGCAATGACGATGAAAGGTAAGCATGTTTTTCTGCTGGGGCTCCGAGCTAAAACAGATATCGTATTGTCCAACTCAAACACAGTGACGATTTGTTCTGTTAGCGTCCGGGACTGTTTGCAAGCTTCCCTCTGTCCGAGGGAGGGAGTGACCTTGGGCTGCAGCTGTTCGTCAGAAGTTGGCAGCATCTGTGCTGTGCTGAGGGGTGAGGTGAGGTGAGGTGAGGTGAGGTGGTCGGGGGAGTCGGGTGCACAGAGTGGAGAGATACTTGGTGCTAAAGGCAGGTCAGGCTGGGTTTGGTAGAGGACTGGGTTTTGGATTGGCTGTAACATAAAGGACGACTGGATGTCAATTTAGCACTGTGAGAAAGGTTGATGCAAGTGTTTTGCAATTTGTTGATGGTTTTACATGCGCTATTTCAACATCATCTATAACCACTGTGGAAAGTTCAATCCCCAGCAGAGATGTGACACTTGCTCATACACAGGACATTTACTTTTCCTTGAGGTTTCATCACCTGTTGTATACAAAATTTCATGAAATAAATCATTTAGGTTATCAGGTTGTCCTTTTGTCGGTGTGGGTTTTCTCCAGCTTTCTCCCACAGTCCAAAGACATGCAGGTTGGGGTTAGGTTCACTGGAAACTTGTGATAAGCTGGGATTGGCTCCAAACAAGAGTTATAGATAATGAATGGAATGGATGGATCGATATAAGAACTAGATAATCATGTGTAGGATTGTTGGGCCTTGGTGGAGGTATGTGCTCTACTGAGGGCCATTATGTAAATAAATGAACTTGCTTACAGTTATTGAAAAGAAGCGATCCGAAGAGACTACAGAGGAAACACAAACAACGTTTCTGGTGAGCTGTGGGACACCAGCATTGACCTGCTCATATGTGATCTTGCTGGTGACCAGGTTAGTGTGTTTTTTGGGTCAATGTGTTGGTCTAACTGGTGACAGGCCTATGTTTGGTTGTTTAAACTGGAATTTGTGCTTGTGTGTGCTGTTGGTTTGCGCCTGTATTTAAAGGGGGTCTTGCTGGTGACGAGCCTATGATGGTGGTTTTTGACTGGTTTACTTATGCTGGTATTTATTCAGGGACCTTGACTGGTGATCGTGGTGAAACATAACCATAAACCTTTCTCACTGACTCTTCCGCACGAATTTACCAGGAAAGGCTTTTAAAAAAGGCACAAGGTCTTTACTATGTTTGGCTTTAACTGATTCACATCCTTCCTTCTCATAGACCTTGAACTCAGCTCTGGCTTCAATATGCCTGGGTAAGCATTGGAAATTGTCCAGTTCTATTGTCATCGCCTCTCCAGCTCCGGTGGCTTTCTTGTCATTAGAATGAAGGATGTGGGAAGGAAGGAATTACTTCTATTTACCATTCATAGGACTTCAATGGAGCAATAGTAGCCACACGGGAAAACATGGGGGAAAAAAAGAAGATTGAGGAACAGACTCCATTTTAAAACCATATTGGACCAGTTGACTGTTGATGTTGGGCCATCAGATCCATTTATAAATCATCCTAATTCAGAGCAATATCTTGTTTCCTGATATGATCATAAATCTCATAATGATGGAGCTCGAGTGGACGAGGACTCGACATGTAAATGTTCCATCAAACACAATGAATCAGCGGCTTGTTAAAAAACTCACAGCCGCCACAGTTTCTACAGAGGCTGAGCTGCAATGAGCAGCTGATCTCAACACATTAACGTTACATGTGATGATGTAATCATGTCTGATTCAGACAACTGTTTATTTTACTGAATCTATTTTAAAACTTTCTCTCCATCGTCGTACCCGTTAAAGAGTCGACAGCAGTGACTCTCAGTTTGTGCATGTTTCAGATGTACAGCTAGTGCCACATAATTGAATTATATATATATAAATATATATATACTTTACTGTACAGTCAGTGCAGAACAGGAAAGTGTTAAATCCAAAGGTATATGGACAAAGCAATTCACTTTCTTTAACATTTTGAGATTGTTGTGAGTTTCACAACATTTTCAATAAAACAATAAATGGATCCTGATGATAGAAATTAAGGGACTGATATTTATGAGTGTGTGTGCAGTTTCAAATATAAATAAAGATCTAGTAAATTTAAATGTGGTTTCACAAGGTGTTTGACCTTGGCGGAGGTATGTGCTCTACTCAGTATCATTTTAGTATTAGGTGTTAGTTTCTAATCAAGTAATCTAGCAATGTTAAGTTAGATTTTTTTGATCTACTGTAAATCATCTTCGAGAGAATGTTCTGCAAAATTAAAATACATGAAGTAGGTCACACACTAATGTTTTCACTCTTTGATTACTTGGTAGAAAACAATATAATGGTGAAAGTAAACTATTTGTCATTTTGGTGGAAAGACAAACTTTTTCAAAGGTCTTTCCATCTTCATCGCCACTCACTGCTCCATCTCATCATCCAGTTCTTTCCTGTTTTCCCTCTGTCTCTCGCTCTGTCTCCATCATCTGTTGGTTATCTCGATCCGTTCTTCCATCTCAAATGTCTGGCATTCATCTCTGTGTTCGGAGCTTTCCAGCTGTGAAGGAGAATCTGTGACTTCTCACAGTCTGAGTGTCAGATATCTGATGGTTTGATGGTGAGTGAGTGGTTTATGAAGGAAGCACAATGTGCGACTTGAGACTAATGTTGCGCGCGCACACACACACACATACACACACACACACACACACACTCACACTCACACTCACCTTTAATCTGTGGCAGTTCGACCGCTGCAGGCAGAGATGGGTCATGTCAGTACGTTAATGAATGCATTAGTTTTGTCTCGTCACTGAGCACAATGAGGCGCTCTAAGACACGACATGGTTTATGTCACATAAAATCTGCTCTGGACGTCACAGTGCACATTTGCAGAAAAATCGTCATCTTTTTTTGTATTTCATCTTCATCATTGCACCTCTGGTTGGCTCTGGATATATTTTATTTTTATAAATCTTTTTTTTTAACGTTGGAGTCTGTCCATTTCTGGATGTTTTTGTTTACACACAGCACTGACAATAATGGACAGACTCCTCTGTTGTCTCGACCATCTGTTATATCATCACCCATGAGGAGAGTTGGTAGATTTACCCGACGAATCACGTTGCATCACCCAGAGCCGGAAACTTTAGTTTAAGAAACAGAGGCTCATATCATGGGGTCAGTTTTTGCTCTTGGATTTACTATTTGATTGATTGGTCAGTTTTTATTTCTGTTTAAAGGTTAATGAACCATATTTTTAACTGAAGCTTCAAATTATTTTTTTTGTTAACTTAGAACAAGCCTGAAAAACCCGCTGGCTCACCTGCTGGTTCAGCTCCGACTCGGCCCTTTGCTACATGTCCTCCCCAATTCTCTCTCCAAATTTCACGCTAGTACTGTCCTATCAATAAAGACAAAATGCCCCAAAATAACTTTAAACCTAGGATGAGCCTTTTAGATCTGGACCTTTTTAACGTGAACTTAAAGCCACCGTAACCTTTTCTACCACGAGTGTACCCCCCCCTCTCGCCTAAAGTCATCTCAGATCGGCTCCAGCCCCCTGGGACCCTTAAAGGACCAACAGTTTAGCAGTAAAATGGGTGGATGGACTGATATCTACCTGAGTTTGCCGCATCATAACCACAAGGATGGCAGTCGAGATCCAAGGCCTCTCTTTAATCTTATCTCCACAGCTGTCAGCCTGCTGTGCGTGTGTGTGTACGTGTGTTTACTTGTACTTGTATATTTGTGAGGACCATTTTGAGCATAGGCCTTACGAAGTGAGGACATTTTTGGAAAGTGAGGATGTTTTGGCTGGTCCTCACTTTTTCAATGGCTTGTTTGAGGGTTAAGACTTGTTTTTAAGGTCAGGGTTAGAATTAGGTTTAGGTTTGGGTTAAAACGGTTAGGTATTTAGTTGTGATGGTTAAGGTTAAGGTAAGAGGCTGGCAAATGCATTATGCCAATGAGTGTCCTCACTAAGACAGAAGTACAACAATGTGTGTGTTTGTTGGTTTGAAAACAGTTTTCTTTATCCTCCGTTTAAAAATTGTAATTCCTTGTGATGTTGCCTCAGGTTTTTTAAAACCGTGCTTCCTCTCAGGACACTGGTAGCAGCCTCTGTTTGGTAACTAACTTGAGAAAGTCACATGACATATTAATTTAATGAATCTCCTTGTGGGGCGTCTTGTCTCTCAAATATCTCCCCACACACGACTCTGTAGATCTGATGGAGAGCCCCTTGGTTAAAACAGCTATTTTTGTAAAAGTGGCTGTTCCATATCTTAATTAATGTTAGCAGAGGGCTCAGATATATATTTAGGTCACTGGATGTCCCGTCTCCTGCTCTCCACCAACTGCACCGGTTTGTTTGTGTGCCACATCAAGAAGCTCCTTCAATTACAGCCCTCAAGGTACAAATTAGTGGTTATTGCACTCGCTGGAAAGGCGTCTCTCTTTCCACTCCTTCATCCAGATGCACATAAACTATAATTTAAGCCTAATGTGATAATTTCTTGTCTTGTGTTGTATTGTGAGTTTCATCATATTAGCTGCCTGGTGATGACACACTCGTCCCTGTGCCATTAAGCGTTCCAGTCTGCTGCAGCAGTCGATGGAGGGAGGAGGGAAGGAAGGAGGGAAGGAGGGAAGGAGGGAGGGAGGGAGGGAGGGAGGGAAGGAAGGAGGGAGGGAGGGAGGGAGGATGGGGGATGTGTATCTCATCTCCGTCTCATTGCCCATGGTCATCGGCTCCTGTGAAAGAGGGGACTTTAATGACAGAGGGGCCCTTTGTGTCAGGCAGGCAATGACATTTAACAGAGGCAACCAGTTAGAACTGATGGCATGTTCACACCGCAGCAGCTTGATGCTTTCTGTGAGCGACAGGGAGCATTCAGCCGCTCGATGCTCCCCTGTTTTTACATGTGTTGCTCACGGGAGGAAAATTGCTACATTGGAGATATTAAAATAGCTTAGTGAGCACTTTTTTTAGAAACCTGGCACAAAAAGGTGTTTTTCCTGCACTTTAAAAATGAGCCCAGGGGATAAAAATAGAGATCCTGCCATCTGGAGTTTTGCCTTGTTCCAGTATTTGACAGGAATCATGTTTAGTCTATGTGGAAGTATGTTTGGGCACAGGCAGAGTGGTGGGATGGTGCCCACATCGTTCAACACTAACCCTCCGCTCAACTCTCTCCGTCAAGTTTTTACTATTTTATTCTTCCATCTCACCAACCTTTCGTTCTCTTCTTTCTCGGCCCTGGCTGTTTTCCTTCCTCCATCCTTTGGCCTGCTCAGCTCGTAACACAGAGCAGAGGGAGCGGTAGGCCTAAGTTCCTGTGGTTATATTTAGCAATGAACAGATGCAGTGCACTGGAGCGGAACACACCGCCTCTGCTGCTGCTGCTACTGTGTGATTGTGTGTGTGTGTGTGTGTCTGTCTGTGACTCTTCCTTCCGACCAGTTCTCCCATCATGCACTGCTGACTCTGACTCAGCAGCACAGGACCGGAGAACTGGGTCAGAACATAAACCATCCGTATGTCTCTGCACGTTCAGTCGTCAAAACCTGACGGTCCGTCCAAAAACAATGTTTGTGTTCATACAAGACCTGTTGAAAATTCTCTATAACCTCTTGTCTATGCAAAAATAAAATCATACTGCTAATTGATTTTTCAATTAACAGGGAATCAATCAATAATTAGGTTGATAATTTATTGAATTAGAAGAATTTTTCAAGCACTTATACTTAATATTTTGTGGATCCAGTTTTTCAAAAGTGACTATTTTGGACATCAGCAGCCAAAGTTACATATTGCATGTTCAAGAGGGAAAACAGTTCATGAAAATCTTAATAATCCCTCCGGTGCTGTGAAATCAATATTTCCAACTGGTGTTACTTGTTCTTAAATGATCAAATCTCTGTCGGCTGATTTTCCAGCCTTAGTTAAATTAAATTTCTGGTTACCCGCAAGGCCAATAAAAGCACTCGCCAAATTAAAAAGATGTGCTACGTGATACGCTTTCTGGATCTGCTCAGCAGTAATGTGAAGAAGATGTGATTTGTAGTATTGGGCTAAAAAAAACACATATGTTTGATTGAATGACGCACTCACAGTAAGTCCGTTATATTAGATGAGAATAAAGTGAAAAGGGTGGAAGGAATACAGTTTTGCGGAGCACGATGGTGTCATTCGGAGCATCGGTCTGGTTTCTCCACGCTCCCTGGACCCAATGAGAGAAGCTGGAACACCATGAAAGCTGCTGTGGGTGGGGCTGGTTATGGAGGTAGTAATTATGGAAGATGGAGGCAGAGGACCGGTCCAGAGCTTTATGGCGGACCTCTCTATGATTGTTGTTTTTTCCTCTCCACCCCTCCCCCTATGATTGCAGGGCCCATGGCAGGCAGCTATAAGACGACAAATGTACAGACTGAAGAAGCTAAATACAGTTACGTTTATATATGTGGCCTCTGCTTCTGGGTGTTTTAATCGACATTAAAAGAAGTGGTTCCCATGTTTAACATCATTATCATCACTTCTTCTGTATCGGCTGTCGTGAACTCTCTCAGCCAGGATAATGACTTCGTAATAGCTGGAGATTGCAGCTACGTTTCCACACCGAGCAAGCAGAGAGGAGCCCATCACCGAGAGCCGGGGAGCTTGATCAGTTTTGTCTCAGACGGCTCCTCCTTACTTCTGCTGGATAATGTCGAGTTAAATGCTCTCATGTGTAACTGGAGAGTCCTGTGTTGACTGACGGGATGTCCTGAGACCCACAGGAAGCCGCTGAAACAATGGAATTTACTGTTTAAGAAGCAGCATATCCAGTTCCTACTCGGTGGTCATTATTTGGAATTGGCCAGAGGAAATACAATATTATTTGCCCTGTGGAGGAAATGCCTTCTCTTTGTGTTCGTGTTGAGCTCTGCAGTGTTGTCGGCCTCAGATGGTTGTGGAAGCTGAATACTTTTAGGTATTAGCTGCATTCAGGTGATTTGTGGATTAAGAAGATGTCTGAGTAGAGATGAAACTGTAATTGCTCTGATCAGTGTGTGATTTTGTGTCTGTAATTGTGTTGTGTCGCTCCTGTTGTGCCAGAGCTCACAAGGATGCAGACAAGAGGGTGCCTCCTTAATCTGAATGTGATAACGGACCGGCCGGTGAAATCTACAAATGACCCTTGCTGCTTCACACAGATTTTACAGAGGAATTCCTTTTATACTACTGAGAATACTTAAGTTATAATGGTAAAGGAATAACTAAACATTTTGGGAAATGTTCTTATTCACTTTCTTGCTGAGAGTTAGGTGAGAAGATTGATGCCACTCCTGTGTGGAGGTATCAAAATTAAAACACCTCAAAAGCTCATTAATTAACAGGTTACTGATTCAGTCTATACCAAAACAAGAATACAGTTATCTTAACTTAGCATAAAGACTAATAGGAGGAAAGTACTAAAATATAAAAATGACAGATTGTTTTTTCTGGCCTGGAACAGAAACTGCTCCTGACCACACTTTGTGTCCGTTGCGTCTAAGAATCGTCATTGGCTCTCACAGTGAATGTCCTTTAAATTGTCCTGCTCTAATCTCACATCGGCTCACTTGGACTTTCTCCAGACATTTGAAGAGGGGGCTGGGAGGAAAAACTCAGCAGCTGACTCTGACATTTACGCTCTGAAATACAGCCCCTTTGGATAATTTCAGTCGAATGTGGGCAGTTCAGTCATATGTCTGAAAGCAGCAGAGTGAGCATGGATTCTGTGAGTCACGCTCGCCTCCTCCTAGTGTTGTCAGTCTTGAACATAGCCTGTAGTGTGCCACACTGTGTATGGAATAGCTTAGCATTCTTTCATTAGCTATCCAGTTGCTGGCTTCATGTTTAACAGACAGATATGAGAGGGGTATCTGTCTCCTCACCGAATGTTCAGCAAGAAAGTAAATCCCCCAAAATGTGTGACTATTCCTTTAAAGCCAGTCGTATCATTTGCATTAACACTGGAGAGAGTCACCTCAGCCCAGCGGCCTCGGCTTGGGAGGGCGTCTTGTCTTGCACCGTAATCCTCTCTGTCATCACTACAGGTGGTGTTTAATAAGATGTGTGTATGTGTGTCTATACGTGCGTGTGCAACTGTGCATGTGTCTCCCAATTACTGCAGGAGTCTGGTCTCCTTGACCCAAAGTAACAGTAACCTGTCTGTCATTTAACCCTTAATGTGTGCCAGCAGAAACCTACAAGGGAGATAGACAGACAGGCAGACAGACAGCAGGCACAGACAGGTCGGACACGTAAGAGTGAATTTCTTCTTAACGTGTGTAAACCACTGTTGCACTGACTTGATGCATGCATGCAACGTTTTGGCATCTTTGTGGTTCCTCCCTGTGAGTTAACTCAGGAAGCTGCATTTGGTTTTCTTCAATGAATTTGTTTGATCGTAATTAGTTGAAAAACAAGAATTTAAATTCCAGTTTCCATTCTCAATCGTACAACGCATCTTATCTTAATGTGTATTTTGGTTGCAGTAATTAATCGTTTAAAAGCGGCAGAGTGTTTACTGTGTAGCGTTCTCTCAGGTAGTGGCTATAATTTAAGGATTTAGAAACCGGCACCTGTGGTCTGTATCTGGAAGGAAAACAGTTGTGTTGATAATTTCACTGAACACATGATAACAGATTTATTTGTAATAGCATAGTCACCGTGTTTGTGTTTGCTATCAAACATGATGACTCTCAGATGGTTTGAGGTGCATTTCAGTGCTGGAAGAGATAATTACCCACACTCAACGCATTAAAAGGAATACAAAATCTATTTTTGAAATATTATTATTATTATTATTGCACAGCAGGCAGCATTTTAATACTACAGCTGGTAGATATGAGGATGTATGTTAAATCTTAGTCTAACAAGGAACCAGTCATTCCAGCTGTCAACTAAGTGGAGTAAAAAGTATGAAGCTACATGAAAGCACAGAATGTTCCTGGTTCGAATCCCATCTTTCTGTGTGGACTTTGCATAATCTCCCAGTGTTTGAGTGGGTTTTCTCAGGTTACTCCGGCTTCCTCCCACAGTCCAGAGACATGCAGATTGGGGTTCGGTTGATGGGAGACTCCTAAATGTCCATATAGAGTGTGAATGGTTGTTTGTCTCTGTGTGTTCTCCCTGTGCTGCTCTGGTGACCTGTCCAGGCTGTAACCTGCCTCTTACCCAGTGTCGGCTGGGATTGCCTCCAGGCCCCCCTGTGACCCTCAAAAGATAAGCAGTGTAGATGCAATAGTAAATTATAGTTGGACTAGTGGACAATATATAGTGGACATATAGTGGACAATGCATAAGTAAATTATCTTAGTTACTTTACACCACTGCACTCTCTTCAGTCAGTATCTGATATTACAAGGTATTTTTAATCTAATTCAAACTGCTCCACTTCGGATCAGGAATCACATCTCTGAAGTCACATTCATGTCATTTTTTTCCCAATACCTATGCTGCAGCTCCGCCACTGGGGGGCAGCAGCCCACAGTGACTGCACATGGCTCATCTCATTCACTAATGGCTGGATCTCAGGGTTGCCAAGGTAACTGCCCTGCATGGAGCAGACTTATTGGGTGTGAGGCTCCGAGATACAGAGGGCAGTGTTGAGCCAGAGGGCGGGAGCGGAATCCCAATCAGCAGCTGAACACACACACACACACACACACACACACACACACACACACACACACACACACACACACACACACACACACACACACACACACACACACACACAGAGACGCTGACATTTTTCTTGACTTAACGTTCATTCTCTGCAAGCTGTTGATTTTATTTGTCGGGCTTGCACATACAAATAATAATAATGATAATAAAAAAACAAATCACAACTGCTGTTTGCATGTGTAGCACTGCTGTTTTGCAATGACAACCACCTGGCATGTGTATTTTCACAGGCATGATTGACTCGCGGTGATGGCAGCTGCTATGTGGCACTATAGGCTGCAGCTGCTTGGCCCAGTGTCGTGCTGATGTTTCAGTCACAGCCGCATGTTTGTGCTCTCTTGTGAATAGGCCGTCATATTTTAATGCACAGTTTTTGTAGAGCCCACTTAAACCGGGACATTTTTACCACGCTCCAAGAAATAAAATCATCCAAAACTTTTTTAAAATGACATCAGGGAGACATCATGCTGTGCTGTCATGCTCACAGATATATATATATGAGAATGTGTGAATCAGTCTCCTTAGATGTTTGAGAGCACACCCCCACCCCCACTCCCAAAATGAGACAGGGATGCATAACTAGATTTAAGGTTATGTAATGGGGACTGGAGGCATGGAGGATGTGTATAATCCACTCTTATTTGGGTTAAACCCATCTCTCTCACTCACTCTCTATCTGTAAGAGGACAGGGGCCTTTCCCCTCCGCCTCATCCAAGGCTGAAAATCACAGATCTCTTGTCACTCAGTCTTTTACCAGTCGACTCCCCAAACATCTCAGCTCCCAGGAAACGTCTCTCAGCGCCGTCATGTCTCTGGTGTCTCGGGTCCCCCCCCCCCCCCCCCCCCCCATGGAGTGATTGCATTGTTTTGAGATTCAAGAATATCCTTTCTCCAAGCTCTCAAATGATCCATCTTATCACCCAGAAACATCGTCATTTAGCGCAACGTCTTTATTTAGGATAACGATTATTGGCTCGGTCAATAAAAGAAAAACATCTCTTACAATTCAAGATGACATGTTTTATTTGTTTGACACTAAGATATCCCTCAAGTTCTCACATTTAAGACAAACTGTGGGTTTGTGACATTTTTGCTTAAAATATGAGTTTAAATAATTGTTACAGATTCATTGAGCCAGAGGATCTTAACATTTGACTTAAAGGAGACATATTATGCATTTTCAGTTTCCTCTAGTGTGTTATAGAAATAAACAGCTTTCTAGGCAGAGGCTGACAAGAGCAGCTGCAGCAGTTGACAGTATGAGGGAAGTCATGTGTTTTCTGAACATTAGAGCACGTCAACCTTTGCAAGTAATAACCCAAATAAAAATAATGAACCTGAATAAGATGTCATATATAAAATATGTCTTTACTATATACTGCTGTGCCTGTGTACAGCCTCACAGAGCTCCTAGCATGGCTGTGGACACGTGGAATACCAGGATGGTTTCTACTGGTGCACAATTGTTGTTTTTTCTCAAATCAAAGGTTACAATTCATCCATTATCTCTACCGCTTATCCTTTTCTGAACATTGGGCGAGCTAGGGCCAATCGACATTGTGGCGAGAGGTGGGATGCACACTGGACAGGTCACAGGACCGACAGGATAAACAAACATTCACACTCACATTCACAACCACAGGCAATACAGGGTCACCAATTAAACCGACCATGCAGTTAATAGGTTTTTTAAATTATTTTGATTATTTAAATAACCTTGTAGCAAACATATCAACAGTAATACATTAATATCGATGGACTGATTTCTCTGTGCTATAAAAGAGCTTTTAAGTCTGAGTTTCATGTCTTCACATGGGGTCTCTTTAGTATTCAAATCAAATTCATGCCTGTGAAAAATAATCCATTATTATATATATATATATATATATTTCTTTTTGGTTAAAAATATCAACCCCTTCAAGATTATATTTAGAAGAGACAGCTGTGGATTAGCAGACAATGTATGTATAAAAAAAATCCAGCACATTACCAGGGAGAACCTGACCGACACAATAAGATTGTGACTGGGATCTTATTGTATACAAGACAAGGATCTGCATTCAGCTCACATGTTGAAATGAACAATTCAGCTTGTCATGGAACAATTCACTGTGTTTATTGTTCGAAAATCTGCAGAACACTGCAGCGCTGTGGTTGCAGAGCCCAGATAATATCGCCTGTTTTCTCACCACATCTGGTTGTTTTTGTTCGATTTTTAAGCTTTGCATTTTGTCACATGCTGCTGAGAAACCACTCCAAATGGACCATGGAAAAAAACACACCATTGTTTCAAACTCCATAGAGAATATGGGTTTAAGTACATTTAAAAATAACAGGGACATTTTCTGAGGCTGTCTTCGAAATGTATCACATCAAACTGTGAATTTGTTGCCTGTCTGGATGAGGAACAGAATAAATAGAAATAGATATCAGTATTTTCTTCTGTTTGAGATGCAGAAAACCACATACAGCACCATAACTTCTGCTTATTTGTTTAATGAAACAGCATCCATGATTAAATATCCAGTGTAATCTAGGTGAACGTCCTATGAAGCCTACACACACACGCCACAGTGGTGTGATTGTAATCTCTGATCCATGCAGCTTAAATCCTCATAAATGTTGAATATTTGATGACTTTCCTATTGATGGAGCAGGAAGCCTGGGCTGCCTACCCTCCGCTCGCTGTACAGACCCACAGGAGGGTGTTGTTCCTGACAGTGCTCCTTATCTCCGGGAAAGCATCTGAGCCAGCAAAGCTGACACGACAGTGAACGCCAACGCTAATGTGTGATCGCATGATCCAATCATAATTTATTTGTGATGAGGCATTTAGAATGAGCTATTTATATCAATCAGAATGCATGTATGTAAAGTGTGTGTGGGTGGGTGTGTTCAAATGTCAAGTCAAGTCAGTTTTATTTGTATAGCACCAAGTTATCTCAGGGCACATTACATATCACACTCTTTATAATATTATTGACAGAGAAACTACAATCTCCCTTGAGCACTCGGCGACGGTAACGAGGGACAACTCCCTTTGAACAGGTAGAAACCTCGAACAGAATCCGGCTCATCGTGTGTGGTCGTCTGTCTCCACCGGTTGTGTTGAAAGAAAGAGAGGAAAAAGAGAGAGAGAGGGAAGGAGACAGAGAAAGAAGGAGAGAGAGAGAGAGAGAGAGAGAGAGAGAGAGAGAGAGAGAGAGAGAGAGAGAGAGAGAGAGAGAGAGAGAGAGAGAGAGAGAGAGAGAGAGAGAGAGAATGTGTGTGCTGTTGTATCTGTTTTTCCTTTTACAGTCTGACTGCTGCTTGCCTAGCAGGGACCGTAATGATGGTCGTCAGCACTGGCTGGTTGCTAGGTAACAATTACCTGACTGTGCTTTGCTTGCAACGAATTACACTGTGTGTGTGTGTGTGTGTGTGTGTGTGTGTGTGTGTGTGTGTGTGTGTGTGTGTGTGTGTGTGTGTGTGTGTGTGTGTGTGTGTGTGTGTGTGTGTGTGTGTGTGTGTGTGTGTGTGTGTGTGGAGAGAGAAACGGAAAAATACAGCAAAGTAGACCACGGCCAAGCAAGTGTCTCCACTTCTGGGCAGAAAATACCCCACATCAGAGTCAGGTTCATAGTGGTGATAATATTAGCTCAGCTGTGTTTCTGAATTGGAATTACACCTTAAATTTATATTATTATTATTGTCATTATATGCCTGTGTGTTTTGTCCCTACCTGTGTTATGTCAGTATTTATAGTGATGGTGTTTACAGAGGATGAAGTGACCATGGGGCCACACCTCATGTTCACATTATTCCCCTGCTTTAAGATCATTTTCACTGTATCCGCTGCTACACTGACACATTCACTCTGTTTTAGTCATATTGCAAAAGCTAGACATGCTCAATCTGCTTGTTTCCCTTTTTTTAACGAACCATCCAGTACTTCATATCAGCCGAGTGACCCTGTCATCCCGAAGCCCGGAGCCAGGAGAAACTCCTCTGCTGTGGCCCAGAGGCTGACAGGAGGCCGTGGCACCTCCCCTCAGAAGTGCCTGCCAGCTCCCCCAGACATGCATGATATATTTGGAGATCATTAAATGGTCCTAAATGAGACCCTGGCGTGAGAGCGGGCTCTGGCCATCTGGCCCCATTGTGAACGCCTGAGCTCTGTTCAAACCCAGCCAGCAGCATCAGCACCTCTGATTGGCCGGATGCTGAGTAAGCCTGGGAATTGTGGCCAATCAGATACTCTTTTAATCAATTAGCCAAACCTCCCTCGACCTCTAAATTTCTCTCTAAATGAACCTTCCCGTTATCTCTCCTCTACTCTCCTCCCAGCATTGATATGGTTTATTTCTTCTAATGATTTGATGAAATAAAAGCAGCTGGAAATTAAATCCAGTAGGTTGAGTATCAGAGGGGCAGTCTTTCTCCCTGTGTCATGTTTGATTCAGATGGCTGCAGCGGTCAGTCTGTTTGTTAGTTCCTCCTCCCATGATTCCATGCTGCTTTAAGACGTCATCAAACTAGGCTTTTTATTGAGACCCCTCGCAGCCAAAGTTACATATTGCAGGTTAAACTATGTTTAATGACAAATAGATGATGTAGGTCACTTCCTTCTTTATTTTATATTTCTACCATAAGAATTAGAAAATAGTGTGTAGGACTGTTGGGCCTTGGCAGAGGCGTGTGATCCACTGGGTGTCGATGACGCTTCTAACGCGCGACCGATGCAAAAATGACGGCTTATGTCAATTGATTTTTCAACCAATGAATTTGTTTACTACAGATCTAATGTCCTTTTAAATTGTCTTAGAAATATTAGCATGGCCTTTCTCCTTTAGTATCCAGGAGCACTTTAAGAATAGAAATGTTATGACCTCTTCATGACCTTGCTTTAGGTCAACATGTACGTAAACAGCAAAGAGACGACTTTGTTTTCTTTACATGGAGTTTTGTTCACCTGAGCTGTTTGTGTCCGTCTCTTGTTTCCAGGTAACAAGCTCAACAAGGACCTGAAGCACTACCTGAGCTTGAGGTTTCAAAAGTCTTCGCCCGACCATGAGCTGCAGAAGACCATCCGAGCCAATCTGTATCGCCATGCTGTGCCTTGTGAGTAGAAATGTCACGATAATCAGAAGCTGGATGCTTGAATTGGGACATCTGGCTCAAGAGTGATGTCCTTAACTGCTCTTGAGCATCATTTCCTTATCTTAGATGCAGTGACCCACTTTCATTTGGCTCCTGTCTCATTTGTTTCATCTCCATTTAATCTCATCCTCCTATTTCACTCACTCATAATTATTCTGTTGCATTCTATTTTGCTGTCGTCGTTTGAAATCGTCACCGTTTTCCGAATCTGACAAACGAGAAGAGAAACAAACGCAACAAGCAGTTCACACCAGCGCCATCTCTCATGGGGCATTTTGTGTTTACTGCCCATTAAAGCCACTCGTGTCAGAGCACCGTTTTTGCAGCTGTCAATGAAATATACAAAAAGTGTGGCTCAGGCCAAACACCCTGCACCGTGCCAAACTCCACAGCTGGGCTCGGTTACGTCACAAACCGTTAGATCTGCGCTAGGGTGACACAGTCCAGCGCTGCTCTGTTCATTTGTCTACTGTACTCATATCATGTCTGTTGTTTCTTTAAAAAAAAAAGTTGTGATGACCACAAAGCTCGAGGCAGAAAGTGTTTCAACAAAACTAGAGAGTGGTTTTTGCTCGCTTCCCCCTTCCCCGGGGAATTGTTTTGATTACCACACATATGCATAGACATGATTTAATCAGCCAAGGTTGGGATCACATCATTATTCATTTAAAAAGCCACATCCTCCTGTGTGACTGTGTGTTTGTTTCCATGTGTTTGCATCGCGATGCTGCCTGATAAAAATGTGGCTTCTGGAAAAGATTGATGTCACTTTCTGCCTCTCGGCCTCTGGCTGTCTGTCATCCTGCGCTGGGCCATGTGACCTGTAAATCCGCCTCTCTTAGCCTCCCCTGGTGCCCTGCCCGGGATTATGATGTTCTGATATATTGAAAATAGATTCCTGCCTGATTATGTGAGGAACATGTCGGGCTCTCACAGAGATCACAGGACGATGGGGAGGCCTCCGTGTGCAGAGGATTGACAGTAATGACATTAAAGTTGAATATAGGCTAAATATAAACGCTAAATATGTTTTGCCGGTGATGGTATTATAAGGCCGTCAGCGGCTTCACCAGATGATTAAATGGGTTGCAATTCTTTTTTTTCGTACTTCTCACAAATTTTTACGATGAAAAACTGGAGACATTCAGCCCCTAAAGCCTCTTAAATGCCCTGAAATGTACATAATAAAATTTACATGCTGCATTCATTACCTCCTCAGGTCTGTAAAATCTTTAATATAAGTAAGGCACTGAATGTTATCACCTATTCAGGACTAAGAAAATACTAAATTAATTGAATCATGCCTCTAAAAGTGCTTCACATCAAAGACCCTTAACGATATAACCTGTGATGAAGGGTCACAAGCAGCCATTGCTTTTTCTCAAGGGGTCAGAAGGTCAAATGCCACACAAGGACATTGTTTAGTGTGACCCTTTGAGCCGTCTTTAACAGAATAATCTATGATCCAATCTGTTTCTGGCTAGTCGTAAAATATAAAGTGAAATCCGAAAAGTTTATCATTGATGGACTGGTTTGAGACGTTAGATTGGAATTGCGTTGGCTTACTTTTGCTTCAAATGAACAAAGACAATATCGATGTTCAGTGAGTAGCTGAAGTTCGGTTTGCCTTTCAGTCAATGACGTGTGAGATCACAGAGAAGAGGAACAATGTGCAGCTTCAGGACTCATTTCTTTCTGTTGATCTCAACAAAACAAAGTCTCATTATTTTCTGATCTGTGCTCTTTCATTTAGCTTTGCTGCAACTATAAAGAAGTGAGTTGCTCATTGCGATAATGATTTAGACTCTTGTGTAATACTTTTTCTCATCTGCAAGCATGAGAGGGTCTGTCAAGGTAAATTGTATCATTTGATGTACAACTTTTTGACTCTACGCGGGCCCTGGAGAAGTGCACGCCACTACACAACGGCAATAACTGCACATGCACACATCCACGTGCATTCCAAAGTAAGAAGCGCCCGCGGTGTGTGCAGCTGTCCATGTGTGCACCTGCAGTAATGACCAGTAATGAGGGAGTAATGACCAACATCCACATTCTGATTTGCAGGAAAACATTTTGCACTTTTAGCTGAATGAAAGTTTGCTACTTGTGATTAGCCAAACTCAACAATCACTAATAAAACAGTAGCTGTGTCATCCACGGATGTGATTTAGAGACTCCAGCTGTGCGAGTGCAAAATAATAAGTACAACTAGATGGTTTTTAGAGTTGTTTGTGATGCTACTCAACAATGAATTAAGTTCCTCCATCTGGACCAGCAACGACATTACAGTGCTGTTTAGACGTCAATGCAGAATAATGATATAATAATGGAATAATGGAACATTGACTTGGACCATTCTTCAAAATGAATACTATCAATTTTAATATTTTGAATTAATTTAGTTTCTAGTGTTAGTGAGTTTAGTTTTTCTTTGACTGTAGGAGATTTACTTGTAATGCAGTATTTTTACAGTTAGATATTGATACCTCTCCTCTACTTCTGTTTCTCAGCTAACCAATGCAAACAAAGGTGAACACCGAGCTGAGTGTTTCCTCAGTGCTATTCCTGGTGCGTGGTTGAGAAGTGACTCACAGCAGTAATGTGTAGACCACTTGAAACACCTGAGCAAGTCACCGCTGAAATGAGGCATCAGCTGCAGACACGTAACAATGAAATATACTCCGTCAATGTTCCATGTTGCACTTTGTGTGAAGCAGGATGGAAGAGTTGTTGTTGAGTTGCAGTCACGTGAGCACATCCATGCAAGGAGAGCTGCCCCAGATGATTCATTAATTTGAAAATGTTCCTCTTGTTCTGAATTGCGTTCTCAAAATAAAAGACTCCAGTGTCTCTAGATCAAACTTCATTAAATGGCAACATAATGGACTCACCCACTCTGGTTATACAGATGGATCATTAAAAGATGATGCTTGCGTTATTCAATATTTTTCTTACTGTCAAGAAATCAAAATACCAAAACTAATTTAATTTATGTAAAATTTTCCATTAAGACTTGATTCTTGACTCTTATGAGCCACAAGCTCACTGATTCCTAATGAGAATGTAAATTATTTGGGTCACAATTATATAACTTTTTAAAAAGCTGAATATTTTCTCACACGCAATTCTTTTTTCAGCTAACATTTCTCAAACAGGAATACAAATTGTTGGGGACTATTTTCAGACATGAATTTGTTACATAAGTGAGTATTTACAGAACCAAAGTGTGATTCACTTAAAACTAGTACAACACTACAAACATCTGCCAAGGTCCAATCAAGCACCAAAATTCACACACCCATTGATAACAGTTCCCTAAATGTGGCAGATTTCTTACATCAAGATCCATTAATTACTTCCTATGAAATTGGTGAAAATATTAAAAAGCGTCATGTCTGTGTGTGTGGGGGGGAGGGGGGGGACTGTGGATCCGCCCCTTTGTGCAGATCTATACCAAAATATAATGGTTTCTTATCATATCCAATGTTTCCAGCAAGTGTCGTGGAAATCTGTTCATTTATTTTTTGCGTAATCCTGCGAACAAACAAACTAAATATTCCGACAAACCAAGTGTGCGGTAATCTGTCTAGTTGTTTTTGTGTAATGCTGCTAGCTCACAGAAAAACAGCAAACATACTGATGAAAACATAACTTCCTCGGTGGAGGTAATAAAATACAGAACCAATGTCATGAGGAGTGTACATCAGGCTTTAGATACACAGATAATACATTAAAAATAGTTTTTGTTTAGTTTTGGTCTTTAAAAAACGATATCTGTGTTTGAGGTTTAATAGTAATTTTTAAGTGACGTTGCAAATTTGTTGACTGCGTATTATACCCGATAAGGACTTTTTAAAACGTCCACATGGTGCACGACACAGCACGGAAATGTTGATATCGCCACCCCCCCTCCTCTCTCCCTCTCTTTCTTCCTGCCCATGCCTCGCTCCCTTTCTTTTCTCGGTGACCTACTCTCGTCGCCACCTCCTGTTTATTGTCTCTCGGCCTCTCACACACATGCAAATATTTTCTTGGCATGACAAGGCAGAATGACAAAAGCAGTCAAATAAAAGCCACACTTCTGGGCCCTCTGTTTCCTTTGTCCGTGCCTCCTCCCCCTCTCCCGGGCACATGTGTTGCTCTCTCTAAACCTCGTGTGTGACTCGAACAGGTGTCTCTCCCTCCACCACAGGCCGAGGTGGGGTTTCTCTCTGGCTCTCTGGTTTTGGACGTGTGTGTGTGTGTGTGTGTGTGTGTGTGTTTATTGGAATAGCACCACCCCCCTCTCCTCCTGTCAAACCCACCCTTCTCCCCTCTACTCCATCGGCCCGCTGCTACAGATGGCCATTGTTATCATGTGCAGCAAATGTCACAATTGATAGAGAAGTCTCTCTCTCGTGGGATTCATTTCCCTCTCACGTCTACAGCTGCTGCTTGGGGATGAGGGTTATCTCGGCGTCATCCCAGCAGTTGAGCCACAGCGCGAACCAACCCACCCCACCTGATCTCCCCCTCCCTCCCTCCATCTCACTCCCTCTCTTTCTCTCCCTGCTCCCTCTCTCTCTCTCTTTCTCTCTCCTTCTCTCACCATCGTTCTCTCTTCACTTTAAATCCTCCAGTGAGTGTCAGCGTCCCTGTGGCTCAGCGGTGGCTGCTGCCTTCCTGTCTCTCGCTGTCACACTCTAGCTGCTCCCACTGTCTCTCTGCCTCTGCTGCTCTCACCCTCCATCTCCTCCTCTCTCTCTCTCTCTCTCTCTCTCTCTCTCTCTCTCTCTCTCTCTCTCTCTCTCTCTCTCTATCTCTTGCTCCCTCCCCTCCTCGCTGTCCTTCACTCCCTTGCTTCCTTGTTTTCCACTCCACTGCCGATCTCGGGGAAAATCATTGTTGGAGACAAATTTCTCTGTTTGCCGCTCACACAAAGAAAGGGATTACGGCTTGATTTGCTGGCTCCGGGCACGCTCTGCATCCAGGCAAGTGGCAGCTCCTTATTTTCTCCTTGTGCCCTCCTTCTCCTTCCCCCCCCCCCCACTCTCATCGCCATCCGCCATCCAAAGCCTGTGATGTATGCATGGCAGAGTGTGTGTGTGTGTGTGTGTGTGTGTGTGTGTGTGTGTGTGTGTGTGTGTGTGTGTGTGTGTGTGTGTGTGTGTGTGTGTGTGTGTGTGTGTGTGTGTGTGTGTGTGTGTGTGTGTGTGTGTATGGATGATGCTGTGTATATAGGCTAAGGGAATCAGGGAAGGTGGGGGTAGGGGTGGGAATTGTGTGAGGGAAATAGAGGGGCAGGCTCACTCGGAGCAGGCACGGCCAACCCAGAGGGACAGATGGCCAGTAGCCGTGGTGCTTTTTCCTCTTTGGTTTTCTAATTCACCCTGCAGGCTTTGTGTAAGGCCCACTAGTACACAGACCTTCTTTTCAAGAAGCAAGTGATGGCTGCACTCCTGAGCTAGAAGGGGTGGGGGGGTGTGTGTGTGTGTGTGTGTGTGTGTGTGTGTGTGAAATGGACAATGTATAGGGAAGGAGAGGAGAGGAAGGAGAGGGAGGAGGAGGAGGAGGAGGAGGAGGAGGGGGTTGCTGTAGAGGCAGAGCAGGTTTTTAAGGGGAGGTTAGGATAGGAGAGGAGAGGACAAGAGATGAGATGAGATGAGGGGGGGGGGGGGGTCACGAGCCTCAAATGCATGGAGGTCAGGTCCAGATGCTGCTCAAACAAAAGGGCTTCTCTGGGGGGAACGGCAGGGGGAAGCGTGGCACTCGCCATTGTGTGTGTCGCTGCATTGCAGGGTGCTGCCGGGGAGCCTCATGCTAATGACGGCCATTCATTCTTGTAACGGTTGAGTGGGCCCCGGCTTCTGTTTGCCTGCTTTTCACATATGCAAGGTTCATATTTTGTTAATGTGACCAAATATCTGCTGCGCCAACGCACGATTCGCTGTGAAAACGCCGAAGGGGTGGGAAAAAAGGACGGCCTCCGAGCTCATTGAGGAAGCTGGTCAAACATGTGTTTATGCATCGTAATGATGTATGAAGACAGGTGCAGCCTGTGTGTTTGTGTGTGTGTGTGTATGTGTGTTTACATGGGCTATGTGTGTGTTGTGAACGTTTGTGTTGTCATATTAATGGCCATATTTAGCACATTTTACACATACACTCACAGGCATCATCTGTTCCCATTGAAACAAATCACATTGCACACACAGGCCAGAAGAACTGCTCATCTTCCTTCCTCTTTATCATCAGTGTGATTAGCAAGTGGGTGGAATTTGGCACCGGGGGCCGTGGTCTCTGACGTCGCTTTTGTTATTGACAATCTCCTCCAGGCCCATTTCAAAGGCATGTTACGGTACATTATCCAGAAGACACCGTTGCATTAACACAACCTCTGGTTCTGTATCTTGCACCTGCAGAACAGACTGCACCCTCAGCCCGTTCTTACATGCACTTAATCAATGCTGATCGGCAACCACTGTGATCGTTAGCATCAAGTGTAGCTCACAGTAATGCTCTTGCCATTCAAACTACTCGTATACACGGTTCCTCGCCCGTGTAAGACAATGGGCCTTTGATCGTGTGAGTATTCTGGTAATGAACGACGTGATGACAGGATCACCCCAGAGTCACTCGGCTCAACTTAAAGTGATCAGTCTCTGATTAATGAGCTACTATCTCGTCCCACAACAGCAGAAACGTATCATGTGGTCGTGTCTGGACGAATGTTGGTGAGATCAGTCCAGAGCGTTCCTTCGTCCAGACAGCAGCTCTGTTTACAGCGTGATGGAACAAAAACAGAGCTCGGGATTGTCGGTGGAAGCAGGTGTGAGTTCTGGTCACTGTTTGCAGTTTGACGATCACATTTAAGGCAACTAGCTCAGTGTGTCTCGTCTCTGCTGTTGTCGGCGGAGTGTGGTGACGATAACCCTGTTTTTGAGGTCAGGGAACTGAACTGTACTAATTCACTGACTGAACAAAGATTCTCTGTTATGATCATGAAGTCTTTTGAAGACTAATCTGTGTGTGAGAGTCTTGTGATGATTTGGATGTGGCTCTACTGTGGCGGGCCAGCCAGCATATATACTGTAGCTCCAGAGAGAGAGAGAGAGAGAGAGAGAGAGAGAGAGAGAGAGAGAGAGAGAGAGAGAGAGAGAGAGAGAGAGAGAGAGAGAGAGAGAGAGAGAGAGAGAGAGAGAGAGAGAGAGAGAGAGAGAGAGAGAGAGAGAGAGAGAGAGAGAGAGAGAGAGAGTGTGAGCCTCGATGCCTCCGAGCAGTGAGCGGGATGATGGCAGATTGATATAAAAGCGGATATGCTCCACACAGAAAGTGAAAAAGATTAAAACCTTTGAGTTCATGTGGCTGCGAATATGTTTCCACCATCTTTACTCCTGCCGATAAGCAAACTCTTCTTATCCTGGTCATCATTTGATGTTTATTGTCTCAGCAAAGGAAGTTGTGTTTTCATCTGGGTTTGTTTTTTTGTTAGTCAGCAGGACTACCGGACTAATTTCCACGAAACTTGACAGAAGAATGCTGTATGGGTCAGGATAGAACCCATAACATTTTGGGGTGGATCCAGGATTTTTATCGTTTACTTTTTTTATGTTTTCAACAATTTCTCAGGGAATAATTCATGTATCTAGAGGAAAAACTCAGACATATTTAGGGGACTAATATCTATGAGAGTGTGCAACTTGGTGCAGCTTGATTGAATTTAAGGGGACGTCTGAGTGCTACTCTAGTTCACATTAAAGCAATTCCAGCCGTTGGATTACACACAAATTATGCAGCATTAATATAGTTTTCTAATGTACAGATCTGGATGTCAACAAGCCTTCAGCACTGCAGGTTCTTCAACATGTTTTATACAATTAAGGGGATTTAAGGTGTTTGCTTCAGGATGACACTGTAAGACTGTAAATGATGAATGACATGATTGTTTGAACCATTATATCAATGTACGTGATCCCTTAAGAAACATTTTAAGATTTGGGGAAATTCTCTTGTTGCTTTCCTGCTGCGAGTTCGATGAGAGGATTGATGCCAGTTTCATGTATGTGCAATAAATTTGAAGCAGGAGGCAGCAAATTGATCTATTTTAGCATAAAAACTGATTTTCTGAAGACTCGTGTTATATCTCATGTATTTTTGGACATGCTGGTCAAAAACAACAGGATGCTTGCAACAAAGCATATATCTCCAGATCCCAAACTTTCCCCTTAAAAACTGAATTTGTGTGAGTTCATTGAGTGTGGCTGAGTCCGGACCATGTGAATCCACACAGAAAGCTGCAGTCCTCTTCCCTCAGGGCAGCTCCTGGGTTTTTGTGGTCAGGTTGCCTGGGAAACGGTCCATGTCCATGCAGGTACAGGCCTGCGCTGCCAGGTACAAGCTTTCCTTCGCTCTGCCAGTGGACTCCTAATCTCCCGAGAACCTAATGAAGTCCAGGCTCTCTGATCCAGTCAAAGCATAGTAAACAAATTCAACCTGCGGCCAACTCCGCACAAACTAATCCCACACCAAGAACGCTAACCATCAACTGTCACACTTAAACCTCTGCACTTGTCTATTTATACCTTTTTACAGAGCATGATGGTGTATCTCCGTCCTATCTTGACTTCTCACCCTCATCCTCTTCCCGCTGGCCTCAACGCCCTTAACCCATCATTCACCCCTGAAGACGTTTTCTCAGTCACGAGAGCTGCATGAAGCTTAGTGTTTATCAGGAGAGACCATGTGTTAGGTAATGACAACAGTCTATATTTATGGCTCAGATAGCAGGAGAAGGAAAAGGGAAGAGGAGAAAGACGGAGGGAAAGGAGAGAATGAGTGAGAGAGGGAGGGAGGCAGTGGGCGGGAGTATGCGGGGGCTGTGGGGCTGCAGCCATTGGCCTCAGACAGGAACTGGAGTGTGAATAGCTCACATTGGCTTAGCCACTAAGCTGGGCTGGACCTCTAATTTGCTCTGCTTGTGGAGCTTTGAAGAAAAACGGCAGCTGCCTACTAGCTGCCTGCCTGAATGAGCTCACAAGCCGGGAGGTAGCAGTCACTCACTCACTCACAGACAACTGGATGATCCATGGACGGTTTGGATGGAAGAGGGAGGGCACAATCCAGCCTGCTGGGATTTATCTTTTTGAATATTACTGTGGAATAACGTGCAGAGGGGAAAGCAGCAGCAGCAGCAGCAGCAGCCGCGGCGGTGGCGGTGTAGAGGTAATTCTGTGACATTTGCTTCATGTCCTGGGAGTGATGTCCTGGGCTTCTGGGATTAGATTGGAAGAGATGTGGGTTGGGGAAATAGATGGATACATGCAGAGGCAGAAATACAGAGGCAGGTGTATTTACTATTTTATTTTATTTGAGACTGAATCAGTGCGTGTGCTGATGTGCTGTGGTATTGATAAGCTGTGATGTGTTGTACCATGTGTCTGTGATGATGGCGGATCCGTGTGTGCACACATATGCACGTTTGTCTGTCTGAGGTGGTGTTTGGTTAGGGGCTGAATTTAAACACTAATCTGTTGACACACTCGCCTGCTGTTAGAGGACATTATTACCAGTGTCTGCCATTGGCTCGTGCTGCCTCATCTTCAGCTTCATCTTTTTTTCATCTTCCCTTCATTTTTATCTCTTTAAGCCCCCCCCCCCATGCACTAGCTCCCTAGCTTCACTATTTAATATAAAGCTCCCCTCTCCTTCCTTCACCTTCACGTGAAAGACAAACAAAACCCCTGCCATCTTTTGTGTGATTTCCACAAGATTCCCAGCTTTTCATGCTTCAGATTGTGTATGTGCTTTCCCACAATTCATTTTCAGCCCCCCGCCCTTACTCCCTCATTCTTCTCCCCCCCATATTGAAAGGGGAGAGACTGGGAGGGAGCCGGGGGAACAGCAGGAGAATAGTGGCTGGGACTCAGCTGTGAGGAGTGTTGTGGCGCGAGCTGAAAGAATGGCCCGTTGTGTTGGGCAGCAGCAGTATTGTGTGTCTGGCCTCTCTCTCCCTCTGTGTCCCTCTCCTCTTTAATGGGTAACTCCATCATCCCTTCATTCAAACAATCACAGCGAGGAACCTGCTCTGCGCATTCAAAAAGATAACATAAAATAGGCTCTTTGATACAGAAAGCTCTCCTGAATGCATTTTTTGTTGCTATAGTTCCAATAAAATTATATAATACCATTTTTTCATGTCACAAATGTAGATCCACAAACAAACTATGGGACTTAGAGCACATACCACTGCCAACAGTCCCCTTAAAATCAATCAAACTGCACCAAACACTCGTTTTCACAGATGTGAAATTGTCAAATATCTCTTAATGTTTAAGAAAGTGATAAAATAATGGATTTGCCCCCTGATCAGGTTCTGCAAAAAATGTAATGGCTTCTTCCCTGACCCATGTTGCGTCCTTCCATGAAGTTTTGTGTAAAAACCGACTAGTAGTTTTTGTGAAATGAGGCTAAATAACAAACAAACACAGATAAAAACATTATGTCCTTGAGGCAGGTAATTAATCATCAGTCATTTTTTAAAGCAAAAACATCAAATCTCTACCTTTTTCCAGTTCTTCAGATTTAATGATCCAATGATTTAATGATCTTAAATGTTTGATGCAGCCGAGAAACAATTTAAATAATATTATAATAGGAATATGTCTATCTTAGTACATTATACTCAGGCCACAGACACTGAGACCAAAGAAGTGCATATTTTTTCTAAATAACTGTGAGATTTTTGTGTTACACTGCAGTTATACTCCTCTGGTCGTCTTGGAGCTTGCTCTGTTAAATCAGGGGTTTTGACTACTGTTTGCATGTGTGCATGGTTTTGCATGTGTGCGTCATCTTGGGAGGCAAGAGGAGGCATTAAAGGTCTTCGCTGAAGCTTCCCCCAACCCCGGGGCAGTTAATTGAACCTAAAACAGCACGGCGTGCTCCTAGCAGCACCTCGGCCTCTGATAGGATCTGGAGTGGAGCTGCTATTTGCTTAATCATTAATCTGAGGGCCTCCGCTACATTGATTCTCTCCCCGTTCCCCTTCATAAATCATTATAGGGCAGCAATCCCTTTAATGGGGGGGTGGTGGAAGTGCTGATTGAACACAGCCACGGCACTCAGGATGTAATACTCACCTTGGTCATTCAGGTCAGATGATCAGGACCGAAGGAAGCAGGACCAGCATCTCAGCAGTATTAGAAGTCCAGCCATGACTGTGAAGATGATGTGAAACACGCTTCAGTTACAATGAGCTCAACATCTGTTCCTAAGAAATACATTGTGATATTCTGTATTTGTCCTATTAGCATCTTTTCGCTGACACCGTAATGGAAGCAAATGGTCATCTGCCCGTAGTTTGTGGTTGAGACACTCCCATCATCTGACCAGTGTATTAAGGGACTACTTGTGTAGACGAGGCCTTAAAGTGCTGCCTCAATCAATGCTGCTGCGGTAATTGGCTTAGAGGCCCAAGAGAGTTCCCTGCTAACTCCCTGTGTGACTGTTTGCTTTCTCTGCCCCTCATCTCCTCCATCCGCTCTGAGACGTGTACGTAATTTCTGCTCACGTCACCCCTCAGCCTCTGTTTTCATAACACACACACTTCTCCATCCACACCGAGCTTGTGTTTGTCCTGGAAACACGGCGCGATTCGGGCTGCAGCTACTGCTTTGGCTGTTGTGAAGGAGACAGAGTTAGCAAAACATTAGCCTACTGGTAAGATTAGTTTTTTTTATAATGGTGATCTTCGATGTGACACGGAAACCTAAACTATTTTTATTATTTAGAAACCGTTAGAGCCCTGTTTGGAGTTTGTCTCTTAAAAGAGGCCTTTTCTCTGCACAGTTTACAGTCCCGCCATCGGGCTAATCTTGCTCTCTGGTCAGTTGGAAGTTGCTTGTTCTCGTGTGACCCCCCCAACAACCCCCACCCCCCCACCCCAGTCACGCATCAACAGCAGGGGTTAAAAACAGCAGATGTTTGGCTGAACCGGTGGGTGTGTGTCTACGAGTGTGTGTGTATGTGTGTGTATGTCTGTGTTAGACAATGAGTGGAAGCTCCCCAGACCATCAACAGCAGGAAGGCGATTGAGGGTATCAAATGTCACCAGAGTGCTGTCAGGCCCACTGTCTATTGTTAATACACATAGGAGGATGTTTTTTCACCTGGTGTGGGGGGGGTGTATGGGTGTGTGCATATGTAGGATGGTATTTCTGTTTCTATACAAATGCAGAAAATCGGCTTTTACAGTCATTATATAGTGACATGATCAAAATCATCTTGTGTCTCCGATGACAGAGATGTGAACTGTCAAACAGAGCGTGAGGTCATGTGGGTGTTGATGGAAGGGATGGTGTTCAGGTTATCTTGGCCTCAGGTGCCAGTGAACCAAAGTGAACCAGAGGTCAGAGCAGGACACCGGAGAGAGGCTGCGGAGCATGAGGACACATATATATATATATATATATATATATATGTGTGTGTGTGTGTATGTATATATGTATATATATATACATATATATATATATGTATATATATATATGACTTTTCACGTGTGCTCCCAGAAAACAAACTGAGAGTCGAGTTTAAGAGCCATGAAGTCCGGGTTGGTGTTAATGTTTGTCACAGGAGACTAAGTAAATTTATTAGGAGTTTGCTGTTCATACTTCTAAAGTTGCTCAAAGGATCAAAGTTGAAAAAATAACTACTCACGCATTGATTATTCTAATATGTTGATTAGTGTTTGCCTTGTTTATCGTAGAGTGTTAGCATGCTAGCATTTGCTTATTGGCACTGAAACAAAGTACAGCTAAGGCTGATGGGAATGCCATTATTAAAAAAATTATTATGGGGTCACTTTGGCGAGTCAGGGGTTCACTATTACAGACGTACGGTACTCAGACTTCATCGCAATGCATCTATTCCTTCTGTCCTTCGATTTTCTCAATAACCTCTCATCCAATTAACTTTGAACCTTGTGTGTAACTAAAGGAAGTGCAGTGTCGACTGTGAAGTTTTTTTAGTTGTTACTTGATATGACTAGTACTACACTCTACAAGGGCAGGGCAACACCCACAACATTTACAGCATGAACATGTAGGGTTTAATTTCATTATGTTACATTGTTTTATTGTGGTTTTCACTTGCAAACCAAGTAATTTGTGCACAAGATTTAAAGGTAGATTTTATGCTATATTGTTTCAGAATCTGAGAGTAAAGTTTATACTGTAAACCATATTGATACCTCCAAAATATGTCATATAGCAGATCAAGTTGTTTTGATGATGCTCTAAATAAAACTGCACGTTGGATCAACACTTTAGCCTCTGCTGACACATTTTGAACAGCCACTACTATTTTATCAAACCATAATTGTCAGCATCATATATATATATTTTTTTTTTATTTCATTACTTTATTTGAAAAGGACAGTGCATATTGATAATATTGCTGAAAATATAATTGAATTTGCAAGTAATGCTAATGTAAATTTTGTCGTCCCTGGGCAGGAAACAGTTAAAAAGCATCACTTTTAAGAATGAAAGCACAGAAAACACAAACAACAACCACAAGCAGTGGAAATATGCAAATAGAAACAAAGCCCTGCACTATTGGGACAAGAGTGATCACTCCTAACACAAAATCAACATGACAGCACATTCAACAAATAGCATGACAGCAGTCAACAAATCCACAAATACAGACAAACGAGCAACATGAAAACACCTCTTTCTTCTTGTGTTCACAAGTTTGATTTCTACACAACCAGGCCTCTGAGAATCAATGGTAGTTTGTGCAGTTTCCCATGTGTTCCTGAGGGACTCTGACAAAAAAATGCAGATGGGTAAAAAATACTGTGTCGTCTAGGAGAACGACAAAAAGAAGACACAGTCTGTTGGTGCTGGACATGTTGGCAAATCTTAAAAGTTATGATGATGCATTCAATAACAATTTCAAGGCAATCCATCTAGTCTATCTGAGTCAGGACCAAAGTGAAGTGCCAACCAGCTATCGAGAACAGCTAAAAACAACAATGTAAATATAGCGTCACTTAAAGGTAAGACCTATTCAATGTAATTTCAGATTCCGCAGTACATCACGTTACATGTGGCTCTCTCTCTGTCAGGCTTGAGCCCCTTTTAGACAATACAAACCTTCACTCTGCCACGTGAATGAAATATTTAGTCGGCCTCCACAGATAACAGCTTCCCTCTCACCCGCCTTGCATCAGCCAACCAGAAATGGCTGCAGTGCAACTTCATTTCATGTAAAAATTTGATCTATTTAATCCTATTTTTTACAGTGCACAGTAAAGCAACAGCCAAGTAAAAAAAACTTTTATGGGTTTTCCTTGACCTTTTGTGCCGATACTCGTTTAAGTGAATGTATGTTAGCTCAGTATTAGTGATGATAAAATGCCAAACGATGTTGAGCGATATAAGGATTTTTGGCTGTGAAAACAGTGGAAGTTGAGCCTTGTGCGTTGTAAAAGATTCAGTAGCCAGATGGCCTTAGAATCTGCTTTTCTCTGAAGCTACATAAAATGGCCTCTGAATGTTTTTGCACTAGTATACACTCTCATTCACAGTGTGCAGCAGCATGAGCCTTCAGAAACATTCGAAAAGTGCAAACTCCTCTGTGCTGGTTTAAATCAGATAAAGGAACTTCAAAATGGTTTCTATTTACTATTTAATTTGCATGTTTTATGCAAGTGGAAATCATTTCATAGCAAAACTGGATTATAACGTAAATGCAAATCAATCTAGTAATTACCTTGGTATTTAAGCACCTGCTCTCTGCTCTACGCACTGAACTCTCCTGACATTATCTGCAGGGGCCGTATGTGAGAACACAAATGTCCGAGTCAGTTGCAGCAGATATTTTCCAGAGTTTTTCGAATGAGAGAATACAGCAGGAGATTTTTCGTAAAATTCACAGCGATTTAGTGGATGTGTGCATGGAGTTTGAACAAGAGAGAGAGGTAAAAGCGAAAAAATTCAAATATCTCAGGATGAAAAATAGTTTCCATACACGTAGAAGATGAGGACGAAAAAGACAACGAGATGTGAGTGTTTTTGGTGATACAAGCCAACGCCGGTGTTGTTGTGCTGTAAACAAAAACATACATTTTTCCGTTACGTCCTGCAGCCTCCTACCTGCTGCACCCCCCCCCCTCACCTGAACGCTCTGGACATTTTGTGTTGTTTGTTTTGAACGTGTCTGACCAGAGAATCTCCCGCTGTGTTCTTCACGTGTGAAAGCAAAATGCAGAGAATATCCGGACCCAATTGTGCAGACGTTGTGTGGAGTTCATGTCTGCAGAAAAAGCTTAAATTGGAGGAAGATGAAGCCAGCCAGTCATAATTGTTGTTCAGAGATAATGGTCATCAGTTTTATTTGTATGTTTTGCTGTTTTCTGTGGAACATCACTGAGAAATGATTCCTGTGACGTTAGTCTCTTACATCCTCTTTCTGAAAGCTTTTCCACACTGCAGATTCAGAATCAGCTTTAATGGCCATGTATGCGTACACATACAAGGATTTTGACTCTGGTTTTTCCATTGCTCTCAACGTACAGATGACAAATAGTACAAATAGTGCAATCATGCAGAGATGCTAGAAAAAATATGGGAAAGATTGTCACAGAAGATAAATATCAGAAAGATTGTCACAGTTCATATCAAGACAAGCATGATTCATGCACTGTACACAGCGCACTAACAGCAAGGTGATAACGCTCCTCCTCTGAAACACCAAGGTCTGTAATTAATGACTTAGGAGAGGTGGGATGCTCCTGCAGTTTATGATGCGTGTTCAGTAGCAGTGAGTGAGTGGCCCAGTATGAGGAGGAAGGATGTGGGTCATAGCATGCTCTCAAACAGGCCACTTCAGGGACACATGTCCCCTGCTCTGGAGCCTTTTATGAACAGCCAGCGAGGACAGAAACTGGCTTCCACAACCTGCTATTTATAGTCCACATGCTATGTATGTGTGTGTTTACACTCTCGCTCTCTCCTTGATCTGCCACTCGGATTGTGAGTGTGTGTCAGTGTTGATGCTCGTAGAAGCAACCGTGTGTTTGTTTACTGTAAATTTCAAGCCATATAAAGAATGTAGCTTAATCGAGGGCAGAGTACAGTGAGGAGAACAACTCTACTCTTACGTTTTACACACAAAATACTGTAGCTCTGTTTACCACTTCATTTATGAACAAAACACACACACAGAACAGAGCAATGCAATGTAAATCAACTCTAATATTTGGCCCTTATCGCTCCACAGGAGGGACATTGAATTTGCTTTTGCATTTTTAATGCTGCAACCTTTATTTATCTTACTATGAATCAATATCTGAATTATTTCTTTGATTTCGTCACTGGTCATTGTGAATTCTATAAAATATTCTCAAATCGGATAATTTTCTCTAGTAATTCAGCAAAAGACCAAATGCGTTGTTGTTTTGAGCCGGTCTCTAACAGCCAGTCCGACATTGACAGACGAGTCCATTGTCTGTGTGTGTGAGTGATTGAAAGAAAGAGAGAAAAAATGATTGACGACGGGGAAAGAAGTGTCTGACCAAACCAACGACATTAGATTTTGAAATAGTGAAAAATACAGTGTAAAGTGTTTGGTTCATCGTGTCACTGTAGAGGGTCGGAGGACGTCAGCTGAGAGGGTCGTCCTTCAATGTGGCCCAGGACCTTTTTGTGTTCACACGGCTAAACCAATGAGGCAACATGTGTCCCAGGCCTCCTCCCAATGTGGTGGGAGTGTGGTCAAAAGCGTCCTGTGTGCGTTCACACCTGTGCTCTGATTGGATCACCAAAGATATTCATGCCAGGTCTGAACGGGACCACAGAGACAATGTTGATGATGTGGCGGGGACGAGGACAGGCCTGCCCAGACTCCTTTATCCTTTTAGCGATGATCCTTCAATCAATACCTGCCTCACACACACGTGCATCCGAGCACACATCCAACTTCATCTCTGTGAGAAAGAGAGTGAGATGCTCCTCACTCGATAACACGATGCCTAGACATGATGAAAGTGGAGATGTGAGAATCAGCACAGAGAGTGTGCTGCACCAAAAGGTAGAGGTGTGTGTGTGTGTGTGTGTGTGTGTGTGTGTGTCCTCGTAGTGTGACCGTTGTTTTTCAGATGGCAAAAGTGCGAGCCGGTTGTTGTGTCAGGGATTTCACGTGCCCATTAAGTGATTGTTTTTGTTGTTGTGTGTGTGTGTTTTTTAACGCCCTTGTCCTCTTTCACTCCCTCCATCTTTCTCCTCTGTGCTGTTTTCCACCATTTGGTAAAGATGCCCCCTGTCACAGCAGCTCTGTACATCCTCCCCTCTCCTCCCTGTGGCTGCAGACTGGAGCTGCCGATGGACTTTGTTGTTAAAGAGAATAACTGATCATGATTCGATGTCGTGTGTTTGGTTTCCGAACTCGCCAAAGTCGCAGGGAAACATTCGTGCTGTGGTGGTCACTTTAGTACCATTCATCAATACTGCTGTGCCTGCCCACTTTATCCTATGGTATATTTTTCAAGAGCAAGAAGAGAGAAATGAGAAATTAAACTTCCCTGTGGTGTGAAATGAAGATGAAAGCAGAGGAGGAATTAATGCTGAGACATAGATCGAGCAAAGCAGGAAAACTGAGACACCAAGAAATGGTGGGAGGAACACAAGCTGCTTACAAACTTATGCTGGGCGGACAGTTAGAGTTTTATTTATTCATCGCACAATAAAAGTTAAAGGGTAAAAAAAGGGAACCGTGGGCGAAAAGTGGTTTCTCCTACTACTACTAGTCTTCTTCTCTTTGCCTTAAAGCCATATGGTGCCGAATATTGATGCATTCCAGTTGACTGATTTACAACATTACCGTCACCAGAAAGATGGAAAGAAGAGCAAAATCTCTGACAGTAGAAAAATGTCTGCTTCGTCATGGTATCAGCATCTTACCAAACCTACAGTTTACTGTGAAAGTCGAGCTGAATATATGTTTGACAACAGCATGATGATTTTATCACTGATGACGTTTTCAAAAGAACTTGAGCAGGATAGTGTGTTGAGAACTGATACAGGTTACAAAACACACAGCATCAAATGACTCTCAGCGGATCTGTTTATTTAAAGTTTATGTTCTGCAAAAATCTTCCTCTAAATCACAGAAGCACTGTCATGTCTACAATGTGTGTTTGTTCAAGTTTGTGAAACTGGCGGCAGAGGAAGGAAAACATGTGGTTTTTACTAATGGTGGCGTGATTTCCATGTTTCCTGTCACAGGGGCACACACATATTTTTTATAATTTATATTTTAGCGGTAAACAATCATTTCCGTTGTACAATGGCCATGTTTGATTTGAGACAACACTGCTGTTGTTCTGTCTTCCTTTATCATGTTAGGATATTGTGGACGTTTGTTGTACAGTTTTGGTTTCAGTTTCAGAATCGTTCCAGCACTTGTATTGGTTGATTTAATTGAATTCTTTTATTGTGATGATTTTCTATGATCAAGGCTGTGAGTCTTTAGAAGTATTAAACACGACGTCTCTCATAGTCCTCCCTTCATGTGGCTGCAGGGATATAATGACTTGGACTGAGCTTTTCATGCAGTAAACAGCAACTCACAGATCACAAATTGTTATTTTTATTCATTATTTAGATGCATATGGAGTGTTTGATGGAATATGCTTACTTGTGTTTGAAGTATTAGTTACTAGTTACTACTACTACTAGTTACTAGTTTCTAAATTTGCTCTTGTTGACAACATCACATTGCCTCAGAAACAGATGTGGTTCTGCAGCAGAACTGACGTGTTTTATTATGTTTGAAGAATCGGTCGCCATTTACTTCAATTGTATTGGATTTGGCTGCAATGCTGTTTACCCCTAAAACACCAAAAGTGTTTTGTGGATTCAAACACTTCACCCACCCTTCCATAGGCATTGTGGTGAGAAGATAATGAGTGAATTTTCATTTTTGGGTGAACTATCCCTTTAATGTGTGTGTCAGTGTGTGTGTGTGTGTGTGAGATAGAGAGAGAGGAGCCCCGAGGAACTAAGCTAATAAAGCGGCTGTGTGCTGCTCTGCAATGAAATAAATAAATCAGAGCATGAGAAACACAGAGAAATGTCAAAATATTTTGGGTTGCTTAGGAAATAGTTGCGGGCCAGAGCACATCAGCTGAGGAGGCGGTCGTGTGTTCTCACTTAGAGAAACTTCCACTTGATCAAATCACCTGAGACGGATCTGAGCGAGGCCTCTCTCTGCCAATAATCTGCATTACCTCGTTATAAAGTAACCTATCGCACTTTCTCTCTGCACCCAGCCTATCATTTATAATGCGTTAAGCTAGGCAAAAAAAAAAACTCTGACCTGCACATCACTACTAAGCTTTGGATCCTCATAAAAATCAGCACAGAGCCGTTCACAAAAATCGTCTGCTTAATATGTCCATGAGCATTTTGCAGAATATAAACTCTTATTGTGAAGACAGAACCTTCTGACCTTCTATAGAGGAGGTCAATACCAACCTCGTGTCTGTGTGCTAAATATGACGCCAACCTTAGCTTAGAGTTAATTTATGCTAAGCTAAGCTATTCTAACAAGGGAACCTGCTTGCATGGATAACAAAATCCATATACCAGCAGCTCACTAATCAACCCATCATATCTTGTGAAGTGTAAAAATGACCAGTAGTGGTTTTACAGGAATGTATGTGGGGGGAAGATAAGATTAAAATCAGAGACAAGATAAGATAAGATAACTTTATTGATCCACACACCGGGGGAATTCTGTTGTTACAGCGGCAGCAAAGTCAGAATGAGGTAGACAAGAGAATAAAATTGTTTAAAAAAAACAATAGAATACAAATAACAACTTTTAAATAAGTAGAGGATAAGAGTATAAGGAGTTTTTACGTAAAACATACAAAATTAACTTCACCATTTTAATCAGTGAGCTTTAGCAGTGCTGCTGGGTGACCTCTGTTAGCTTCTGACACAGCCAGGCTAGCTGTTTTCCCTTGTTTCAAGTCTTTATGCTAAGCTAAGCTGACTGCTAACCGTCTCCTGCCTGTATAGCTTCATATTTAGTGGACACACTTGAGAGTGGAATTGTTCTTCCTGTGTAACTCTGCAAGGAAGCAAATCAATCAGTCGGTTATTCACTGCTGTTATGTAATAACATAAGAACAAGGATGATTAGTTGATGTTAGTATCAGTAAATGTCATGATAAACAGAGGAGTAAATATTATGTGAGACTGTAAAACTCTTTTCATCATGTTTTACTAAATGTGTGGAATAGAAGGAGCTCCATCTTTCCTTATCTGTAATGAGCCATGATAAAATCCCATCACGCTGTGTGTCTGTTTATTTGCTGTGTTTGTTTTATGGACAGGACACTTTACGTTACTAGATGTGAGTAAGTGTGTCTTCTGTGTGTAACCACAAATGGAAATAAGGGCACAGGAGAGAATGGTATTACTTCAAGGAGAGGTTAGGAATGTAATCCTGTTCAACAGCTCCAAAATACTATTTGATGTTCATTTTTTTTTAGTAGTGGCAGGATTTTTTAACTCCACCAAGCAGGATATGTTTCCGTCCCTGTTTGTTGGTTTATTTGTTTGTTTGGTTTTAGCAGGATTACACAAAACCTACTGAACAGATTTCCACGAAACTTGGTAGAAGGACATGGGCCAAGAAGGAACATACCAAATTTTGGCGAGGATCTGGATCTGAAACTTTTATATTGCGAGAAAGGGCTTTTTTCCCAGTGAGTCATGCATTGATCCTAGTATAAAGAATCAGACATATGTCAGGGACCGCAATGTTGTTTGGCTTTCTGCGTTTGCATTGAAAGAGAGATTAACACATATTTATACTGTCTTGTGGGCTCTTTGTTTTGGTGGTATTCAAAGACATTTCCGAATTTGCTTGTGTTACATTTTTTCCCATTCATACATGCACAGGCTGGTTTCTCACAGTGAAAGAATGAGCCCATTGACGATTGTCAGTGGAAGTTAGTTCATCAGATCCGGGGTCAGTGCAGAGTATCACCCAGTCATTGTGTCTCTGGACTGAGAAAATAGAGACGAACCACAGTGGTAGTGAGCCTGGCCTCGCAGCTACTGTCGTACACTAAGAGTATTCAGTGTCAGTGTCAGTCTCTGCTGTGAGTCAGGCTGCTGGGTATTCAACAAGAATTTACTCCTAAAACTTAACTGCGATCTTAGGTTAATTTGTAATGACATTTCTAAAAAGACACTGGTCTGGAAAATTACACTTTAGCACCAGTGAAGAGTATATCATTCTCAAATGGACCTATACTGATAAAAAATTATATTCGATAACATAAAACATTTTCTGTGGACTAGGGGTAGGTAATATGATAGTATGTATACCAGGATTAATTTGTGCTGTCATGTCACCCATACCCCTTTTTGTTTAAAACTGTTGCCATCTGGGTGACGACATCCATCTCTCTTCAGCAGAAACGTTTCCCAATTTTCATTTGTTCCACAAGACAGTAACTAAGGCAGAGAATAACTGAGGAAGGTGTGTGGCTTGTGGGATGTGGGTGTGGGCATGTGTGTGAGGATTTCCACTGGTGACACTATGGGTACAAGGTTTTATGCCATAGGTGACTCTGTGATAGCGGCTCTATGATGTTGTGTTGAAGGTAATTATGCAGCAAACCAATTTCCCCACTTGGAGAAATTAAGTCTCTAACTGTCTAAAGCTATTCCTTTAATATCTCTGGGTGTAATTGTGGACATCGTTAGGATCAATATTCATTTTCCAGTAAGATTCCGCTGGTGTTATAATAACTCATCTTAGCACTGAATGAGTGGGAATCCAATTCTGTGACCTCATCAACATGTCATAATATGGTGAGCGATGACAAACTGCTCGCTTGCAACAAGAGTAATGTCCTCCTGCTCTGAAAATATTCAATCAGCCTTTGAGGTCTTTGCACGACAAGTCCATATTCTTTGCGTGCATCTGTCATCATATAAAAATCATCACACACAGAAACCTTGCACACTGAGTCTGAAGCTTTTTTTATAATCGTTTTCTTTCCAAAAATTCATGGTAGGAGATAAAAAATGGAGTCGAGAAATGAGGAGGATTTTGTGGTCCGCTTGCTTATTGAAAAACATAAAGATTTTCTTACCTTTGTTTTGTGATCAGTACCTACCATCCCAAAATCCAATCTGTTCAGCATTCACCTGCCTCAATTTATTTCTAAAATCTCAGATGCCATTTTAGATGATGATGATTGGTGGCCCTGAGTGCTCAAACAACTGAAACAACATGATCGACACAATGTGATGTCATATTCATTTTTACAATTGTGCGACAATTTTTGTCCACAAATATAGACTTTAAACTATGCAAGAAATCAAAGAGTAGAAAAGAACCAGAAACCAGAAACTCAGATTGTCCTGTAAAAAAAATGATGCAGTATTATTAATCATAAGGGTTAAAAGATCAAAGTATTTATAGAAATATATACTGAACATTTGATGACGATGTAACGTAAGATGAAAGATTTGAGCTAATGAAGCCGTGTTCAGTCGTCTTTACTCTGTAATACAGCCACACTAGAATTAGTCATCCTATCACTGCCCTTCACTGTGGGGAATAGCCTGGAATAACAACTCCATTCCCTGCTCAGTAGACATCGTCATTAGAGCACACTGAGCCTCAGTAACATCTCCCATCCTGGGACCACCCAGTCCTATGACTCAAACTTCACTTTCATCTCATCTCGGTCCACTGAGGTGAATACAAAGCAGCGCTTTTGTTCTGCGTCACTGCTGTACACAGTCAGTTAGATGATTTTATAATGTTCCTTGCTTCATGTGAGCGACTTGTTTGTTTCTCTCGGTCTGAGCATTACATGCTGTCAACTAAATTGCCTCTTGCTTATCAATTTATCTGGAGTATCATTTCTAAAATGGCAGGAAGAGCAGCGATAAAGGGAGTCAGTGTTGCAGTGCACTGACTGCAGCACTGACTCCCTTATCAGGTGTTTGTGGTCTGGATTGCACCCTGAGGGATGGAGTGTGAGCTTGCATATTGGAGATGTTCAGGTAAACACTTGAACATGAAATAATCTTGTATCCAACATGAGCTATGTCATATGTTTGGAGTAGAACATGGGGATGATGTTTAAGTGTTTGAAGAGTGAAAAACTGCATTTCTGCAATGAATTGCCACCACATAGAAAAAAATGAAGCCTTAATATCCTGGTACGGGTGCCGCCATCTTGTGCTTTTATAGTCATTTGGAGCCAGAGTCTTCGCAGTTAGATCATAATTTGGATGTGGTTGATTTAAAAGACTTGACAACTGTTGGTTAAAGTGCCATTCAAATTCGTCCAAACATTAATTTTCCCATCAGGATCAGTTGGAATAACATTATCTGACTTTGTTCTCTCAGGAGGGGTTCATAGCAGAAGCCTTCATGGGTCCCGAGTCACACTGACTTTAACTCAGTTTAATCGGGTCAGGTAGGCTCTCGTTCAGCATGTGCATTTGTAGACATGGTCTGTGTGTCCATGGTTACAAATGGACCCGAGTGTATGTGGTATTGACTCTGGTCACGTTGTATATCACAATCACCACGAGAGGAATAAGTGGGTTGTTAGGTTGGAGTTAAAGTTCAGAGATCAGCACAGCTTCGTTCTGACAAGGAAACTACACTTTAATTTTAGTTTTTAGGGAATTCAGCAGCCTACAAGGTTTATGTTATTAAATCACAGTTTTATAAGTGATTTAATTCATGTGGATCAAATAGGTCAGATTGTGTCTGTCGCCTAGCTGGCTACAGAACGTTGTATTGTCGGTGCAGAAGGTGGAAATAGGTGGAAACACTTTAAGTTCATTATTTGAATTATTGTTATTAGCAGTAGACGTAGTAGTAGTATTCTTGTATCTGGATTCGCTTGGGAACAACCTTTCTGAAGAAACAAAAAACTTACACAGAAACATCTTGCAACTCTATAATTGGCTTCACGTGTGATATAATATCTAAAACTTATTATCTATAAGTATATATCACATTATCTAAAATGTTTCCTACATTGTTCAAACCCAGAGGAATCCACACTTTTATTCAGGGTAATGGGACTTTTCGTTTTGGTTGCGTTATAATTGCGTCATATCCACTTTAGCTCTGGCTCTGTCTGTCTCTGCTAAAACCTCTGGGGCAAAACAACGTGTGACGAAAGAAAAACACACTGCTAGCCAGTTAGCCAGTCGGACGTTTTTTTTCCCTTCCACTGTTCATAATGGTCACGATTACTTATTGCTGTTTGCTGAGTGCTTTGTCACAAAGCTCTCCCATGATCACATGCTGCTTAACGACGTCATCGAACTAGGTCATTTGTTTCAGTTTGTTTTGATTGAGAGAGGCAGAAACTACATATTGTACATTTAACATTCTAGAGTAATGCAGTAGTGAGTATATGTATGTCATCAACTCTCCATGATGCCCCCACCCTCTCCTTTAGAAGATTTTTTTCTTTAATCCCTGAATCCAGTGTCAGGAAGATGTGGGGGGAGGAAGTTTCTGATGCTGTGCAGCCATCAGTTTTGACAGAGGGGACTGGCAGCTTAAAGCCTCTCTATGAGGTCGTCGTCATTTTTCTTTTCCTTCCCAGCAGAAAGTGTTTGGCATACAGTGGTTTGTAGGTGTGTGCATGCATGTGGATGCTCCTGTCCTGATCACAGATGCTTTACAACTTCCATCCACCATCTGCTCGGTCATCTCGTCTCCTCTTTGTAAGGACAGAGACACAATAGCTGCTGTCTCCTTTTGTCTGGGGTCATCTTCCTCCTCCAAAGTGTTCTCACTACAAAGTAAAATGCAGCACGGCCGCTAATCATTAACTCCAAAGAGGGATCAGGCTCAGGGCATTCAGACCAGCGGGGGAAATGATGATGGTTTATTTTTTAAAGAGACCAAAGAGTTGATTCAAACCTCTAATGTGCAATTATCTGAGAAGTACTGTATGTGAATTATATTGAGGTTCAGTGTCTCGTGTCTTCTCTGGTTTCACAACATGAAGGAGTCGGTCTTGGTTTATATTGCCTCCGACTGAAAAGCTTTTATTGTGCTACAGTTACACCTAACAACACCTAGGAACGCAGTGAGTGTAGCTGTAAAGCACTGCGGTCGTAACAGGAACAATGCAGCCTGAATATTCAATACCAGTTTAAGCAATACGACTGTAGTAGTATTTCGTTTGTTACGTTGCATTTTACAGTTCCACGCTCCCCGTGAAGAAGCGGGTGAATTGATAAGCGTATCAGTACATCGGTAAAGGTGACCTTTATCTTCTGACTTAGCAGGCAGCGGTTTCCCGTGAGGCGGAGAGAGAGGCAGCTCAAGATGTGAGCCCCAATTTAATTTCCTGACACGATATTCGCAGCCACTCACCAGCCACTGTAATTCCAATCACCGCTCTGAATTACAATCACAGCCTCTTGATTTCATAACTCTCTCATTTCCTGCTTTAGAAGCTCTTCCTCGTGACTGCTCATCATCTCAAAAAGCTGAATGAACGCTGCGATGTTGACTGCATTTTAACTCTGGTGACAGCATCTCAGCGTGGAAGCTGTGAAAGAGGAATATTGAGCGTGTTGTCGAGCCAGGAGGGAGAAAAAAAATTGGATTTTTACCTTTAGTCAACTGTAAGCACACGACATGAATTTTAAACAGTTTTCCGCAGCCACTTGAATTATTTTTTTCTTTCTCCTTACTTTAGGTACAACCCGTCCCCCTCGAGAAGGAGAGGTCCCAGGGGTGGATTACAACTTCCTGTCTGTGGAGGACTTCCTAGAACTTGAGGAGAGTGGCACACTACTGGAAATAGGAACGTATGAAGGTGAGGATGACGGGGATCATTACTGACGCTCCATGCGACTCGTGATAGCGCAGGTGTCCTGATTCACCACAGATACAATAAGCGTAGCGGCAATCAGCCTTTATTTCTCCCTACATGCAGGAGTGTGCACACGGTTGATTCCGATTAGACTGTACATGATGGGGGAGATGCATCCAGGAGACAGCAGGTCACTCCACATTTGCCCCCCTCACTCTGATAAGGACAGTGTTGTGCAGTGCTAAGTCTCAGACTGACACAAACCTGTGTGTCAACGTGTGCACGTGTGTGCTCTTGAATTGTGTGTTTGTTTGGGAGGCAGTGTGTGATGCGGGGGCTCTGTCTGATTTGTGTGTGTGCATGGCAGAGAATGTTGCGACACTAATCTGCTTGGCACCGGTTCTGCTGTGTGTTGGCACGGTTCTCTCGTTCACGCAGACAATGTCAAATACCTGTCCACGGGAGTCTGCTGCCGCCCAGACACCCGGAGGAAGTCGGAGTTATTGACTCATAAACATATCTGGATTTAATGGATAAATCATTATGTAGAGACATCTTTCATTATATGGAATTTCTTAATATGTCATTTTCATCTCAATTTTGTTTGGCTATGAAATGTAGCCTTTTTTACTTGATAATAAAATGGTAAATGGTCTGTATTTTTTCGAAAGCTTTTAAAGATCACTCAATGCGTTTTACAGCACAATTCTGCCGTTCACCCAATCATACACAAATTCATACAGTGCATCTATGTGCACCACGTTCATTATCACACTTCACACTATCACAGTCATCAGGGGCAATTTGGGATTCAGTATCTTGCCAAAGGACACTTATGCAGAAAGGGGGAGACTGGGATCAAACCGCCGACCTACTAGTTAGTGGGCGACCTGATCTACCACCTGAGCCACAGCCGCCCTAGAAGGGAGTTGACAGGGAATGAGGCAAGATGACATGCAGTAACATATTTAATTGAATTCAAACTTCATGAATCATTTGGCATTCTAGGGGAAAATGTTGGATAAATATGAAGCTATTTCTGGTTAGCTTAGCTTTGCATAAAGTCTAGTAAATAATCGTCTGCTTACCAGAACCCCTTAAAGCTCTTTAATTAAGATGCTCCAGCTACGCTAACTGGTTGCTAACTGTAGCTTCATATTTAGTGTGCAGATGTAAGAATGGCCTGTCCAGGGTCTACCCTACGTCTCGCCATAATATCAGCTGGGATTGGCTCCAGCCACACAACCCCCCAATGACCCTCAAACGATAAGCGGTATGAATGGATGGATGGACAAAAGATTGGTATTGATGTTCTCATGTAATATTTGCCACACAACTAGAGGAGAACATTACTGCCCCTGGACCAAAGTGAAAAAACTGTGTACATAAATAGCAGAATAGGTACAAGTATTTCCCCAATTTTCCACCAGTCCTTTAATATTGCCATTTCATGGAACGCTAGACCACCAGGGCCTCTCTCTCCCGTCTCATATTGACAAGGAATATATTGATGCAGGATTGCTACAATGCCAGAACAAAACTTGATAAATTCTCTGTTTGCACCACTGACAAATAAACAACAGTTTCGGCGAGAAGAAGCTGCTAAAACAAGCCGAGTGCTGTGGGCTGGTCCGTTGGTTTTGCTCAGGATGCTTTTCAGAGTCCAGACAATACAGCTCTGCGGCCTCAAACACGAACTAGAACCATTTTGCTTCCCCACCAGCTGCTCATGTCTGTGATGTGTAGTCACACTGTGATCCAGCTTTATGTCTCTTCCTCTCAGCGAAGGAAGATTAGGAGTTTTCATAGATCCTTCGCCTGCTATCTCCCTGTCCCTCACTCTGCCTGTTCTCTATCCCCAGCTTCCCCTCTCGCTGTCTCGCTCTCCCCTTCTCCCTCCTTCTGTGTCTCTCTCTCAAGCATGCTAATGTCCTTCTTGTTGCCTAGGTAACTATTATGGGACCCCCAAGCCACCAAGGCAGCCCATCATTGGGACAGTGATTCTCAGTGATGCAGGCTCCCAGCAGTCCACCCCAAAGCGCACCAAGTCCTACAATGACATGCAAAACGCCCGAGTAGTGCCTGCTGACGACGACGATGACGACCAGGCCACGGAAATGAACAACAGTTTTACAGGTGAGGGCGTCGCAGCTCCTGCCCCTCTCTCTCTCTCTCTCTCTCTCTCTCTCTCTCTCTTGCTGAAGTTTCTGCATCTGCAGCGTTCTTTGTCTCCGCATGTGTCGTATTCTCCATCTGTGCCGTGTTTGTTCTCGAGTGGATGCTTGTTTAGGAGTATCAGTGTGTCCAAGGTTAGGAATGCAGAAGGAGAGAGAGAGGGAATGTGTGTATGTTTATGATCCTCTCCTCTTTCGTACGGTGTCTGCCGGTTACATCATGTCTTTGTGATGCTGATTCCTCTCTCCGTGAGCCTCCAAACACCGCCATCTGCCTGTGAGGAGGGGTGTAGTGAGGGAAGAAGTGGATTACAGGCTTCACTCACGAGATGCATCATTTTCTTTTCATGCCACAACCATTCAACTCCTCTCTCCTGTCTGTCTCCACACCTACATGTTTTTCTTTCTCTTTCTCTTTCTCTTTTCTTATTTAGTTTATCAAACCCCCCCTTGCACATGTTCATGTTTGTTGAGTTTTGATATTTCTGCCTCGGGTCATATTCCAAGATCTTCTCAACACATTGTAACAGAATTGCCGTCTGCAAATATGATTTCTAAAATATAAGATACGAAAATAGGCGACCTGTCTGTCACGTCTTTTCCTCTCTCCTTTGAGCTCTCTCCTGTTTTGTGCGTGATAGGTGGTGTGTTTTTTCTTCTTTCTGCTGTGAATCTATGCCCTCTCTGTGTCCCTCTGCCAGGCTGCCAGAGTGTTGAATTAGCATTTGATCAAGCCTGAAAGGCCCACGGAAGTGGTGGAGGACACTGGGCCAGAGTCGGGGAGCAAGTGGGAGTGGGGGGTTGGGACTGCAAGCTTTACAAGAGAGGGGCTTATGGGTGGAGAGGTAAAACAGGGTGGGGGTCAAAAAGAGTTTGGGAAAGACTCTGGCTGATAGAATTAGCATTTTCCTGGGGCCCTTTCAGTACACTAAATATGGGCGGGGGTAAAATGCAGGAATAGGGGGAAGGGGAAGTGCTGTGAGTCTGCTGTTGTTAAAGTTGCATGTCTGCTCTTTTCATTCTTTTCTTGCATGAACAAGACATAAACTGTGTTTTTCTGTTGTTGTTTCTCCGTGTCGTGTTGTTGTGTTACCCAGGATCCTTAGTGCGTAGTCTCTTCCCCTCTCCTTTGTTGTGCACAGGTAACCCTAACGATCAGGACGAGAGCCGCGGCGGCATCCTCCGGCCGTACCCCGCACGTGACAATGCTCCATCCTGTGGTTTGAACAATGCGGCCACCTCCACCGCAGACAGCGGGCAGCAGACCCTCGCAGAGCCGCAGGTCTCTCCAGAAGAACCGCTGGGGCCGCTGCCTGAGAACTGGGAGATGGCCTACACCGAGAACGGAGAGCTTTACTTCATAGAGTATGTATCGACAACCTGCAATATTCAACACACAAACTCCTAGCACTGCCCGTGTAAGCATTTCTCACCACAGCTCATACCATAGTTGGTGTTTTCTGTATTTTACCTGCACTATTATCCCTTTTGTTCGTCCAGTGGCTTGTCTTCCCCCCCATGATTTGGTTTTTAGGCCTCCCCAAGCCAACCTGCCCAACCCCCTGGGTCGCACTGCTTTCCTGTTAATCCCTGCATGTCCCGATCTCTAAAGGAGATCACATCCTGATCACCTGACTACCTCCACCTCTCTGTCCTCTCTGCAGCACGGCAAAGACACACCAACCGGACATGGCTGTGTATTTTCAGAGCTTGTATGTTCATTTCTGCTATCACTGAATTACAGTATGTTCTTGTGTAACAATAGATGTTTATTGCTGATATCCTGCCTGTGTCGCTCTGTTATCCTAATTTTCCTCTCTGCAGCAGATGCCCTCTGTCCTCTGTAAACTTGCTGACGCAGTTTACTTTCTAATTCTTATTTATGCATACGTGGTTCACTGCATTGCTTTTATACGTCTGGTTGGCGGCCCCCGTGTTGAATTGTTCTGTTGTGTTGTTTGTTTTGTCTCAGCCACAACACAAAGACGACGTCGTGGCTGGATCCTCGGTGTAGAGACAAAGCCTCCAGGCCTCTGGAAGAGTGTGATGACGATGGTAAGCTGCTACTCGTCATTTACACAATAAAAGTGTACATTCACACGTCTGTGTAGTGGTTCAGGAATCAGCAGGTGGTGTTTGAGGTGTCAGACACGCTCTTCATGTGTATTAAGTGGTGACACATTTACTATTTCCCCAACAGTGAATTTAAAAGAGGTTATATCACAGTTTGGGTTTGGTTTTTATTGTGTGATTTATTGATTTGCTGCGTGTCCTACTTTTGCCTTCAAAACCCTTAAAACCACCGTCGGAAAAACGACTCCACTCTCAAATAATTCAGGCATGCTTGAGAATTTACAAATGACAGTTCACAACTTCTGATTTCTGAGCACAAATTGAAAAATTGCACCATCAAGTGGTGAATTTTTAGGCAGCACACTGCACCTCTCTTCGTAGCTCAAAGTGTTGTTTTTTAGATGTTTCGTCTTGATATCAGTTCTGAAACTAAGGGGTTTCTGTTTCCCTCCCTTTTCTCTGCCCTGTCACTTCATCCTTTATTTGCTCTAAATTCCTCCATCCCCCGAACCACCTCTCTCCTCTGCTATCCATCCCCTTTCCACTCTTCATTCTGTTTCATCTTTGCTTTCACCTTGGAGAAGAAGGGATACATACGGAGGACCTGGAGGGTGATTTAGGTAAGATTCTTTTAAATGTGCCTCAAACAAGGAGGATTCTTCAGTGATTTCTTAGTTAACAGCTTCAGTAAGAGTTCTTTTGATCGTGCTGTTCGATTCCGTCAGTGGGCTGCGGTAGAAAGATGTTTGATTTCGTTAGGAGGAAGGAGAGACGGGCAGCGCAGTGGTTAGCACTTCTGCCTCACTGCAACAGCACAGGGTTCCCAGGTCAGCCAGGGCCTTCTGTGCGTGGAGTTTGCATGTTCTCCCCATGTTTGCTTGGTCTTCTCTGGGTACTCCACCCTTCTCCCACAGACCAAAGACATGCGGGCCGGGATTAAGTTAGTTTTAAAGACTTTAAAGTGACCGTAGGTGTTGCTGATTGGTTGTTTGTCTCTCTACAGTATGTTGGCCCTGTGGTGGGCTGGCAAAGTGTCCAGGGTGTGTCCTGCCTCTCGCCCAGTGTCAGCTGGGATGGGCTCCAACTTCGAGCCTCAAAGGTATAGGCAGGATAGATAATGGAAAGATGGAAGGAATGATGCAAGCAGTTTTTGTATTGTGTGATGTACTAGTTCACATTCTGGATGCCACAAGCGGTGACATGATCAATGTTTATGACATCTGCAGAAAGCAGTGATGCATATTGACAGTTGTTGGTATGCTTCCATAGCAACAACTTCTGAAGAAGATCACAGTAGAACTATGCATGTTTCGTAAAAACAAAAGAAGAAAGATTTTAGGCTCGCACTGAAAACTCTTCAAACTTCAAAACATGAAAGATTTGAATTGGATTTAATGGTTTGTGTCTGGAGATGGTAATGAAAACCATCTGAGGGAAAACTGACCAACATAAATTATGTCTTTGTCGTGTCATAAGTGATTATAATGTCTTTTGGCAGTGGGCTTCATCACGTCTTACTCTGCTCACCAAATGTCTCCCTCTAGAATTTCAGCTCGTGCTGGAGCCTCGCAGCATTAATGGCTCACATGTATTACTGTGGGATATTCTGTATGTGGTCTGGTTGTATGTTGTTGATCAAAGCGCTGCCTTAAACTCTAACATCCATACCAAAGGTTGAGCCTTTGGGGATTTGGGGATAATTTCATTTCCTTTTGATGTAACAAAAACAATATCCGACTCAATGGTCATAGCGTGACTAGCGGGAGTTACTGTCTACAATTCACAAAAAACACATCTGGAACATTTTATGCTGAGGACTTAGGCTGATAGATAACTTGGATGTTGCTTCACAGACTGGCAAATGGCTCTGCTGTAGATTTTTCGTCCCATATGCAGGTAGAACAAACAACCCCCGTAATGGAATGAGCGCTCAGACTTGAACAAGGTCTTGGATGTCTGGCTGTGAGCCGTTATTATTGCTGGCTGCTCAGATGCAGACACTCTGATTATTGATTGTGAAATCCAGTCTTGCGTGATAGTGTTTACTGGACTTGGGAGGTGCCCACAGTAACACGAGAATGTAATGTCTTTGTCCGAAATCAAATAGTCGGGTGGGGATCGGAGATGCCAATGTCTAAATGGGAATGTGTCAGTTTAATAGGCCTAATTTGTCCATCAATTCCCAGTTGTTAGAGTGTGTGTGCGTGTGTGTGTGTGTGTGAATAACATTATAGTAATATTTAGGAAAAGAATTACAATGTGCAGACAAATCCAGATGTTAACACTTCAGTTTTTAAGTTCCCACACCAGGCGTGTGTTGTCTGTTATCTGTGACTTATTGACTAGATTTGTAAATGTGTGCATTTGGGTTAAACAGAAGTAAAAACAGATTTGGGCTTGAAATATTTTTTAGTGCTGTAATATGCAGACGTTTTAAAGGAAGCCTTTACCAGTCTGGCAAATCCTAAAACCAAAACAGCTAAAACTACAACGGCACTTAGTAGAGCACATACGCCCACCAAGGCCCAACAGTCCCTTAAATTGAATCATAGAAATCAGTTCTCTAAAGGTATCAGATTAAAAAAGAAAATCCAGTCTATGAATTATTCCCTGGCACATTAGTGATAATACCAAAAGAAAAATGTTAAAGAAGGTGATAAAAAATTCTGGGAAGAGGCTCCTTTATTCTAATCCATGCCAAGATTTTATGGGATGTTTCTTCGCCCATCTCACATCCTTTCTCCAAATCTTATGGAAATCTGTTCAGAAAATTCTGCTGATTGATAGAACTCAAAACAGCAATATGCAAACAACAGTAAAAATCATTAATGTGAAACCTCTATCGCTACAATAAAGTCCATTAGATAAGAGAAAATGTGACATTATACCATTTATCTTACTGGGTGTACTCTAAGTATAGAACTACAACTATATTTGCTGTACTGATAGTTCTGTGGAGTCAAGCTAACCACACTAACCCACTGAACTCTGCCAATAAACCAATGAACTACCTTCTTTATTTCAGAGCTGCCCCCAGGATGGGAGAGAATAGACGACCCAGTGTACGGAGTGTATTATGTAGAGTAAGTGTCTCCAACTTAAAGAGCGTCTCACAAATCTTCCGTCTGTCTTTAGACAACATTTGCTCGTTTTTACTGCAAAGACTAAACATTTATTTTCCCCTATCACCTTGTTTTCCTTCCCTCTGTCTGTCTCAGTCACATAAACAGGAAGACACAGTATGAGAACCCAGTAGTGGAGGCGCGGCGTCGGAAAATCCTTGAGCAGCAGCAGCCGCAGCAGCCGCAGCCGCAGCCGCAGCCTCCAGAAGGTGAGCGGTATATTCGAGGTTCGTTTCCTGCCCTGGCACGGCACCATTTCTTTCTTTCTTCATGTCTGTGAGTGTCATGTCCTTCTAGTTCGTCCAGTGCTCTCCAGGGATTGGGCCCGGCTGTTGTTTTTCTCTTTGTTGACTTCAACACTGTTAGAGTCAAATTTGAATTCTAATGCAAACTATTTTTCGAACAAGATAGAGCTGGCCCAAGCCCTGGTGTCGTCTTTGGTGTTTAGATTTTTTTTACATGATTTAAAACCATAAATGCTATTTATCATTCTGTATGTGATCATTTAATTTGCTTTAACATGAAAATATACGAGATTTCTACTGAGATATCCAGATGTTTTGCACCTCTGAGGCTTGGATAGTTGCAGGGAATGAGTGAGAGATATAAGGAATATAAGGAGTGCGTAAGGTGAAAGGAACAGTTGCATGCTGGTCCTCTGGAGAACAGCTGAGTTATTGTAGATTTGCCAGGCGTTGTTGTGACCGTATTGATCAGCAGTTGGAGCTGCAGCATCGGCTGTGACACACAGCTGATGGAGGCAACTACAGTAAGTTACTTTAAAACATTTGACGTTTGACTGAAGTCTCATAGGATATCTCTAATCTCCACTGTGGATGAATTAATATATCTACTCAGATATCACTGAAGAAGACCTGGCTCTTGTACTTCCAGAACTCGTCTGGCAATAATCACTTATTAGTGATTTTTAGGCGTAAAAGAAATCTCGTAATGAATGTTAGTAGATAAATGGGTACAAAACAGGAACTGTTAATTTCTGAGTCAGTATACTTTCCATTAATGTCCCCTGAATCCCTAAACGTAAAGACATACAGTCTAGAGAAACCAGGCTCCAGATGTAGCCATGGCAACATTATCAAAAATATTTTGAAAAGATTCGGGTCACGTTGGTTGGGCTACTTTTTATGCTGCACATACCTGTAATCAGGGAAAACATCAGGCTTTTATCGGGCTCTGCTAATTTTCTCTCAGGCTCGGATAGAAAATTGCAGACAGAGCTGCACTCTAGTTTACATCGCCTGCATGGGAAGTGTAGTTCCAAAGCTTAAAAAATCCCAAATTCAAGCAGACAAACAATATAAAAAGTGCCAAAATCCATTTATATGAACCTTTTGCATGTTGTTTTATCAATAGTACAAACCCTGTGTGCAATTTCTGCAGTACACGCACAATAGTATAAGTACAATACTAGTACAATACTAGTACAATACAAGTACCGCACATTCAACAAAAACACGATGAGAAACTGATGTAAATGACTGAGCGAGTATTAACAATGTTTGCTCCAAGCTCTGTGTATGTACACGTGTTGCTGTTAAGTGTCTATGTGTGTGCATTTGTGTGGCATGTAATTACAAGTTTGTGTTGAGTGTGTGTGGATTAATGTGTAAATGTGTGTGTGTGTGTGTGTGTGTACAGAGTGGATTGAGGAACACTCAGCAGCGGTTCCTTTGGCAAACTACGCTCCAAACCACCTGGAGACCTACAGGGACCCACAGGTCCCACCAACTCTACCTCCCGGCCCTTCAGGATCCAAACGTAAATGTTTACACTTATAAATAGATTATGTCTATATACACAAACACACCTCACCACATCTGCCTGATTTATCTATCATGTGCTTCCAACGGTGGCTCCACATATGTCAGATGAATAATGTTTATGTTTACTACATCTACTTTGGATAGAAATACTCATGGTATATTTTCTTGTATATTTACAGTTTTTTATGTTAACGTGTGAATAGGACACCGATGTTTTTAAGAATAACTATATGAGAAAGTAAGTGCATGCAGATGAAGTGTGTTGTTGGACACATGTCAAACTGTTCAAGCTGCCTTTGCCTCCATAAACACTTCTAATAACTAATCAATCAACGGTTTGACAGCCAGTGTAAGTGATGCTGTGACCAACATTTGAGGAATGAGTTTTCACATTATTCAGACACTTTGAATGTCTTGTATATAAGACAGAAACAAGCACAATATTAATTTCTGCAGGAGGGAAACCTTTCTTCACAAGAAACCCAGCTGAGCTGAAAGGAATCTTCATCAACACGAAGCTGAAGAAGAGTCGCCGCGGCTTCGGCTTCACTGTGGTCGGAGGTGACGAGCCAGACGAGTTTCTACAGATCAAAAGTTTGGTGCTGGACGGGCCTGCTGCTGTGGATGGCAAGATGGAGACAGGTGCGGTACATAACCACCGTCCACAGGGGGCACTGTTTTCATATCAACAACATACACTGTGGTGTTCTGAGGACACATTACATCCATTTTCTATGAAACTTCACCAGTGCACATCGGTGACGACAAATAACACCAACAGTGTAACATAACTTTTACCGAATAGACAAAGATAAAACTACTTTTAATAGAGATGAACTATAAATCACTGCAGTACTAACGGATCACTTTCCCTGGTGCAGGTGATGTGATTGTCAGTGTGAATGACACCATCGTGCTGGGCTACACCCACGCTCAGGTGGTGAAGATCTTCCAATCCATCCCTATCGGCTCCATGGTGGACCTGGCCTTATGCCGTGGCTACCCGCTGCCCTTTGACCCCGATGACCCCAACACCAGCCTGGTGACCTCAGTGGCAATCTTGGACAAGGAGCCTATCATCGTCAACGGACAGGAGGCGTTTGACTCGCCTTCCAACCTGGTTGGACCCGATAACTGCATGAGGGAGTTGCGGTCGCACAGCCCCTCGGCTGATGCAGCGTCTAACGGTTCACACGGTTACTCTAGCGATGTGGTCAACCTGGCATCGTCCATAGCCACCCAGCCAGAGCTGATCACCATCCATATGGAAAAGGGAGACAAAGGATTTGGCTTCACCATTGCAGACAGTCTGACGGGCGGAGGGCAGAGGGTCAAGCAGATAGTGGACTATCCGCGCTGCCGTGGCCTTAAGGAGGCGGACATTCTGATGGAGGTCAACAAGAGGAATGTCCAAAATATGAGCCACAACCAGGTGGTGGACCTGCTGAGCAAATGTCCCAGAGGGAGCGAGGTCACCATGCTGGTGCAAAGAGGTACGTGTCGCATCAGATATGTACAAGGGATTAAGTGCACAAAAGAATGTAGAGACAACAGCTCAGCTGTAACAGCTGGCACAGGTAGAGTGACAGAATGTGAGAGCAGCAGAGAAAAGTGAGGCAAAGGGTGGGAAGCAGGTTGAAACTACTCTGACTGGATGGGATGAAACGAGGAGAGGTACAGGAACGATGATCTGCGTTCGTTAGTCTGCCAGAGGGTGTGTGTGGGAGGGAGTGGGAGGCTGCGTAAAGAGGCCAGAAGGATGAATGAGAGAGGAAGGGAGGAGGAGCACATTAGGTCAGGGACTTGTATACGTTCTGAATGCAGATGCTGCTCAATTAGATCCCAGAGACGCTGTCAGTATGTATGTTTGCTATTGTCCTTTGTAGCCTGTATGATAATTTAGGTATCGGGAAGGTTGTGGCTGTTCATTATCTCTGCAAGATGTGTTTTATTTTTCTTTGGAATAAATAAGTGAGAGGACATTAGAGCCTGTGAATATGAAAACAGAAAGAGTAGAGTGTTCTGGTTTTGTTCAGAATACTGAGTATTCAGTTGGCTTATATTCTGATGTGCTATTGTAGCCACACATTATTAAACGCTGCTATTTATTGCCTGGATTCTCATCCCTCTCACTTCTACACGGTTCATGCTCCTACATCGTTGGCCTGGAGTGACCCAGAGATAAATGTTTTTCTCAGTTTTGAAATGTCAAAACAGACAAATTGTTTTTTTTCCTGAGTGCAGAGTGTCCGTGTCGACGCTGAATGACATTCTACGTTTCTCATTTGTGCTCGGTCCTTCTCGTTGTTAAACTGCTGGCCACGCTGGCTGACCCACAGCTCTGTTAGTGGCAGGTTGGAATATGCAACCCCACATCAATTATGCCCTCTAATGAGTTGACCTTGTGCACTGCTGCTGGAGTAACGCTGCTGTATTGTGTTAAATGTCAGCATCATTATGGTGCCTCTGTGTAAGAGTGTGTGTGTGTGTGTGTGTGTGTGTGTGATGAGATGAAGAGTGGTATATCTGCTACCAGAGCCTGGAGGTAGAGGAAGATTACAAAGAAAGCAAGAGCAGGGCAGAGAAGAAATAAAGGAGAGGATGAGAGGAGAGGAGACTACAGGAAGTCACGGGGGCAGACACAGCGACGGACTGCAGCGTTTACTTTGATACCAGTCATTAAGGAGTGGTCATGTGATGAGGGACAGAAACTACACACACACTCACACACAGGCAGCCAGCGGGTTAATATTCATTTCAACAAAGGTCCCATGACTGACTTGAGTCTGAACAAGCATTCGACATCAGCTATCGTTGGCGGCAGAGGTTTGACACCCACCTCAGACATGTAGGATAAGATCTTATATAAGTTCTCAGTTTCTATGTTTGTTAAGCACTTTGTAAACTTGTTTTTGAAAAGTGCTACATAAATACAGTTTTTTTCTATTATAAGAAATTTGCCTTGGATAAATAAATGACAACAAAAACTACAAATATAACCACACAACAAATACATATACACACACACTTGTTGCATCACACATTATGAATAAGGGGCTGCTGTGCAATCGATATTGTCACTTTCTGTGACATTTGCTTCTCGGTCCAATCAGGGAAACTGAGGCTACTTAGAGATCTAACTTTGATTAATAGTTTGACAGATTGAGGAACAAATGACGTCTGTTCAGTCTGTTCTGTCTGTTCTGTCTGTTCTGTCTGTTCAGTCTGTTCAGTGGAGCCTGTGGGACTCTTCTGCTTGATGAAGCTGATATTCTTCAAATAAGACACGAGAGGGGTCGGAGGTAGAATAACCTGCCAGTGACAAGATTCTTTTAAAATACGCAGCTTGACAACTTGACCCACCATCTTTAATCAGATATTTAAAGTCTACCCAGTCGAGCTTTAAGCTGAACGGAGAGACGCACTCTGATTCCACACTTTATGTGTCGCTGGTCTATGAATGAAGATTACAGCTGTACCCAAGTAAGAATTTTGTCAGTGGAATCAGATGAGTTTTTTTTTGTTTTGGATTGTACGTCAGACAAAACAAGTTAATTTAAAAAAACCTCAACTAGGCCTCTGGCAAACTGTGATGCGGCTTTTCTGACATTTGATTTCGAATGCACAGTGATTAGCACTGTTACCTCACAGAAAGAAGGTTGCCGGTTCGAATCCCACTCCAGCCGGGGTCTCTCTGTGTGGAGTTTGCATTAGATGGATGGATGGATGGATGAATCCTTAACATCATCATCATTGGCTACAGCTGTACTTGATAATAAAAGTTTTAGAATCTTTAGAATTTGTGCTTTGCTTTGCTGCTTTCTGTCTCAGAATGATGCAGTGACCTTTGCAGTGATCGCTAGCAGCTATTGGGCACAGTCATTCACAAACAACGATTATAGGAGCAAAGAGGAAAGGCAGATAAGGAGAGTGTGGAGGATGAGAAATAGGAGCACCGGGGATCATGTTTTGAGAAAGTGGCGGATTAGAGAAAAAGAGTGTGAGATTTGCTCAACAGCACAGGAAGTTCAGCGAGGGGAGCATGTGAGAGGATTGGTTTAGATGAGTATCGTAGGATGAGAGGAGGAGGAGGAGGAACAAGGTGGACTTCTGCAGGATGAGAAGATGCTTTAATCTGCTCATCTGTGACTCATCAATCTGCGCCGACTGACTCAAAGTCAGCACAGTCACTTATTATGAGAGAGCACAAAGACCAAGGTTAAACAAACAGCATCACCATCATTTACTGCAGTCATTTTTTACTTTTAAGTTTTCTGTGTGACTGTGTGAAGTTAACTGAGTTGTGTCACAGAAGTTGAATTCATGCCAAATGATCTGTGTTAAGATTACAGATACAACGCTCTGCCACAAACTTATAACCAGTGAGCAGTTTTAATACTGTGTGTAATTCCTGTTGTTTTAGTGATGAAGTGATTCAGATTGCTGTGTTATCTTGACAAAGTGAGAAAAACATTTGCAAAACTACGCCCGTTCCATTATCTCTTAAGCCCCTTTTCCACTTGTCAAAAAGCTCACTAACACCCACTAACATCTGGCTTTTGTCTGCAATGGGAATGGATACGTTTCAGTCCCGGGTCAAATGACTCCGCAGGAGACGCAGGTTTTATCGGCTCCGGTCCTGATTGGCACCGATGGAAACATGATATTCGGTGCATTTGTAACATCAAACATGGCAAACCAGGAGGGAAAGACAGAAAGGCAAACTCCTCTGGGAAAGGAGTCAATCGCCTTTTTTAGCTGGTTCACGTGCGTTTAAGTAACCGCACGTTACACCTGCTAATTTTGATGTAAAAAAGGCATCGATTTTACTGAATAGCACAGGTCATTTTCAGAAGTCACAGAGGTCGCCTCACAACAAGAAGGTTCCTATTTCTCTCTGTGTGGAGTTTACATGTTCTCCCGGGTACTCTGGCTTCCTCCCACAGTGCAAAGACATTCCGATTGGGGTTTGTTTCTACACGTTGGCCCTGTGATGCACTGGGGACAGGGTCCAATGTCAGCTGTCCTCTGTTGCGGGACTCCCACAACCCAGATAAGCAGTATAGATAATGGATGGATGGAGTTTTTAGAGGTCTGTGGTGCATTTTGCAGTTACCTTAATGCTCTCTGCAATAGCCAAAGAATCTCAAAGCAACACACCCACATTTGTGGCTCTTTGATTGCCTAACAAATGAGCTCTCTAGTTTCAATTGTGTGGTCATTTAAAAGCTAAAAGTGGGGGGAATAGCAACGTGTAATTTGTGCAACAGAAATAAAGGAGATGTAGAGTAGGTCGTTGTGGTAATGAAAGAAGTAGCTGCTAGAGAACTGTGAAGTGACAAAGAAAAGGGTTTCGGTTTGCAGAGCACCTGCACTCTAAGGTATTTGCATGTGTGAATATGCATGTGTTAAAAAATAGCGTATTACCTCATCTCTCTAGTCTAAGAAATGTTATTTTCCAATAAAATTTTAAAGATAACATCTGGTGTTCTCAAACACAGTATCCGCTCCTGTAAAGGAGGCCAGGCCAGCAATGACTCCTCCATCTTGTCTCCCCATCGTTGTTGCCATGACAATCGTGCACAGCGTTCCTGTCCCCTGAGAGAAAGAGGAGAGAAAATGAAAAGACAGAGGGGAGGGAAATAAAATATAGAGGAAATGAAGGTGGAGGAATGAAATGTGATGGCAACAGACACGCCATGGAAGAGCGAGAGAATATCACTGAGAGGAAGAGGAGATGAAGAGAGAGAGAGAGAGAACAGCCAGATAATAGGACGATCTTGTAAGTAGAGCAAGGGCAAATATTTACAGGTTTGGCTCGACAAAGTGGAGCATTACTCATGTTGCACACCCTCTGACAATATATAGAAAACCTGGAGGAAGGACCATTCAGTCCCCGTGTGTGGGCTCTTCACAGACCCACCAAGGCCACAGTTTTAACGGCGTACAGGAACACAGGGCCATTCACTGAGCTGCAACACTCAGATTGAAAAGCTACCGTTTTTTTCAGTGTTTCTGCTGCAGGATGAAAGGCTCTGTTCCGGCCTGGCATTGACATCAGTCTCAGGTGATCCGATCTCAAGCGGTCAGCTTCAAGTACAGGTGTGAACGCCAACGGCACATTTAAAGAGCCAACCGCTCCGAGCTCGTTGGAGGTGGTCTCTGCCGCACGTGGCCACGTTCTGTCCGCTGTGTGAATGCAAATGTGCCAGATTGCTGGACCGCCTACTCAGCTGACGTCCTCTGACCTGCCGTAGTTTAATAATGAAGACATTTTACAAATCTTAGTGTTTCCCCTGCAGGCGTAGATTTATTTCTGGCGGCCCGACACAAATAAATCAACAACCACTAAATCGATTTATATCTTTTTTTACAATTTCAAATGGGTAAAATCATATTTCATTGAGGAGCTGCTTGAAGCCCATTGATTCACTCGGCCCCTGCTTGTCCTGCTCTTGCTCTCTTTCTCTCTCTCTCTCTCATTCACACACACACACACACACACACACACACGCAAACACACACACACACACACACACACAGTGACGTAGCTATGTAGCCACGTGTTAGGTTGCTTATAGAGCAGGAAAGTGACACATGTTGAGACGATTGTAATTCCAGGTGTGAACTGACGTAGTTGTTCAGTCCAACAAATTTTCCACTTGTGATCGGATCACCCCAACCATCGAGCAGAAACAGTGATGGGCATGTGCTCATATTTTTCATTACGTCCACCAAGGAGGTTCTGTCCATTTGTTTTTTAGTGGGTTTGCTTGTTTGTGTCTAAGCAAAATTACACAAAAACTAACAGATGGATTTCCATAAGATCAAGAACCCATAAATATTGGTGCACATCTGGATCCAGGGGCAGATGCAGGAATTGTGTTCTGTATTTTTTTTTTAGCATTGCGAGCCTTTCTTGACATTTTCACCTTTTTCCCAGGTTAAAAATTCATAGATCTTCTCACATTTAGCAAACTGATATCTCTGTGCTTTCAATTTGATGCAGCTCGATAAGTGGCAGCGTTTTCTTCACTTCCTATTTGTTTACTTCCTCTCTCATTTTAATGATAATGGCTTCAGCTGTAGTTGTTTTGGTGGAAGTTTGCCTCAATAATAACAAAATCAGGCCTTTTAAACCAGTATTGCATTCTCAGTGTTCAGTTCAGTCTTAAAATGGAGTAGTTCTGTTGTATAATGCTGTATAATGTAAATGCCGTGTGTGTAGAACTCCCCTCCTGTGTATAAATGAAAGCTCGCCTCCTTGCACACCTGCCTCTGTTGATATTACACATGTATAGCATGCATATGTACTGTATATCATTTATAGATGCTCCTGCAGAGTTGCGTGTGTGCAGGAACGTGCGATTCCCATATTTCTTCCGCCGAGCTTCGGCCACTCATGAATGTTACATCCTGCCAGATTCGATTAACGCTGAGTTGTACCTATACATCAAGCTAAGCAGATTTAAAGACTGCATCATGAATTTAGATTTGTGTCCCCACCATGCAGCATGTAAATCAGCTATACTAGCTGACACAATCTCGAGTGGATTAATGCAGAGTCGGGGTCAAACTACACCAATTTCCTGAAACGTAATTCCCCTTCAGTTCTGCGCTCCCCAATTTATTAACCATATGGCCATAGTTTAATTCAATTTCTGTCCGTTTAATGGGAATTACGTTGACCTCGTTGCCAGTTTGAAGATATTTCAGAGGTTGTTTCAAAGTGAGAGGTCGCTATTGGCGTTCCTCACTGTGTAATTTAGGGCTCCAGGGCCACATGACCTGCTGTTGTAATGGGAAACAGCTATTATTGACATCTCACCTTATGATGTGTGTCCTTCCTGGGTTCACACACACACAAACACACACACACAAATAAAAACATTCATCAGCACGTGTGCAGCTGAGACATTCCACACGCTCCAGTAGCTGACACCCCGTAATCTGAGGGAGAGAGAGCGAGCGACGGAGGGGGGGGGCAGAGAGGATAAATTATGAATTGTATAGAGAGAGGGGCTGTGCTGCAACAGAGAATTTTAACATTTAATGATTTTTTTGCCAATGCAGCAGAAAGAGCCCTAAGATGGATGCGTGCATGTTGTTGTATGTGTTAATGTCGCTGGAACCTTCCATTAATACTCCCAGTAGGGTTTTCCCTGTGCATGCTGGGTAGGAAATAATGTTTCCTTCAGTCCCCAAAGCAGAAAAGAAGAAGAATGAGGCTGCAATGGATCAGAGGTTGGGAATTAATGTAACTGTAGTTTACCGCCGCTGCCACTGCCGCTGCTGCTCCTCACTCCACATATTTAACAAAGTCGACTGCTGCCACTCTATACAGAACTACTTGATTGCCTTGGCAACAGCGAGACTTTGTCCTAATCCTGCCTTCGTGCATTCATTTGTATATTTTTTGTCTCAACATATGCTGCGTGTCGTAAGCAGCAGGAAAAGGAGCTCCAGGAAGGGAAAGGGAATTTTCTTGGAAAGCGGTGCATCCTCTCGGTGTGTGCGGTAAATAACCAGCTCGAGTTTGAGTAGGTCGGTGTAGAAATCTTTGAGGACAGCGAAACCAACACAATGAGTGGATTTGTGACCGATGTGGAGAAACAGGCGGTTGAGTTGGGAAACGTGGATTATTCCCCACACTGGTGTGAATCCTCTCCCCTGACGACTGCCTCCAAGTATTAATATTTCATTAGCACAAATGAGATTGATCTTCCTGGTGACTCTCTTCAGTGTGTTAACTGGTATAAAAAGAGAGAGGGAGATGGAGACAGATAGAAGGAGAACAAGTGATGGCGTGTGGAAGAAGAAGAGGAGGGGGAGGGAACGAGGGAAAAAGAGAGAGAAGATCTCGGTGTAAGCCTTGAGCAAAGCAGAGGAGTGGAGAGGAGAGGAAACAGCTCTGTAGTTACTCAGAGTGTGTGTGCATAGTCAGGCACAAGCTCAGGCGTTCTTTTGATATGAAGCTCAAGCAGCCGAGCTCCCTGTCAGTTAGTAGTAGTTGAGATTCAGCCTTGTTGGAAACATCTGGCGAGCGGACTGAGGGGAGGAGTGGGGGGGGGGGACCTGTGGCTTGGACCAGCAGTCGGGGGGCTGCTGCAGCATCATTCAGCCCGTCTAATGCAGATAGATCAGTCGCCGCTCCTCTAATAGCGCGGGTGAGAGTGGCGAGTGGAGCCGGATAGAGCACAGGGGGAGGAGATCACTTAGATTAGCGAGCAGCCGAGTGCAGCGTGTTGCTCAGAGAGAGAAGGCAACAGAGAGGAGGAAGAGGAGGAGGAGGAGGAGAGAGAGAGACAGCAGGGCCAGTTGCTTTCTGCTCTGTAGCAGGAAACTGAGGGTCCATCCTCTTCGTCCTGGAGAGTTTTTGATCAGAGGGGACCAGGCAGGAGCACCGCAGGTCATTAATGCTCTCTCTGTCTCTCTGCCGATGTTTTGCAGGAGTGGTGCCAGCCAAGAGGAGTCCAAAGCTGGTGGTGAGTACTATGAGCCTCATCTCTTTAATGTGTGTCTTTCAGTGTGTGTGTGTGTGTGTGTTCATGCATGTTAAACGAGCGCTATTTAAAGAACAAAAGAGAGAGATATGATATCTAACTCTTGCTCTACTGCTCTGCAGCCATGAGCTTCAGAAACCGTTTCCACTTTGTTCTGCTGCCACGATTCCTCGTTTACTTCTTTTCACTGTCTGTCACTTTAACTTTCACCACATGCTTCTCTCTTTCATTATTCCCCTTTTCTTTTCCTGCCTCTGTGTTTGAAATCTCTTTGTGTCGTATCCATTCTCTCTCTTTCTCTCTCCCTCCCTCCGCTCCTGCCATGCTGCCATCCTGTGACTGATTAAGCATAGCCGAGGCAGAGCAGTGTAACAGTGGCCAGCTGTTGGAGAAAGGGATGAGGATGAGAGAGGGGAGGTCCAGTGTGGAGCCGCTTGTCTTACAGCTGTGAATCACTACGGTAGCCCACAGATACAGAGAACACACAGAGGCTAAGAGACAGGGAGAAGGGGCGCGATGATGACAGAGGGGGCTGCAAGCGAAGAAGAAGGAGAATGCTGGAGGAGATATCGCAACAGATTGCAATGTGACTCGTAGTTGTGACGGATAAGAGGGGACGGGGAGAGAGGGGAGGAACAAACAGCTCTGTGAGCCGTGCAGGGGTCTCTCTCAGGGGGCAAGGCAGGAGTTTAAAGAGCAACTGCCTCCACATTTTTACAGCTCATCTCAACCTGATAAAAAATCAATGCAGTTTCAGAGGGGAATCAGGTGCAGCTTTAAATGACTGTCACCCCGTTTCACCCCCGGAGAGCCGGCGAGTTATAGTGAGAAAGCAGAAGGACGTTCCCTTCTGGACAGAGTCGCCCAAGGTCAGTGATGGGTTCAATTCCCAACACTTGAGTGGGAAGAAAAAAACTCCTGTGTCTCTCAATCAGCATTAAAATCCCTCCCCTCAGATGGCTGGATATTAGGATTAGGATTAGTTTGAAACGATTTCAGTCAGAGCTGTGGGTGTCACCTATTCAGGTCACATGGCACGGGGGGATGGAGGAGGGGTGGGCGCTGTAAGGGGGTCGGGAGGGAACCAATAGAGGCCTTGCCTGACTGTCACTTTGGATTAGTTTTCCACTGAGGAAAAGCCACTTTTCCCCCCTCTGTGTTATGTCAGTGAAATGTCACGCTGCATGCGACTTCGTGTCAACCCAGAACAACCATTTTGCCTCCAGTTCAGAATCTGAATAGATGCTCACAGTAAACTCCCACATACAAGAGAGACTGTGCTGTCTCAACCCATTAAGTGCGGCTCCAGTGATCAGATGTTATCTTCATTAAGAAGTGTTGCTGGAATATTTGACCCTTCATCTCGTTCACTGAGAAAGTGCAAGATGGTGCCAGGACTTCTCCGCCGTTTCATGCACTAGTTTATTATTCATATAAGACAGACAGAGATGGATTCAGTTGCTGTTTGCACTTTCTCACTGTCAGTAATTACATTTTGTCAGTAAGGCTCATTTTTCATGAAAGGATTTATAAAGTGCATCTGCAAATAACAACGTGATAATCAAAATCAATAAGATTACAAAGGTTACAGAAAATCGTCAAGTTCCCAGCAGCACAATAACCAGCCATTAAAAAAAAGAAAAACTCCTGGTATTAAAAGAACACAAGTGGCTTCAATATTGGGGGTGTGTTGGTAAAGTCCCCAGTCACACAATGAAATATGATTCAGGAAGTTGACCAACAAAACCAAGAAGTTTGAAAATCGTTACATCAGCAATTATTTTATCTTTTGTTGCAACAGCCACAAAGTAAAAAGCTAGAAGCAAAACTGTATCCACAGTTATATTAACAGTCTATCAACGCATCAGAGTGTTTGACGTAATTTTCTTTGTGGTCCAGTTTGACTTGTTGCATTCCCCGTTGAGCTCAGTAAATGAAGCAATAAATAAAAATCAGGGAGGAGACCAGTGATCAGATCATCACAAAACCAAAGCATTCGAGAAGCAGTGTGTGGATGTTTGTTTGATTCTTAACCGTAGATTGCAAAAATACAAAGGGAAAGCAAATGATAGCAAATCTGTGGATTCACCTGTTAGCTTCAGGATTTATGTTCAAATTAGTCCAAAGCTATTTGGATTTTTGAACATGTGTTCATTACAAAGTAATTTCACATTGTGCCCCTGCACTTGTTTGATTGTCCACTGCAGCAAGTTGAGCCAGATTTTTTTTTTTAATTGTTGAACCCTCTGAGCCTCTGTGTGTTGTTGCTGGTCCAGTGTCCAAATCTCTTTCCTCTTAAAAAATCGGTCCTCTCCTGTTTAAAATGATCATCAACATCATCCGTGGTTGGGGTCTTTCACAACCTCCGAGGCACGGCCGATATCTGGGGACTTCCTGTGTAGAGGGCGGATGTCTCCTGTTCACTCTACCCTGTTTACAGTTCGAGTCAAACGTTTCTCCACACAAAACACAAGCAGCGCTACCTTTTCACATAGCAAAAATAGTTTTGGCCTATATTCGGGCCACAAGTAAGCCACAGCAATTCAGCATGTCAACCAAAGGTGGCCCCATGTCAACCAAAGGACGCCCAAATTTGTAATGTGCTAGGCCCACATTTGTTTTGGAATATTTTGGCTACTAAAGGCTCATATTCATTTAGTCCGGGCCACAAGAAGGAGAGAAGTGCCGCATCATTGCCTGAAGTGGCCCTCATCCATATGCCATCAGGTTTTTATAGGTGTTTAACGACATTTTGGCTAATCTCCATTAACAGCTATCTGAACATGAATGCAGGCAACTTTAAAAGCAGATAGCCGAGACTTATTGGTCCATGTGTTCCACTTCTTCTGCTCTCCACACACACACTGTTTACCTGTGAGCAACCAAAGCGTGATCGGTCAAACTAGAAATAGAAAACAGAAGGCTTCTTGCCCCAAAGTCCTGTCTCTCCTACAGACTCTGCCTATTCACAATATGTTCACAGAGATCAAGCGTTTCGTAGCTTGAGACAGAATCATTGAAATGAATGAGTGGGCTCTTTCATTCTGAGCTAAAGTCATGAACACTGAATATTTTCAGTGCCAAACTCTTTTTGTTTTTTTAAATTCACAATTAAAACAGCTAATTATCTTTTTACTAATAGTAATACTAAGATTCTTTTCTGTTGTTTGGATTTTACATTTTGATTTCAGACCAGATTTTACACCTTTCAGCCTCAACTATGAGACCAACCTTGATTCTGTTTCCAAAGATTCATGGGATTCATGAAGGCTGTATCTTTATTCATTAAAATTCCCTCACATTTCAAACTGTCCTTGTCTGGCAACCATGGAAACCAAATCATTTCTCTTCACACTCCAGCAGATGTTTAAGAGAAAGATAGTGAGAGATTTTCTACTGCAATGTCTAAAAAAGATGACCTTGGTCGCTTTCTCTTTCTTTTTGTCCTCCATCAACACTTTTCTCACTCGCCTCTTTCTCCCCTATCTCGTTCCTTATCACCACCTCGCTTATCACTCACGCTCTCGCTGCCCTCTGCCTCCATCCTCTGCTCATGTCTGCCCCCGTCGCTCACACACCTCACTCTCTGCTTTCTGTCCACCCAGCACCAGTTAGAGAGGAAAGACAGCCAGAGCAGCTCCCAGCACAGTGTGTGCAGCCATCGCAGCACCCACACCGATTCCCCCAGCCACCCACCCTCTGCCATGCCGAGCGAGGCCGTGGGTCCCACTCCTGCTGCCCCCACCCAGCCTCTGCCAGGCCTGCCCCCTCTGGACCCCACAGATGGCACCCTCACCCTGCAAAAGAAGCCAGACCCCTTTAAGATCTGGGCGCAGTCCAGGAGCATGTACGAGAGCCGACGTGAGTATAATTCAGTCTAGTCTTATTTTATGTTTTTGCTGAGATGAGTTGAAAAAAGTTTACCTTTCTTTATGTGTGAATGTGACCTGAGATCTTCTGTCAGGAGACGAGTAGCTAAAGATAAAAAAGTAAAAAGAAGCTCTCAGCTGTGGAATGACGCCCAAATACCTGAGGCTGTATCACAATTTATTGTGTATGAATTTTAAATTCTGTTCCACAGCATCCTTTTTTACTTTTTGTACTGTATAAAAGGTCCATTGCATGATTTTGGGATTAGACGTAGAGGTCAAGGAAAGGTTATTTTCACAGACAACAGTTTTTTAACTACTGTATTATATCCACTGACTAAATCTTCAGACTCTTTTGATGAAATGAAGACATGTAAACATCTCTGATGGCTTTGCTTGGAGAATATCAGCAAATTGAATTCTTAATTCGTCCAGAGTTCGGTGTTCACTATTCAGTGTGATCACCACAGGCTACATCTCTCTGTGTGTGTTTGTGTTTGCTAAACAATTGTGTGCTTACTGAGTCACAACTGATCCAGTGACAAAAGATGCCTCCAAGAGGAAAGTCTCCTTGACAACATGCAAGATGTTTCTGATGAGTGGTGTGTGTGTGTGTCAGCATACGAGTGTCGCCATTATGTGCTTTTGACATCATTTGGGGACAGAGTCTGCACAGTAATGATCGTGTTGTATCGAGGTCCTGATACCGTGGCTTAACCGATCGTGAGTCAGTCTCAGCTGTCAATCATGACGCTTCACCCAAGTTTTTATAGCATCAAATAATTAATAAAAACCAAACATCCCGGAAAAACATCAGTATGATAAGAACTACTTAAAAAAACAAGAAACCATATTCGAGAAAAATGTATTTAATGTGTACCTTGACTTGTTTTGCCTGGTCCATGTCCCAGGGCGCTGTCATTCATCTTTATATACAGCTATACTCTATAGCTGTGTTTGAAATCAGGGGCTGCATCCTTCAGAGGACGGGGTCTTTGTGGGCTGGGTAGACCATGGAGGCCCAACCCTAAAGAGACGGTCTTGTCAACAGAGGATTTCCTTGATCGGTGTCACCAGCTTGTCCCACCCTTACCGCTGTCGCCTAGCAACAGAGCTGCAGTTGTACACCACAAGAAAGTTTTTTCTGACATCTCGTCGCCTGCCTCGGCCATTAAAGCGGTTCTTCACCAAAACACACCCATTAGGTCCGAGAAGGATCCGCCCCTTAAAGCACTCGTTTCTAAGGGATGGAAGGACGCATTTGGAGAAACCTTCAAAACGCCACAGTCTAGTGGCGCCACAGTGACGCAATCGCTCTTCAAATGCAGTTGAAGGATGTGTCCCCTGAATCAAGACACAGCTTCTGGTCCAAACCACTTTGCTGGGAAGTTTAAAACTGACCACATTTACATCAGCAGCAGCAGCCAAACAGATTGTCTCGCACTGGAAAAACAGATTAAAAAACACCAGAAAGCCTGCATAAAACTCCTCAATATTATTTATCTGTTGTGGCCTATTCTTGCATTACTCTGCATTGTAAACCACTGTTTGGATGTCAAACCACTTCTGTTTCTAATGGAAGAATCTCTGAGAAAGAGGATGGATCCTCCGAAATAACAGGTTCACTCCCGTCTTCAGACTGAAATACATTTCCCCTCTCCTGTACTCGTACTGCCGGTGATATTAAAGATGAGGTCTGCATATGCTGTGAAATACATCTCCGTGTTGTGAAATATTGCATTGTTATTATAAAGGGGCGATGTCGACGGTAGGACTGCTGCGTTAGCTCGTCGCACACTTGTGATTGTTGCCAGCTCGACATTCGAGTCGTGCTGGTGCTGGTTAATAATCATGGCTGCCTGTGGAATCTAGGGCTGCTTATGATTAAATATTAACAGGGCCCGGAGAGGGCTGCTTTAAGCTGCGGCTGATTGGTATATCTGGTTGATAACCCCTGAAGGAGCTGCAGCCCTTTTTTTTAAGTCATCGGGGGAGGGGGGCGAGACACAATGAAACAGAATAGGGAGAGAGACAAAGAAATGAAGCCCAGATTCTGTGTCTGTATTTTATGTCTATTCAGGCAGGCTCCCACATACAAGGACACACTCTTGAATTCAAGAGTAGGTGCATCCATGCATCAGTGCAGCAGGAGCCGTGTGTCAGTGGCAGGACAGTGTAACTGAGAGGTGAGCTTTGGGGAATCCTGCTTCCTTCAGCGTGTCATGTCACCTGTTGCTTGATGCGCCCAACGTCCTACTGTTAGTTTACTTTGATCACAACTCCATCGACACGGGTCAGCGGAGGGTTAATTACAAGTCTAGCCGCTGCAGCTTAAATCACACTGAGTGAGTTATCGAGGGAACCGCAGAGCTGAAGCTAATGGGTTCGACTGCTGGCCTTGTGTGGCAGCCGTGTAGACAGCAGGCAGTGCAGGGAAAAAAATGGCCTGTGCCTCCGGTGCGTACTGCCCCCCCTGGGCTGAACAGACCGTCACCAAATTGCCTGTGTCCTCCTCCACGGCCTGCTTTGTCCATGGTGAGATGTAAGCTCGTGGGTAGTTTTGTGTTTGTGTGTATCATGAAAAACGGTGAAAGATTCTAAAAATTCATGCTTGTATATAAAATTTGGTAAATTAGGGGCAATAGTGGAGACTGACATTGATTAACTCTTCAGACTGCAGGTCTCCGAGTATGACATGTTCACAGCATGAGACTCCACAGCCTCCTTTGTCGTCTACACAAGAGAACAAGCAGCTCAACGAGGCAGGACTGAGGAGGAGGAAGGAGCAGCTGCTGGCGTTGCCTCCTCTTATACTGACGCTAATAGAAAAGCACCGTACTGATCAGCAATAACACAACTAGACAGGGTTTTATTAGAATTAGACAAAACTGGAGTTAACTCGTTGATTAGAGAACAAGCAATCAGTGATTAGCGTGCTAATCGGTCAATCAGGTCTTTGGGCGGTTTGGTGTCGTCCTCTCACTGTTCCTCTTGTGTATTTCAGTGCCCGATTGCCAGGAGCAGGACATTTTCCTTTGGCGGAAGGATACAGGCTTCGGCTTTCGCATCCTGGGAGGAAATGAGCCCGGGGAGCCTGTAAGTATCCCTCCACATTCATACTATTGCTGTTCCCTGAACGCTCCGTCCTTTTCCTCAGCGCTCACAGTGTGTTGTTGGTCCTTGTCCGTCTTTCCTTCTCCTCGTGCTTCTCTGTGTGGATTAGCCTGTAAACCATCACTCTCCCTCTAACTGGAGTTGTAGTCCCTGGAGGATCCTATAGACAGCTTGTTAAGAAAGTCAAAGGCCGTGCACACCAATCCTTCTGGTTGCACGCCATATTTGTCTTAAAAGAAGGGAGCAAGAGGGGGGGAGGAAGGCAGCAATTGAGGAATAGAGGGAAACAAAATGGAAGCAGGCTGCAGGTCCACCCCACAGGAGTTGGTACTTGTTGTTTGTGCCAAAGAGTAGTTGTGCGCTTGTTTCTGTCAGAGCCGTGTGTGCACTCCCACACGATGCCTAAAGCACACCAGCTTCTGCATGGCCGCAATAGGCTGCACTTGCCTTCTATATTTCTCCAAAAGTCAGCCACAAATACCTTTTAATGTATGCAGTGATTCATTGTACTCTTTTAGCTTTTAGCCACAGTATCATAATCATGACGCTAGATCATTTGACAAAAGCATTGTTTAACCAAAATCTCCGATAACATGCATTATGTGGGCTTGGCTTTTCCAGATCTACATAGGGCACATAGTGAAGTACGGGGCTGCAGATGAAGACGGGCGGCTGCGGTCGGGTGATGAGCTCATCTGTGTGGACGGCACGGCGGTGGTGGGCAAGTCTCACCAGCTGGTGGTGCAGCTGATGCAGCAGGCTGCCAAACAGGGCCATGTCAACCTCACAGTCAGACGCAAGTCCCCTGGATACGGAGGTGATGAGAGTTTTACATAAAACTTTTCTGTGTGTAGGCAGGCCAAGAAATACACTGTAACACTCATCTAACCACTCTCCTCCTCCTCCTCCTCCTCCTCCTCCTCTCCAGTGTCAAAAGGAGAGGGTGACGTTCCTCCATCACCAGCCTCCTCCCACCACAGCAGCACCCAGGCACCTAGTCTGACGGAGGGCAAGCGGACCCCCCAGGGGAGCCAGAACTCGCTCAACACCGTCAGCTCAGGCAGCGGGTCTACCAGCGGCATAGGCAGCGGCGGCGGAGGCGGCAGCGGGAGTGCGGTGGTGCCCGCCTCCCTACAGCCGTACGACGTGGAGATCCAGCGTGGGGAGAACGAGGGCTTCGGTTTCGTCATTGTGTCGTCTGTTTCCAGGCCTGACGCCGGCACAACGTTTGGTAAGTGAGGCAGACGGAGCTGCAGCTACTAGAGATTGACAGGGATTTCTATCCAGTGTGACATGGGGATTTATTTTGTTTACTATGGGCTTACTTTGTTTGGCTTCAAAGAATAACATGGTTCAAGTCAGACTTTAATCTGACTCAACAGCTTGATTGTCTGGTGGTCTCTAATCTGGGTTGGTGCATGTTACATGAAAACACTTTTTTCTGATGATCATTATTTTTCTCTGCGATTCATTTATTCTCTTATTTTGAGGAGCAGGAACAAATAACTTCTGAGCAGCAATATTTTTATCTGAAAGTAATATTCCTCAAAAGGTTAACGTATGGCACTGACGATAACACTTTACTGAAAACGATGTTTAACTATACCAACATTTGTTAGGCCTTATGACAGTGAGATCATGAAGAATTAAGAGGGAAGGGATTAACTGACTAAAAGGGAATAACATATTTACTCACATTGAGAAAATGAGCTATATAACGTGTCATGACATCCTGTAATCAGATAGAAAACATCACTGTCATCACTAAGGCAAGCACGAGAACATGTTTAAGACTAAATTAAATACTTTTTATCTCCTTATTAAGACTCAGAGATGCCCACAGCAATTTGATCAAAAAGTGAATTAAAGTTACTATTATATATATATTAAAATGATTATATTAAAAGGCTGAAAACACCCAATGACACCAAGGTACACAACCGATGAGATGTCCCCAACATCTGTCAGTGGTCTCTAACATCTGCTGGCGATCCCTAAATACATGCTGGTGGTTGACAACCTTCAAACATACAAGGGATATTCATCTTGTCCTACGTTCTAAAACATGAAAGAAACCCTCAGACTCAAGCCACAGAGATCATGAATGCACCTCTGAGTGAAATGACTGATGCCATCTCCTGGCAGAATGTCAGTATTTTTACAGTCACTCCTCATTGACTCCACTCCACTTTATGAATAGCAGTTCGAGTGACGTTTGACAGGAGTGAGCCACAAACCGAGGTCACACACCTACCGTCACAAGCTTAGGGATAAAGAAGTCTCTTCATGTGCTGAGCTCAGCCCCTCGGGATCAGGCTGGCTGCAGCTTTATCACAAACACCATCATCACAGATTCATGCCTCACAGCTGCCCACAACAATTCATTCAGCGCGTAATTGGAGTCTACTCAGCAAAGAATATATCTGTCTATACCATTTACGCATCACGGAAAACAGCAGAATTGCATGTATTAAAGCTGCTCGGGCGCTGATGAGGAGTTGTAGATGTTGTTCTGGAACAAATTTGGTATTAACCTCCGAGCGATGAATTCCAAACATCAATGTCATGTCAAGGTCCCTCGTATAGCTGGCCATTATGATGATGCACTGTGGCGTGTCACAAGAATGGATGAGACATTAGCAATGCTAACTGCCCAGTGAAAATTTCATTGATCCCATGGGCTAATGGTGTTGCTCTGCAAAATACAATGCAAGGAGTGATGTATTATTCATAGTGGCGGTGTTAGTCAACAACCACGTCTAAAGGTCTTCCAGTCTTTTGAGGTTTCTGTTTTGGCTGCTGCCTCTCTGCGCTCCCTGCTCCGCTCCGTCACTGTTCGTCACGGGAGGAGGAGATGAATGGACTTTCAGCTTTTACGAGCTGATCTGGGATCGTGTTGTAGCATCCTGTACTCACTCGCCTAATGGATTGCGACCATGTGGGACATGAGCTGAAATCTGACAGAGGAATGTGTGTTGAAAACAAAAACAACTACACAGCTCTGAGGATTCTTCCAGGAGCACAAGATACTTTTTTAATTGCGAGAAAAACAAAGCATTCTCTGCTGATTCGATCTCCCACACACAGTGGATACACAAACCACTTTGCTCCAGTCCAGCGGGGCCCATCCCCCTCTCATCCCTCCCTGTAATGACCTGGGATTGGTGTTGGGTTTAGCAGCTTTGGTATTAAATCTTGGGGACTTGCCACACCCAGTAAATGATTCATATCTCATCATTTAGACAGTGACTGGATACAAGTGCATTTATTTCAATCAAGACAGAGACATAATGTAATTGTTGCGGTACTAAATGGACGGGGGAGAGCGAGGAGGAGCAGGAGGGGGAGGGTCTGACAAGGAGGGAGGGCGTGGAGAAGCTCGGGTCCCCAGGGTCTGTTCAGGGCTGCTGTGCAAACAAGACGTGTAGTATTGAAGTGTCATTCAGGTGCAGAGTGTATGTTTTGTAGCGCTCGCATTGACCACATGACAAACATCTCGTCTCCTGTTTACACAGCCCGGTCATTTTACCTGAACATCTTAAATTGCAGCAACGGCTGTGTGTTCTCCGATCCCTGGCAGGGAGGTGTGTTTGTGGGAACAGCCAGGATGCAGTGACCAGTGTATTGATAGGCCGTCAAGTGTTAACCTCAGAGGACCTTGAGTGGTGGCATATGATTCACAGTCCATTGATTAACATGTCACACGATGGGGGCAGAGGACATCTGTGTATTCCCAAGGTTTTGATATTATACTGTTTTTCCTCCTCTCTGAGTCAGGTTGTGTTTTGCATGTGTACTGAATGTTTGCATACAATGTGCACACAATTTATGGTTTTCTATGGGTGAACTGAGATTTGGTGATTTGACAATTAACCTTCCTTCTTCCTTTCTCCTTCTCTCTCCATGTTTTCTTTCCGTCCTTTTCCTTTCAATCAAATGAAATCAAACAATCACACAAATCAATTTGTCAAACCACCATCACACCTTATTTCTGACACATGTAAACGAACATATGGGTTCAAACAAAAGCTGGAAATGCTTGTGTGGCCATGCCCCACAAAATAGGACGCATCATCGAGGGCAGCCCGGCTGACCGCTGCGGGAAGCTGAAAGTTGGGGACCGAATACTGTCCGTCAACTGCTGCTCCATCACCAACAAGTCGCACTCGGACATCGTGAACCTGATCAAGGAAGCCGGGAACACAGTCTCGCTCAGGATCATCCCCGGTGATGGTAAGGCTTTTGGCTTCCAGCCTCACATGGCTGTTTCATAATGTAGCATGATGTGACTTATTCATGGATGCAGTGGGAAGAAAAGGGCACTGCTGCTCTTCACAGGCAAGAGCACTTTTCATCAGGGTGTGAACCCTGAGAGAGTGAGTCACTGAGTAGGAGTGAGATGAAGTTGCCCCCAGAAACTAATGCAGCGCTTCCACAAGAACTCTTTCTCCTCTCTCTCTCGCTTTCTCTGTGCTTTTTGTTTATTTTCTTTGCCGGATGTTTTGCCATTTGCAATATTTTGTCAGTCTGAAAGGATTAAAAGCACTGCACACATTTAATCAAGTGCTTCCTGTTGGTGTTAATCTCCTCAGCTTAGTTTAGGAAAGGAAATAGAGCTGCATAATACTTCAGCACAAGCAGGTTCCTATAGAAGCTTTTAAAAGGCTAAATAAAAACAAGTGCACTTCCCTTTAATGTATGCAATTACTGTCATTATTAAATATGAAATGGCAGTGAGTCATGCTTTTTTTTGGATAATTATCCACAGTATACTTCCATCAGCTGTACCTCTTATCCTTTGTGGGGTAGATTGAGCCATTTCCAGTGAGTAAAAGTGGGGTACACCCTGGACGAGGGATGTCACAAGGTTCAATACTTTGGTGACAAGTCGAGGCTCTAAAGTTTAAAATTTCTGACGGTATTTGTTTATCCACATCACTTTAAGTGCCAAAGGTACTGCAGCTCTCGAAGGTATTGAAGATGTGATTCTTCTGTGTCTGACAATGGCAGCATTTAAACCCTCTAGGTTTTCTAGTTAGATGTCAAACTTGAAATAAATAAGAAGGCCTCAGTTGTACCATGCAACATACGTTGGAAAGATCAGGCTTTACCTGACTCAGTATTCACCTTAATCTCTGGGCCAGCTCATGGTTTATGGTTCTCATCTCTTGCCCTGCCCAGTGCCTCCCGTCCTGCACAGTGGAACCCTTACAGATGACCCAGAATGCCGCAGTGACTGCATGTGCAGCACTCAGTTTTTACTATGGTAATTAATTTGGTAATGAGAATTAATTAATGAGAATTATTCTAATCCTGTCAAATTTCAGTTGTTATGACATCCCCTCCTTTTCAAAATCAAATCACAACAGTATTTCAGTGTTGTCCAGCAGAACGAAGCATAGACCTGCCGACAGTAATTTTCTGTGCCAAAAGGATAAAGAATTACAATAGTCTAATTACAATTTTAGGGCATGACTCAAAGGTTTAGTGTCAGTGATGGCAGCATACATTAAATTAATAAAATTTCATCGCTGTTTTTAATCAGGGATTTTAAATCCTTTAAATGTAGTTCGTGACCCAATGCTCCTCAGTTTGTGTAAAGTAAGGTTAAGAGTTGTGACTGAGCTGAGCCACTGGTCAACCAATGACAGCACTGAGCAGAGCGATGCAGCAACATCCTCCACAGAGGCAGAAAATATAGCGTAATTAAGACTGGAGGTGAGAGAGGTGGGAACAAACTCCTACACACACATGTTCACCAACCCACTGGCTTGTGCATACAAATGCACAATGTAAGGGACCCTAGTAGAAAAACAAGGCATGGTCTTATAAAATGGGAATGGTGACATTTGTGAGTCCAAGTTATTCTCATTTCAGATGCTTCAAAAGATGTGTGCTTTTAGAACACTGTTCATTTTCTAGCAATGAGGGGAAAGTGAGAAAAAAGCCATAGACGAATGAGTCAGGCTGACGTTTCCTGCTAAACAGGGACTCAGCTGTAGCTGTGCCAGTGTCAGTGGAAACGAATGTGTCCTGCGGTGTTCTTGCTGGTGAGAAGATGGAATTAAAGAACAGCAAGACAAGACAGTTGTCCTTGGGGGGTTTTTTTTGTCGTATCCTGGATTTGCAAATGAAACAATGATGCAAGTCGTGAGTTTTATTTTTTCCGTTACTGCTGTTCTTTTGGTTTGTTTGTTTGTGCAGCCAGCGTTGTTCATGAGCAAATGGCAAATGACAACATCACAGGCAGTTAGCATCAGGTTGAAAACAGTAGCCCGTGGGTGGTTCAAGCGACTCTTCTGGACAGTAACGTTTTTCTCTTCTGAGTAGGTTTTTGAAAACACTGCTACGGGCAAGTGAATTCAACAAAGGCAGTCGTTTTGTGTTTGATTTTTCTTTCTTCATCTTATATATTTTGGGGTTTTTCTCTTCAGAATCTTCCAATGCTTCTCTGCTGACTAATGCTGAGAAGATAGCTACCATCACCACCACACACACACCACAGTCTACAGAGTTACGGTAGGTGATCGCCTTTCCTTTTTTTCCCCTTAAATTCGCACAAATCCATCTCCCTGTCGAGGATATATTCTTTAATCTCTGTTTTTATAGGAATAACTCCAAGTCGAAAGGAGCTCCTCCTCCTCCACCAACACAAAATCAGACACAGGTAAGAAAACATGTTTTCACCCCACAGCTATTAAGCATCTGGGTTTTCGGCACCAATACGTCAGTCACAGTGCATAAAACAGACTTTAGCAATAAGCAGAGGAAAAACCTCTTTTGAGTTGCCAGATAATCGTGCACATGTTCAGTCTCCCCCAGAAGGCATTTTCCTCCCAGAAGAATTGGTCATGAATAGTGGCAGAAATAACTGTGTTCAGAACGTGAAAAAATAGAGGAACAGAGCAAGGTTGAATTATGATCAGAAGTTATTGGACATACCAACAATCAATTTTTTGCAATGACGTACATCCAGCGTGTCGAAGGGCGAAAGCAAGTATCCTCGAGCGAGGCACCGGACCCCATAACTGCTCCTGATGAGCACACAACGTCCATTGTATAGCGTGAGCAGTCAATAGAAAAGCACTGTGTATTTATCCTGTCATTTACCATACATGCTGGGAAAGCTACACTTGTGCAGCCTGACCCAGTTTTGGGAAAATGTCCATTGTGACAGCATCGTAGTAGATTTACAACTGAGATAATCAAGTATTTAGCAGAAGAGAAATAAGCAATAAACTACAAATACTAATCTTTCACGGATTAAGTCTTCATTGTTGTAGTTTCCATGTTTTCATCTGCTCAACAGATTTCCATGAAATGTTGTTAAGGGGTGGGGCATGACTCAAGAAACAACCCATTCATGGATTATCTTTAACATTGTGAAATGAGGCGTTTTTCAACATCTTTTTTTGATTTCTCAGAGAATAATTTATGGACCTTGATGAAAAAATCTGGCGCATTTAGGGGACTGATATTAATGAGTGTGTGAAATTGGCGCAGATCCATCTAAAAATCTGGATCTAGTGAATTTAAATCTGGTATCAGAAGGGAACTGTTGGGCCTCGGTGGAGTTTTGTGCTCTCTGAGTGCTAATGTGAAAATCAATAGAAACACACTTAAATCACAATGTGCATCAAACACGTTGTTATATGTCCACTAAAAAGACGAAAATAGCAAACAACTTGTATTCAAAATCAAGGTTATGTTTGCACATAGTCCATTTTATGTACAATTATTCTCATTGCACACACAGCAGTATTTTAGATTCATTCTTTGTCTAAGTTGAGGCGTCATCTCCCAAACTGCATTTTTCTGTTATCAATGTATAGATCTCTCCCACAAAAATAACCTATGAAGTCATTGTTCCTATAAGTGCACAGAAAAAGCAGTTTTTCTCAATCCTCACTTGAATTGACCTCTTTTGTTGATCTTTATAAGTTTCTTCAGAATCAGTAAAAATCTGACATTCAAATGTGGTTTACTGCTGAGTAAAGTTTTGCACCTGTAAGACCCAGAGAAAACGATTTTGGGGGAGACCATGTTTCTCTTGGGAGGGAACATTTGATGAGTGCGGTGAGTTTTGGTCCAGCCCTTGTGTTGCCCTTGCTTAGTGATCTGTACCCTGCTCACAGCCTCTTGTGGCATGAATTATTCATGCATTCCAAGGTATTGTACCGCCATTGACATTTTGTGAGTGTTTGTGGGACATGGTTTGATTAGTCCTGACGTTTTGGACTCACCTTTTGACTCCACTGCACCACGGATTAGTCGATCCTCCTCTCTGGTCACTCTCTGCGACTTTCTCTTTATCTCTTCTTCTCTGCCTCGCAGGATGCCGAGTTCTATTCTGTCGACCTGGAGCGGGACAGCAAAGGGTTCGGCTTCAGCCTGAGAGGAGGACGGGAGTACAGCATGGACCTGTACGTGTTGAGACTAGCAGAGGATGGGGCTGCTGTCAGAAACGGCAAGATGAGGGTATGAAACAGTTTGTGACCACAGGGACTTTTTTGCTCAAATTCCTCTCCTCTATAGATCTTGGCAGACTGTAAATCAATATTGAATAAAAATGCAAAAACTCAGCAATTCTGTAGTGACTGCTGCCTGCCTTTATGGGGCAGCATAGGTTAATTTCTTTGCACACTGTTGGTGAAATATTACCATCCGGCTTTGATAATAACAGGGCCTCTCTTTGGTTTAGGTGGGAGATGAGATCCTGGAGATAAACGGTGAGAGCACAAAGAACATGAAGCATTCACGTGCCATTGAACTGATCAAGAACGGGGGTCGGAGGGCGCGGCTCGTCCTCAAGCGGGGAGATGGATCTGTACCTGAATATGGTAGGTTAACACGCTGCAAATGATTTTCTCTGCTTCCTGTAAATAAACTGCTAATGTCAGCACTGGAATCCTATTAATGTCGCTGCTGTTCACACCGTGGACTAGAATAAAGTTTCTCATCTGCTTAGCGCACTGCAGAGAAACTTCTTTTTTTCTTAACCTGATTTTCATGAATGTTATAACTGCAAATAATAAATATTTAACACAGAGATACTTTGATACATTATTTGAAGTAAACTGCCTGCCCTGGTTTCAGCACAAGACTGTCAGAGATTATTGTTTAATGAAGAAATAGTCACCACAAAAGCTCATCCAGTGATTTATACTCTTTAGGATTTGTATGTTTAAAAGATAGGTTGTTACGCTCACAGTTTGAGTCACATTGTTGTACTTCTCTGTTATATTTTCTGACATATGTGCGGTTTAACTTAACTTGACACTTAAATCCCTCTCAGGTTTCTTTTAAAATATTATATCAAGTGAATGTTTTCTTGTCTTTCACAACAAACATCTTCTTCTCTGGATTAAGCTGCACTGTAAATCGGCCTCTTGTCTGTTTTATTTCTCTTCTCCTCTCTTCCTCCTGCTTTCTCACTGATTCTCTTCTTGTTGCTGGGCTCTTCCTCCTCTCTCCAGCGATGATGGCTCCTCATCTCGCTGTTGGTACAATGAGGAATGACAAGATGGGAGAGCCCTGTTTCTACCTAATGGGCCAAAATCAGACCACGGTTTGTAGCCAAAAGTCTGTCCCAGTCCCCTCCCTCTCACTATCGTCTTTTTTTTTCTTCCTTTCAGTTTTTCCCACCCTTCCTTCCAGTCCATCCCTACCTGCATCCCACTTTGTGTGTTTGCGCGTGGGCGTGTTTACGTTGTGTACCTGCTTTACGTCTTGCTATGCCTGAATTGAACCGAAGTAACTTTTGTGAATCAATACACGAGCAAATCGTCTCCCTTACGCCAGTGTCAGTCCAGATATCTTCGAAGGGACTAATTTAACGCCTCTGCTTGTCACATGCTGCTGCCATAGCAACGTGTCAAACACACTTGTTTTTGTTTTACTTTTGGTTTGTTCTTCCCAATGATGCACATTGCGTTGTTCACCATGTTGTCTTGAATGATTTCCCAGGTGCCTGCTGTGTCACTGATAACCCCTGCCCTACACTTATGCCAATGTGTTGCACCTGCTGTTGTTGTTGCTGACATCACCTTGTGTTTCAACCTGCAGCCCTGTAGAGACAACACGTTGAAGTGATTATCACTTCAATGCAATTTATGTGTACTGATGTACAGCAGAATATTATACACACATTTTTATTTGTTTCTGGAGATATTATGAAAGAGCACATGACTGCATGATTTCCATAAATCTCTGCATTGACCTGCTGTCACGTCAATGCAAAAGCTCATCTGAATCAAATTGAAAGTCATGTCTGCGGTACACAAAAGACCTCATGTTATTATTGGTTTTCCGCAAGCACAGTCCTCATGTAAGGTTTTTCTAGTCAACAAGATTTTCCTCCTTTTTCCTCTCCTGCAGACGGCAGCAGTGACGGGCACCCTCCCACACCCGGGGCACAAAACACTCCGGAAGTGAGAACGCTGCCACCCAACAGCCGATATCACACCTCATTGGAGTCCAGCTTTCCACCAGACCTTCACAAACCATCACGCCAGGAGGAGGCTGCGCGTGGCCGAGATGGGGACAGGAACAGGGACAGGGCTGGGTCAGATCAGATGGACTACCAAGGCCGGCAATTTAACCCCCACCATCATCACACCTGGAATAACAATCACAGTCAAAGTACCCCCACACAACAGTCTCCAGACAACAGTAACAGCAGTAGAAGTGGCAACAAGAAGAGCCGAGGCCGCAAAGTCAAAAAGTCAGAGTCGGAGAGCGGCATCTCTAAACTCCTTAAGACTCTGAGGAAAGACAGCTCGGGGAAGAAGGCTGCAGCTGCCGAGAAACTGAGGGGGCGTGAGCTCTCAAGCAGCAGTTCTACTTTGGATGGGAGGCTTCGCCCGCAGCGCCGCGGCTCCCTTGACCGCTCACCAACCCAAAAGCGCACCTCGTCTCCCGATCGTCGGCGGGCCAAGTCGATGGACCGCAGGGCCGAGCGAGCACATCGGGACCGTACACCTGAGAGGGATAACGATGACGGAGGGTTCCTCGCAGTCACTCCTGAACGCAAGTTATATGAGCGGAGGCTCCTCAAGGACTCACAAATGGCTGGGCGAGTCAGGGAGGCCACAACACCCGAGCGCACCAACAACTACGGGGATTCCTTGTCTCTGCCCAGGGGTCGCACACACGAAAGAACCCCGAAGAACGGCAACCTCTTGAGGGACTCTTCCTCTGAAAGGGCGGAGGAGACATGTCAATTGAACGGGACACCAGAGAGACGATACCGGATGGAGCGTGACTCTTCCCCTGACAGCACCTACAGCAGGGACGAGCTGAACTATGCAGCAGCACCCAGACTGAAGGACTACTACAGCATGATGAAGAACAACACTCCAAACAACAATGCTGCCTACAACAACACAGGCCATAACAATAACGCAGTAGGCCGCAGCCCGAACCAGCTCCCTGAGCCCAAGAGAAGGCTGTACAAAGAAAGCTCCAAAGACCTCAGCATCTAGAGCAGAGCAGAGATCCCCCTCGCCACTCTCTCCTCTGTCTGGGCAAACTATGTACCATACACTGGAATTGTACTTCTGAGGATACTAACTCTTGTGCTTTATTTCGGTCCACTGATGTATTGATTAATTTGATTGACTTCACTACTTATGATCCCATCCAGAGATTCCTAAAACAGCAGGAGTACAATCCTTCTCTCAGTTCATACTGGTTGTTTTGTCATTGTTATAGTTATTTTGAACATAACAGAGGTTGTTGTACTATAGTAAAGGTATTGTATGTGCCTGCATATGAAATCAGTGATATTGCTTTTTGTAGGCATTGCTGAATCTAAATATTTGTTCCCTCAGAGTTATGAAACATGCTTCCAGTTGTGGTAACTTCTAACTACTAAACTTGTTTTTAACTTGTTTTGTAGATATTTTTTTCCATTCCTGAATTACTTTACTGAACAAACTATAGCACAAGACACTGATGGTTCACAAGAACTATGAAAATCAAGTTGGACTTGGAGGCAAATAAGAAAATTTAATATCTGATGGTGAAACTAGAGTGATAATTATAGAAATAATATATGACTTTTTGCTCACTATTTATTTTTAATTTGGCACATATCTTGAGCAACCTTCATTAAACCTGTAAGGGCCAAGGTAGACGTATACACTGTACCTGGGAAAGCATGCTGTACCTTTACTTGTGTTGCACCCATGAAATGTGTGGCAGCTCGGCCAAAATACACCCACACACAATTCTGAAATTAGAAAAGTAAATCATACAACTGATGTGAAAATTAATTACTTGCGTGGAGTAGGATTATAAAAACAACTCAAATATTCTGGTTCTTTGTTCCTTGGTGTGTAAAGATGGAACCTGACTCACTTTCAGCTACAGGCAAAACTGCTCTGGTAGATTCTCCATTGTGGGAAAATGAGAATTATCTAAATTTGTTGCTCATCTTACTTTCAATGAAGTACTTTAGATGAGTCTGCATTATGCCACAACACCAGCCTGAAGCTGCCATAAAATATTATTATTCAAATATGCCAAAAAAAAAGGAAAAGAGGTTTAAAACCTCTGCACATATTTTATCCACCCACACAGGTATTTTCTGATTAGACCTCTTCTCAGAAACATGTGGGTTTGACTGACAGTTCCACTCTCCTGTTAATTTTGTAGCACCCGTTTGGGCGGGATGACTTGTTGGCGTGTTATGATAATTGTTGTTGGTACTTTTTGTGACATCATAAATTTCCACCATGGTTCAATCCATTTTCAACCAGCCAGAGTAGTTGAAAACAACTCTGTGGGTGTGCAGAGGTTTTAAAACAAACCAATGTGTAAATTATCCCTGTGCAAGCTGCATGTGTAAATTAAAGTGTAGTTTAACCACTTTATTTGGTAAGTCTGAGTGAGAATAATCGATAAGGAACATGCACTGTAATCCCACAGTAATTGTTAGCCCTGTCCTCATGTTGATGATTTGTGCACCGACCACCTCCTGGGTCCTGACACAAAGAGCTGATGTATTGTATGTTGTGTTGGTAACAAATGGAGAGTCCTGGTACAGGAGGCGACCAATCTGCCATGCTGAGCCATGCTGTCACGCCACTGGAGTCGAACTGCTGCTTTATAATGTGTTTTGTGTGTATTCTCTGTTTTATGTTTCATTAAAGAACTGAAAATATATTGGATAAACCACAACAAATGAATTGTTTGATCACTGTTGTTGCCATGGTACTGTATTTAACAAGAAAAGTCACAAAAAAAGGAAATACATCAACATAACCATCAACAGTAAAGAATTTTCCAATGTAACTATTAGGAACCCGTAAATAAAATAAAATGTTGCCTTTTTCTTGTACAAAAGAGAAATTTATGAAAAACCTCAGCAGTGAGGAATGTGATATTGTGTTTATATCTCTGAAATGGACCTGATGATTTATGGGAAATGTGTTGATTTACTCTGGATCAGGTATGTAAAGACATTTTAAAATGAAAACCTGTCTTTGGTCAATCAGAAACTGTTTGATGGTTTGAATCTCTCTCGATGGTTAGCCTGCCTTTGTATTATAAAGCACTTGTATGCAGTCTGTGTTCTTCAAGCATTATTTCTTGCAATTTGCTCCAGACATAATGCTGTCTCTGTGTTGATAAAAGCAGTACATGTATATGGGCCAATCTTTTTTTTTTTTTTTATAAAACTATGCATATACAGTATAGATACTACATTGTTCATAGCTTTATTTGACCCATGAAGCTATACATAACATTAGTCTAAGTACAAGTAGATGTGGACTTATCCAGCTTCTTTCCTTGAGATGGATTACAATGTATATGTAGCTATCAAAAGAAGTCTGTGAATGCTATTTTTATTATCAAATAAAGTTTTCCATACAAATTCAAAAGGATTTCATATTTCTGCACAGATGGGTTTTTTTCAGTTATGCGTCAGAAGACTTTGTTCACTCTGATCAAATGACTCTCGTGTGTCAGTTGTGGTCACGCTACATTTTAAAACGCAGCTTTTGCCCTTTATTGAAGACTGAAGGAAAATTTACTACATTTTGAAGTGACGGTAAGTAGGAATATGTGCTGCCTTGCTCGTCTACTTCGAAATCGTATTTCATCTTACTTGAACAACACATAATGATGAGGTATAGCTGTGCAAGCTCTGCTACTTCCCTTCAATTGTGTCCTCCGTGAACTTAAAAACACTAAATTTGTTTTCAATCATTAAAAAGTTACTAAAGTGCTGCAATAAGACTCTGTCACCTCCAATGATACAGTCTAATATATTTAAAAAACAATTAAGTCATTACACACTGTAAAAAAACAGCCCTTTTTAAGGGGGTTATTTTGGATTCTATTGGACTCTTATGATCCTATCTTCTATCATTTATTTACAAAAAGCTAAATTGTATTATTACCTTCATGAAACATTTTAGAGCTCGAATTTGTGCAACCACATCAAGAAAGGCTTTTCTGTCGGCACTAAATTAAAGCAGCGAGTGATTTGTTTTTTATTTGTTTAGCTCTCAGCTGGAGTCTGACATCAGATTGCTCTGAGAGCATATCCGTATTCCACAAAAGATCCACTAGTATGACGGTTGCTATAGCTACACATGAGGGTCATTATGGGAGAGATCTTGAGGTATTTGTTTTTCTCCCAGTCTGGAATACTAAACAACTGAAAACAGAGAAGTAGGAATCAGTTTGTCATTTCTGTCGCATACTGGTACACCTTATCACAATGCCTTTAGAGAATTTAGCATTGGACTCAAACAATAAAGCTTTAAACCTAAACAGACCTTAAATGGGTAAATAGTCATAAATAAACTTCCCCATAATTATCTGCATTGTCTTTCCTCTGGCAGTATTGTAGTAGTTACTATAGAGCCATTACAACTCCTTTGAACTTCTATCAAAACTCTGTTTTACAATATTGCCATTCATCATCTGCTTCCCCTGATCGGTGCCCACATGAGGGGATATAGTCGTTGACAAATATATTAATAAATGCTCACATCTGCTTAATTCTATTAGTTTGTGTGCTAAATCTTATGAGCGTTAGATGTTTATATGCTATATATTACCAATTCTTCCTTTATGAAGGTCTAGGACTGTTTTTCACCTGGTATGATGAAGGTAATTAATGCAGGCGATGACTGTTTCCTTTCTATAACCTTTTGCATCACCTTGGTGATACAGATTTGTTTTATCCAGTAAGTCTTATGTCTGTGTTAACCTTTAAATAATGTGATTAATATTTGTCATAAGATAAAGCTGGATGTTGAGTCATATGTATTATTCACCCCTGACTAACAATGTCATAATCTCATTGCTAGGCCAAGCTCTAAATCCAAGGTGACCTGTGTTTGAAATGAGATTACAGTAGCAATGCACTACCACTATGACTGAAACTCACGCTGTTCAAGTTTTTTGTACAATTCTGTGTATCTGCCTCAAAGTAGAAAGGGGGTCGTCCCTACGATATCTCAAATATAGAAATTGACTCAAGACATAAATGCGTTCTGAATAGGTCATTCACATTTATTCATTTGATTAAATAAACTACAGTCATATGAACTTTCCCACCCAAATTGTAAGTAAAACATAAACAGAATGACTCATTTGCAAAGTGCGATTTATTTTACATTGCCTTGGTTACATGCCTCTACATTCAAAAATAAGCCAATATCATAGGATGGGAATCCAACTGTAAAAGATAAAATTTTTCCACTTTACTCTCAGGAAAAAAAATCATAGATTGATGAGTTGGATATTCTGTACATACAGGAACAACTCTGTAATGGGCTGACCTTTCCTGCAACTGTCTTTAGGTTGAACCAACTTGTTCATAAAAATACAAAAAGGAAGTTATTTCTGTAGACATTAGCCTTCAGTCGTTTCCCTGGGGGAGCAGAAGTCTTCTTCTTGGATAGTGGATCATGGAGCCTTTGTAGATGGCCCTTTTTATGCTGGTGAGACAGAGCTGGAGGAGGCAGAAGAGGCCTCGGTCTTGGTACTGGACGCTCCCTCCTCCTCCTCGAAGGGATTCTTCCCACAGCACAAGGTGGTGATCATGCAGTTACGGAACTGCTTGTTCATGAAGATGTAGATCAATGGGTTGTAGACGGCGGAACTCTTGGCAAAGAAGGCGGGGATGGTCATTAAAAGAGGTCCGAACTCAGAGCCCTGATTTAGGAAGATATACCAGGCCACACTTGCATAGGGTAACCAACATATCAGGAAACCGATAACCATGATCACAACCATGCGGGTGACTTCCCTCTCAGCCCTTTGGGTGGTCTCTGACTCCTGCTGGGCAGCAGCAGCCTCCTTGACAGCACAGAGCAGACGGCCATAGCAAAAAAACACAATAGTCAGTGGAATGAGGAAGTGGCAGACGAACATGTAGATAACAAAGGATTCATTGTTGAAACCTTCTGCACGTGTGTAGTAGTCAACTCCACATGAGCACTGCATGCCCTCAGGGATGTAACGAGACCAGCCAACAAGAGGGGGTACAGCACAAGCAGAGGCTCCAATCCAGGTCCAGCCCAAACCCATGATGGCATGATTTTCTCCAAAGCGAAAGTTGCTGATTGGCTTGCAGACAACCATCCACCTTTCAACAGCCAGAACAACAAGTGACCACAGGCCAATTTCACCTCCGAGGGTTGCAAAGAATCCTTCCAGGTTGCAGCCAAGACGACCTAGAACGAAGTAGCCATGCATAGAGGTGTACATCGTTGTGGTGAATCCTCCAAACACCATGAAGAGGTTAGCCACCGCAAGGTTCAGTAGGATGTAGTTTAGAGGGGTTCGCAGCTTCTTGTGTTCGAGGGTAACGTAGAGAGTGAGGAAGTTGACGGGAAAGCCGACGAGGATGAGCAGGAACATATAGGCACCCAGGGCAGCATAAGCTGCTGGGTTGACAAGGTAATACTGAGGGTAATCATAAGGACTCCGGACAATGCCGGTAGTATTTACCATAGGGACATAAAAATATGGTCCCTCTGTGCCGTTCATGGTTGCGGCTTGCGGTTTGCGATCAGCCCTTCAGTGGTGTTTCTTCTGGCTGTTGAGGAGAGTGATGGAGAGGGACCTTGCTACAAATGGACCCAGGGGGCCCCAGTCTGGCTTTTAAAAAGGCACACCTTGGATTATCACTTTCCGAATCCGTCAGCACAAAGCGATTTAGGCCACAGTTAATATCTAATCCAGCCACCTATGCAAACATAACTGATCACTCATCAAGATATTAAGGTTACACCTGCTCACCTGCTTTATCATGTAGCTGTCCAACAACGTATTTTAAAACATGACTACAACATGCTTAATTAAAAATATCTATCTTGAACACTGAATTTAAAAGCTACCATTAAAGGCAACTGTTTTTGTGCAGAGTTCAGATGTGTCACCATGTTTGTGCAAGTTTCCTGCAGGCCAAAAACATGCAATGATTCATAGTTTTTCTTTTAGTAATTGTAGTATCTTAATATTTTTTAGCTGGCTGGTGGACAGGTCAGCTGTTCATTGTGTTTCTATTGCTGGCACCATCTCAAACCCCCAACCCTGAATAAAGCAACAGTTTTAATTCATAACTTGACTTTGTCACCACACACTCTTACACTGTATATCTAACAATATCATAGTGTGTATATTTCATGTTGAAAATAAATTCATCCCAACGTCATCAATTCATCCCAAAGTAATGTTGTTTTACTCAAATTCTGAAAATGTTTTGTAATACATCTGCAAAGACTTTTGTGTATCTTAGACACTATAGTGTACTATTATAGATTTCTGTACTATATTGAATGTAGAGCGGAGGCAATGGTACATCTTAGCTGTTGGTAAAGAGCTCAGCACTTTCCTAATGGGTGTTGTATTAAAGAGATTTGTGGCTTATGGACATGCTACTTTCACAGGCCTGTACTGGATTTAATATCTCAGAGGGTCAATACCACACAGGAGGATGTTGCTGTCCTCAGAAGCACTTTTATTTTCTGTCCTTTTTTTTAAGTTAGAAATAAGTTAATGAATGGACAGGGCATCAAAATAGTCCAACTGCATAAACTTTGACAATACTTGAATGTGTTTACAAATCTCGCTTTACTGATATTTAGGGTGAATTTGGATAATGTGGGCCATTTTTTGCAATTGGTCTTCTGAGACTTATTCCTATATCTGTTTTACACATTAGATCAACCAAATATACATTTCTCTAATCCTTAAGATGTTTAGATGGTCTAACCACACCAGAAGAAAGAATGGAGATATCATTCTCAGAGGAGACATGACACAGCTTTTAGTGTTCTTTGTGCCGAAAAATAACAATAACAGTTTAATCATTTGGTAATTGTATTGGGGCTACTCTGGGAACAAACAGTCCTTGCAGGTGAGAGACAGGTCATCATCGATCAGCCCATTGGAGCACATGTTTAGTGAAACCAATGGCTGCAGACCACAGGACAGACACTCTGCTTTTAATATCATCTCTGTCCTAGAGACCTAACTGATTATGGACTAGTTAGCTAACCAGAAGACAGAGTCTGACAGGGACGGACTGTATTTACCATGAACTGACAACTGCAGACCATATGTGAGGATTTTCAGTTTTTCTTAGTCATAGCATCATCAGGTTATTGGATTTTTGGTCAAACATACAAGATATTTAAAGGTTAAAGTTATTATGGTTGACATTTTTTAAATATTATTTGACATTTCTTAGATTGAACAATGAATTGGAAAAATACATTTGTGGTCTGGACAGTAAATGCATTTTAATGCCAGGTGCAAATGAAGTCCAGCATGAAATCAAGGAAGCTGGAACCAACTAATATTTGATATTTAATATATTTGATTTGCTCTCTGAGTAAACTGTGCTCTCTAGTGGAGAATAAATGGTATTGAATATGTGACCAATATGACAATTTACAGAAATATATGAAGGCAAAGCATCATTGTGCTTATATGTATTCATTTAATGAACTATGAAGTCCATTATTCACAAAAACGGCATCTACATGAATGACAAGATGTGTTTCACTTCCAGTGAATGAGATAAAGCAGAAGAGAAAATTTGATAATATCTATTAAATAAAAGATTAGTGATTATAAAGCTGGTTTGGTGTGTAGATTAAAATTGTAAAGACAGGTAATTAGTGCGGTCGCATAGACTTTGGTCACCACAGAAAAATTATCTTTATTTTCACTTATTATTAAGTGGTCACTGGATACCATTATTGAGAATATTTTAGTTCATGAGCTATACATAATATACTATACACACTGCAGTGCAAATGTTTCAGGTACCTCAGATGTTTAGATACCATCCATGTGACTGGACCATCATTCATTCATGTCTTAAAGAGCCAACTCCAGTGACCAGAATAAGAGAGTTCCGCAACAAATGTTAATGGGTCAACATAGCCCATAGAGTCCATAGAGTTATGTGACAAGTTCTTTAATATTTATATATTTAAAAAAATGTGATAGTTTCAAAATATTCAGCTTTTTCTGGAGTAGTGAAATCACACAAGGACGTTGATAGATAGTGGCATGCCTTTGATCTTTGTATTGTGGCACCATAACATACCTTTAATCTGTTCTATAATCACATTTCTTTGATAACCGGACACTACGCTGTACATTCTTTGGATAACCTAGTGTCCAATGAAGACTTATTATAATCTCCTCTGAGCAGTCTCACCATGGCGAGTAATAAGCTTGAGAAACATGACAAGCAGGAGGTCAGTGATAATGTCAAGGTGGTGGTAAGATGTCGTCCCCTCAACCAGAAAGAGAAAATGATGGCCCACAAACAGGTCATCATGGTGGATGAGATCCATGGGACCATAACAGTCAACAAGCTGGAGAATCCTAATAAGCCCCCCAAGACCTTCACCTTTGACACTGTGTTTGGACCAGACAGCAAACAGCTGGATGTCTACAATCTCACAGCCCGCCCCATCATCGACTCAGTATTTGAGGGTTACAACGGCACCATTTTTGCATATGGGCAAACTGGCACAGGAAAAACCTTCACCATGGAGGGAGTGAGAGCAGTGCCAGAGCTAAGAGGGATTATCCCAAACTCTTTTGCCCATATTTTTGGTCACATTGCCAAGGCAGAGGGGGATACCAGGTTTTTGGTCAGTGTTTCATATCTAGAGATTTACAACGAGAAAGTGAGGGACTTGCTGGGCAAGGATCAGATGCAGAGGCTTGAGGTGAAAGAAAGGCCAGAAGTTGGCGTGTATATCAAATATCTATCTGCTTATGTTGTAAACAATGCTGACGACATGGACAGGATTATGACAATGGGACACAAGAACCGGTCTGTTGGTGCCACAAACATGAATGAACAAAGCTCGCGTTCTCATGCTATCTTCACCATCACCATTGAGTGCAGTGAGAAGGGTGTTGATGGAAACCAGCATATGCACATGGGAAAACTTAATTTAGTTGACCTGGCAGGTTCAGAAAGACAGGGCAAGACTGGAGCCACGGGTCAGCGTTTAAAGGAAGCAACAAAGATCAATCTCTCCCTCTCCACACTTGGTAACGTCATCTCTGCCCTGGTGGATGGCAAGAGCAAACACATTCCCTACAGGAACTCCAAACTGACCCGTTTACTGCAGGATTCACTCGGAGGGAACTCGAAGACCATGATGTGTGCAAATATAGGCCCTGCAGACTATAACTACGATGAGACCATCAGTACCCTGCGCTACACCAATAGGGCTAAAAACATCAAGAACAAAGCCAGGATCAATGAAGATCCTAAGGATGCCCTGCTACGCCAGTTTCAGAAGGAGATTGAGGAGCTGAAGAAGAAACTACAGGAGGGTGAAGAGATCTTAGGTTCTGAGGGGAGTGGATCAAATGAGATGGATGAAGGTTATGATGAAGGAGGGAGGGCAGGAGTGGTATGCAGGAGAAGAGGCAGGAAGAAGCTTTCTCTAGAGAAGATGGTGGAGATGCAGGCAAAGATAGAAGAGGAGAGAAAAGCTCTGGAAGCCAAACTGGACATGGAGGAGGAGGAGAGAAACAAGGCAAGAGCAGAGCTGGAGAAGAGAGGGAAGGACCTGCTTAAAGCCCAGCAGGAGCATCACCTTCTGCTGGAGAAACTGTCAGCTTTAGAGAAGAAGGTGATTGTGGGTGGGGTGGACCTCTTGGCCAAGGCTGAAGAGCAAGAAAAACTTTTGCAGGAGTCCAACAATGAACTCAAAGAACGTCGCAGGAGGGCCGAGCAGCTGCGGAGGGAGCTGGAGGAGAAAGAACAAGAACGCCTGGACATAGAAGAGAAATACACAAGTCTGCAGGAGGAGGCTCAAGGAAAGACCAAGAAACTGAAGAAAGTATGGACCATGCTGATGGCTGCTCAATCCGAAATGGCAGATCTACATCAAGAAAATCACAGAGAGGTCGATGGCCTCCTGGAGAACATCAACCAGCTCAGCCGAGAACTCTGGCTCGAGATGCTCATTATAGACAAAGTTATTCCCCAGGAATACCAGGAGATGATAGAGAATAATACACACTGGAATGAAGACATTGGAGAGTGGCAGCTGAAATGTGTGGCATTCACTGGCAACAATATGAGAAAACAGACTCCTGCTCCAGATAAAAAAGAAAAAGATCCGATTCAGGTGGATCTGTCTCATGTGTATTTGGCCTACACAGAGGAGAGCATGCAGCAGTCACTGATGAAACTAGAGAGGCCCAGAACCTATAAAAGTAGCAAGAGTGGTCCATCCAAGACTGGACAAAAGAAAAGATCTGCAAACTCAGACGCTCTGCTCGAATCCCTTCTGCAGTAAAGTCTACAGAAGTTACTGTTGAACATAATTTTGGTTCTGGTCCAGGCTCTTGTCATCTCACGCCTAGACTACTGCAACTCCTTCCTGGCTGGTCTGCCTGCTAATGCCATCGAACATCTGCAGCTCATCCAGAATGCAGCAGCTCGACTGGTCTTCAACCTACCTAAGTTCACTCACACTACACCGCTCCTCCGCTCCGTTCACTGGTTACCAGTGGCTGCCCGTCACCACTTCAAGACACTGGTACTTGCGTACCGTGCTGGGAACGAATCAGGCCCAGTCTGCATCCAGGACATAGTTAAACCTTACACCCCAGTCCATCCACTCCGCTCTGCATCGGCCAATCGGCTTGCTGCTCCCTCACTGCGAGGGACAGCTAGCCACTCAACAAAATCACGACTGTTTGCTGTCCTGGCTCCCAAATTGTGGAACGAGATCCCCATTGACATCAGGACATCAGAAAGTCTTCACATCTTCTGCCGCAAGCTAAAAACAAATCTCTTCCGACAACACTCTGGACAAGAAGATGATGTCTAATAACCATCGTCAACTGTGGTGTTTATATTAAAAAATAAATAAATGTTTAATCAGATGCGTTGTGTGACGACTGCCACACAGATTAAGTCTTAACTTCTGTTACACTGATTTCTTGTTTTGTGACAAACTTAATTAGATCAAGTTTAAGCAAATTATTATTCTCTGCTCTACTCCAAACCACCAGTCCCCTTGGGCTGAGGTCGTTAGTCCGCGGGCATAAGAGGGGCTCTGGTGAGGCTATCTCACCACCCCCACTTAATCATCCCAACCGCTTCACCGCCTTATCTAATGACTCTCTGGTACATCCAGCAGATCAGTCTGCAGCACTTGATCTCCCATCTGAGCATCACTCTTTGAAAACAGCGCCTTTTGGCATAATGACCTGTTGTGGGCCATCCAAGTCTGAGTTCGCTCGCTCCTCACATAGCTCACCTGCACAATCATCACTTCCTCAGCCTGTGGCTTCTACACACAGCGTGGAAGCAGTTCAGGCTCACTCCTGCCATGTGAACACACAGGAGTTTTCTCCTGGCCCTTTTTTTCCCCACACAAATAATTATAGTGAGCAATTCCATGATTACGAAGGTCTTGAACAATTTTTTTTTGCTTTTGCTATATCTTTGAAATCAATTTATTTCATCATTTAATATTCATTCAATTTAACATTATATTTAAGTATTCATTAAATATCTTGTTTTTGATTACAACACAAGTCATTATTTTAATTTTTCCATTCTTACTTTATGAACAAACATACATTTTTTAAATTTCTATATCAATTTTACACACATGGGTAAAAAATTACCCATACAGTATGTATTCACTACAGAGCACCTTCCATACTTTTCATGCTGCTTTTGCACATCTGATGCATGTAAGTATATTTTACAATCCATTATTACAAAGAAAGAGAAATATGTACAAAATTTTACAATGCTATTAGCTATTAGCTATCATTACCATAGCTAGATCAACAAAATAAAACTTGAAATAGAACAGTATACTTAAAAGACAATAAACATTCTTGGGCTTTTGACTTTCTTAATCCAGAGTGTAAATACGGTTGGTCGCAATCATTCCAGATTTACGGCTAAAATGGTCATAAACATGCTGCATGAAGAACAGGATGAGGAAGACGAAGAGGCAATTCTTGGTCTTGATTCTGAGTCTGAAATCTCTGATGCTAATGACCTAGACTATATTCCACAGGATCAAGCTGGAGTTGTGGGTGTGTCTTGGAATCAGGCTCTCCTAAATAAAGTGAGGCTTCTTTGGTGACATAGAAGACTCATCTAATGAGTCCTCTGAAGAAGAAACTCAGACCCAGTCTAATAGATTGAGTAAAAATGGGTCTTACTGGAATGAGGAGGGAAGAACTAGAAGCCATAACACCCTGAGGAACTGCCCAGGACCCGCACCTGGTTCAACAGCTGTTTCACCAAAAGATGCCTGGAATATGTTCATCAGCGACATCATTGATTACTACATGTAGTAGTAAACTGTATTATATAGTGAACTACATGAACTACATGCAGTTTTTCTTTCAAGTCATAAAATCAACTTTCAAATTCCACTAAATTTGAACTTAAACTTTCCAAGTTTTGATTCTGCTGTTTAACAGTTTTTTTTAATGTGAATTCATTACAGTCTTGATTTACTTTAAGTACAGAATTCAATTTTAACTCTTCTACTATAACAGTTACACTCGCACTTTATTTTTTGTTATGCAATTCTTTTTAACCTAATTAAATAATTCAGTTCATATTCAGCTGTGTTCAATATTCATATTCTGCTAATTCAGCAAGGACTTCAAACCTTTTCTCCTGATCTTAAATCAGAATTTACATTATTTAAGCAATGGTGGAATCATGGAAAATTTGCAATTAGACAACTGTGTCAACAATACTCTTTAGAACTAGAGATACAAAAAAGTACATTTACAAGGTTCTGCAGAGTCCAAAGCAAATCGAGGCTAATAGAAGACAGAGTCAAGCACTGAAAAGAGTGTCAGCACTGACATTGGTCCAGTCCTCAGAGTGTTACTCTGATGAACTCTACATAACTTTTTGTGGCAATCTGGCCAAAGAGCTCTTGTCTTTCTTTTTTTGAAATATCTAATCAAATATCTCTCTCTCTCTCTCTCTCTCTCTCTCTCTCTCTCTCTCTCTCTCTCTCTCTCTCTCCTTTTTCTGTAGTGGTGACATCACACTGTGATGATAGCACACTGCCAATATCAAAGGTATGGCAAAGATGTCACCATACCTTTGATATTGGCAGTGTGCTATCATCACATACCTTTGATAATTGTTCCTTTACAGCAAAGCAAAAAATAGTTATTCAAAGTGAATTTTAAGCAAGTTTTCTGAAGGACTATGACACATTTTCAGCTTCATTCAGCAAAGAATATCGTCAGCTACATATTTATAACGCATTTCATCTGATGGACCATCATATATTTTCTGCTTGATTCAGCAAAGCATTTCAGCAGGTCAGCATTCATTCACTCATTTTCATCAGAAGATGCATTTTCCACTTTAAAGTGTACTATTTTTAAATATAGTCTATGGATGAAATTGTTTAAGTTTCCTATTGCTTGGGTTGTTTATGGAGACAGACTGGCCTCCTGCCAGCATATACTGTGCAGTTTAAGGGTGTGTAAAACTCTGTGATAATTTATATCTTGTTTCTCTCCGTCTTTCAGTCATGCCTCGTAAGAGTGCCCGCCTGAGGGCCAGTGGCTACTACGACACAAAGGAGGAATTAGACACGAATTGTCTGCCAAATATATCCCACCGTGAGAAACCTGTCAAGTATGTAACACTATGTGTTTGTGTCAAGCTTGAATTCAGCAAGTCTGATTTGCAAACTAACATTGAGCAATCATTTGTCTATTCTCTAATGCCATTTCTTCAACTGTGCGTGTGTGTGTTGTCAATTTTTAAAGGAGTTTCAAGAGGGAAGGGAACCATTTCAATACGTCCCGTGTGGCCGACTGTGCTACTCAATCAATCAGTCACACGCCACCCATCCCTGCAGCCGAGTCTGATGGTTAGATAAATTGCAAACTTGTGCGCAGTGTTTTTTTTGTTATTTTCTAGTTTTAAAAAGTGACACTTTCCTGCAACAAAGTAGTGTCTAGTTCAGTCTAGTATCTAGTTCAACCAGTTTTCCTTTGGTACTTTTTTGTAATTAGTATATTGTTAAGAGGCTTGAAGAGGTAAATGTATGTTGTAATTCACAAAAAGAAAGTCAAAGCCTGAAAAAATGAATACAATTTTGTTTAACATGCTTTTGTCTCTGTCTATCAAGTCAGTTGTCCTGCATTGGTACCATATGACACCACGCGATTGAACTCAAGGCACTTGATGCCTGAGGTCCCGCCCAGTGTCAATAGTAACAGTACTACCGGAAGTACCAGGACTGCCGGCACTATCAGGAGTGCCCACACTACCCTCACTTACACAATTACCAACAATCCCAGGAAAAACTGTTCAGCTCGAAGTTCTGGATACATGACAGAAATCAGCAGGGCTCTGATGAGTGAGTGTCAAAATTATTCGGCATAGTAAAATATAACATGATATCATATATTATGGCATAATAATCTGATATATTATATTTTTTGCAGTATCACCCTCATTGATGGCTGCCAAAGCTAAATCAATGATGCATCTGGGAGATTTAGGTAAGTTGACGGTGGATGTGTTTAAGTTTGGCTTTGGGTTTACTTGATGTGTGCTTCAAGCTCATACTTGTGCTCGTTTTACTGGCATTGTTAAGTAGATTTGTGTGGGGTGTGTTCACATTGCTGCATGTCTTGGCTCCAGATGATCAAAACCTAAAAATCTACTTTTTTTCCCTTGTCCTACAGTGAACAATTCAGTCAGCAGTCGCATGAAGAAGACCTGTGGTCTGCTTCTCCTTCTCTTCCTCATATTTCTATGTAAGTGGCATTGACATTTTACAAGATCCAAGTTTGCAGGTCATCTGGCAAGGAGACTACTTGCTGTTCTCTCAGACCTTTGGAATTCTAAGAACTGTGCCTCCTGTTTTCTCCAGGTGTTTGGTTACTCTTTCCCATGTCGACCCATTTCGTGGCTTTCAAACTTCAACCCAACACCCATCATGATGCTGCTGAGGAGGTAGGACTCAACTGCAGATCACCTACATGTCATTCACTGTGTATTTGTGTCTATAATTTCTATTTACCTTCTGAGGAATTCAGATTCTGAAACTATATCCTTGTGTAAATCATGCATTTTTTCATTTACATTTTCCTATATTCTTGAACAATATAATAGTGCTCTGGTAGAGTAGTCCCTAATCCAGATTTGAGACTCTGACTCTGGGTTGTGCCTTATATCCTTATTGAAACGTAATCCCTGTATCTTCTGTATATTTTTACGTACACACCTCTCTCTGCCTGTACTGAACAATTATGCAACTCTACACCTAAAAATACAATTTCCTTTTAAAAATTTTAAAAAAGGTCTTTGGTCCAAGTTAGATATGTCCATGTAATTAAAGCGGAAAGAAATTATACAGGATTTAAGTTCTTGCTGAGAAACAAGTTAAGTTGCAAAAATGTAGCCCCAATGCAGAGACAACTATTCACTCTGACCATATCTTTCTCCCTCAAAATCAAGGAGCAGATAAATCAAGACATGCAGGACTTGATCAGGTTGATTTCCAGCCTTAGTGACAGGATCAAAGCTGTGGAGGTTAAGAATGAAGTGGTAACAGTGCTGGTAGAGATGTCTGCCAGTGACCGACACACACATACACTTCAGTTCTTGTTTACTTCAAACCTGCTGTTGTTTTTCTTTGAGATGGTGTGACTGCATCTTTCTTGTTGCTTTACCAGGTGGTCAAACCATCGTCTCCTTCAGCTATCAACAACCATCTAAGCCCAGAGCTCCAACAGGCCATAGAGAAGTGGCTCAGTTACCACATCAAGGTAGGTGGAGAGATACTCTAGATCTAGATCATCTCCAAGACTACTAATCGTCTCTAGATGTCACAAATTTCAATACAAATTAATTATGTAACATTGAACGTCTATGAGGAGCAGGATGCATTCATGCTTGATGACAAAGGATCCGGACGTCTCATGGCTGACAAAATGGCTGACTTTGCCCTCGAGAATCAAGGTCAGGAAAATCTCAATGTCACTGTTACTTGACTTAAGTGAATGATACTGCATTACAGATTTAGTCATCACCATCACATATCAGTTATAATTATCACTTCTATTAGCTCAGTATGACCATTCTTGTACCATTCTTTGCAGGTGCCAGGGTGATCGCTTCCAGGTGTTCAAATACATATCGTGGTAGTAGGGAGTTTGCGACCCTGTTTGGTTTCACGATTTTGACTGTCACTGTGAGCCCACGGACTGTTATTCAGGTATAATGAATGATCACCTCCCTCCCTGGTTTCTTTTTATCTTCTGTGGGGTTGGGTATTGTTCACTGCAAGTTGGTGACTATTAGTTATATACAAGAATATATTATTTCCTAATTGCATCTCCTCTCTCCCCAGGGTCGGGCACCACTGCTCCCAGGGAGGTGTTGGTCATTCCCTGGTGCCCAGGGAACTTTTGCCATCACTCTCTCTCATCCTGTGAGGATCACGCATGTGACAGTGGACCACCTATCACGCTACAACACACCCACTGGCAGCATCAACTCCGCGCCCAAAGACTTTGAACTCTATGTGAGTGCTCCCAATGCTATTAGTTGACATCCATTATACGAGGCACTGCAGACGTCCTATCACTCTGTGCTTAAACCTTGGAGAAAAAGGTGAGCCACATACAATAGTCGCCACTCTAATGTATAATTTCTCTCCCAGGGAATGAAAGACATCTCAGAGGAGGGAACTCTTCTTGGAACATTCACCTACAATAAGAATGGCGAGTCCACGCAGACGTTTCAGCTGCCTGTAAGTGCAAATTATCAAATCTATACAGACAACGACACCATGATAATTAAAGAAGTGTAGAACCTGACCTAACTTATTCTGTTCTATATAACAAGTCTAGGCCTGAACATAGTACATGGCTTGTTCTTGTTAAGTCTTGAATGTTAGAATGCAGTAAGGTTTATGTCTGTTTGATTCTATCTCTTTATCCCACTCTATCCCACTCTTAAATTGAATATCTGTCTTCTTTGTTTCTCTCCATTCTCCTCTTTTCTCCTGTGCCCTGGTACCAGAACCCAACTGATGACCTCTACCATTCTGTGGAGATGCATGTCCTCAGTAACTGGGGACAAGCTGAATATACATGTCTTTACCGCTTCCGTGTGCATGGAAAGATTGCTTCCACATGAACTTAAATGAGATGTCTTTCTCAGTCCCTCTCTCTGTATCTTTCTTTTTTGTAATCAAATCAGTTGTAAAAAAAATTTAAAAGTTTTTCTTTTAATTCATAAATTCAGTTCAACTTTCTACTTCCACTAATTTAAACTTTCCACGTTTTGATTCTGCTGTTTAACAGTTTTTGTCTCAGTTAATTCATTAGTCTTCATTTACTTTAAGTACAGAATTCAACTTTTAACTCCTCCACCGTAACACTTAAACTCGCATTTTTTTTTCTCTGTTTTTTGTATTCTTTTCAACCTATTCTACTTTTTAGAATAAAAGACGAGATGGTGAATATCCCATGTACATTTGAAGGGTTAGGGTTAGGGTACGCTGAGGCTAAGGGTAAATCTGACTGGCTACTGGCTTGTATGGCAGTACTATGAAAGCCATGTGGCCTGCTCAGTGGATCAGCCATCATTACCTCTATGCCCTTTTAAACTAAACACTGAATGTCCCCAGTGATTTCTAACGCACTATTTAATGCCTACCCCCAGTTGATGTTATTGGATGGAAGTGACCAACAGAGGATATTAGGGACATGTCTTCAGTTGTGTACCTGTACCTAATTCAGTTCATATTAAGCTGTGTTCAATATTTCTTTTCTGCAATACTTCATACGTTTTAGCTTGATTCAGCAAAGCATTTCAGTAGCTCATCATTCACAGTGCATTTTCAGACGTAAATGCATTTTCTATTTGTATGTGAACCATAATACCAGATGTATCATAAGAATAAAATTCTACTATTTTCAAGAAATAATGAAATAAAGCATTATGGTTTCCTCTTACTTTAATTGTTATTACATATAAATAAGGGGAGGAACTGAAGATCAAGACCTGCTGAGTTTTGCTGCCCTCTTCAGGAAGTTAAAGTTAGTACACTTTTGCACAGATCTGTGGGTCAGTGTTGATTCAATTTATCTTTTATTATAGACGTTTTCAGACATGAACTACATGCAGAAGGCAGGATATGATCTCTAGATTCTGCTGCAGGGATCAAATGTTTTTCATTACAGCCCATCGATGCCAGTGTTGGCCATTATCTCCAAAAGCTCTCCAATCTCGTTCTTTCCAAGTTGACATCTTCTTTGGCGTCTTCTTAGTGTAAGACACTTCTTTTTCATCTGAAGAAATCAGTGTTCTCTTTGTTTTTTACAGTTTTTCGTCTGTCTGTCATTATCAACACGCTCCCTCACTCGCTGGGAATTTCTAGACAAATATCATGCTGTATTCTCACACGATCTCACTTGAGACCTCATAGTTTTTACCAGGGGCCGGCAGGAAAAAAAACTGGGACATTTGCCTTCTCACATACAACCTCTCCAGATAAATTCAGGTGAACAATCTGAAACACCCGAACTAAACGTGATTGAGTGAAGACTGTTCTCCATCCAACATGAATTTGGTAAAAAAAAGTTTACCTTTATTCCTTCTATTAATACAGTAATAAACAGAGGTGGAAAGCAACATTTATTAAAATATTGTACTGTAATTGTGCTGTATACTTGCATATTTCCCTTTTCTACTGCTATATGCTCCTTTACAACACAGAAGGAAAACTACTTTTTACATTTATGTGGCAGCTCTAGTTATCACTTACTTTACTAAATGTCTCACAGGGATTCATTTACATAAATGTCAAAGGCCTAAAACGTAGTAAAAAAGTTTGAAATGTATTTGATTTGTTCAATAGAGCTTTTTCTTCCTTTTTGGCACCTTTTTTTGTCCGCTATGAACAGGATAGCTGACGACAAGTGAAAGACCTTGTGACTGCGAGGAAAGAGCTGACTGGAGGGAATAGACCCCACTGGGGCTGGCATGGTTTAGCTACCCATGCAGTCAGGATCCAATGCGAATTGGTATTTGGAGACAACCACTAATGGCTAGGAAAGCAATAAAAGCAAAAATACCCCCATAGTTGGCAAGAGTGGGGGCGGTAGACGACTCACTAACAGAACACACGGCTAATGACCCTGGAATGGAAACGACTAAGAGGAGGGCAAGCACAACACAAGAAGCTAACACAGCAAAATAATCTGCCAAGAAGCTCCAGGTGTGTCCCTGTGGCTGGAGGAAAATAACATCGGCAAAGGGCCTAAAAATACACCATAAAGAAGAAGTGCTTGATCGAAAGAGAGCAGGGATCTTGCATTGATCAGTACATTCTAAGAAGTCAATCAAGTCAGTCAGTCCGGACTCAACCCAAAGTTCGCAGGACATCACCCCCCTTGTATCTGAGGAAGTTAACTCTAGCACAGAGGCAGTTGCAGAACAGAGTATAGAGTCCACCCCATCCTAAAGTAATGAATCATGTTGGGGGTTTTTTGTGGGTTTCTGGTATTTTGTTGTGCATTTCTTAGACTAAGCAGGAAGCCAATGTTATTTTTGTGTTCCTTCCTCCATTTAATACCAAACTAAAAATGGACAGTATTGTGGTGTCTTAAAAGAATCCACCTTGAGTTGATAGATGCCTCCAACAAGGGCCTCACTTATGAATAATACACCAAGATTCAGCCTTATTATGAATAATGTATGACTTTCTCCTACGAGAAATGTAAAGACGCACAGGAGATATATTGTTCCTGCCTAGAATCTGGAGGGAGAACTATTCTAAATTTTATCAACAGCAGACAAGAATACTTCACATTTTACAGAGCAAACAAGGACTGTATATTTTACTGTCAGTGTCGCCGACATTTTCTAGCATTTGGAGCATTAACTCTTCAGCCTCGGTATCAGGAGAGTAAGAAAGCTTTCAAGTCGCTGGGGTACTACGTGGTTGCCAATCCTGGATACTTTTAGACAGAGTAATGAGTCTCAATTGGTTATATTCAGTTATAACATGTGTTTTGAAAAAATTTGACTTTATTTTCAAAAAGCCGTGGCCTCACTGTCTGATTCTTTTTTTTTTTTTTTCATGTGAAGATGTCTGTGTTTAGAGGACAAATGTGTGGGCTGAGTGTGATGCTCTCTCACTCTGCCCACAGGAAGTCTCTTGCTGAGTGACCGGTAGAGAGGAGGGAATGCTGTGACCAGGACATGGCACCTTCCACACCACCAGCTCCCACATACATTTCACACAGAGGGTTATATTTCATCAGGCCTGCAAGAGCAAAAAATAAGTCCAGCTGTTGAGGATCTTAAGAGTTTCAGTGTCCAAACATTGAAAACTGTGTCACATACACTTTGCAGAATGTAAACATGTTTTCCATTTATCAATTATTTGTTGTGTCTGATCAAATGTCAGAAAATAACGCCTGTTGTGAATTCCCACAGCTGAAGGAAGCTCTTGTTTTGTCCGACCAACAAACCCCAAAAGATATTTACTTTACTACCATGTATTAAGTCCAATAGTCTAGAAGCTGGAATATAAAAATTCTCACATTTGCAAAGATCCAATCAGCAAACTTTTTTGTTTTTGTGGGTGTGTAAATATGTGAGTGATTTCCCCTTGTGTTTAGTGTATAGACCTGCACCTATGATTAATTCATGATCAATTAATTTGACAATTATTTTTTTGATGTCTACAAAACATTAAAAAAAAGTGAACACAGCATCTTCAAAAGTAAGAGTCTGGAATCAGATACTTTTCAGCATCATGTCTATTGTTTTAAAATGAAAGAAACAATATGAAAAAATTGCTATTGATTATTTGCATGTGAACTGATGAATCCAGTAATTTACTATTTGCTTTAAGTTAAGTCTACAGAATAAGTAGATGTTCTGATGGGTGAGAACCCCATGTGAAGGATAAAGGGGAGTAGAGGTCCCATGAGATACCGGATAGAAGGGAACAGCTGAATGGCGTAAACGAATAATCATTTGTCAGAATTACATTTATTATTTCAGTGCTAATTTCCCCCTCAGTCAACTGGTACACAGATAGTAAATACAGATCTTTATTTAGTTATTCTATAGTCCCATGTTCAGGTATAATAAAAAAAAAAAAGTAAACATACCAATAGATAAAGAAGAAAATTAGACATACTTCACCCACAACATGAGGAATCACTGCTTGCACTTTAAAGTTAAAAAAAACATAATTTTGCAAATGAGTCAAAGCTTCACATAAAAGCCATTTCACTACAAATCTCTTACGCTGCACATAGTGTTTTCACCAGCAGTGGGAGCTGTTAACCTTCTGCTTGACAGAATCGTCCACATTCTGCAGTCTGCATTATCACTGATTCCACAGCAATCGACTGGAGCAACATTTGCTTATTGTTGCTGATTTAGTAACAAAATATCATCACTTAATTCATGCACAGAGGGCCATATAAGTCTGAGAGCACTTTCTCAAACGTTTTCAGACTTTTGGAGCTCACTGTAGATCAGGTGGACGCCTCACACACACACACACACACACCCCCGTGACAACAAAAGCCCTCTATTAATAAGTAGCATCCGAGCACATTCAGTCACCTTAAGGTGCAGAGAACATGAGGTTGGAGGTGTTGTTACAGCTTCATTCACCTGCACGATATCAGAGCATACTGCATCAACACCATCCACTCTCACCTGAATAGATCAGGTATCGGAGCAACTGTCAGACTGTGGTACGCCGGGCGTCTGAAATGTATTTGTGCTTGGACCTAAACTATTTCTTTTAAAATACATATTTGTATTGTGAGTCAAATACAAAAGCCTCCTCTGCAAGCTGATGGGGTGATTTATTTTTCCTTCTTTTAAGTCAGAAGTCTCGTTTTTTCGATCGCTGTCCGACAATTTAACCTTGATTTTTTCCCCCTCCTCTCCTTTTCTCTCTCTTTATGGTAGTCTTCCGAGTTCACACACACAACACCACACAACATTTTGTCCGTGGTGACGTTTTATATGACTCCTTCTTACTGCCCATTGTTCATGTTTGACAACTGCAAAGAAATTAGCAGTCTTTGGCATGATTCATCATCTTTCAATCGAATGGTTGCTAAGGTGATGAATCCACGGTGTATGTGCTGAGTGGTGAAATCATGCGGAGTGTGTGGAGAGCGATGTCCTCAGTTTCACACACACACACACATATGCAGTGGAAGCAGGACTAAACCATCGGGCTGAGCTTGATGTTTGAGGATTTGGAGAAAGAAGCCCCAATTGCTTGTTGTTAAAGCTCTGTGCACAAATGTCACCGTCATCAGCACACATGCAGACACGCGCACACACACACACACACACAAACACCTCCTACGCTCTCATCTGCACATGATCACACAACAACCGCTTCAAAGCCACACATTCATCAGTCCTCTCTAAACTCCCTCTATCAGATCTCATCATTCTCATGCTAAACAGCCACACAGACTTTGAGCTTGTAAACTAGAGCTTGGCAGTTAGTAAGGTTAAACACCTGTGTCAGGCTTGATGCCATTGTGTGTTGGTTTTTTGTTGTTCTGTCGGGCTTGTAAGGACAAATGTCTTTCTCCTAGGCTTTTTGTGCGCTGTTAAAGGGCCACTGCTCATTGTGAATCTTTTTGCAAAGTGGTGAGCACATGTAGCCAAATCTAGTTTGTCTGATGACCACACTAATGCCAGACTAGTCATGAACAATGTGCCAAAATCATCCCAGCTGGGCTAAGACTAGTCCAAAGCTACTAAATGGACTGAATTCTAAGTCAACATCCCCTGAAACCTGCGCCAAACCTCAAAATATAAATATCCAAAACTGCGACAGATCCAACGCTCATTTGGTGCTTAACTGCCAAACACAGCTGAGTGCACCAATGCTCAGAAAAGTCCCATCTCAACCAGAAAGTACAGCCCAACTTCTACTGGAGTTTTATTATTATCATAATTATTGTATGGACAACTCAGAGTAGTATAATAGTGATTTATTAGCCAATTGTCATTTCAACATAAACATTTTCATAGGGAATGATTAGTAGATTGATCAACAGAAAATTAATTGGAAAACCAATTTTGTTAATCAATTTATTGCTTCAGTGATTCTATAATTTTGCTGCTTCTTCAGCTACAAAACAATATTTAGTTTTACCCTGCGTTTTATCTTTAGATGAAAGTCGTTGTTGGTTAACAAAACAAGACATTTGAAAATTCACTTTGAACTCTGACAAATATGATGGGCATCATTTCTACTTCTTTATGTTTAATCGACAAATAATAGCAAAAAGAGATAGTAGATGATGGAAAAAAGATGGAAAGAGGTTGAAACACCTCTAATTCCCTTTTACTTATCTGATGAGATATCGATCTGCAATCTGCTAACTATCAGTCAACAGATTGTTCTGCAGGAAACTTTTCACTAGCTGCAGTACAGGTCATAAATCCCTCCATGTTAGTGGATGGGACATGAGCCAAAGTAAAAAAATGTCCTACTCGCATTCGTCATTGACAAGATTATCTGAAGTTCAAGACAAAATTCTTATTCATGCATGACTGTTCGAACAGCGCGCCACTACTCGTTCCAATTTTCCACCCCTAGATTAGCTTTGTCAAACCAGCATGCTTGTAAGTTTTCAAGGCATTAATCATTAATGCGGCGTGAATAGTGGAAAGTGGGTGAAGATGAAAACATTTAACCAGGATATGCATCAGTGGAGCTGCCTCCCCAAATTTGTCAAGTGTGTCTCCAATTTAGAGGAAGAGAAGGGGAGATAGGGTTTCAAACATGTCAGAGAATTAACACAATCTCCAATTATAGCTTTCATTTCCTTAATGAGAGGGAGGGACTAGAGCAGACAAGGAGACGGATCAGCAGATGATGGATTGGGCCTCTGAAGGGAGTGACTGGGAATAAGACTATACAAAGGCTTTAAACCCCATCTGCATGGTAACCTGATTCGACTCCTTTAAAGCAGACATGCAATCCATCACCTTGGTTTATGAATAAGTAGGAAGCATTTTCCTGTTGTCATAAGTGAAAATCAAGTGTGTCACTGTTCTAAACAGCAGAGGCAACATGAGAGAGGATCAAACCCACATTTCCCATCCTGAGCATTTTGTGTTTTGCCAACTCACTGCAATGATTTTGGTCAAAAAATCGAAATGGCAGAAAATCTATTATTACTGACATTTGTGGCCTCAAAGGTTTTTTGTAGAATATATTAAGTTGTGGACGCAAAGTTGTGCCACCATTAGGCCCATTGCAATCATATTTCATGGAAAGCATTTGCACACGATCACAGGAAATTGAGCAAAGGTGGTGGCAATGCTGGCCACGCCAACATATACCAACCAATGTGGCACCTCAGGTTTTGGTTAATACTTGCCCCCTGATTAAGTTCACCAACTTTGGATATTTGTTAACCAGTTTTTGAGGTTGTGGGCTTGCTTTGGAAGATCTATTCCTACATACAGACTGAAAATATGTGCCAAGATCTATAATGATTGGACAAATCATTTATGGCCAATTTCCCAAGCTGTGCCACTTTTTTTGGTGAATATCTTGATAGCGAAATATGATATCAATAATCTTGGTATAATGATGATCTACAGACAATTTAGGAGGAGTTACCAAAAATGTGATTTTCAAAATGTCAAAATGGCAGAAAATCCATCATGGAGAGTTTTGGGGAGAAGATTGAGTTGGACACGTTTGTCAACTTTCGTGTGTAAGAGCTGTGGCCTTTCCAAAATTGTGTATTTGAGCCTTAATTACAGCGCTACCATCTGGCTGATTGGACTCATTTTTCTTGGGAAGCGTTTGTACATCGTTTCCAATCATTGAGCCGTGGTTCATGTTTCCAGCTCATTCTAGCTGATGTCAGTTTGAGCCGTGGTGAAAGACTTCCTCTTCGGGGCTTGAACCCCTTATAAAATAATAACATTAACAATGAAAATAATAAGTAGTTGCAGCAAATTAAGTCAATTTAATGGTCTAAGCAAAACGGTCGGCTCAAGCTCGGCTGGTCATTACTGCTTCTGTGTGTACAGGCCAACCTCCTGTTCCATATTTTGGTTTCTTATTAATCATACATTACATACCTTGTGCATTATGTATATGAAATCTCTCGGGGATACATGTCTGCTGAGTTCTGTTCGGTTACCCTGTGCATTTTCTGCTGCTTGAATCCTGTGGAGTGCACTTTCTTTCCATCAGATACAAATATAAAGCCATTTGTAGCTATATGAATAGTCCAGTCTTCTTTGATGCAAATGGTTCTGAATTATTTATTCTTACCGTGTAATGCCAGCGGTCACGGCAAAATAAGAAAACTAAACATGACGTACGAAGAATGAAAACAGAGAAGGGATGTTTGCATTTAGTTAACCGGTTTGTTGTTTAAACAGGAGAAAAGGAGCTGCTAATCCTGCATTAGCCACATGACAGATTAACATATCCAACTGTTTTCATCAGACAATGAAAAGGTAATAGCTGCTGCACACACAAACGCACATACGTACATGTGCTTGAATCACACTCCCCGCCTTTGAAGATGCTTATTATTTCCAACAAGGATGGATGTATATTTCTTTTTTAACTTCAACGTCTGCTGCAGAAAAAACAAATATGCCTTACAGAACGCTTCACATGTTTGTGAGTGGTGGCTCATAAAACCTGGATCAGATGAATATTTATTCTTTATGTGTTTGCATCTGCTTGTGCGTTTGTGCATGTGTGTGAAGTGAAAGAATGTCTCTATAGTCTGAAATGAAAGCTGCACAGCATCTTGTGATGTCTGTCATGATTACCACCGTGAAAAGGTTTAAGCCGGCTATTTTGGACACAATACATAAAACAACGCACTGTACACATTCACTCTCACTCCCTCACGTACAAACACACGCGTGTGCCGCTTCTGTCTCAACTCACTCACTTAATGGCGCAGCCCATATTAGATAATTCCTCTCAAAGAATGTTTCCAAAAATATATTAGGCCCATCAGTAATCCCAGCAAGCTTAGAATAGAACTGAATAACCCAATTGGAAACATGATTTTACCAGTTGCGTAAGTGTTGGTGCTTGCGTATACCCAGTGATTACTGCTGTCCCTTAACCTTGCTCTCCATTCTTGTTCTTTCTGCTGCGACACACTTTAATCTTCGCACTTTCATATGTGTTTGATTCTTGTCGAGGACGCTGTTGGCACAACACCTCGCCAAATCTCTGTGCTCATCCAGGAGCTCCTCACTGTCTGCTCCTCAGTTTCTAACAGATCATGGTCAAACAGTGCGCTCATGTCTGCTGAGCTCAGTATCTTACAGCACCAGACTCCCAGTTTAATATTCCACACACCCAACATATGTGCGCTTACCAGAAACACGGCCTTGGGCACTGGCCTTGTTCCGGCCTTATCCCGGCTTTCATGATGCGTGCAACAACCACCAGTGGGTTTATGAGCTATGTCCAAAGAATAAAAGTCTTTTCATTCAACTGAACACGAACCAAAGACAAAACAACAGATATTTACTGGCTCATGCGGCTCCAAAGTGTTTGGCAGAGTAACACAGCAATAATGTAATAAATCATAAAAACAGCACAACAATCCTTGTGTTCCTACATCTGTTTTCTCATACTAGCTATCTTCGCTGCCTATCAGATCCATATGATATACTTAATTACATTCAGTGGATATTTCAGAAAAAGCAGATAAAAAGCAGCTCTGTATTCATAGGTGTCAAAGTGTTTTTCAACACAAAAGTAAACATCTTCCACAACTGAAAAAGAAATGTAAACTGTAGTACATTTTTATCCCTTTTCATTGAATAATTTACACTGTCTCTGGTGCTTCTTTGTTTTTAGAAAAGTATCTGAAAGGAATATCTCCACTTAAGCCATTCCCTGTGGTGGCAGCCAGCTGGGCATGTGTGGTAGTACAGTCCTTTTGATGCAGCTAAAGGGTTTCCCACACAACTTATTTCACTCTTTTTAAACAATCACATTTAGCCACACAGCCGTCAGAGGAGCGTCTCTGTGCATAGCTAGTGTGAACCGATAGCCGGCATCTGAAGCGATCAGGGAACATCAGTAAAATGTAGCATTTACTAATTGTCTGCGTGTTAGACTCTGTTCCACTCCCCCTGAGTATCAGGGCCATATAGTCATAATCGAATGGAAAGTCGTCACATTACAAGAATAAAATCATAATTTAATGAGATGGAAAATCATAATATTACGAGAATAGAAGTAACTTAATGAGAAAAAACTCAGTAATATAATATCTAATATTACAAGAGTGAAGTTGTACTTTAATAAGAATAAACTAATAATATTACAAGAATATACTCAGAATTTAATGGAAAAACAAATATTAACAGAATTAAGTCCTAATTTGAATTGCGTCATAACATGAGAGTAAAGCCCTAGTTAAGTAGGAAAAAGTCATAATATTCCTAATTTAGCAAATAAGAACAATAATAAGAATTTAAAAGTTTGAAACGTGCAGGTCTGTCACCTCTGGCCCAACATCTTTGTCTGGTTTAACAAAAGTTGGGCCTCAGATTAAAAAATAAATGGTTACTGTGCCACCCATAGAATATAATACATGTTTTATGCAGATAATATTTAAGAGATGTCTGGAAACAGCGGTAAGAGCGAACATACAGGTAAGCATCTGCGACTGTTAGCTAACATTAGCGCGGTTAGCATTGAACTTACTGCTAGCTGGCCTGCTGGAACCTCCTTCTTCTCTTCCTCCTCCTCCTTCTCTTCCTCCTCCTCCTCCTCCTCCTTCTTCTCTTCCTTTTCCTCCTTCTCCTCTTCCTTCTCCTTCTCCTCTTCCTTCTCTTCCTTTTCCTCCTTCTCCTCTTCCCAACATGAGGACTATGAGGATTTGTTCCCAGGTGGGAAATAAGTTTCGTTTTTTTGGTGCTGCCTTCAGGTGCTGTCGAAAAACATATCACTACACAGGGAACAACCCAGCCAACGACTCCAGGTGTTCACAGTTTGTCCATTTACTAAAGCTACTTTTATAAACACATTTGATACACTGTTGACACTGTATCATTACAAGTAATCTTCAGTGTTGTGTTTAATTGCAGCATCGTCCGTTCACAGCTTCCTTCCTGGAACACTTAACCTGCACGTGTGCTTCCAGGCAGGCGTAAGTAGGTTCGGTGGCACTAGTATTTTTTTAATTCTAATTCAAATGTCAGACTGTATATTCTTAAGAATTCAAAGTCAACTGCTCTGTTAAGGGTATTTATTATCATGCTAAGATCATTATCATTATCAGTGGTATGAAATGGTTTCAAAATGATGGCAATAATATTTATCACAATCATTTCTGGGACAACATATCATGACAGGCCTACCTTAATATTTTCTTAATATTTGTATTGATGCACCAAGTTAGAGGTTTCCTTGCTCAGTTTACAGCTTTAGTTCTCTGAGAATTTCTTTAATATGCAAGCAAAATTGGTATTGTTCAAGGAAATATCTTTAACTGAATCGAAAGTGTGTGTGTGTGTGTGTGTGTGTGTGTGTATATATAAGTGTTCCTTATTTCCATTTCTGGAAGTTGCTAACTCTGGTTGTGCCACTTTTTGCTTCACTTAACAATTTGCCATTTATAGTAATTTGCCTCAAAGCTCATCACAGGAGTCTATCTCATTTGAATTCTTTATAGAGGTCGTGAGTATCTCAGGCGAGATCCCTGCCTGTTTAAACTGCAGCTCTCTGTGTCCTTCCCAAAATATGAAATTGTAATGACATTCATAGATGGTTGTGATGGAGACAGCCTTCTTGGAAGGGAATTGGACTGAGCTTTTCCCCATTGACCCTTGCTCCGCTATCAAATAACCCTCCAGCCCCAGTGTGATGAGGTAGCATCCTCCTGGAGCTGTTAATCCATGACGGGGAGACATGCCGGAGAGAGGACAGAAATAGACATGCAAATGGTAAGAGTTTCATAACTCCTCGTATAGAGATCATTACCCTGATCTGTTTACCTTTATGTGCCGCATCCTTTAATACAGTGCAGCGTAGAAAACACATCCACATTTAGTTCCATGGTTTTTATCAGCTCAGCATTCTTAATTTGTTTCAGAGCTGAAAATAGATTATTACAAAACACACGATATATTGAGCGCTCAAATGTATATAGGATGTTTTCTTAAATTCAATATGGTGCTATGGGTGTATTGGATGGTTTGGAGTTGCAGTCTCTGAACACATGCTGCATATCAGACCCAATAAAAGGTGATTTACTGCCCTCGCGGAACAAATGGCTGTATGATTGAATCAGCAATCTGATCACCAGATATGATTCTCCTCCTGCTGTACTTTGCAGCACTGAGGCTTTGCACAGCATCACTTAGACGTGTGATTTTGCCGTTTGTTGGTGTAATTTTTGCATTTATGGTTCAAAGTTGGGTCTTTGTGATTATGCTTTTATTAGATTAGTAAACCTGTGGGCAGGGATGACAGGCGAAGGCAACATTTAAGAGCCCCATGTGTGCGTCTGGTGATGGTGGCATCTTGAAAAAACATTGCAACAGGTGGGGTTAGCTGGGCGGCCGCACATGCTGCCCATGTGGCTCCCATCTCATCTATTGAACATGCTGTCATTAAGTGTCTTATCAAATTACTTGCGGCCAAAGTGGATGTGGCAGATCCGCAGGGGTTTTGCGCTGAGGGCTCCACACCGTTGATACGGTATAATATCGTGGTGTAATATGCAAAGGGAGATCATATGCTGTGTGGCTGAGCTCAGAGGAGTTTAGGGAAAGGATCGCTGCAGTCAGACAGACTTTGTTGAATTGTGACAGATGGAAAGCAGCACGGCATGAAGCAGGTATAGCTTCTTAAAGACAAAACCAGCCAGAACCTTGCCTGTCATCCCTGTGCTATTCATTTTGATTTTATCTTCCTTGAATGTGAGATCTCCATATAAAGCTCTTCTTTTTCTCCCATAAAAAGCCTCACAAAAAGAACTACTAAAAAAAGGCTGAGGACAATAAAGACACAGCACGGCCGGGTGTGAACCTCTTCTACCGTGCTTTGTATGTAATTTACTGCACTCTTGTATCTCATCCTGCGGTGTAGCTGCATTTTCACCCAGAGTGCTCCTGCAAAGTATTGTGTCCATTCAAATGTGGATGTGCCTGCATGTTTCGCATGCACTGTGCTTGTCTTTCAGCCTAGTTTTCTGTTTTGTTGACTGCTCAGTTCCCAGGGAGCCGTGATAAAGAACGGTTACATGGTAAGCAAGATATCTGTTGACATTATCTCCTCTAGGACATTTTAAGTCCATCTGAAGGAGGGCTGTTTCTCAGTCGGGGCTTTTAAAAGGAACAGGTGGACATGAAATCGAAGTGTGAAGGACATGGATGTTGAACGGGCATTGAGAGTGAATGATATTTATAGAGGAAGGAGAAGAAAGCATGTTTCTGTGTGGCTTTTTGTTAGTTTTTAGTAGTGTCGCTGCACTTTTCATGCAGGGTTTTAGCACAAACAGACATCTAATGCTACCAAAACCTTCTTTTCGAATTGTATGTTGGGATCCAAATGCTTTTTCCGGACCATGAAAGTGGATTATCTTTGCTACGTGACTCGCCTCCTCCTGTATTGTGGCAGTGCAGTTGTGCATTGAGCCACGAGGGAATCAATGGCTCATCTCCTGAAAGCTCTTAGTGGTCTTAAGCGAGAGTAGTAAGAACCGAGCATTAACCAGTTCAGCGCCAGACAACAGCAGCATCAACTCGAACACCAAACAATGTGTAAAATAGCAAAACATTTTTAATTCTCTCGACTTAAACATGCAGAATACAGAGATAAAATTTTAATCTTGCAAACCTCCTGATGCCAAATGAAATTACAATAACATTAACATCAACCTTTAACACTGAATAGTCACATCTCTGCAGTCTGGGTGTAAAGTTGCTTCAATTAATGCCATTAGTTTCCACGTATACTCGCTACATCTAATAAAAGCATTCAGATAAATGAAAATTTGATAGACCGGAAAAATAATCTTCTTCTACTGGATTTCAAAGAGTGTAATGTTTAACAGGCAGTTTTGTCGACTTGGATTTCAGGGAAGAGGTTGAGATTGTATTTTAAGGAGAAAAACACAGACCTGTCTAAGCTAAAAGCAGGTATGCTAATTGGAAAAGGGACTCTGGGACATAATCATTCCATCAAAGTCCGGGTTTGCCTGTAAATAGTCACACTTTTGTGGCATGAAATACAGGAAATGGTGATGTTTGTTAAGATGTGGAAGGTCACCTATAAAAAGCAGGGCCGATCCAACCGAACACAGTGTGTGTCTCAGGCCACGCGTCTACAGCAAAATGTGTTTTCACCCATAGGAAATAAGCCTTTTTCATGTTTGTGTGCGTCATGTTTTCTGCGAAGCGGATGGCAGATCCTTCCACCTTTGAACAGTAGTGTGAATTGTATTTGGTCTCAGCTGAATAGTAGCTGTTACAGAGAGGGAATATCTTTTTCAGGGTTTGTGGATTGCATGAACCCAGCAGCTACAACACATTGTGCCATTATTGACTTCCTGTTTTTATGCTGGGTGAGAAAAACAAGTTGCTCATGGGTTAAAACCAGATGTTGTCATTACCGTGACACAGTGTAACTCTATATCACTTAAATTCTCCAGTTAATTTAATGCACAGCAATGTGTCCGTCGTATTTAACAGAGTTAATGGACTTGATTTCAGTGTTTCACGCTCTTCGTGTCAGGTGATAATTGGACATACTGTTCTCACAGGAGAATCCAGACGAAAGGGGATTTTATGGCTATAGCTGAGTTGGCCTGTCAGTGGGTACTACTGGATGAATTGATATGACATTTGGAGACATCTTGGTCCCCATGAGGCTGAATCTCCTCAGACATTTTGTGATCACCTGATTTCTCCTCCATGATGTTAACATTTGTGGTTTCAAGCAAAATGGCTGATGATGGATTTGTGGATTTGTGACCTTTAGTTTCCAGTAACAGCAACATCATTCGGTCTGAATCTAAATCATTTGCTGATTGGGTCTTTTGGGTCATAACGTAGCCTTCGCTGATTCTCCCGTCACATGACATGGCATTAACCTTGGCTACCAGTGTAGAACACAACATGGATAGTCAAAACTAAAGTGCTGACATGTGTAGGAGACGATCTATTATTCGAGCAATCCTTCCTACTTACACCAGCACATGAATGCCCAGTGTGCATGAGTCGTCATGTGATATGCATTTTCAGACAAAGATTTAAAACTGATTCGGAGCCAAATCGCTCACGTGGACAGAGATCGTTTTTAGTTTGGAAACTAATTTGAAAACCGATTTCAAAACGAAAATGTAGTCGTATGGATGTGGCCTAAGTTACTGTGTGCACCAAACTAAGATAGTGCAAATGGAAATCATTATCCCTGCTTAGCATAGTCATGTCTGTGATTTATATTAGCACCTAACATGTCATAAACAGAATTATTAGGTCATGAATTGTAAATCTATTTAAGACTTATGGTGGGATTTTTTTTATAGAATAACAAATGATAACAGTAAATATAAGACAAGTATGGCTTTTCTTCTTAGAAATGTTTAATTCAAATATGCCAGAGCATAACACAAGTGGCTGTACCAGAGCCACAATAAAACAAAGTCTGATGCCAGTTTTTGCACCTTGTTTTCAATGCTGAGTGCCAACATCACATTTCAGTCAGCTATGTATGGCTGCTCCATAAATAACAATATTTTGAACAAAAATAAATTATCATTAACAGCATTACACAAAAAATTTCAAATGCAACAAATATATTTAACTTTGGGGACATTTTTTGGGGTCAAACATAAAAAAATGCAGCCTATATCCTTTTTCGTATCTCTAAATATCATAAGCAAAAATGAATCCCTATTAAATCAGCCATCCAATGTAGTCAGGCTCTGTAACTTTCAGTACAAGAAATGATTGTATCCATGGGGATGACAAAGCTCAGGTAGAGGGAGATATAAGGGAGGGGAGGGAGCGACTACAGTCAAGACAAAATGAAGAATCACCTCAAATGGCCTGCTTCTCATTAATCATTGAGCCGTGTTTTTGTTTAAATGTAGTGACTGCCTGTTTTGTTTTGTGACTGGGCCTCTGGTTTGGTGAGAGTCTGGGTGTCAGGCCTCCTTGTCGCAGTGACAGTGAGGAATGAGAGTCCTGCTTATCAGGCTGTAGAAGCAGTTGTGTGCTCGACTCAAAGGGCAAGCAGGACGACACCGACTGATAGAGGCAACACATCACTGTCATCCTTATTATTTCCCTTCTCCATTGACCTCATCACCTCAGTCACACGGCTCACACGGCTCACCCTGCCCAACGGGACATTGGTCTATTAAAGAGTAAATACTCTCCTCACTGTGGAGCTCAATCATACCTGCGGATGCACCTAATCTCCTAAATACAGCACATACAGTGTCATCTGAAGGTATCCATGCTTTCATTCATTTTCCCATTAGTCCACACTCGGTAATCCATGATAAAGTGAAAATGTTGTTGGAAATATTCACTAATTTATTAAAGAACAGATAGTATTCAGATCCTTAATTCAGTACTGTGAGTAAACACCCTCCGGAAGCTTCAGGCTTTCCTCAAATGTTCTCTGGGGTTTAAGTCTGGAGCAGTTTTCAGACGTGAACTCTGGAGGATGTCTGCAGAATTGGGTCCGGACTTTCTCAAGCGGCTTCCTTCCACACATAACCAACGCAGCAGGAGATTCCCCACTCAGAGGTGTTCACAACAACACAGAAAGAGTGTTCAAGCGAGGAGTGGTGCAGCCGACATGAGGCAGGATGTAACGTGTTAATTCCACTGCAGAGATCACATGTTTGTATTTACACCACATTGACACCAGCTTTGGGCCTGTACATTGTGCTTGAGGTCACACTGAAAGGGGAGTTCCTTGTACTATCAGTTCAGTCGGCCACAAGTGGACTCCGATCAAAATCTCGAGAAAACTCAAAGCAAACAGGATGCATCTGAGACCAGAATTTTAACGCCACAGCAGAGGGTCTGAATCATGGACTGAATATAGACATGAATGACACATCTCCACTTCCTCCTGTTATGCTTTTGATAACATTTGGAGTGTGCGCAGTAGTGATCATGATGTGGAGCAATGGAATGGAAGTCTCGCCGACCCACACACACTGGACCAATCATAAGTCTGTCTCAGCTGTCGATCATGATATTTCACCCAATTTCATATCATCAAATAACGGATTGAATCCAAATTTACAGGGAAAATGTTTGAAATTACATAAACAAATGTCTTCAAGCTAAAATATTTCAACATGCACCTTTAGTTTGTCCCATTCACTAAGACAGCTGTACTGCAACCACTCACCAGAGGGCGATCAGGATTATTGGCTTCACTTTTGGGGAGCTGTCATGTCGTCCTTCTTCATTTATGCTCTATGGTCTCATACAATCACATTTTGATATTTGATGAATTTGAAAACATTTCTGAAGTCCTGTTTTCCATTTGTCATTATGGATTACCGAGAGTGTAATGGTTTGTACATTAGACATTACAAATGTGCGTTTAAAGTACATTTCTGCGGTGATAGAACACACACATACAAACTCCCTCACACACTCAAGTTACACTTCTCTGAAAGAACACAGTTGGGGCCTGTCACCTTTATCATCCCCTGACACAGCAACAGTGATGGAGGAGATTAACCCCCTCCCCATGTGTCTCACTCACCGTCCCCCAGAGCAAAGACAATGCTCAGTAACTGAGATAGAGCACTGCAGGACAGCGCTCGCCCCCCCTGCTCAGAGCGTTTAACATCAATGTGCTCGTGTCAGATTGGGATGTTCTCAAGGGAGCTAAGTGAGTGAGCTGTATAGTGAAAAGTATGGCAGAGATACAGACTGAGACAGAGAAAAGTCACTCATGGGGTTCAAATACCTTGATAAACTGGTCACAATAATCTCTCTTGCATCAGAGTTGATCTGATTTGATTTTTGCCTCTCACCTTTTAGTCCACTTCTCCTGGTAACCAGTATCTCTGCCCTTCTTTTCATCACCTCCTTTTCACACAAAGTAATCACTGAGAACCTTTCACATCGTGTCATTCACACGGAGGGGTGACAGGATCCCAGGATAAACGGTCGCATAATGTGTTCAAAGACGCGTGTGATCAGACTCAGGCCACCGGGATGTGCAAGAGGTAGCCCAGCTAATTGACTGAGGATGATTGTGCAATTGTAGGTGTACAAAGGCCACTAATGAATACATAATTGTGCATAAAAGTGGTTAAAGGCCAAGGCTTCCTGCTTTGAGCTGCAGTCATAAGTCCTGTCTTACATTGTGTTCATTATACTATAAATAAAATTCTGAAATACTTTATTCTAAATACTGTATATTCATAAATGCGTATTTACATTTATATTATCACATCTTAATTATTTTATTTGGAAATATTTTGGATGGATTATGAAGTCGTCCTCAAAGTACCAAAGGCTGTTCAGTTAAATGTTATAAGAAACATTACTCCTTTAGCCTGTCAAGTGGTAATGTCTTTATATCCCGGGCTGATATTTCCAAGTCTCTGCTGTAAATGTCAAACATAAATTTGTGTGCTTGTCATATTATCCAGCATTCTCATTTGGATCCAGCTGCTTATTATTATATAAGTCCGTACAATGAAGAGAAAGAGGGGTGAGGTGTTTTGACTGAAGGTCTCTCAGAGTAAATGCACCCAATGTGAAATATGTCCCGAGAGTTGGACACATACAAATGAGATCGACACCTCAAGAAATTCATCCAGAGGCTGTGCACATTTCTTACTGACTTTGTGAGCAAGGGGCAGATCAGACGGATGTTGATGCAACGTCAGTCTTTGTTGACTGGAGAGAGAGGATTGTCTGAGCATGTGAAGCCTTTTTCAGGATTGTGCTTCGGTCTACACTGAATTTGGTGAAGTATCTGGACACTGGATAAAACTACACACACTACACGACACTACAAACTTGACAATAATGTTATATATTATAATATATTTTACTTACATGGAACACTTTACTGCAGTCTAAGTGTGTTTGCATTTAGTACATAAATTACATTTTGATGTTAATACTCATTTTTCATATACTTTCTGTTGACTGTGTAAGTGAAGACAAAGACAATCCCCTCCGCCTTCTCTACTGTATTTAATCATGTTGAATATAAAGCCAAGATAAATTCATTTTGTTTCCATCGTGGTTATTTTTTGTTTTGCGATATTGAAAATTTGAGGAGAAATAACAACATGTTAGGAATCAGTGAAGCAGAGGATGTTCTATTACTATCATCTGAAGGCAAAGACTATACTCTCAGCCAAGTAGAACGACATTTATGAGAGGAAATGGCTTTAAAAGGGACGCTGCTTGTCTTCTTTATCTATTGTTCTGCTCTGAGATGAACAGCTATTGATCTCTTTTACGTCACTGTCCCTCCATTTACCCTTTTATGTCCCCGTCTTCACACCCTTTGGCTCTAACCATTTCTCCTGCTCGACCGGAGATGACGGAAATTCATTGGGATGTGTGAACCCTGCAGATGACCATCACCGTTTTGGATCTACAGTTGCTAAAACAATTTCTGGTGACAGTTATTGAGTTACCTATATTGCATTATGTGCTCCACACTTCACAGATGTCCCACATCTTATCTGATTCTCTCTGAGTCTGAGACCAAATTAAATCTTGACTTGACCATAAATGCTGTTCAAAATTCATTACCAGTGTAACCCTCGAAAATAACCCATTTATTTTGACATGTGGACTGTCAATTATCTTAATATTTGCTTTTGCAGATTTAAAATGATATAACCATGAATAATTTCTTCTGTATAACCAATTTGACCGTGTCTTGTGGAGTATGACCCTTACATAAATCGGAACTGGTCACCAGAGGGTTGTGATAAATGGTTCTGAGGTGACAGGGTTGAGCTTCAGCGGTCTCCCTGAAGTTATGTTGATATTTATACTCTTGTTTTGTTTATGTTCTCAGGAGGTCAGACAGAAACTGGGTTGGCGTCTCACTCAAATTCTTACAGGAGCCCGTGAGAGCGATCTCCACCTATTTTACACATCAAATTCTGTTTACAGGTATTGTTGGCGAGTGCTGCTGCATATGTGAGAAAAGTTGTGTAAAGCCGTTTGTGGCCCCGGTGGGAGCTGTGCGAAATCTGATAAACTGCCTCAAGTAACACTATGTCAAGTCACTTGAGGTAGTGTTGACGGGGCCTGCAGAAAGTTTCAACTGTCAACCAAAAAATCCAGAGGAGAAAAACACTAAAATAGAAAACAAAAAAGCAAATATATACATATCCATCCATCCATATAGTGAATTTACCAGCTCTCTGTATCCTGCTCCCTATTCCAGCTTGAGGCTGTATTAACTGCTACTGTAAATATAAACAATGTCCTTTTTTATGTGTTTGAATAGTTTCTACCAGTCTGTTAATTTTACTTGCTTAAATTTAGTTTTTTAATTTAACACTAATAATTATTTGTGGAGTGTCTGAGGCGATCGTGCCGGCACGTTCTGGAGCCATGTGTGTCAGTGACTTGGTGCATTACAGTTAACATGTTGTGCTTTTTCAGTTTTGCTGTCCTCTTGTATAGTTTTTTTGTGCATGAAAAGGTTCTGAATATTTAAAAAGGCTAAAGTCCGTAATAAAAGCAGCTTTTCTCCCCCCACAGAAAACTCTGAATCTCTTCAATTACCTCGTCAGTGGTCCCGGTGGTACTTCCGGTGTTATCGTGCTGTCATGGAACATCACGACATCCCCAAAGTGGTTTTCAGGAACGCCGCCGAACAAACCCGGGTAAAGCGAGAGTGACATTTCTTACACCTGCCGGAAGCTATTGACCAATCACAACAGAGTGGGCCAGCTGGCCAATGAGAGCAGGCTCGGGTTTGTTGGGAGGGGGGGCTTTAAAGAGACGGGCGCTAAAACCATTAATTTCAGACAGATGCTGAAACGAGGAGCTGCAGCAATGGACAGTTTGAGGAAAGCGATATGTTTTTAGAGCATGTTAACCTTTTTAAGCAATAACCCAAATTAAAATGAACCTGAATATGAGCATATTTCTCCTTTAAAGTCATGTACATGGTTAGAGCTATGCCTCCAGTATGGGTGTGAGGTGATGTCGACGATATGCGGCTTATTCTGACGGATCTGTCGCCAAACCATTCCTCATCTGGAGTACTTACTCTTGTTCATCAGTGCTTAGTTTCACATTGCAGCAGTAGTTCAGTGACTTTGTGCTTTGGATCAGACATCATTGTACTCAAATGTGCAGCCTTGATCAAATGAATCTTAAACCACAGTGAGTCACACCACACAAGCGATGCAGTGATTAATGCTGTATGTTTGAAGCCATACATTATCTTCATGCTGTATGCTCTGTGAGCTAGAAATTATGTAAAAGACTAAAGGGTAGAATTGTCTTCAATGCTTCGATCGTCACCATCAAGAGCAAAGTATGTCAAGTCCTCGCAGACACTTCTCCATTTCATTTTCATTTTCTCAAAACAGGAGAGCATAAATACTCCTGTTATTCTAATCGGAGGCTGTGTGCCGACGTACCATTGGCTGACAGCTGATGACTCATTTTAACAGGCTGGTGTGGGGCTGGCAAGGAGATGGTGGGTGAGTGGGTAGGTGGTGGTGAAAAGGGGGAGCAGGAGGTGGGAGTAAAGCTTTCTCCCACTGCTTGTATGCCTGTGTGCATTGTTGTTTTTTTCCCACGAAAAACACACAACATAAATACTCACAAAAGGAGTGAACTTCATCTCTGTTCACTTTCTCCCTGTTTTTCTGCTCACCTCCTCAGCCATGGTTGCCTGTAGCCACACTTGAGGAGAGACACAGAGCCTGGAGGAGAGAGGAGAGAGAGGGAGAGAGAGAGAGAGAGAGAGAGACTTGTGCTGATCACTGAGTCTGCAGCCCCCAGCCTTCCCTCTGTTGCTGCTACAGTAAGTGTGAAAGGCAGAGTGGGAGAGGCAGCGGAGGCAGAGCTGCTGTTTGTCTCTGAGACTTGGAGCGAGGAGGAGAGCGCTGTGAGCTGTGCAGTGCAGAGCAGAGCAGAGAAGAGCCCGTCTGTCCTCTGGTATGTGTCCAGTGTGAGTCCAGTCATCTTCTGCCTGAGCATCCTCGCACAACAGGAGCCTGACACCAGCCACAAAGACAGGTGAGTCTCCTCAGCCTCATGATGAAATACTCCCAGCAGTGTACACCCAGTTTGACTTAACAATTAAGAATGATCATTATTTTTTTTATTTCACTAATGACATCAACGGGCATTGCTGAAAGTTTTCTCCTATAAATCAGGCGAATCCATCATCAGTGTGTGTGTGTGCGTTTGGATGTGACAGGTGGGCGTGTTTTTACATGTATGATTGCAGGCAGGTGAGTTTAATGTGAAGGCTTGTGTATCTTATGATTGACAAGTGGGGGTGGGGGGGTGGGGGGGCGTTGCTGCTCATAAGAGCGAACCTGTCTGATTTCATCCCCATGTGTTAATCCATGTGCCCCCTGAACGAGAAAGTGGGTGGAGTGGGAACAGTTTGAGCTCTGCTACTCTTATCTCAGTCTTGTTTAGAAACAGAAAAAAAGAATAAGCCTGAAGAACACTGTGTCATCACAGATGTTGCGCTTCAGACAGAGTATGTGTATTTGATGGAATGCAGATTGTGCATTTATTTCGGTTCATTGGATGTGTGTGTGTGTGTGTGTGTGTGTGTGTGTGTGTGTGTGCGTGTGTGTGCGTGTAGTTTATCGACAACCGAAGGTGTTTACATTTCAGATTTTCACTGTTATTCTTGAGCTCAGCATGAGGCTTTTGTCTCAACTGCGCAAGACGTGTACTGCATCCATCCCCGCTTGTTGTGGCATTGACAGGAAAATCCAGTCTATTACATAATCTAATGAAGCAAAGATCTAATGAGCAACATCATGTGTGGCTCTTGTTTTCCTGCAGTATGAGCAAAGTGCAACGTGCTGTTAAAATGAAGCTGAAATATTAAAGGGTTTCTTTTGTTCCTCATGTGTTGTTTTTGACAGGAGGGCTTCAAGTGATGTCACAGTTTTAATTCGCCATATTTATTTAGATTTTTTTCTAACAAAGTGCTTCTCGTTTTCTATATAAATCTGTCTTACAATCTGTTCATAAAAAACATGTCAGGGTTCAGCTGCCTCTCCTCCATGTTAGTATGTAACACTTGTCGCTTGTGCTGTCGAATGCTGGGATGTAATTTGTGTGTAATGGCAGCTCATGAGTGTTTACCTCAGGGAATCAGCAGGTTGGTCCAGAATTGTTTCCTCCCAGCTCACAACCTGTTGAATGAACTTCGCTTCTTTTGAAGTTTGCTGGGGAAGAAAGCCTTTATCTGCCGTGACTCACTTCAAGCCTTTATGATTTGCGAAAACACAGAGGGCAGAGGAAGACGAGGCTTTGAATGGGACCATATGGCTGAGTGAGATTTCACAGAGCGACATTGTCAGCGTCTGGATGGTTTAAACCCCTGAGCCATGACCGTGAACTGCGCTGCCACCAAGAGTGAAAAAATCCCCTCAGTGTTTGTCTCACGCGCTGGACGCTGGCGTTTGTTTGCCTGCGACTGTCAATCTGTCACTGACTGTGATGTTGAGGAATCAGCTCCCCACTGACCCTTCCACACCCCTTCCTCCCCCATCCTTCAAAAATATCTGTCCCCTCATCCATCCATCCATCCATCCATCCATCCATCCAACCCTTCATGTCTTCACATCCCTCCCACCGGCTTTCAAATGTTTGTCTCTTCACTTTCACCGAGCGCCTCCCTCCACCCCCCTCCACTCTGGTCGCCACAGAAACGGCTGATTCAGGAAGGGTGGGCGGGTGTCTCCGAGCTCTTGCTGCTCTGCCCCATGCGGTGCTTTCACAGTACATTTCTGCTTCTGTGCTGCTTTTATGGTCCTGATATGCTGACAGTTCAGGTGGCTCAGTCAGATGTTATACAATCGTATCAACTGCACAAAAGGCTGCTTGTTCAGTTCCCCCTAAGGACATGTTTGGTATTTAGAGTTGCGTTGCCATTCATGTTCAGTTTTCTCTTCTAACAATAGCATGATCACAGGCAGCCTCCTCACCGCTCTCCGTTTATTTAAAGGCTCACTTTGCTGAATCTGTGAGGACGTTATTAATGATTCTGATGTTGTGTTGCTCCTGAGAGATTGCGGACTTGTTTGTGCTGATACATATATGACACTCAGATTGGAGTCACGCTGAGGTGATTAATAATGTATAAATATACCATGACTGAGTCGTTTAATAATAGATGTAGTATGACCTTTCTCTTATGTAAGGTTGATGAAGCAGAATGAGGGTGATGGGGTGCAGAGCTGAAATGAACAGATGGAACCGAAAGAAAAATCGTTGATAAATTACCCCCTTCCTACCCGTGTATTAAGCTAGCCCTCCCACTCAAAAAAAAAAAGCCCAGTGAGCCGCAGATAAAAGATCTTCTCTTGTAATTACAGATGAAACCCTAAGAAGTGGGGGGGGGGAGGGGTTGTTTTCCTGTGGTTTTTTAAAATCTATTTTGTTGAATTTTTAGGTTAGCTCTGGTTGCCATGGTGATAGTTTGTACAGTAGCTTAAAACACTGCCTTTCAGAAAAGGCTCGTGAACAGGAAATGAAAACCTGTACCCCACCACAGCCAATTCCAAGCAGGACCCCATGAGCTCGTCCTACTGTGCCTGATTACATTAAAATGGGAATTTGTATTCACTCAGGAGGTTATGATGGGGACCAGCTCTGCCCCCTTCAAATACAGCGTTTGGCTTTTTTATGTTAATCATAGAAAAACATTAATGATCACAGTCACAGTCTTTCTACAGTTCACAATCTCTGACTAATTAGCTGTTGAGAAAAGTTACTCGCATTTAATTTAATTTGACTCTTCACTGTTTTCCATACAGGAACAAGAACAGGGTCCAGTGGCTCTTATTGATATGGATATAAACGACTTGCTCCTAACACTCATCTTTCATTAAATGTCTCAGATGACGTGTTCTCTATCTAGTTTTTGAGGGGGAAAAAAGGATATAAATATATGCAGGCTGCAGTGGTTTTTCCACCCTGCAGTGTTCAGCCATTACAGTCAGCGGTGACGCAGCCCGAGACTCACACAGCACACTGCAGACCCATCACGAGACACAGCCAGAACAAAGAGCACACACACTGTCATCTACAGCTCAACATGGATGAAAACACTGAAGCAGCTTTTAGCAGCAAAGAATCGTTAGGTTGGGAGAGTGGGACGTTCAGTGTGACACCATGTGCTGAGACCTGAGCGCTCACCCTGCTACTGTTAAAGACACTGACCGTCCCAGGTACCTGACGGTCCACTGCGGCGCTGGACGCCTCAGGTGGGACACTGAGATCAGTTTGGCGTCAGTGATATGTCAGGGTCAAAGAAGACGTCCTTTTCTATTCTAATCTTGACAATGTGAGGTACAATGTGTGCGGAGGAGTTCACAGAGGATGACGATCATAACAGACAGCAGCCTTACTTATAAAACTTCAGTCCAATGGTTAGTTTATAAAAGAGCAATCCAAATTTAAATAACTTCAGACTGTGTTCGTTGACAAGGATTATGCAGATTTTAGTGAAATTATTTGCGTTGCCCCAGAAAAGATTGCAATTGTTGTGATGATGGTTAATTCAAATCTTAATAATATTTCATTGAATAATTGAAAGTTTTATTTGATGAATTGTTGAAAAGTATTTTCACATTATAAAATATTATAACTTAAAGGTGGCCCTGATGTTAAAACTGAAAAGACAGGATTGTTACCAAACTGTGATTATTGATGTTTAATTATAACTCAGTATAACCTGTTTGGTTTATTGAATTTGAGCGTTTTATTTGAGAAACATTGTTTTGTAATGTAATGTGATGCTCAAACACAAACATTTTTATTGTTTCACAGATAAGAAATAGTCAAATATTGAGATTGTAGCAATAACGTGGTTTACTTAAAATCCTAAAATTTCTAATTTGCTAATAAAAGCAGACTATTAATTACAAGGGTTTTGAAGGACCTTCCCTTGTTGGGAGCCTGGGCTCTAATGTCAATAATCTCCCCCACTCCCCCTGAGATGGGAGAGAGTCCTGCCCCCCCACCTCACTGTCACACAGCTTCAGGTGCTAGAAGATAAAAAGGGAGGTGTAAAAAACTGGTTTATTTTCAGAAGCTAATTAAAAGGACGATTAAACCTACATCATAGAGAACGATTGAGAATCACCGTGGACAAAATAAAACTGTCTTCTTAAAGATATATTGTAAGAAGTCAAAACACTATCCTGCAATGACACAGACCATTGGTTTGTATCAACCTGAGTTACGATGATAATATAAAGGCACAAAAAGCAAATCACAGCACCTTTGACAATAACCTGCGTTGCTATAGATAGCCATGAAAGGTCTGTTAATGTTTTCTGATTCTCATCAAATCCAATGTTTCCCCTTCCTCCCACGTTCCAGAAATGAGGTAAAAATATCCCGGATACGCACACTGCCATTTTGTTAATTTGTCACCAGATTGGAGACGTAGTCTCCAATCTGGTGACAAATTAAGTAGTCTCGTAGTCACGTAGTCTCCAATCTGATACAAGCGCTTGACCAATCAGTCTCAGCTGTCAATCATGATGCCACCAAGATGGATTTTTCCAATAAGGTGGCCCTGTCTCTTAACTGAGCTGTTTCTGCTGAAGCAGGGAAGTAGAATATCTTAACCCGTTGCTACAAGGAATTAATACAGATAACTTCTTTGATAATCCGCCCAAATGCTTAGAGGAAAGTCTAAAATACACTGAGAGTAAATCCAGTGAGTCATGCTCTGTATAATATTTGAGGTGCAGACGGCGTGATTTGATTTCAAACGTGAAACGAAAGGTGAATATTTAGCCCCCAACCGGTCGTTAGCTCAATCGCGCTTCTCTTGAAGTGGATCCTGGATGATTCCCTGCAGCTGCCTGCTGCCTGATGACTAATGTTCTCCCAAGTGTCATATTAAAGCCCCTGAATTATTTTAGACAGAGCCAATCATTAACTTGCTCATTAAATATTATCGTAGTAATAATACTGAGACCGCTGTGACTCCACCAAAGCAGAGTTCTGTAATTGTTCCCAAAGCGCGGTCCTGTCCACGACATTATTCAGGACTCATCAACACCAGCGTCCTGACTCACTTTGGTTCTTTAAAGATTCCTCGGCACTTAGTGTCGGGGTGTTTCTGCACTAACCTCGCTGTTCTGGCCAAAAATTTCCATCTGGAGCCGGTCTCGCTGCCATCTGCTCCCCTGCTCTCTTATTGGACAGCCCTATCGACAGTTGTGAGGGGTCTGCTTCAAAATGGCCCCCACACGCAATGATAAAAGAGGTGAACTGGGAGAAGAGAGGACAACAAGGAGGAACGGAGATTCGTAAAAGGTTGGGGATTAAATGGGATTCATCACAGCACACGTTTCATTGGCACCGAGGCTCGGTGTGTCTCAACAGTTTCAACCCAGTCCCTGACTGACTTATGATCGGCTTCACCAAGAAAACAACATCCAGTTTTTGCTTAGTCAGAGAACGACACTTTTCTTAAATTAAAACTTTCAAATCAAAAGAGAAACAGAGGCTGCAGCCATAGTTCAGGTGTATGGATTATTGCCAGGGGAGAGTGACAGCATGATGTAAGTACTGCTGCTGTTGCTGCTGCCGCTGCTGGTGTTGATTGTGGTGTGTTGGTTTGGCCTCACTGACGAATGATGAATATGAGGAAAGTTAACTCCAGGGGAATCGTCTGTGGTGCTGCTGTGCCCTGAGGTTCAGTACTCACTCCAGCCTCATACTAATGGCATCATTACTGGGCCTGTGAAACCAAAATGTGTGTACATGCAGACGCACACACATGCACGCGCGCAAACACATACGCACACAGTGGATACAGGAAAGCATAGTTTCACATGCAAAGAGTCACTGATGCACATAAAATGCCAAACTTAATCAGACAATGTAAAAAATGTATGCGTCCCGATTGTAAATGTACTCGTAATGAGATTTGACTCCATCCATTTTTCATTGATATGTAAAAACCAAGCGCTCCTCTGCTCTTCTGATCAAAGTACCAAAGTACAAACCATCAGTTCTTCATTTCTCTCTCTCCGACGTCTCGTCCTCTACCCGTATCAAGATGACAGGAATGACATGACAGGATGGAGGAACCAACTCAATGTGCATCTGTCAAATAGGACATACGTGCTCAGTCAAGTGTCATCTGAAGTGATGCCATTTCGTAATATGCTTCACAGCCACATCACTCCAGTATCTTTATATAGTAAACGTTGGTGTAGAGGCTTGTTACCTTCGTCGAGGAGGTTGTTTCCATAACCTAAGATTGTTTGTCTGGTTGTTTGTCTGCTGAATTACGCAAAAACTTCTGGACTGACTGCAAATACCCCTCACATTCTGTAACTGATCTAGATAAACCAGCATGTCTTTTAAATTTCTTTTACATGGCGAGATAGGGCGTTAGCCTTGGTGGAGGTATGCGCTGTTTAAGCACCCTTCTGGTTTTATATTGATTTGTTAGGGCTTAGTAATATGATGATATTGTAAAGGGTCTCGGTAGATTTATGGCTACATTGTCTAAATTATGTTCTAGTTTCTTTTAAGTTGACGTGACGGATGTGAAAATAAGATACAAACTAGTACCGACATAGTTTTTAACAAACTGTCCTGAGATACTTTACCGTTCATGAATCGGATATTGGACTCCACTGCTATAAATACAGGTTTGTGTTTTTACAGTAGAATATATTGTTATCTTGCATTATAGTATAAACCTAATTTCTTTTCAAATCAAAAAACAAATCAATTTTCTCTCCGATGTATTGTTTTCACAGTTCCATCCGTCTCATGACTCCATCTGCAGTAGAAACTCTATAAGTATAACTAATAGAGTTCACAATGCATGAAAACAATGAAAAGTGTATTTCGTCTCATAGCTGAATAGGTTTTCCATCTTGGAATGAAAAACAGTTGACGATCAGGATGGTAGGGCCGATAATGTGATGCAATAAACTATTTGCATTGAGTGGAGGAGTTCATTTCCATCCAGATGATGAATGAATAATAAAAATAAAATGGCTCCACAGGAGGAGAAAGATAAACACTGCATCTGATCTTTCACTATCGCTGCTGGTTTCAAGTGGCTGTTCAGCACTGTTGCGATTGCTGTAATGAAATAACACCGTAGTTAAGTCTAAATTCTCATGATTTTGTTTTAGTGTTTTAGGAACAGCATCAGTCTACTCTGCTAAAATTCGCTAAACTAGTGCAGGGTCCGTTCTAAACCGGCCTGTTTGAAATGAGCTGTTAGTTTGACCTGTGGTGATGCTGGTTGCAGCTTTCTTTCTGAAACTGTAAAAGTGCATTAATTGAGCCGCAGACAAACAAAGACCAGCCGCAGGACTCAGTCCACAGAAATCTGATGCCTCAACACCGCTGCTGCACAAACAGCTGTTCACCCGTTTATTTCAAACTTCAGTGGAGCTTGACTCAGAACGCAGAACCCTGAACTCGAGAATCAGTGGATGTTTTTGTGAACGTGCTGTTGTTGTGATTAACAGCGCCACCTACTGTGATGAGTCCTAGCAGCTGCTGCTACAGAGCACTGGTCGCCTTTTTATAAAAAATGTATTAATACTGAATGTACCATGTGCCCAAATCGCAGCAAATTTGACGCTGCACTTCCTTTGCCCCTTAACAATAGTGTGAAGCCGATAAGATGAACAGTTCTCCGGATATGCAAGCGACATACATAGAGACAGAGATTTTTGGAATCACTAGATAGATGGTACTAAATGTAAAGTACAGTAATTGGTCACACGACAAAATTTAAAGTTTTGTCCTGATGGTGGTGCTAGATGAAAAGTCAGAGAATCACCAAAATTATTCAGAAACCTTCTTTAGTGACCATGAAAGCCTGTGTAAAATGTAATCAGCCCAGAGTTGTGTTCTGACTGACTAACCAATGCTGCCATCCCCAGAGCTTTGCTAAAGAAATAGTGAGAGACGTTTTCCACTCATAATTCAAGTTGATTTAATTTAGGATTTTCTAACAAGGCAAATTATGTTATGTATGTGGATGTAAAAGCAGCACTGCACCCTAGAGATGATGTAGAAAAAGTCAACAATGTCTGTGTCTGTGTCTGTGTCTGTGTGTGTGTGTGTGTGTGTTCCATTACATCTTCTTTTCCCCCAGTGGAATCACTTCATCACAGATCGAAATTCTTTGTTTTCTCATATGAACTCTGCGTCACTCTGAACAACTTTGACGAGATGAGGATGTGACACGGGCGAAGCTGTTAACTATTACACCTCCTTTGTAAAGAAACGACACACATACACAAATACTCCTAACCAACAGATTATCTGTGTGTTACTGCACCACCTGGCTCCATCTCCCCCCTCATCAAGCAGAATCACATCACTGTTAATCCGCCCGTCTCAGCCCATGGCGTACCGACACTGCAGGGCTCAGCTGTTCCCTCAGGGCTCCCCTGAAGCCAGGAGTATAGAATGGTGTTCACGTCCTACACACTCCCTTTTCTGCCTCTCCCACTCTCACTTTATTTCTCTCTGTGTTACACACATGGTCTTTGCTCTTCACTTGTATTCGGCTTTGTTTCTTTTTCTCTGTAAAGACAATGCTACTTGACTTTGGAAAGTCAGGCACTTACAGTCCAGCAGTGGAAAGTACATTCACTGCGGGTGTTTTCACACCTAAAAGTCTGCAAAGTACAGACAGTTGATTACAGTCGATTACAGTTGATCCAATTATTTTGGTCTCACATTGCAATTTAAGGAGCACACTATACACTTTTGTCTGACGTATGTCTATTCGTCATCACCTACGAGGGCTGCTTCTACATATGTTTGATATTAATTGGTTTAACTAGATGTGTGTGTGCTTTGAATGGAGACCTCCTCTTTTGATCAGACTCAATTTTGGTCTGTTGGTCCGGACCATGTTCTGAGACATTTTTTACACCTGTTATTTGGTTCGGACTAAACTGAAAAGTCTGAAGGTCTGGATCAAACCAGGTAGGTGTGAAAACGCCCTTAAGAAGCCTACTTGTACGGTTTTGAGGTACTTGTACTTTACATGAGTATTTCAATTTTAATGCTATTGCTTGAAGTCGTTATTTGACCACTAGTTTCAGATTTTACACTCAAAAAATAACATTGAATCGCAAAATGGCTGAATTCATCTAAATAACCATTTTAAACCCATAAAGATCAAATCATCCAATATTTTCTCAGATTTAAGAAAAGTGACAGATATCAATACAGATTTTTGTGTCAGAGTAATTATTTTCTCAAATTAATCATCTAAATAACCCCTCAGATTCATCTCATGACCTTTTGGGAGCATTTTGCTGCAGAGCAAGTAAAAACTTCTACCAATACTTTCCTTTTATTTTGCTGATAATACTTCTTCGTAATGGAATAGTTTTACTCAAGTAAAGGGTCTGCGTACTTTCCCTCAGTTGTTGTGGGTTTAATTTGCAGTGACGACCATTGCATGAAAACCTGAGACATGTTTCTGTGTGCGTCCCCTCCAGCTGTGTGGTCACTCAGTCCTGTGGCACAACAAACCATTACCCCCCGCATGTTGTGCTTGATTTGTATTTGTTTACTTCCACCGCTCCCCACTGGCTCCCCGAGTGGTTTCTCTTAGTGTTTTCAAATTTTTGTGGTTTCTGTCGATGGCGGCTTCTGATGCCGGCTGTTTCGTCCTGCGGAGGGAACTTACGAAAGTGGGGGAGTTATGGAAGCTATTTGGGCGGCGCAACTCTCTGGAGGACCATCAGGGGAGATCCAGTACCAAGGAGGTAATTGAATTTGAGGTTTGAGCTAATGATTTTTCCAACAGCGGGATGTTCCCCCGTTCTCCTGGGCTCACAGTGTCATGCATGGCCTGCGCCGAGCGTCGCTCAGGCGAGCCCTAAATCATCCAATAATGGTTTTGGAGCTAAGTACCTCTTACTCTTATAACAAGCATGATTTAATGGTGCTTGTTAATCCAACAACATATACAGAGCTTTTCAGTTTGTGTGTAGCCGTATAGGCTTCGCTGAACAGATGCTACACTACACTCATTGCCTTTGGAGAGCCTGATTGTTAAAAAAAAAAACAGTTAGAGGCTAATTAGCTTAAGGATATTTTATTATACCTCCACATATGAGTTGTCTTATTTAGATGATTGTGTCTTCAACTCTTCAGGGAATTAGTTCAGCTGACATTTACAAAAGCACTTGCAGACGAGAACTTTCATCTTTCTTTTTAACAATATCATTCCTGAAGTGTCAGATATTGACATCGCTCCCTCAGGTCATGAAGTAATATTTGTAATTAGATTAAACATCTATAAGACTAGATATGAAGGTTTTTATTAAATATCCTTTAAAGTCCTATAAAGGCTAAACTCCAGACAGATTGACAGCTTTGAAGCTGCACTTTAATAAATCTTTTCTTCATTTGTATTTCAGTCAGGAACAGAAACTCCCCACCCCGGACCCCTCGTCTCCTCACCTCCATTGTCATCTTTTATACCTTTTTATGTTGCTCTACATAATCTCCATCTCACTCACCGTCTCTGCTCTTTTACCCAATCGGATTCGATTATCTGCCCTCTATTAAGCCGCCTAAAATATTTATTTCTCGTTCCAGCTCAGTCGTAGCTCTTATCGCTAAATGAGTGGGTCTCATAATTGTTCCTCTTATCCCATCCTGGCTCACTACACACACACAATCACACAGTAATGGTCCCCGGTGCTGTGCTCTAACCCATTTAGAGGCGACATCTTGCTGTTGCCCTTCAGTTGCACAGACTCACTGCTAATGGCCATCAGGATTTTTTCTCATTAGTTAATCTTATTTTTTGATAATGTCTACAGCTCGGAGCTGTTAGCTGAACAGCTTTTAGGCTAATGGTAACTGATCACCTCTGCACACAGACCAACACTGACCTTTTTTTCTTGCACTTGTTGCATGGTCGAAACGCGGCCATTATGAGTGACCGTATTCTTCATTCAGCCACAAAGACAAGCTGGTGTTTATCTCGCTGAACTTTTCTCCAGCGTCTCATCGCACTGGGGGTGGGGTCAGAGGCCAGTAAAAATACAGCCTCTGTCAGGGATAATGGCAGCGCCCACCTGTCTATGTGTAATCATACTCTTACCGGCAGTCGCCGAATATAATTTTCCTCTTAGCGTGTCATTCCGGTTTTCCAGTCATGGAGGTGTAAGCAATTCACAGATTTAGAAATTCACTGTGAACACACACACACACACGACAGCTTCACACCGTCACACACACAGATTTGTTCTTTTTAAATCTTTGTTAGGCTTTGACCTGATCCGCTGAGATTTGATCGATGTGTCCCATCTCATCATCTGCATCTTTTGTACTGTCACAGTCAATTTATATTTCTTTGTTCGCTTTGGAACGACTCTCGCATGAGTCATTACTTGTCCATTGTTGATTCGTCGCGGCACAAAACCACCGCTTTTCAGAAAGAAAAAAAAAGGGGGAGCAACAATGATGAAGGGTGTCAAATGAATCATTCCTTCAGTGGCTATACTCTCGCCACTCTTTTGAATTTGGGCTGGTACCAAACTCTACATAGTAAGTATTGATTCCTTTTCTTTAAACCCATTACTTAAACAGATGTTGCAGGTTGTTGATTTCCCACTAGAGAATCTCTTTCTTGATTTGCAGGATTTTTTCCACTGCACAATATTTAAACCAACATTCCGCCCAATTCAATCCTTCTGGGTCCATCTGCTGTTTCTCAGAATATATAATGTGAATATTTAAGAAGACACTCGCTCCTTCACCAGTGCACCACTTATACTTTACTGCTACCTGACAGAGGACTCCAGAAGATTCTCCAAACTGAACACCAAAAGACATCTCTTTCTTCAAATGCACGGCCCTTTACACATGCATGGGGAGCAGTAAATGCTTCCCATATGGCTGCATCCACACATTTGTCAGCCCATCTGCGTTGGTTTAAAAACAAAACGTTTGTGGTTCGTTCGCTGCCAGTAAAAGGGAGATTATGGAAATATATTGGGATTCATAACATTATTTCTGGCGAGAGTGCTGGGATTGTGAAATTAACACAGTGCTGTGGTATCCAAGCCAAATTTTGATCATAGATGTCAGATAAGAGAGAGGATTTGTCTGCTCAGCCCTAAATAAATGGCCCTTTTAATAATTTATCACAGGAGGAGACTGGTGTTTCATGTGTGTGCCATTGTCAGAGCTGGACACAACCCATGAGCATAGCTGTAGGTTGCATAACAACTCTGATGCAATTAAACTTGCCAAAGGAAGTAACCTGATTACTTTTTTAAATGTTCCCAAATTAAATTGGCTCATGTTCATGTAACAAAGAATTCCTTTTAGGATCACACAGTATTTGAACTGCAGTGTTGGTGCTGCCTTTTTTCAAAAGCCAATAAAACCATCAAAGAAGCAAATCTGTCTCCTAGAAATTAAGTTTCTGTACAACTACACTGCAACTGCGATGCATTTTACATGATACATACTCACTGGTTGAGATATGTACAGAGGGAACACGTTTTTTGGCGGAACGAAGCACTAGATTTATTAATGCCAGTGGAGCAGCCGTGTGGCGGCTCTCCTACAAATAGATATTGTACTGCAAGTACTGCATGTAAAAGCCTTAAAGAAGCAGTAAATTTTGTCCAAATCACAATCTTTTCGCTCACCATAACTCAGAACCCATATTAACCAAAACCATTATCTCTCCCTATCACTAACCAAGTTGTTTTTGTGCCTAAACCTAACACAACCATTGTGTTGTCAGGTTGTAAAAGAAATGTCTTGTGAGTAGAACTGCAGGGAACAAAAACAAGGAAAACTCTTGGAAAAAGGTTTTATGCTTGGTAAGGCAAAAAAAAGGGTTATTGATAAAAGTAAAATGCAACAAAGTGCAATGGAAAAAGACTTGGTTAATAAATCATGCTGCACTTATAGCATGTGACCTAAATGTCCACTGAAGAGGTGAATACATCAGATAGATATGAAGGGATGGGAAGATGTTTCACATTTACATGACACAAACATGAATTGCCATTCTCCACCATTCTAGCAAGGCTTTTACTGTTTGACTGGTGCTCTTCCTCTCCAATGATTTGTTTGGAAAATTAGCACCACCCACTGTTTTTCTTGATCAACCACCTCCTAATATTGTTATTGGATGGATACCCACCCACTGATATATTTTATATTAAACTTTTTGAGAACTTGAGAGCGTAAAACTAGACAGATTGTTTTGATGGTTTCTTTCTGGAAACCCCACATTTTACTTTATTTACAGTGAGTAGGAGAAAGGAGGAAACCAGTGTGCACCTAGTTTTTGATCCATTACATAACTCAAAAGTTACATAATAACCCATATAGTATAACCCTCCACTGTGGGATAGGCTGATAAATAACATAGTGCTTTGATTCAACGGTTAAAAGTCGGCGATGACTTTCCTGGCGCTGTAACCCTGGAATCCATCGGAGTAATGGAACAATCTTGCCAAACAACAGGCAATTTAAAGGGGGTTCAAGCCCTTGTCCCTCGCAGCATTGAGACGATGCAGGAATATGACCGCCTTCTGATACTGTGCTGAGACTCTCAGGGCTGTTATTGCTCAAGTGTTGTTGATCACTGGGAAATGGCTCAGCTCCAGTATATACGTGTTCAACTCCTTTCTGCTGTGATGCTTCATGTGAGGAGACCAGTGGGAGGACATGCACAAAAAAACAAACGCATAGCAACAGACTCTTTCTCTTCTGTTCGCTCTCTCTCTCACACACACACACACACACACACACAAGGCACATTTACACGTATGCACACATGCACAGACAAAGAATTAAACCCCTGTATAGATGTGGTATGCATGTTACTCTCACACCACCACCACCACCACCACCACCACCACCAGCCCATACCAGCCCACCCCCACAAACACAAGCCTCTGTGGAATAATAATGGTCCCATATTAAAGATTTACACCCTCGGGCAAGCGATGTAAATGGCATCTCACAACAGGAATTAGCCTCAGTTTGTGAATCGGCAGCAGCAGCAGCAGTCGAGGAAGAACATCCACCACTGCCTGCCCAGCTGCACTCACAAAGGTCATGGGCTCAGTCTGGAAGCTGATCCACTTTGGGGTGTGTGTGTGTGTGTGTGTGTGTGTGTGTGTGTTTGTGATGCCATTTCAGAGTCACACTCCCGTGGCAGCCCACTGCCCCGTGCACAGCCTCCCCTGTCATCATACCTGATCACGCCTGTCTGTCAAATCAGTTGGTGAAATTCCCTTATACTGGCTTACGTATGCAGCCAGTATCTGTTTCCCCCTCGCTGAGACGCAGGATGGTTGCCCGTGCAGCGGCGTAGCGCGCAATTCGCCTGTTGAAAGCCTGCAATTCTATTTCAGGCCATCCCACACACAGTGGGAGAGGAGCAGAAATGTGTCACCCTTTAATTGCAGCATTTCAGGTCCTTGTGAATTTTTGTACATCTATAGGTAAGAGAGTCCTTCTTTGGGTTTCAGGAACACACCTCCAGCAATTAGCACATCAGGGACGTGAACAGTAGTGTGTGAGGGTGTGTGTGTGCGTGTGTGTGTGTGTGTGTGTGTGTGTGTTTGGTTTGAAGTAACCATTTTCCTTTATCTGTTTGTACCTTTGGGGTGCACAGCTTCTGCACATGAAAATAACGTCCTTCCAGCTATTGATGACAGCAGCGCATGAGTAATGCAGACGGCCAATTTGAGTGCGTGTTATGTTCCCAATTATATCAACAGTATTGTCACCCACTCCGAGCGTTTCTCAGTCTGTTCTGCCAGCTGAGCCATGGAGCTTTATTCCTATAGAGTCAACCCCTTTCAATTAATTTCTTGTTAGTCCTGATCCAAATAAGCTGCAGTAAGAATTTAATCCTCATAAATGGATTATGAGGTGATTGGTGCTACAAGAGCACTTGTTTGTTATTGAAATGAAGGGTTATGTAATTCTGAATTTGAGGGCGTATCAGCGGCCAATCAGATCCGATCGGTTACTGAGCAGCTGTGTCGTAGAAATCAGAAAGTGAGAGGAATACGATTCGTCCCCTCTAACAGAAGACGACATCTAACAGTGTATTGGTTCGTTTTCACAAGTGTGTCCTTGATAATGATTTTCCATGCACACACACACACACACACATACACACACACACACACACACACACACACACACACACACACACACACACACACACACACACACACACACACACACTCACACCTCCCCTTCTGTACACATTAAGAAACAAGATGGCAGAATGAAGAGCAGTGAACTTGCTTGAAATCTCTTATATTCAATATGTATATATTATCCTCCAAACACACACACACACACACACACACACACACAGACTCACACATTTAGCTCTCATCTCCTACATCTATTTCGTACACTTAGCTAAACAAATAGGAAATTTCCTGTTGAGCCCGTTGCTTGATTGCCATGCAGTTGTTACTCATTCCTCACATGGATGTATATCAGAGAGAGTTGGGCACATGTTACCTGACTCCATGGCAACAGGCTCCGGTGCCATTACTCTGTACAGAAGGTTACTGTGCTCTGGCTCACTCGCTCCTTGCTGCGTGAGATCGTTCTCCCTCCGTCACTGGTGTGATGGAGATCTTGTGAGCTGCTGGGGGAAGTTTCAGGGGAGCCGTCTGTCTCAAACAGAGGCATTAACGATTCATCGAGAAAAAAAACCGAGGCGAGCGAGTTGATGCTGTGTAATGTAAGTTTGTCCACCTTACAGGAGCGTGTTTGTAACCTATTCATACATGTGTGGCAACAAGGCGTGAACCTGTCCCTGAGCTGTAGGGCTGCTGGGTTATGATGAGATCCTGCCCAGACTCGAGTCTCGGTCGATGATTTCTTTATGACCTCGGTTGCCATGCCAACGGCCGTGGGGAATTGGGCCAGGTGGATTCCACAGCAATTCTAGAGACAGACAATGATCAATTACTTTTAGTATGTGACCTGCCTGATACTACCTAAAGATATAAAGAAGAAGATTCTTACACAACTGAGGGACAGATTATAGGAACGCTGAGAATGTTTGAGGACTGAGAGTTGTGTGTGTGTAGGCAATATTTTGTGTGTGTGTGTGTGTGTGTGTAACTGTTTATTATTGATAAGCGACGACTGTGAGCTCAGCAGGGGAGGGGACAAAGGCCAGGGGTTGACATTTTGAGCTGTTGTGACACACCACTGTTAATGTAGCAGTAGGTGACCCTTTCACTCCTGCCCACATGGCTTTGTAGTGTCGCTGTGGAAATGTTCGTAAAATCACAATATGGCGGAAATATCATCTGCCTTTTAACCTCAGGATTAATCCCTGTGCGTCCCTGTTGGTGCCTGGCAGTGTTACTGAATGTCAGTCCAAACTGTACAGGCCGGGGCATCTGGGAGCCATTTTCATCAGGACACTGATGGAGGTGAAGAGGATGATGCCAGAGTTCCTCCATCTGTTGTCCCACAGAAATTGATTATATCAGTTGATTAGTGTGGAATGAGATGAACCAACAAATTAGATCCTTAGTGTAGCCCTGGGAGGCAGCACATATCACATATCAGCTTAATCTACCATTTTGTTTTGTCACAGCAAAACTATAATCTGATAAATATCCAAATCCTCTTGTTCTACTTCAAAACGCTGCCAGGTTTGTCTTTGTAGATGTCAAAGGCAGATAATTATTATTAGATTAGATTATTAGATCATGATTAGAGGAATATTAAAGGTACAGTTTTTAAATGTCTTCCACATCGCATACATTGGAGAGAAGCACGTCTGAACTAGAAAGAGCTGTTTCAGTTTTGCATTACAGGCAAATGTGCACGACAACTACACAATTTTATAACAATAAGTCCCCTTATGAACCCACATATAGATCTGGATCTTCATTTGGATCTGCACTAAATTGCACACACTCATAAATATCAGTTTTTTCATCAAGATCCATCAAGATCCGTAAGTTATTCACTGAGAAATCTGTGAAAATGTTGTAAAACATCTAATAATGTGAAACAAAAAATCCTGGATCTTTCCCCTGAGCCGGATCCGCACCAAAATGTAATTATTTTTTCCCTGACTCCACATCCTTCCACCAACGTCTGTGGTAATCTGTCATTTTTGTGTCATCCTGCTAAGAAACAGATTCAATAGGTTTCTTCATGAAAATCTGATCAGTAATTCTGCTTAAAGACAGACAAAATGATCAAAATAACAAATATAAACTGCTGGTTTTGTATTGATTTGTCTTTTCCCCCTGTTTAGCATGTTGATGTCTTTGTATAACTGTATTAATATGTATTATTGCATTGGCAGTGTCTGTAAAACGATGGAATAGATGAGGCCTGGCTGTTGACGACATGGGACAAATAATTGCAGAACATCAAAAAACGTCCGCTTTCTCAGTCTTCTCATTGCTTCTCCCCCAAAAAATAAAGAAAAATTAACATTTCAAATTTTCAATGACTGACCTTTACTGGATGTACCGTGTTGCATCATGTATTTGTGTGCCACAACTCTCCCAGGGGAAGATTGCTGAAGTGTTTGATGTTTCACAGAGGAAGCCCGGGGCCAAACTAAACCACTACCGCTTCTTTATTATTTGGAGCATGTGTTTAACCACTACACATAGGAGAGTGAGCAGAAAATGTATTGCCTAAAAAAAAAAAAATCTTCAAACCTCCCACTGTACTCTGGCTTTAATATTTCATCAGATGTGCTGAGTCTTTGAGAATGTGATGGAGTTGAAAGTGGTAAAGTGCAGCCATTAACAGTGGGCAGGAGTGAATGATATCTCTCTGTTGCATCTGATTTCCCATGTTTCAGGCGCAGAGTGGATAGTTTAACAGCGTTCACATATCCTGAGGAGTTCCTCTGCCATTTTACTCCTCACCAGGCGGAGATGATTAATTACTCTGCGTTAGAACAATAATTCCGCACAGCGTTTGTTTACGATTAAATAATTGCGAATTAGCTGAGAACCAAAGAACCTGTAGAGACGATTAGGGTCCTCTTTTGTTCCACTCGGGCCGATCGGAGCAGATGCAATTCAAGATTCTTCACTGGCTTTTTCAGATTACAAATTTTTACATCTAATTTAATGATTAAACTCAAAGCATAACATTTTCATGTTAATTTGAAATATCAGTGAAGGATTTCTGCCTTGTGTCATTTTTTGGTGTCATTTTAAAGAGTGAAATTGTGAATATACAGAGGCAGTGGATTTTTCAGCCATAGGAAATTGTAATTACCGCTGACACACTGTATAGAGGTAACAGATTAAAAGTTGGGTATGCCTTATTTTTGCCGTCATGGAGAGCATATTGTTGGTTTTGATTGGTGCTGCTCTCACTGTGAAGAGTTAAAAGAGCCTTGGTCAGGCTCTGTGCTTCAGCTGAGCACCTCCTCTCATGTCAGCTTTTACATAAATAAGAGCTTTTTCTCTCCATCACTCCCTCTCCTTCTCTTTCTCTCATGCACACCCACACAGAGCCTGTCAGAGGCATATGAGGATGGGAGGAGGAAGGAGGGAGGTGGGTGAAGCATGACACGTGAAAAAGGAAACGCGTTGCTCTTAACAATGCATCTACAGCCCTCTGTCTATTGTTTCTCCATATTTTCTCCCTCCGTCTGTTTTTTCGGAAACCGTATGTATCTGCCTGGGCTAGAATCTATTGTGAGCTCACACGCGGAGCCTTTTCTCTTTGTTCTCAAAATTATCCCATTTGTTACGAAGATCTTCGCTCCCCGCTCCATTAATCTCAGTTAATTTATGTGCAAATTAAGATACCTTTAATTGGATCTAACCGAAAGAGAAGCAAATTAAACTAAATTCAGATTCAGTGATGATTTATGATCTGCAAAACATGATATGCCTTCAACATAATCCATTACATAACCCTGTCATAGTGTGTATGAAAAAAGAAACAGGTCGTGCTTCCAAACAAAGACGGTGGTTGAACGAAAATATATTCTAGGTCTCTCTGCCTGTATGTTATCGTTAAAATGTGATCACGCATCTTTACTGACAGTCGTAAATGTGTGTTGTTTGGGACTTTGGACACTAATCAGTTACCATGGCAACTCACCGAGTTTTTCCAACTGACCTGCAGTTGGGTGGGTGCTGCCTCACCAAGGTTAGGTCTGGATGAGTCGTCTTCTCCCCTGTATACTAGTCACCCTGCAGGTTTAAAATAGCATCCTTGACAAATAATTGCATTTCTAATTAAGTAAAAACTGAGCAAACCCGAACTGAGCTCATCAATTATCATGGACTCTGCCGGCAGCAGGCAGCTTCCAAAGAGGTTTACTGCTTGGGTAAAATGACATGAAAGCAGATCTCTACAAAGGGACTTTAATTAATTTCAAATGTAAACTATATATATTGGATATAGTATTGTATAATTTTAAGGCATTTATATATATATATATACAACATAATCATCCGCATAAAGAGTGTGGCCATAACTGTGGACTGGATCTTTGTGTAAATGGACCGTGGGGTTGATACTCAGTGACCTTGGATATGTCTCAAATTTAGTTTTGTCAGATTTAAAACAAAACTATGTTTAGTTGGAAACCGCTGAGATGCATCAAAAGCAATTGTAAACTAATTATTAGGAAATTATTAGGTGTTTGGCACAACTCAAAATCAAGAGACCTGTAATATTAGTTTAACAACCTTAACGAGGGTTTGGAGACAACTTCAGTTTGATTCAACTTCAGTTTCAGGAGTTGCAGAATCAAATCTTCTTAAATTCAATATAGTAATTACATTAATAAAACATGAGTGATTTATGCCTGTAGAGCTGCAACGATTTGTCGATATTTAGAAGCTATTTTGATAATAAATGTAATCATATAACTGATAAGATAGATGAAACTGATGCTGTTTCAGCTTTTTCAGATAAGGGACTTTGTCTACTTTCTTTGCTAAATTGTCATCACACTGTGAGTTGCCACTCAATGTTTGAGGTCATGAAATACAAGAAGGCACATGACGGTTTCCCCTTTTCCTCCTGAGAAAAATGTCAGACATTTACATTGTAGCCGCTCGGTGTCATCTGACCCAGAGAGTGGCTCCGGTGTCCCTGACGTTAATTAGGGTCTCACTGTGGTTTAAAGATCGAATATTGAATAAAAACTGAGGCAAAGTCAAAACGGATTAGAAGGTGTTTGTAATGATTATAGACTTCATGTTCTGAGGTCAGCCTTTTCTTCCAGCCACTCACTCCTTTCACTGATTAGTTTCTCCGGCCTGGTTCAAAGTATTGATTGGCTGTAAAGACTTTTGGTCCTCGATGGCAGTTGATCGCCTATTTCTGCAGGGAACCTTTGTACAGTGTTAATTACAAAATCCTGATCCTTTCACAGCTTTGAACTAAACCCATCACAGAATTATATACCTTTTACTGCTTTTCACCACATGCCACGTTCCGATGAAGAAATACATTTTGATGACATTAAATGAAAATAGTGGCTCCTGTCCTCCCACAATTCTCTCTTTTATTAAAAATGTTTTTTAAACATTTGAACAACGAACATTGTTCTGGACATAAACTGCTAAAATGGCAATTACCATTATGCACTAAAGAGGAAGACTGGTTGTCCTCGAGCCCATAGTCTACTGTGATTAGCTGAGAGATAGACAGTGCAATCAGCAAACTCCACAATCCGACTGTTGAAGGAGTGTTTCTACCAAAGGCATGTGAACAATTCCCTTCCTGGAAATCAAACTAATTACAGAGACATAGAAAATCACGAAGCAGGAAACAGTGAAACATTTCTTTTCTCCCCAAATATATTACCACTTCTCTCTGGAGCATGAATTACCCGGAGCTATGCCTCCTCCAGGAAACAGAAGTTCACAACTTGCCTCTCCTCTCTCCTTGTGTTGCTGGGGAAGAACACAAGAGTGTGTTGTGACTAATCAGTCGGCCGGGCGAGTGTGTATTACGTCAAAAAGTCACACACTCATCGGCAGCCTTCTGTACCAGCTGAACGTGCGTTTCTGTCAAAAGTCAGATTGGAAAGACGCCACGTTACATTGAGACACAGTTTGACACTAAAGCTGTGTCTTTGTTTGACAATGCACAGCAGAAGAGTGCATCTTGATACGGGGGCTGTGCAGGGGCCATTAATCGAAGCAGCGATGCACACGGTGACGCTGTCATTCCCTCCATTGAAACAACGTGTGATCAAAATGAATTTCACATGCTTCATATTGGTTTTTACTAACACTGGATTGGGGAGAAAGAGGGTGAGCGCTGCTTACAACCAACTGGCTTCTGTATGAATGTGTAGTTTCTCCCAGGGGCAGATCTAGGAGTTTTTAATTCAGGGGCCATAAGGGGACCACAAATTACACATAGGGCCAATTTTATGACCAACACCCATGCACAATTCCTGATTCAGCAAGGTGCACATTGAAGAAGCGCTATAGCTTAGAGCAAAGCCACAGATCATTGAATATATTTATTTATATTAAATATATTTCTTCAAGCACATTGTGTTCTTCAAACAAACTTGTAAATTAAAAGAAAATCTACAATCTGTCCTACGCATTGTTAGTATTATTAGTAAGTGACTAGTATATTTAAAAAAAATAATACTTACAGGACAGGAGCACTTCAGGAGTCAATCAGATTTCAGCTGGGTCCAGTGCCACCCTGGAGCCACCCCTGGATTTGCCCCTGGTTTCTCCTCCTTATTCTAAAGCGAACTATTCGTAATGGACTCCTGCAAACTCTCAGCCCTTGCTGATGGATTCTTTCTTACACTGTTATTTATAGCATTAATCATGGCTCTATTTCCTTTATGTGCAACACTAAGGGGTGTTACTGAGTCAGTGTGCACACTACAATGGACCCAGTCATAATTTATGTTACTCATTACACCTGTGGGTCTCCTGCTATTACATGTCAAAAATGTCTGCCTTGAAAACAGCAAAGAAAAATTATGTTTGGCTCACGGACCCTCATCGGGAAAACCTGATCCATTTAAAGAACTATTGTGCGTTCATGTGCCAGAATACAGTAATTGGGAAAATTAGTTCCCAACTGGGAAAATTAATGTGAATCTCAAACAAATTCAAAAAAGTCAACGAGTTGTCGAATCGCTGACGTCATTACTCATAAACCAAATTACATAATTTTAAAATCAGCTCTAAATAGTAGCTTTTAACATGAATTTATCAAAAGCCACACTTTTGTCAATTACAAACTGCATCTCCCTCTCCCAGAAGCGTCCAACACCACTTATCAGCCAATACAGACGTTTTTTAATGATTAATATTTAAAGTTATTTGTATGCCTGTCACACCTCACTCCTTCTCGTTGTTTTGCACATGTTGGAAATAGGTGTCAAGGTGCTGTTTAAATGCTCTAACCACATAAACACAACACATTTTGGTTTGCACGTTTTTTCCCTCAAAGCACATTAACACACGTTATGTTATGGGAACCTACACAGAGCACGTGATTGCACAGATATTCTAGCATCATGGGAGTCATGTGTCATGTTTGGCCCCAGCTTAGCACAAACACTGGAAGCAGTGAGCAACATCCAAATCCACCTGAGGTGACATCCAACATCTCCAAGGCTTTACATAATGCATCTTGTGCGTCTAACGTGTGTACACATAGAAAACAGTCTTTTCCTAATGAGCAGTTTGTTGATTCAGATTAGAACCGTTTCTTAACGAGTGAACAGAAGCAGCCTCCTCCGCTTCATTCTTAACGAACATGCTGACGCCGCTCATTCCCTAACTGAACAGAACCCAGGTGATTGTAGCTAGCTTGTTAGCATAAAAGAAACAACTTATAAACGAGACAAAACTGCAGATGCTGGAAGTTATATTTTCTTATTTTAATGAAGAATAGCTCCTGTTTTCAGTCTTTATGCTAAACAAGGTTAATTAGTGATTATCTGTATGATCTGTATTTCTAGTCTTGACGACCAAGTGCTTTACAGTACAGTTTTTTGCCATCCACCCATTCACACACACACACACTCATACAGTGCATCTATGGGCAGCACTTTTTCTATGAGAATGGCACAGCCGTCAGGGGTTCAGTATCTTGCCCTTTGACATTGGGAATGGGGAAGACTGGGATCAAACTGCAGCACCTTTGGTTCGCTCTACCCCCTGAGCCACAGCCGCACAGTTACAATCAGTCAGAGATTTTCAACAAATGGATGAGAATGAGCAACTAGGAGCATTGGAGCTGCACTAACTGGGAACTGAAAGTGCCGCTGTATCAAGTCAGATCTTGAGTCAAAGTGCTTTTCAATCATCGTAAAGGAAAACTATATTAGTAAGGACGGTTTAGAGAGTGCAAGAGAAAGATGCAATAAAAGAGACTTAGGATAAAAGCAAGTGAGACAAAAGTGACAGAATAATAAGACAGAATCTGAACTAAAAGCTAGATTTAAAAAGCTGGATTTTAAATCAGAATTTAAATGATCAATAACACACGTTAACACAAGGAGTTTAGGGTCAGCAACAGAGAAAAGCTCGGCCTACTTAAGTATCTAAAGGAGAACGGGGAGTGACCCAAGTGACCTGGAGGCACAATGTGGGTTCAGGAGATTAGTGAATTAGTGAGGGCCAAGACCATTGAGAGCTTTGTAGACAAGGAATCAGTTCAAAATGCTGTGGTAAGCAACTTCATTTAAAGACCACATGAACCTTTCTTGAGGCCAAGATTAGAACTGAACTATAGTGATCCTTCAAAACTTTATAACTTTAAGACTTTACAACAGAAAAAAAGACAGGCAGAAACTGCAGTGGAACATCACAGAGATGCTGCTGCTGTGAATTATTAAAGAAGCTGAATGAGGTATTCTTGCAGAGACAATATTTGATTAATAGTTTGGCATTTTGGGAAACACACTTATTTGTTTTTCTCGCCAGGTTTGTGAAGGATTGTGTCTTTACCAGGCTGCAGCTGAAAAATAGTCTAGCATTTAACCTTCAATGTTTTATAAGCATTACACGAATGCCTATGAACTGGTGAGTTTTAAAGGCTCTGGTATGAGGACTTTGTTATCTTTAGACGGAACCAGGCTCCAGTGTGGCTAAGCTATAGGCTAACTAACCATTGACAATTCTTGTCCAGAGAGCAAAGGGGAATTTTATAAAAAAGGTTGAATTGTTCTTTTAACTAAGCAAAACAATGGAAATTGACAAAAGGATTTAGAATTCATATCTCAAATATTAATCTTGTCATGTGACTCTGAGTAAGACAAAAAAACATGTTTCCCCAATGATTTGAATAGTATTTTCCATCAAGGGGAATTTTAACACCAGAAAATCAATATAAATTGTCCACTCATTGTCAAAATTGTACTTAAGTTCTTCTCTAGCTCACAGCTCTGATTTCATAACTGACGTATAAACTTATAAAGCGGCGCATCAGGCCGCAGGCTCCCCAGCAGGCCCGCTCTCACCTCGCCTCCTCACTCTAATGACCGATCGCCTCAGGCCAGGCTGGAGGTTCAAGGTTGCATACCTGCAATCTCTCCTCACAAAGAAATCAGCAGCACCCATCTTAGGGAGATAAACAGTACTCAGCTCTGCTTGGATGGAGGCTGACTCACTGGCTCAGACTGTGGAAATGTCTGCTGTTCCGTGGCCTCTGCTTCAGCTCTGTTTTTCTGTGATTTCTAATCGGGAGGAAATAGTGTTGCTGCTGTTTGAAACTGCCAGAAAAGGACCTGTCTCATAGTTTGGGAGAAATCCTCTTGAATCAGAAATGTCACGACCTGGTCACAGATACTCGCCGACCATCACGCAGTGTGTTTTATTTTTCTGCAGTGATCATGCTATGACCTTGATATGTGACCTACAGACAGAATAAAAACATCTTGTCCGTCTGTCCTCGTCGTACAGATTGAATAACAACAACCTCAGAGTTTTTTCATTTCATATTGGGCTCTGATATTGTTAGTGTTTCCTTCCACTTCACACTAATTGACTCTAGCATCTCTCCACTCATCAGCTTTCAGAATAACGAGCCGTGAGATGTATACAGAGCTCGTTCTCTCGCTCGCTCGCTTGCTCCCTGTATATTCTAGTTGCCTGATAAAGTTGAGTAGCATTTCATTTTAATACTTTGGTGGTAGAGGCGATACCTGGGCCTGTTAATTATTCATGCGTCAGTAATGTGTGCAGCTGTTCTCCCCTCAGACAGACAGAAGGAGAAGATCGATTCTTTCTCTGATCTATACATTCGAGGGGAAGCAGTGAATGCACATATTTTCAGATAATAAAGTCTTGGGCACTGCATTGTTAAAGTGATTTAGTGTTATATAATTTTTTTTTAAATGTACTTATAACTTGCAGTTTGCAGATCTGATGTTTTTACCTGCATGGTTCTTTGGATGGTGATGTCACCTGGTCGATTGATTCACCACTTTGCTCCAAACTGATTAACGGGCAGATAAAATATTTGTACAGAGTGTCAACCCACTGTGATGTCTCCCATTGGTTTGTGAGCTGCCGTTTCGAAGCCTCAGGTTGGACATTTTGTTTTATTGGAAAAGACTTGAAACTAGTGGGTGAGACCATAAACTCTTTAACAAAAGGTTTACCTCCCAAGTAATGTTGGCTTTAAAAATCAAATGAGAAGTAGAGTCACTTAGACTCATAGACTTTTGCAGACTGGCTTCTTTTTGCAACAAGTGGAGTGGCCCCCTGCAGGTCATTTGAGAGAATACATATTTCAGGCACTTTCACATTGGCTTCACTTTCCGCACCTGGAATCTACGTTCATTTTTATATACAGTCTATGTTAAAAACGTTAATTACTGAACATACTTGAAAACAGTTGTATATTATTGATATCACTCTATCATGTTTTCTGTCTGTGTTCACACAACCTGTACATAAAAATAAACACAAAATGACACAATTATCAGAAAGTATTCTCATCTATTATGATATAAAATTGTATTGCCTGCCTTTCAGATTTTTGTGTGTGACTTCTACTGTGATGGCACCATATTATCAGTTCTTTTTTCGTGGGTCTCAGGGGGATATGTCATCTCATTACGACTCTTGTCTGAACCTCCAACACTTTCCTTTTAATTCCAATCCTCGTTTTTGCCTCAACAGGAATACCTGTGTCCACTGAACTGGTTTGTGTAGAGGAGCATGTTGTGACAACCATGTCTCTGGAGATGGAGAAGACCATCACCAAGCTGATGTACGACTTCCAGAGGAACTCCACCTCTGACGACGACTCTGGCTGTGCGCTGGAGGAATACGCCTGGGTCCCCCCCGCCCTCAGTCCTGAGCAGGTACACAAGTTCGACATCCTTCTCTCTCAAGTCATATATCTTCGGATGGCACATTGGGACACATGCTCACGCACGTCACTAAGTGCTTCATTAGCTGAAGCTCATTTTTGTCTGACACAGACAGACCACATCGAATTAAACTGAATCATTCAGAATAATTAAATTATTTGGACATTTAGGCATCAGAGGCAACATTTTCTTCGTAATCCGGAGATGGAAAATTCCCTGATCTGAAAACAAGACAATGGATGATTGTTGTCTTGAAATCTCCTTCATGGTGTTTTAGTCTCTCTGGGTTGGGCTGGGGGGGGCTGTAGGGGGATGGAGTGAGGAGGTGGCGGGGGGGCGGGGGTGACATACAAATCACTGGGACACAGCTGTCAGACATTTCCTGGAAGAATGATTATTATTCAGCTCTCAGTGTTGAAAGTGACACTGTGCAGAACCCAAGTTCACAGTGAGACAGAATGACGACCATAACCTGGATCGTGAAAAGGAATCACACACTGATGAGCTGATTGGAAAAAGAGATGTTAATCGATTTATAAGATAGAGGAACTGTGTACGAGGTTATATTTATCCATGACGATTAAAAGGGCATTTTCCTTGATCACTATTTAGGGTATGATTACTTATTTCTAAAAATAATATAGATACATTCTCCACAACTACTGAATGTGTATAATTTCATTTTCCCTTTAATGGCGCTCTTGGTAACTAAGCCTCATTTTGTTCTGCAGTTTAGTGCATCCTTGAAAACCTAAACCCAGAGGGATGGAAGTAATTTGACTGTTTGGATGACTCTAATTGAAAATGTGTGGCGTTGTGTTTATGTGTGCAGGTTTCATAATCCCCAGTCTGCACTCATTTGCAGTTTAAATGCCTTTTAATTGCATGAATGACCCAGCCAATGTAATCAACTGTGCACATCCTGACGAAGATACTTCCTCGTCATTGTTTTTTTTATTATGTCCATTGTTTTTGTCCTTTCTGACACGAGATAACACGGTGCCGCTCAACTACATTTGGTATAAACACTTCTGTCCTAATTTAGTAAGAGCGACACTCCAGTGCACTAGGCCTCCCAGGGCTGTGTTAACAGATGACAGGCTGGGCTGATAACAGTCATTTTCACCAGTCAGCCATCTTGACAGGATGCTGAAAGAGGCTGCAGCTCCGCTCTGCCAACAGGAGGTGCAGGCAATTGTGGCTGGCTGTTTATTGCGTTTGAATGTAATGATTTTTAAGCCTGTCACTTCTGCCTCCTCTCTGCACAATGCCATTAATGTGACTCACATTTTAAAAAGAGAATCCTCATTCCATGTAGTTACAGTTCGTCGAGCTTTCAGAGCTGAAAAGTTTTGACTTGCAGTTGCAGTGACAATAGGCTTCGCTTGTGTCAGGACTCAAGTGTTTCTGACAAAATGTTCCAAATGTGGTGTCCCTGGCACAACAGTTTACTTCTGACCATCTCTGACTTTTTAGCAGATAATGACTCTGGTCATTATCTGTGCAGGAGTGTTTACTCAAGTGAGGTACTTGTACTGCACTGCACTGCATTTCAGAGGGAAATACTGCACATTTATTTGACAGCTTCAGTTTCTTTAGTTTCAGATTTCTGCATACAAACATATGAGGAGTTTATATGAAAATAGTACATAAAACATAATTAGGCTGAAAAGATTATCTGACTGACAGGAGTCGGTTTCAATGCAAAACTGATCAAGATTTATTCTCAGATGTGTTATTACATTTGCATTTATTTAATCTAAATACTGTTGATAATAGGATCATCGTCATTGTCAGGAACTATGACGATCTCATATACATTTAGTTATTTTGAGATTAAGAAATATAAAACTTTTCATTAGTTTAGAACTGAAACAGTCAATCAATCAATTCATTTATCAACATTAAATCAAATGGCAACAATTCTAATGATTAAGTCAGTAAGTCTTTTTTTAATTAGTTATATCTAAACTTTACTTGTTCCAGTTCATCCAATGTGAATATTTTCTTACTCTTCTGATCTGTGGTAAATTAAACCTATCAATCTTTGGATATTGTTGTTTGGACAAAGTCAGTAAAATGAAGGTGTCATCTTGGGGTTTGGAAAATAACCACGTGCAATTTCACTACAGCAGAATTAATGAATTGTTTAATATAGAAAATACTTGAGGGATTAAATGATCGTCAAAATAATCAGTTTGAGAGCTGCAGTATTTATATTTCTGCAGGCTGCAAAATCTGCTGTATGAGTATGAGTGATATACTCATACTCTTTTAATTCTTTACCGGCTTCCTTCCAAGCACTCCCTTCCTCATCCTCTCGCCCGCTGCCCCTCTGATTATGTAAATTGGATCACAACAATTTAAGCAAACTACATCTTCACACTGCAGCGAACACTAGAACACAGTTTTCCGGAAAACTCAGAGACAAGTGATGAGATTGCTCTCCGTACTTTTGAGTGTTTACTTCTCCAACACCAATCCCGGTTTGTCTCTTTTTCACCAGCTATTTCACATGCAAATAAAGAAGTGGAAGATTCAGGCCACGGATACCGAGTCCTACTGCGTCATGAATTCTAATTCCTGTACCAGTGTGGATAACTGAAGTTTCCTTTAAGCAAAGAGAATATTAGCTGTTAAAAATTTAAAGAAGCTGGAGCCGTTCAAGGTTGTGTGGCAGCGCAGAGCTCATCGGGCCTCGTACTTTCAATTCCAGACACTGATTTTCCAAATGCAGCGATGGTGGAGGGCACGGAGACCATGAGAAAAAATTAATTTACCTGGGTTTGTCACCATGAATAAATAAAATCAGGTAGATTAATATAAACATAGCACCCAGCATAATGAACAGAGTGTCACTGTAGCTGCTTTCAGACATTCACAGAACTCCGGACATTTTCCTGAAATGTCTGGAAAATGTCTGAGTGAGCCCAAGTGAGAACAAAGAAGGAAAATGTCCAGAGAAAAGAACACAAATATCTCAGGATGAAAAAAAAGAGCCACACATGTAGGAGATGTCGACGAAAAATGTCAACTTTGACGGATGAGATTCTGGAGCTTTTGGTGGTGTCAATGTGCTCCGAGCTAAAATATGTGATTTCTACAGTGGAAATTAAACATTTTGTCCTGCATGCTCCACTTATGTCCCCCTCACCTGAATGCTCTGGACATGTTCCTGTTGTTGTGAAAACGTCTGACCTGGTCGATCTCATGCAACGTTATTCATATTTGAAAGACAAACTCCAGCGAATGTCCACACCCAATTTTCCGGACATTTTCTGGAGTTCATGACTGAAAAACCCTTCTGTGGGTTGGCTGCCTATCATACTCAAAGCTGCCACTATCAGTATTACTACAGTGTTGCTTCCGGTGATGAGCCCACAGGGATAATAATACAAATAATATCGCCCTGTATCTGCTAGATGTATTAATAGAAGACTGCTTGTTAACAAGTTCATCATATCCACTTCATAAGGTGATAATAATGTACATCAGTGGTGTTTAAACGTAAAGTATTTTACACAAATGACAAAGTGGCAAAGAAAATGTGACACCAATTGTAAATCTACTGCATTAACACAACCAGGATGTCTGTTTGTTTCAGGTGCATCAGTATTACAACTCCTTACCCGAGGAGAAGGTCCCCTACATAAACAGCCCTGGAGAGAAATATCGCATCAAACAACTGCTCCACCAGCTGCCACCACATGACAACGAGGTAGAAAATTCCTCGACTACACATGAAGAGTTTGAATGTGACGTCCAGTTCTAGTTTTCATGATGATGAACTGTGTATTTCAGGTGCGCTACTGTAACGGGCTGGATGAGGAGGAGAAACGAGAACTGAAGATCTTCAGCAACCAAAGGAAGAAAGAGAACTTGGGAAGAGGCAATGTCCGTCCCTTCCCCCTCACCATCACCGGAGCCATCTGTGATAAGGTGAACCTGACGACTACTGAAGACATGAAAGCACAACTCAACAAGCTTTCAGGCTTCTTTCCATCTCCAGTCATTTTTCATTTATTTTCATTTCTCTGTTCCATCTGAATAATTCAGACCATTTTTTTAAAACGATATTCTCATTTCTTTTTTTGATGTTCCATCAGATTAATGACACAGATATGAAGTAGAAGACATTTCAATATTGAAGAGTTATTTCAAGTACCATCTGCTCACTCTTCCTCTCCATATCTATCAATTTGTTATATTTGTCATTTCCTCTGCTTTCTCCCACCTCCTTTCCTTTCCTTTCGTTTCCTCTGCTTTCCTTTCCTTTCTTTCTTTCATTACCTTTCCTTTCCTCTGCTTTCCTTTCGTTTCTTTTCTTTTCTTTCCTCCATTTCCCTCTCCTTCCCATTCCTTTCCTTTCCTCTGCTTTCCTTCCTCTTTTTCTTTCCTCTCTGTACAAATCTCTTGTCTGCTCTCCTTCCATCTCCTTCCCTCTTGTTTCCTTTCCTCACTTTCCGTTTTGATTCATCTCGTCTCCTCTCCTTTACTACAGTGCGGTGGTCAGATAAACGGAGGGGACATCGTGGTCTTTGCTGCGAGGGCGGGTCATGGAAAATGCTGGCACCCTCATTGCTTTGTCTGCAGCATGTGTGAGGAGCTGTTGGTGGATCTCATCTACTTCTACCAAGATGGCAAGATCTTCTGTGGGCGGCACCACGCCGAGAGGCAAAAACCCCGCTGCTGTGCCTGTGATGAGGTGTGTCTGTCTGGGCCTGGAGCCCTTCAGGGTTGGAAATGACTTGGATGTGGATGAAACTAGTCTGGAGATGAAAGATGTCTCAGTATTCCTGCCAGACTGAGAAAGTCTGTTTGTTTTCTATTCATAATGTGAGGCGAGCAGGCCAGAGATAACAATAATAACACTGGTCACACTTGTCTGCAGTAATTTAAGTCTGGTAAGGTTTGTTTACTTAATATACAATAGGCAATGGTTCGGTGTCCATTTTTATTCAATAGAAACAGTTTCAGTTTCCTTGTATAACTCATTCTGCTCTATCTAATATTATGTCAAGATTTCTGCAAAGACGTATTAACAATTTTGACAAACGTATAATTTGAAAATCAGAAACATCATGATCTACATCATCAGTGTGATTGTATAAAATATAAACCCAATGTTTTTTTCTTAAGATGACAGATCAGGGGTGTTAATCAATTCAGTAAAGTCCTGCGTTAAAGATCTTACTTAGTAAAAGTACATAAGTACGTTACTATTGGATGAAGTACAAAATGTACTTCATCCAATAGTAACGTTTTTCTGATTCATGGATATAATTATATATATTGTATTATCTTTTCTCCAGTTCCACTCCAAACAATAATGCATTTGGTTTTCAGATTTTTCTCTAACCTCTAAAATTACCCAAACGAAACAAATTGAGATGAGGAAAAATCACTCTTTGTTGCTTACTAGTCATTGATATATGCAACATGTGATGATGGGGTGCAAGTAGACATTCCTTCATTTTAAGGGGTCTTTGGTCAAAAGATTGAGAACCATTTTCCTTGGGTACAAAATTATGGGCCAAGGATTGAGCCCTGAGGGACCCCAGACATCAACAGCAACATTTAAAGTGTGGTGTTCACCATTAAGAGTAAAACATAATTTTTTAATTAATTCATGACTTCCATTCCACATCATGGATTCTCAGTGTTTAATGTCTCTGCTGATGAGTGTCACGTCTGGGTCACGCAGATAATCTTTGCTGATGAATGCACCGAGGCGGAGGGCAGACACTGGCACATGAAGCACTTCTGTTGCTACGAGTGTGAGACCACCCTCGGCGGCCAGCGCTACATCATGAAGGACGGACGACCACACTGCTGCAACTGCTTTGAGTCCCTTTACGCGGAGTACTGTGACGCATGTGGAGAACACATAGGTACGGCACGCATGTATTTCCTAAAGGGTTATTTTTATTGCTGCTTGAACTCCTCTGTTATGAACTGCAAACCAAACACATGGACATGTTTGTCTTACACTCACAAAACATCACAGAAAACCTAACAGCCTTTATTGTAAGTGTGGGTGTTATTAGCTCTGTGTGCCACAGCTGTGAAGAGGCGGAGTCTGTGCAGTGAGATATGGATGGTTATTATCATCCCAGGCTCCAGTAGCAGTGAAAGAGTGTGTATCAGAGGATGTTCCCATGTTGACTCCAGATGGGAGCTGTGAAAGATGATTACTTCCTCTGGCTGGGGAGAGAAGCTGGTAAAATGTATCTCAGAGATCAAGGGATCATGTATGGGCACAGAAACAAAAATGTTTTTGCTTTACTCAATTTTAGCTCTAACAGGCGAAATGAGCTTAGCACACTTGCATCACATTTCTACAGTAGTTTTAGAAATAGCTGCCATCACATTACCATTTTTATGCAGTGAAAGCTAGACCCCCTATCGTGTTCTTGATTCTGGTATGTTTTGTTTCAAAATTATGTTTTTCCTGTTTTACCAAAGGCATCGACCAAGGCCAGATGACGTACGATGGGCAGCACTGGCACGCAACTGAGGAATGTTTTTGCTGTGCCCGTTGTAAGCGCTCTCTAATGGGCCGTCCTTTCCTGCCAAAGCAGGGCCAGATCTTCTGCTCACGGTCCTGCAGCGCTGGACAGGTAAGGGGACCAGAAAAAAAACAAATAGGATTTTGTGAAATTGTTATTTTTAATCTTCTTGCAGATTATTCTGTATTTTTACATGGAGTTAAACAGTAGTGTGTTTTATTTGAATCATTTAGGATCCTGATGAGTCCGACTCCTCAGACTCAGCGTTCCAAAGCGCCCGATCCCGTGAATCTCGCCACAGTACCAAGATTGGGAAAAAGGAGCGTAGAAATGTAGAGCAGGAGCGAAGGAGTGCTGATGTTCGCCAATCCGCTCCTCCGCCCATGCCTGATCGTCTGTCTGCTGAAAATGATCCCCTGGCTGTTCAGATGGACCGTTTAAGCCTCTCATCAAGCCAGACTCCAAGCAGGACTCCTAACCGCACACCCAGTCGCACTCCGAGCCGTGCCCCGAGCCTTAACCAGGTGTGGATGAGTCGGGATGAGGCCTATGTCCCTGCTGCCTACGAGGGCCCCCAGCGGGAACCCTCCCCGACCCCTACACCTATACATCTCCTGGGTCAGTGTAACCCCAGGCAGGGCTACAATCCCAACGCAAACGCTCATCCTCCAGTCCAGAATCCTGCCAACCCAGGAAAGAGGCCCGATTCCTGGGGAAAGGAACCAGGCAATGCCAAGAGGACCCCTATGGCTGCACTGAGGGGCCACTCCTTTAATGAAAACTGGATCCACCACAGCCAGGATGAGTTCAGGCCCAACAAGCTACGCACTCAGATGAGCTTCAATGAGATGTCTAGCCAGAACCAAGGCTTCTCTGACAAGCGGAGCATCAGCCTGCATGGGTTCCAGAGAAACGGCAGACCCCCGCTCACCAGGAGGAACCCCATCAATGCCATGAGCTTCAATGAGCCTCTAACTCCTCTAGAACAGACTCCTCGTGGATCCATGGACTCCCTGACTATGTCTCACGCTACAGGTACAGTGATATAACTAAAATAGCATGTTATAATATGATATATATGATAATAAATGATCTGAAAATGTAACATGACATTTGTGGTTTTAGCAGGTAACTCTCTGGATGGGGTCAGTAAGCGACAGGAGCATTTGTCTAGGTTCTCCATGCCCGACCTAAGTAAGGACTCAGGAGTGAACGTGTCCGAAAAGAGCAACATGGGCACCCTCAGTTCCTCTGTCCAGTGCCACAGCACAGAGTCTCTGTCCTCCTCTCGTCCAGTCAACAACAACATGTATGCTCCACTGAGAGTTGGCTACCCGCTGCAGTACTGGGAAGGACCACAGCCACTGAGCTTTGATGGTAAAGGTTGTGTTGGGGTGATGGGCAGCAGTGGAAACCTACGAATGGCTCCCATGAGTGACAGAATGCCTCGCCGTCGCTTGAACGGGCAGGAATCTGTGGCACAGCAACAGCAGCCGCAACCAAGAGTCCGCAAACACCATCGTCACCACGGTAACGGGCAGCACCGCAGTGGCCGCCACCACAAACGCTCTCGGCGTTCCCGTTCCGATAACGCCCTGCACCTGGTGGCTGACCGACCTGCTCAAATGGTGGAGCCGCCCTACCGCCGCGTTCAGGAGGATTATGATCGATTCCCCGCAGGTCATGCTGCTCGGGAAATGTTTGGTCTGGCGCCAGGTGGGTACAGGCAGCAGCCCCACCGGCCCTGCCCCCGCACCACCTCTGATCTCACCCTGCAGAATGCTGGCTGCCAACCTGTGGGGCTGGGTGGGCCACGCTGGACTGATGGGTACATGGAGGCTGCTGACCCCTGGTGCTCCAGCTGCTCCTCTTCCTCCGAGTCAGAGGGAGATGAGGGTTATTTCTTGGGTGAGCCAATCCCTCGGCCCGTGCAGCTGTGCTACATCAACAACGAGGAGCTGCGCCATCGCTACAGCCCCTCTGGGATGGGCGCCCATCACGGACCTCTGCATGGGCCGATTCACGGCCAGCTGCACACGCGCCAGAGGAGGAAGAGCAAAAACTGCATAATTTCGTAGATGTAGAGCAAAGAGATGGTGAGGGATGAGCAGGAGAAAGAAATGAAAGGGACAGAGGTAAGCGAGACAGTTAAAGCAACAGAGAGAAGGAACAGAGGGAGTGGGAAGGTGAGAGTGAGACAACTGACAGCGATGAGTATTTGTGTGTGTGTGTGTGTGCGCGCGTGCGCGCTTGTTGGGGTTGAAGAGAGAAAACGGCCTATTTTTTGTGCTTGTGAACTTACACAACTCTGCGTAGTGTTTGTGCACACCTACACAGAATGATCTAATCATAAGAGGAAGCTCAGCTGGCTTACACAACAGAAATGTTTACAATGACCAACGCTGCTGATGGCACCAGGAAGCACTGATGAATTTCACTATACTGTGGTCAGGGTAAATAACATGACGTATGTGTGTGTGTGTGTGTGTGTGTGTCTGTGGGTGTATCCATGTTACAGAGGAGATCAATCAATCCATTAACAGTTTGAGAGGGGAGGAGCTAACACTGGTCAGACTGCAGTGATCGGACTGGCGACGTTCATGCAGCTCAGTGATCCAGGCCCTCTGCGGTAAAACCTCTAATTCTATGTGGACAACCCAGAAAATCGTGTTGGGATAGTGACAGCTGCGTGCTAGATTCCAAGCTACGTCATTGTTTACCTCAGTGGAATCCAAATGCTGCTGGAATATAGTGTTGGCTTGCTAGCCCTGTTATCACCTTGTACAAATAGTCTGTTGAACCTTGTGCTCTACATAGCCAGCTCTCCATGCTTTACCGAGGACAGAGCGCCGCACAGCCTCTGCTCCTTGACCATTCAGGCACAGTAACGTCAGGTATGGTCCCGTTTTATCTTCTGCTACATGCTTTGTTTTTATTTTGAGTTACCTATAGATGATTAAGAGTAATGATGATGATAATAATAATAATGCTAACAATAATAATAATAATGCAAATAATAATCATAATAATATTAAAGAATAATACCTGTTAAATGTATATATAGTAATAAACCTAATAAAGTAATGGATGTAGTGTGTAAATATGATGTACATATGGTCTTAAATATTATATAAATATATTTTGTAACTAAAGAATCATTATTTGTATAACATGATGTAGAGATAGGGAGACTTGCATGTTCATTTGTTGTTGTTGTCTCATACTGAAAATAAAGAGTAATTCAATGAACAAACAGGAAGTTGTATCTGTCAGTTGTATTGGGTTCTGAGCTCTGATTGGTCGGCTTGACTTGGCTGCATATAAATAAAAAAGGAAGTGAATATGGCTCAGTTTGATCAAGTGTCCTGATCAGCAAACACGTAGAGTAGATTCAGAAAGTATTCAGGCCCCTTCAATTTTCTTTCACTCAATATCATAGGAAAAACTGAACTTAAGAAAAAGTTCACAATTATTAGGAAGGAAAAACTGAAATATCACATGGAAATAAATATTCAGACTCTTTGCCATGACACTTGAAATTTAGCTCAGTTGTCTCCCCTTTCTCATGATCGTCTTCGAGATGTTTCTACATGAGGATTTGAGTCCAGCTAAAATCAATCGCAAGAAAGGCAGACGCACACACCTTGCCTGTATGAGGTCTCACAGCTGACACAAAAAAAAACTAGTCATGATGTTGGAACCTAGGCTACGATAAATGTTTCCCTAGAACCACAGTGGCCTCCATGAGATCAGAGGAGAAGGGCCTGTAGATCCTGTCTGGAGATGGGAGAAACTTCCAGAAAACACTTATCACTGATCGGGGGTTGGTTATGTGACCAGAACAGACTATGAGTGACTCAGTCCTTCTTAGTGAAACGCACATGACAGCCTGCTTGTAGTTCACAAGTAACCTAAAGGACTCTCAGACTGTGAGAAACAAGATTCCTCTGATGCGTCAGTGTCACGTCTGGAAGGAACCAGACACCACTCATCACCTGACAAATAGCATCCCAACAGTGAAGCATCGTGCTGGGGAGGTGTTCCTCGGCGACGGGTACAGAGGGACTGAACAGGATAATAACCCTAAGCCCACAGCCGAGGCAATGCAGGAGTGGGACATCACTGTAAATGTCCCCGAGTTGCCCAGAGCCTTCACGTAATCAAGCAGCTCTGGAAAAACATGAAAATGACTGTCCACCAAGAGGATGAGCCGGTCATCCCCAAGATGACCCCTATCACGACTAAATATATATCTTTGATAACCATCTTTCTGTCTCCTTGTGAAGTTGCACTTTGGCTCATGCCATTTGTTGCGGTTGTTGATTTTTTAAAACAGTTTTACAAGTGGTTTACGGTTTGTATGTAAAGTTCAGTCCAAAATCTGAGAGCACTTTCCCATTCAAATGAAGGCAAATGTTGTCTCAGCAGTTAACTCCCTCCTAGCGTTGGCTAAAGAGCAAACACAAAACTTAATTCTTTATTGGACCAGCGATAACATCAGAGAAAAGTCTATCAATGATGTTTACGGTCTTAAATCAACCAAAACCCCTTTTGATTAGGATTCATTAAGTGTGTTAATTTAAAGGGCCACACCTGTAGTTGAATGTGTCACTTCCGTGAAGATGGAGACTGAGAACGAAAAGTCAGGATTTGAGCAGAAGTCGAGATATTCCAGCTTTAGGTTTCTCACATAATTCAAGTTCCAAAAACTCGTTCCTACAATTCCCATAATGCAGCAGGAGTATCTTCCATTAGACCCTCTGTGCCTAGTTCACACCTCTTTTTCTCTCCGCACATCCAGTTGGAGTAGTGCAGCCTTTTGGTTGTAGATTTGTGCTTCTCACTCCTGATACAGATAATCATCAGGGTTTGTTTTTTTAAACTGAACAAAAAGCAGAAATCAGTCCCTTTAAGAACCGTGACCTCGATAAGAGCAGGATGTTTCACAGATGAAAAGTGGACTCGCCTTCCTGAATAACCTCAAAAACATCTTTGACATTTCACCGCTGACATTTCTTGTTTTTTCCATCAGCTGACATTTACTGTGTTATTGATATTTCTATGATAAGTCAATATCTGTCACGCTATCAAACATAAAAAGAAACCTGCACTTACCCTCATTTTAAAAATACATCAACCCAGCATAACAGTGTGGCCCAGTTACCTACTGACCCATTAATGCATTTCCTGATAGGATGATACTTGTTTGGCAACAGAAGAGAGAGATAATAAATTAATCACGTCACTTGGAATGTCAAAATATTTCTTCATTGGGAGATTTAGAGCAAAAAATTTTCACAATCACATTTTCAACATTAGAATCAGGATGAAATGTTCCAATCAAAAATGTTCATTCTTCTCCAGTGTTGCTGGCATGAGGCAGAGCTCAGAGTGAGACTGTTTCCAGGCAGCAGACAATAATGAGCAAATTTATTGCAAATGAAATCCAAAAACCAGCATTGAATCACCAGATATAAAATTTCGAACATTTCTACCATGAGGATCTACGCTGACACGACAGGCGGCGGCGTGTGTGCGATTAGTGCAACGGCTCCCTGGAGTCGTACTCCTCGATGAATTTCTCCATGGCGTCCACGCAGCGCTTGCCAATGTCTCGGAGGTTCTCCTGCAGCGAGGACTGGATGAGATGTTCCAGGGACGGTTCCTTTTCTATGAGCATCTTTGTCACGAGGCCAAACATCTGACACTCCCGATAGTACACCTGTGGGACACACAAACACACACGTCCACGGTTTTAGGAGAAGGGAACAAGGCGTGTTGAGAAGCAGAAAAGTCTGAGTGTTGGAGGGTGAAGAGGAGAGAATAACACACGAGTTGATCGTTGTGTTTCCATTCACCACTGACTGAGCAATCTGCAGAAACCTGCCATGCAGATTGTTCACACGTATTGGGTGCGCCTGTGGACATGCTTTACATGGGCTACCTGTTCCCAGACTGCCCTTTCCTGCAGTGCAATCTGTAATCCTGCAACCATGGAGACATGAAAAGCAAGAGGGCATCTTTTCTTATCAAGTGGGTGGAAACACACACACACACACACACACACACACACACACACACACACACACACACACACACACACACACACACACACACACACACACACACACACACACACACACACACACACACACACACACACACACACACACACGATGGAGCAGAGCCTCACGTGATGTCTGTCACATTGAAGACGGCATTAAAGCACGTGTTGCAGCCTCTTGTGGTGCAGGTGAGCTGAGATACACAGCCTCACTTTAACTTTCTGCTCAGACACAAAAAATAAAAGCCAAACACCATCAATCATGTCGCGCAATGAATAAGACCCACTTTGTCAGGCTCGCCAAAGTGAGGATAACAATGACAGTCGAGATGCCTCAGGCTCAGCATTTCAAAATGGATGTTGACTTTATTTTCTTGTCTCCTGTCTCCCAGCACTTTCTAAGATCTTTACTCTGACGCCCGTTCTCTAATCCCAGCTTCTCTTATCTCCTCTCCTCTCTTCCTCTATCTGTTTATAACTATCCCCTCTCCCCAGGTATGTGTGTGCGTGTTTGTGTAATGAAACCCTCCCACCTCATCTATCTCTCTCCTCTTCTGCTGGATGGCTCTGTCTCGTGTCGGCGTCTGGCTCGCAGTTAAAGGGAGCTCCCGGTCTCTGCTTTGTTCCTTTTCTTTGCTTTCGCTTCCCGTGTGATCGCTCTTCTTGCTGTGGCTCCTGTCGTTCAGACAAACCTGCGAAAAATTTAAAAATTTAAAAATGAGGCAGGAGTTGGATAGTAGGAATGAGACAGTTGGCTAAAAGCATGGGTGCAAACGTTAATGCTGACTGGGCTGCTATTGACCAGAAGATGACTCAAGTGAAGATCCACATGTCCACTTCTTAGACACGCATTAGAAATCCAGAGTTTGTTCGGGCTGCATATGTATTCAGTGGCAAACAAAATGGCAGCACAAGGGCGATAAGTACCAAGAGTCAGACTGGTACCACTTCCCAATGAGTAGCAGTTCACAAAGGTTTTATAAATCACAGACGCTGCCTTTATTAATGGTAATAAATCATGTGTTGAGGTAATAAACTACTAATGGGAACAGCATCTTGGTTTCCAGGCTGTGAAAAGCATAACATATGATCAACCGACTAATGCACTTCACACAACTCCTTATTTATTGTCAGTATTTTAATAATAACGATGGCGTGCACATGTAAAGTTAAAGGAGTGACTCATAATGAGGAAACCACAGATCATTTTCACTCAACTCTGCAGTTTCCCTCAGCTCTGCAGAGCCTTTTTGTGTCTTTGAGCTCTTTGTCTTGGTTTAACTTTGAACTCTGTCGAGGTTATTTTTAACCCATCCGTTTGTTTGTAAACAGGATTACCACAAAACCTGGTGGAGGGACGTGGTATGTGTCAGGGCACAATCTGAGGGAGCATCTATCTTAACATTGTGTTTTTTAACAATTTCCCAGAGAATATTTGATGGATCATGATGAAAAAACAGGCAAACACACACACTGATATCTCTGAGTGTGTTATCTGCTGCAGCTTGGTCTACTGAGTCTCTTTTTAGCTGTTTCACTGCTCACATCAGTGTTTCCAGACGCAGCAGGCAGCTGTTTCTAGCAAAAAAAAACACTTGTGCGTGCACTACCTGCTCAGCACCAAATGGCAGACACACTAGAGATGGTTATGACACAAATGAGGGCAAATTCTGCTGTTTTGCCAAAAACATTGATCTAGGAAGCAGTGCAGTGGTGACCCAGCAGGTTACATATTAGCCTGTTTTACAGACATGTCTGTGGAGGAGGGGATCGTTGTTATTCCACTTCCCTCCGTCCCTGGGCTCCAGGGTTACACAAGTGCAACTAAGCAGAACACCACATGAATTATGGGACAAAGTGCAGGCTGCTTATTTGCACAATGGTTGTTAAACAGTGAACTGTGACCAAGCTTTGACACACCCAGCGACGGACAGTGACTTCGCATCATTTCCTCACAGCCTCTGGTCTTCACCATAGACTGTACAAAGATGGACGACAGGACAGCCCCCCCTAAAAGTGAAGCAAAATCATCTTGGTCGCCCCCTGGTGGCTGAATTAAGTAAAGGTCATAACCCCTGTCTCCTCCATGTTAGTGGATAGGACATGGACCAGAGGTTCAAGTCAAATACATTTTTCTCAAAAATGGTTTCTCTCATTTTATTTGTTTTTCTGATGCTCATTTCCACAAGTTTGATTGTAATTGATTAATTGATGCTATAAAAACAGGGTGAAACATCACAAGTGACAACTGGGACTGACTTGCGATTAGTCGAGTGCGTGTATCACTGCAGCTCCGCACCACAACCACAGACTCTGGCTCCAAATTGTGTAAAAAAAACTCAAGATGACGGCATCTGAATCAGGGATATTGTGGCGTCATTTCTGTAAATCAGGAGGAAGTGGAGACATGTCGTCCATTCTTATATACAGTCTATGTAGCCTGCGCCATTAGGTGTTGATTATCATGGAGCATTTAGCAGCTAAAGAGCCAAACATTTGCTCAGGAGATAATGAGAAGCAAAAACAGAGATAAACAAGTGACAACTGTTCGTTGCATGGTCAGAAAAATAACTCTGAATAATGTTATGTTGAACACATTTGCCAAATCAACTTTATAGGGTGATAACATTTCAATATTGTATTTGCATCTTGTTTCCTCTGCCTACGAGTAACTCAAAGTTTACTCAAAGGACTAAAATAATCACTTACCTTCCAGTCTGCAGTATAAATATTTCAGAACTAACCACCACTGAACTCAAGAGCTAGCTAAAAAAAAAAAATCCACTATAGAAGGACATGTCTCACAACCTGGCAACCCACTTACTTCTGCTCTACGAAGCATGAGAACCATATTACAAAGTGGCTGAGAGTTCAAAAAGTTAGTTGCACAGACTCGTTAAAACTGACGGTGGTTAAATGTAGATATGAATCACACTAAAGAGGTTATATATTTTTTAACCGATTACACTGAAGAATACTGATCTGTTTTAGTGTTGTGTTGGCAAAGTTGCTGAGGTGAAACATACTTTAACAGCATCTGTAAACATGAACAACTAACAGGCCAAAAAGAAATTAAAAAGAAGGTTGTGGTAATAAAAGAGCCATTAATCACGGATGTGTACCTGTGGGCAGTTCACACTAACAACAACAACGATGCGGTCTGAAATATCGACTGTGGAAAAACACTCAGCCAAACTTTGAATTCTCTTCGTCTCATCACTCCAGCAGTGACCAGCTGTGATTCATCGTGTGCTGCTCTTCTGCTCGCTGCGTTCAGCTCGGCCAAACAACGTACGTGAGCTTTTGATTTCAGCCTTTTCAACAGCTAAGTCAGTCTTTACTCTTCACCCAGAAACATCTAGTAGGTTCTAGACTCATTAGTGGGTTCAGTTGTTTAGTTGATTAACAGAAGAAAATTATGAGGAACAACTTTGATTATTGATTGAATAATTTTTCAAGCACCAATCATCCTCTTGTTCCAGCTTCTTCAGTATTTTGTTTTATGAATCCCACACTTGAGGTTTCGACTGTTGATCAAACAAAATGAGACATTTCAAAATGTCAGTTTCAGCTTTAGATCATTGTAAAGGGGGTTTTCAGTATTTTACTACAATACGCAGACAAAAGAATAAGATCAACAACTTAATTGACAACTGTTAGCTGAAGCCAATATTTGTGCAATCTTTTATCAGCTTATATATTTGACATGAGAGAAAATGTAAACTACATTCACAACTAATATCTATTGTCTCTGAGAATGAATCTGCCAATTATTCTCTCAACTTTTTTTCTATAAAACGTCCCAAAACTGAAAAATACTCAGTTTTCAGAGATAAAGTAGTTTTGTGGAATTTCGCAGTTTTTCCCAATTTCTCAAACAGAAATGAACGAGAGCCTTAGAACAGACATTTCTCTGTTTTTGATGGAGTCAGAAATGATGTCAAACTGAATATTTCAGTATCTTTGCTCAACTGTCAAATGTCTATGAAATCAAATAACATAATCGTGATTTCATAGCTATACTGACATGGAGCGAGGGCAGGCCCACAGTCTTCTGACGTCTATAACCCATCTGAGCTCACAAGTCAAAAACTAAATTAACTATTAAGTGATCAGTGAATCCTTACAATTGAAAACCTGGAACCATCAAATGTTTGGAGTTAGGGCTTGAAAGATGAAACAATCCATTTCAAAATCATTGCTGAATGATTGTGTTTTGATGGAGCAGCCAGGATTAGTCAGTTTAATTCACACTCTCTAATTCTCACAGAAACTGGCTTTTCATTCCCATCCCTGATGTCTTCAAATGTTTTCCATTTCAAAACATTTCATCAGGAAACTGTCAAAAAAAAAAAAAGCTCCTTCAAAATCCCAAGAGAATTGAGACTGTGTTGCCCTACATCACTTTGATAGTTAAAAAGGAAACATGGGATTGAGTCTTTTTCAAGGAACAGAGGGACAAGTTTATTTATCCACAGTTTTTAACAAAATGGAAAAGCAGAGTAATTTTTCTGCTGGCGAACTTACAGTGAACTGTGTGTCCTTGTCTCTGCTGGAGACGGACCTGGGCAGGAACGGTCTGGAAACTGGAAAACAGACAAACCAGAAGGTCAACACAACAGCACAACAAGAGAGTGTGTGAGTACAATCTAAAAAAATGTATTTACCACACCTATAACCGACAGCACCGATAGATTCATCTTTATCACGTTTACAGCCTCCTAATCATCCTCTCTTTCTCTTCAGAATCAAAAGAATCAGGGTTTAAAACATGACAGTTCCCCAAAAGTGAAGCCAAAGTGTTGATCGCCACCTGGTGGTTAGCTGCAGTATAGGTCATAAGCCCGGTCTCCTCCATGTTAGTGGATGGGACATGGACCAGGCTAAAAACGCAAAGTACATGTTGAATACATTTTTCTCAAAGATGGTTTCTGTTTATACCACACTGGTGTATGTTCAAAGGTTCACTTTCTGTATAGGGTTTAAATTATTTAATGCCATAAAAACAGGCGGAAACATCAAGGTTGACACATGAGACAGACTCGGGATTGGTCGAGCTCATGTTTTGTCCTATAGCAGAGCAATTTTTCTGCTAGTGAACTCCGCCTTCTCAATGTTAGTGTATTGGACACGGACCAGACATAAAGGTCAAAGTAGATGTTTAATACATTTTTCTCAAAGTTGGTTTCTGTCTTTTTAGGTGGTTCTGATCACACTGATGTTGGATCAAGAGCTCGTCTTTCATACAAGTTTGGTTTTCATTAGTCATTTGATGCTATAAAAACAGGGGCAACTGTCATGATTGACAGCTGAGACTGGCTCCTGATTGGCCGAGCACGTTTATCAACGGGACCTCGCTACCACAGCTTCATCCAGTCATCGCTACTGCGCACACTCTGGCGCCAAAATGTGCGACACTGGCAGCGTTGGTATCTGGAATATTTCAGTTTCATTTTAAGATGGTGGGAGGAAGTGGAGACGTGTCGTCCATCTTAATGTACAGTCTACAGTTTAAAATCAATATAAATTAAAGCAGAACCTGCTGATATTTCATAAAATTTGCATTGCAACATTGGACTGCAGTATTCCTATGTGAAGCAATATCTTTGTCACGGCTCATTATATACTGCTCTCTCTCTCACTTTCTCACTCTCATATACACACAAATCAGCGATGAGTCACCATCATCTCACCATCACTCAGGCACACACAAAAAAAACCCTGTTCCACACTCACACATACACAAACACACACCTCCACAGTGCTGCAGTGTGCGCACAGATACAGTGCCTGGATGCAAGATGAAAAACACACACAGTAGCTGAGGCTCGGTTGTGAAAACAACATAACAAACCACTTTATACCAGAATAACACATCAACAAAAATCTGAAACACTGATTTCATGATTAGTGTAAAAACCGAGGAAACATAATCAGATTCAAACCCCTCCTGTTCCCTGATGAGGTCATTTTCAGGTGTAAAACAAATCCACCTGCGACCGACTCCATCGCAGTTTACATGAGATAACCTGAGGCGTTCGCTGTCAGTGGGTTGACCGCTATCAGCTCCACCTGTGACATAATCCGTGTAGTGAGTCCAGGAAAAGCTGCTCAGTGATGGGCCTTATGTAACACTGGTTTGTTGCTACCACACTGTGACTATAACCACCACAAACCACAACGAGCAAAAGCCCTCCAAACGTTTGTAATGCAAAGTGCTGCCTCTGCTTGTTTATACTGTCACCCGATGGCCGTTTATCAAAGTGCAAGTAAATACTGTCGAGCTTGTAGAGTATGTAAATACTCTGGATATGCATATATAGAATGTTAATATATGAAGAGGAGACAGTAAAACTGACCATCTGTAAATGTTTGATATTTGTAGGAGCTTGTGAGAGTGTGTGTGAATAAAGAAAGAGAAGTGGATCTGTACGTCTGTTTTCTACTCTCCCCTTCTCTACAGATTTTATAAATGTGGATGATGTGCAAAGACTCTCTTGGCTGTTTACGTATGAAACATATGAATTAGACAGTTATCGGGAGAAAACCTGGGAGAAGAGCGGAAAAAAAGCTCTTCATCAACTCAAGTTATAGATTTAATAATTCAGTTTTTTTCCTACATCTTTTGTATGTGTTATACCAGAAGAAGATGAATGTGCTTGTGAATTAGGGATGTATTGTAATCCCAAGAAGGGATGGCCCAGATGCAATAGCAAGATAAGGGTTATAGTTTACATCTAGTACATGCACTTCTCTTATTGTGTTTTTTGTTGATGAAATATAGAAATACAAAAAAGATATAGGAAATAAAATACGCAAAAAATAAGAGAAAGGGAAAAAGGAAAGCAAAAAAAAAAACAAGACACAGACAGACCCCATCCACCTCTTGATCCCTCGGATCCAAGCCACTAACTCTTAGGGAATATGAATTTGGAAGTTTATTGAGGTTTATTGAGAATAACCTTATTTCTTTACTTTGTGCTCGGAGGTTGAACTGAAACAGGTGAGATTCTTCCCCTAAATGTACTAAAAGTACTTTTGGACATATTGTGTACATTTTCGCTTTATAAATGTTTAAATGAGCTGAAGTGTGTGTGTTAGTTTCTTTTTCTGCAGACACAGACTTACTTTTGCTTTGTTTTGGGCATGAACTTCCGTCAGCGTTCTCTCTCCACTCGTACCGGCCCGTCTCCTTCTCTCGCTCCCTCTGTGCGCTGTGGTGAGGTTTGGGCTGGAAGTGGTCTCTCTGGTTGAGGTGGTATTGCCTCTTGTTGACAAAGCCAGGTTTGTAGAACGAGTGGTCATCCCTTGGAAAACTGCATTAAAAACAAAACGTTCATAGCATCCATGATAAACCTTGCTGTTATCATAGATCATTTTAAGGCCATTTTTGTTATTTTCTGTGTCAGACGCACCGAGGTTTGTAGAATTTCCCTCCAAACTTTGGTTTGTAAGAATTGGACGACCAGGCCCTGGGTCTGGTGGGACTCTGAACTCTTCTGATCGGCCTCGCCTCGCCCTGAATCCACAGAGGTAAAACCATTAGAAACACTGTGGTGTTTTACAAAGAGCAGAACAATGGTACAGTCTTACAAAAGGTTCTTTTGAGACGTGACATGTAAGAACAGGCCGTACCTGAGAGGGAGACAGAGAGGTGTGAGTGCGCTTCATGTCATCAGAATCATCAACACAGTCCCTGTGCCACAACTTGGAGGCCTGGAGGAAGCGAAGTCAATTAAAGGCTATTACACAGCCAAGATCAAAGGCGTGTCAGTGATCTTGATTTGGCATTAATCTTGCCTTTGACCATTATTTTCCTTTTGACTGCGCATGCACTGCTGACTTCAAAGTAAAAAGCTTGCAGTTTAAAGCTTACAGCTTATTACTGTAAGAACAGTACAAACCTCATCCACAGTCATAAAATCACTATAATCAATCACTTTATGACATGGTCTATTTAATGGTCATTTTAAGAATAATATTAAAAAACAGGAGAACATTATTATAATAATAATAATAAATAAAAATAAAATAATAATTAATACAAATATATTATTATTATAATAATAATAATAATAATAATAATAATTGGCCCGAGCACATGCTTTGGTGAGGATTTGAGGGCTTTAATTTGTTGTTGAATCCTTTGATGCTGATAATGCAGGAGTGGAGTTGTTTGTTGACGGCTCAGCATCAAAGGATTCATGGTCCATGTATGTCCGAGATACAGAACCTCGTGTTTTGATGGCGTGTAATCAAACCTTGACGCCATGCCACGCGCCACGGTCACACCGTGTGACGAAAAAACGATCTTTGAGGTAGTTTTTATCTCCATCTTGTTTAGATGACACTCTGATGAAAGCCCTGGGACAAGTTCGTCAAAGTAAAAATGTGAATCATGGCCAAAATGGCCACTAAATGCAAAATGGCAGGCTTCCTGTTGCTTTTTTCTAAGTGCACCTCCAGACTTTTTTGTTTGTCTGGTCATGATACACCTGTGTATCAATTTTTGTGAAGATCGGTCAATGTGAACGCGTTCCAGGGGGCGCGGGGGCGCTGTTGAGCCATTTTGCCACGCCCATTTAAAATTACTCCAGAATATGTAAATTTTCACCACTTTCTAATTTTCTGCAAACTTTGGTAACTATTTGAGCATGTTAAAGCCCTCAAAAAGCCAATTCATTTGCCTGAAAAAAATACAAATAATAATCCTTACAATTTCAGTAGGGCCTCCCACTGTCTCCTACTGTTCGGTGCTCGGGCCCTAATAAGGTGTTACACTACAGGCAGAATATGTAATTGGAGCAGAAATAATACGTGGAATGAGAAAAATAATCCAAGACTAAAGATCGTTTTCTCCTATTTTGATATTTGCTTAATAAATTTGGTCATTTTTAAAAAACAATCAACGTCGAACACTGCTGCTTTTCTTTATTTGAACCTGCATATATATGGTTTTTGACTGTTTATCAGACAAAAGCAATTTGAAGACGTCACTTAAGGTAATGGGAATTTCTGAAACGTATTTTTCACTATTTTCTGGCCTTCAATAATCTATTGATAAAAAATGATTATAAGAATAATAACATGTAAAAATAAAAGATACAATATTGATATGATAAAAAATATTGCAGAAACATTGATTGTAGTTTTTTTTTTTTCAGTGGTACGCGTTCATTCTGTACATTGATGCCCTGTAGCAGGAGAGTAATGCATTCCTACGCCACACACTCCCTATAGAAAACCACAGAGTGATACATACTTCTAAAAATAGCCGACCACACGTTTCATTATGCAGCCTCTTGTGTGTGAAACTGCAGTGAAATAAAATGTATCATTAAAACCCAGTGACTCGAAGAAGAAGATTGCACCAACCAACCATTATTTTAATCATATATGTCGGTGTGTGTCGTTCTCAAGAATTGTTTCGAGATAAAAAAAATTGTTTCATTTCAGTCGATATTGATCATTATCAAGATAAATATCACGAAGACAGATTTTAGCTCCTGCGTGGAGGCTGTACACTTAAAGAGCAAATCATTCTACACCTCTGAGGTAGATCTAGTGTTGTACCTCCTCACTGACTGAGGTAAAGTTAGTTCATTCACTCTGGATCACAGGACTCTCACTTATGGACCATCAATAAATCCCTGTTTGAATAGTAAAAAGACAAAGCCTCCTATATTCTATATGAATATTAATCATGTGACCAACTGACTCCGAATCAAAGCTGAATTGTTTTATTAGCCTAGAAAAAGAAGACACACCCCTTTTGACAATTTTTAATATTATAATATAAATAAATGTAACAATTATTAATAATATTAATATCCATTTAATTTATATATATATATATATATATATATATACACACTATGATTGTTGGTGAGTATTTATATACGCTCTATGATTGTTTGAGAGTTTTTATATACACTATGATTGTTGGTGAGTTTTTATATATATATACACGCTCCAGGATTGTTGGTGAGTTTGTATATACGCTCTATGGTTGTTGGTGAGTTTTTATATACGCTCTATGGTTGTTGGTAAGTTTTTATATACGCTCTATGATTGTTGGTGAGTATTTATACACGCTCTATGATTGCTGGTGAGTATATAATTACGCTCTTTGGTTGTTGGTGAGTTTTTATATACGCTCTATAGTTGTTGGTGAGTTTTTATATACGCTCTATGGTTGTTGGTGAGTATTTATATATGCTCTA